>NC_090201.1:19863695-21063695 GCF_033026475.1 Channa argus | reverse complement strand
TTATCACACATACTCACTCACGTACCTACTTGTTGATATACCAATAATAACTGCTTCTCTCTAAAGGTACAAAAGAACTGTGACAAGAAAACTTTCATTCCTTGCAGTCGCAGCTTGTTGGATTGTTGCAGTACCACTGAGTTTTGCTCCCATGCTTGGATGGTACAACCATAAAACTTTGTCTTCTTCAATCAACTCCACTATTGTCTGTCAGTTTATAAGTGTGATCCCCATGTCGTACCTGGTTTACTTTCGTTTTTTCCTCTGTAACCTCACACCTCTGTTGGTAATGACAGTATTGTACGGCTTTGTGTTTTGTACCATTCGAGGAAGCCTTCGAGAAAAGCCGGGTAATGGTGGCCCAGCTCACAACTACCTAAAGAAAGAGAAACAGCTGGCAGGGTCTCTGGCTCTGGTCTTGGTCCTGTTTGCCGTGTCCTGGCTCCCTCTTCACATCATGAACTGCATCGTTTACTTTGTTGGGTTAAACGTTATACCACCAACAGTTTTTCATGTTGGCATCCTGCTCTCTCATGCCAATTCAGCTATAAACCCAATTGTGTATGCGTTCAAAATCCAAAAGATCAGGTCTGGATACCTGAAGATCTGGAGACAGTATATTAGATGTGAAGAAGTAAATCAAGGACCTCAGACAAGCCAGACGACAGAAAACAATCTCAGCAGTAACTTTACCAGTGTGGGCAAAAATGAGTGATTTGCATGATTTTTGTTTTAAACATCACATCTCTGATTTGTAACTACACAGACATATACTTGAATACAAACATTAATATATTTTGTTGACTCAACAGATGCCATTTAATTTAGCTGTCTCATGTTTTGTTTTAGAAATTCTATTTAAAGCTAATATTTGTAATTTTTTTTCAGTCTCTCAAGAAAAATGTGCCCCAAATCATTCCTCATTGTTAAGAGGTGCTGGGTCTTGAGTCTCATCCTACCAAAGTTGCATATGATACAAGCATTCACACTGTTTGTAAATCTTTACCATTTGGTTTATTACAACATGAATTCATGGTCAATTTTGTTTAAATTGAAAATTATCACTGGTGCAGCCAACTGGGTGATCAGCTGGGTGATCAGCTCTTGGAGGAGTCCTGGATGAGCTAAACCATTTGAGGATTAAGAAGGCCACTATTCTCATGGGAAGCTGCAGTGTAGCCCCTTCCTGACTCTACCGGGCTTGGACCGGCACTACACAGCTGGGGATGGGAAAGGACTGTTGGGGGTTCAGTGTCTGTCCCAGAGACACTTATAGCCGGCGTATAGCTGGGACCAGGGATCGAACCCTGACTCTGTGGTTTGTTTACAACAGCCTTACCAACTGAGCCCCCAGATCTGTGCCTTGCGATAATTCTGTTTCTGAGCTCTGCAGGAAGTTCCTTTGACCTCATGGTTTTTCCTTTGGTGACTCCTGATGGGACAGTATGCAGTGTCAGTTGTGAGGCCTTCTATAGACTCCAGTCAAGGCGTAGAAACATCTCAGCAATGATCAAGAGAAATGGGAGGCACCTGAGCTAAATTTCAAGTGTTGTTGCAAAGGGTCTTAATAATTAAGCCAAACTGAAATTTAAATTATTTTATTTAAATTACATTTACAAACATTTCAAAAATTCAGGTACAGAGTTTAAATTCATGAGGAAAAAAATGTATTTAAACAACTGTAGTATCAGGCTGCAACATAAAAACATTTTAAAAAGTGAAGGGGGTCTGACAACTTTGTGAATGCACTGTAAAAGGTCTTCTTGGTTTTCCCACTGATGTCCATGTTCTGGTCTCTTTGACACCTACAAACCCATTTGCCTTTCTCATCAATAAAGTGTTGCTATGATGCCTTTTAAAAAGTTAAAATTCTTAAAAGGCGACTTCACCAATTTTCAACTTGCTTAATTTAGGGTGTATATGTACATTAATGGTTTTAAACCTTACTGTGACTTCCCTGTATCAAAATATTTCTCTGTTTGTAGCTGCAAACTCATCCAAATGACATCACCTGGAGGACTTTTCATGATTAGGAGTACGGATGATATCATCTGGCACCACGTTCTCATCCCACAGCATGAGATATTGACGCTCCTAAGACGTCATATTGTGCCACGTTGTACGTCCTTTGGTTATCATATTGGCGCTACTGGACGCTCAAGGTCTTCCATTATTTGACGGCCTGGGAACAACTGCACCTGCAGAAGGTCTTGACAAAGCTGTGCCTTGTAACAACTCAGGAATGAAAACGGGCTGCATCTGAAGGAATTTTACGAAAGCAGGTTGATGATTACAAACTTCATTATAAAAGCAACAAGATGACATGATCAGAAATGAAGGTTCCTCCAAATGATGTGATGTCATCTGGAGGCATTTTTCAGCTAGACGTAGGGAAATATTTTAATATAGGGAAGTCAAAGGGAAGTTTATTGGCATTAATTTACATGTACTATCCAAACTAGAAGCAAAAAGAAGCAAATTAGAAGTCAGTCTTTGTCTTTGAACATGTCTTCCAGTTTTATTTGTCTTTAAACAGAACTGTGGTTTGTAAATCTGCTCTATGAATGAATTTGACTTGACTTGATATAAAATAATAATCCAACATGGATGAAGTCTGATGAGCTCAGTGCATCCATCTCAACTGACATGCATTAGCAGCAAGAGGTAACCAGAGTTAAGGGATATATAGTTTCACACCAAAAGTCAGAAACAGATTAGCGATGCAGCATCTTTAAAGGCGATCAATATCATCAAGGAAGTGGTATAATGACTTCCTCTATTTAGACCAGGAAGACTGTGTTTCTGTTTTTAATACCTTAAATTGCCATTGCAACAAGCTGCAGTTTTTTTTTTGCTTCACACTAGTAGGTACGCTGTATAATTAAGGGCTGAGCACCTCAGAAGTCACTTCCTTCCTTTCAGAAGAGCACATCATATTCAGGAAACAGTAATTGTCTAAACAGACACACAGCATAATGAATTATGAAGAATTGAGTTATACTTTGGTGGAGG
Source organism: Channa argus (assembly GCF_033026475.1). NCBI lineage: Eukaryota > Metazoa > Chordata > Actinopteri > Anabantiformes > Channidae > Channa > Channa argus. Next base: position 21,060,683 of record NC_090201.1, on the reverse strand, counting down.
TGCTTATTGCTGTTGGATGCTGTTTGGGTAATGTGCTGGTCATTTTAGCAGTATGGATCAGTAAAAGGTTTCAACAGCCGACCTTCTGCCTTATTGTCTCTCTGGCTGTGGCTGACTTCATGGTTGGCTGTGTGGCCATACCGCTGGCTGTGGTGGTGGATGGAAGAGTGAGGACTTCATTCCACAGCTGTGTCTTCATCAGCTGCGTGGTCATCCTCTTGACCTTAGTGTCGGTTTTGTGTCTGGTGGCTATTGCAGTGGATCGTTTCCTTCGGGTGTATGTCCCTCTCAGGTATGATTATTCAAACATTAGTACCGATGCAAAAGTAAAGTGGGACTGACAGCATGAGGGATTAAGTTTTCGTTGTCTGCTAAATACATTCAGTCATTGCACTATAAGGTTTTGGAGACATTTGGCTTTAAAATCAAAAGATGACTTTGGGACAAAAGTTCAAAATTTCAGCTTATTTGTTTTTTTGTATATGGAATTTGCACCGTGACTCAGTAAAGATTGAGATAAAAAAAAACAATAATTTATATATATATGTATATATATATATATATATATATATATATATATATATATATATATATATATATGTATATATATATATATATATATATATACACACATACATATACATATATATATATACATATACATATATATATATATATATATATATACACACACCTTTTTATTTGTTGCTAATTTCAATCTGGCTTCCTGATTCTTACAGCTTTGGTTTGCATCATGTGATATGGTATCTGTATTACTTCTCATGTTCAGGCTTCATCAGTTCAATAAAAAATATAAATTAAGCCCCCAGATGAAAGGTAAATCTAGGACATTTTTAATCACGTAGCTGGCACTGAATATTTTAACTACATTTCTTACATACAGTTTTAATGCATATATGATAAGAAATTTTATTTTTTAATATACCAATAATAACTACTTCTCTCTACAGGTACAAAAGAACTGTGACAAGGAAACATTCATTCCTTGCAGTCGCAGCTTGTTGGATAGTTGCAGTACCACTGAGTTTTGCTCCCATGCTTGGATGGTACAACCATGAAACTTTGTCAAATTCAGTCAACTCCACTATTGTCTGTGAGTTTATGAGTGTGATCCCCATGTCGTACCTGGTTTACTTCAATTTTTTCCTCTGTAACCTCATACCTCTGTTGGCGATGACAGTATTGTACGGCTTTGTGTTTTGTACCATTCGAGGAAGCCTTCGAGAAAAGCCGGGTAATATTGGCCTGGCTCACAACTACCTAAAGAAAGAGAAACAGCTGGCAGGGTCTCTGGCTCTGGTCTTGGTCCTGTTTGCCGTGTCCTGGCTCCCTCTTCACATCATGGACTGCATTGTTTACTTTGTTGGGTCAAACGTTGTACCACCAACAGTTTTTCATGTTGGCATCCTGCTCTCTCATACTAATTCAGCTATAAACCCAATTGTGTATGCGTTCAAAATCCAAAAGATCAAGTCTGGATACCTGAAGATCTGGAGAAAGTATATTAGATGTGGAGAAGAAAATCAGGGACCTCAGACAAGTCAGACGACGGACAACAATCTCAGCAGTAACTTTACCAGTGTGGGTAAAAATGAGTGATTTGCAGGATTTTTTGTTTTAAACATCACATCTCTGATTTGTAACTACACAGACACATCATTGAATACAAACATTAATACATTTTGTTGACTCAACAGATGCCATTTAATTTAGCTTACTCATGTTTTGTTTTAGAAATTGAATTTAAAGCTAATATTTTAAATTTTTTCTCAGTCTGTCAGGAACAAAGTGCCTCAAATTATTTCTCATTGTTAAGAGGTGCTGGGTGTCTTGAGTCTCATCCTACCAAAGTTGCATATGATACAAGCATTTACACTGTTTGAAAATATTCAACGTTTGGTTTTATTAAAACATGAATTCATGGTCAATTTTATTTACGTTTTTTGACAAAAATATAAAGAACTTAAACTCAGAATTTAAACTCATCAAAATGAACACTGGTGCAGCCAATTGCATCTAAACGTTTTATAGGCACTGTAGCTTTACGTCATTTCTTTGTTTATGTTGTCTCACTGTAGATTTATGTTTGTAGTAAGCCATGAAATATTTTAGCCTGCATTTTTACTTTCAAAATTCATGCAATGCTTATCTTTTGTTTTTTTAAATAAACTGTTTTTATTTGATTTAAAGATATTTGTACACTTTCTCCTGCTGTCTTACACAAGCGACATAGTCACCTGGCTGTTGAAGCAGCAAATATACTTAACAAAATGTGCTCTAATAAAGACTGAGGAGAGGCTTCAGTCTAGCCATTCTGCTCATAAGCCTAGATCAGTGGAGGGCAGCAGTGATGGTTGTCCTTATGGAACTTTGTCCCATCTCCACACAGGTTGTTTAGAGTTCAGTCAGAGTATCCATCAGGGTCTTGGTCATGGCTCTTAATGAAGCCCTTCTCCCCCGATGGCTGGGAGATCAGCTCTTGGAGGAGTCCTGGATGAGCTAAACCATTTGAGGATTACAAAGGCCGCTATTCTCATGGGAACCTGCAGTGCAAGTTTAGCTCCTTCCTGACTCTACCGGGCTTCAATCTGCTCTGCACAGCTGGGGATGGGAAAGGGCTGTTGGGGGTTCAGTGTCTTGCCCAGAGACACTTATAGCTGGCATGTAGCCAGGACAGGGGATTGAAGCACTGAACCTGTGGTTTGTGGACGACTGCCTTACCAACTGACCCAACTGAATTTTAGGAAAGCAGGTTGATTCCAAACTTCATAATAAAAGCAACGCGATGACATGATCAGAAATGAAGGTTCCTACAAGTGATGTCATCTGGAGGCATTTGTCAGCTAAGTAGGGAGATATTTTATCATAGGGAAGTCAAAGGGAAGTTTATTGGCATTTACTTACATGTAATATCCAAACTAGAAGCAAATTCAAAGTCAGTCTTTGTCTTTAAACACTTCTTCTAGTTTTATTTCTACTTATAAAAACTGTGGTTTGTAAATGTGTACTATGAATACATTTGACTTAACTAATAATCCAACATGGATTGTAGAGGTGGTCTTACTCGAATCTGATGCTCCACCAAAAACTTCACTCCAGAGATCATTGTTTGACGAATATGGAACATTTATTGTACTTGCTTCTCAACTTAGCTGATGACGGGTCAATTGTACAAACAAGTTTAAGTACAGTAATCTCACTAGTATATTCGCAAACAGCTTCATCAAACAAGTTTCTCAAAGTATGGCAGAACTCCCTGAACTCGCAGAACCCACAGAACTCTGTAAGAAACCGTGTGCCTCCACAGCTACATACTGAACTTTTTTCTTCTACCTTGTTGCAGTCCAAACCACCTTGTAGTCAGCTCCTCTGCTGCAGCCACCGTGTCACGTCTGCACCCTTCAGTAGCTGAGCTGAACTGCCTCTCTTGCCACAAACCCTTTGCACTGCATTGTTCCCCCTGACAACCGCACAACAAACTTAAAAAGGTAAACTCAATGCATGAGCTCAGTGCATCCATCTCAACTGACATGCATTAGCAGCAAAAGGTAACCAGAGTTAACGGAAATATAATTTCACACCAAAAAGTCAGAAAAAGATTAGCGATGCAGCATCTTTAAAGCCGGACAATATCATCAAGGAAGTGGTATAATCACTCCCTCTAGTTTGATCAGAAAGATTTAGTTTCTGTTTTAATACCCTAAAAAAAAAAACACCGCAACAAGCTGCAGTGTTTTTGGCTTCCGACCAGTAGGTACACTGTATAATTAAAGGCTGAGCACTTCCTTAAAGGTTTCAGAAGAGCACATCTTATTCAGGCAACAGTAAATATCTAAAAAGACACACAGCACAATGAATTTTGAAGAACTGAGTTATACGTTGGTGGAGGTTCTTATTGCTGTTGGATGCTGTTTGGGTAATGTGCTGGTCATTTTAGCAGTATGGATCAGTAAAAGCATTCATCAGCCGACCTTCTGCCTTATTGTCTCTCTGGCTGTGGCTGACTTCATGGTTGGCTGTGTGGCCATACCGCTGGCTGTGGTGGTGGATGGAAGAGTGAGGACTTCATTCCACAGCTGTGTCTTCATCAGCTGCGTGGTCATCCTGTTGACCTTAGTGTCGGTTTTGTGTCTGGTGGCTATTGCAGTGGATCGTTTCCTTCGGGTGTATGTCCCTCTCAGGTATGATTATTCAGATATTTGTACTCATGCAAAAGTAAAGTGGGACTGACAGCATGAGGGATTCAGTTTTTGTTATCTGCTAAATACATTCAGTCATCGCACTATAAGGGGTTTTAGATGAAAAAGACATAGTCAACTCCAAAAGTATTGTTTCTGGGTTTAAGTCAAAAAGATCACTACGATATGAAAATTAAAATATTTCGACTTACTGTCGAATTACTTATTTGCACATTAGATAGAAAATAGAAAGAAAATGTATTATTTTTTAAAGTAAACTGAAGTATATACAACTTGATGCTATATGATTCGCTTGGCTGGTCTAATAGATAGATACACTTTTTTTCCTAAACTCTTTCATTGAGTAGAGATGATGTTTTGGATCTTTGTCTTGCTGGATGATTATGCTTTGACAGATGTTAATCTTCGTCTTATCAATCCATAAAGCATTTTCTAGAACTTTCATGGCTCATCTCTGTACTTTCATAAATTGCAATCTGGCAAAACTTCTTTAAGAAAGCATGGAAGTTCAATTGTCTGTCAACAGCACCTTTGAGTGAGCTATGTTATTTATGTGTATCAAATAAAAGCTTAAGTTCTAAACTTTCATGTCAGATCCATCTTTCCACGTTAAACTTACATTACTTTGATGTACAGCAAAAGTAAGTAGCTGGTCCTGTTACAGATTTGAAGAGAAATAAAAATTTTATCTTTACATTATCATTTTTATCACACCCGCCATTTATGTAGCTCACACAAAATAATATTTAAAAAAAATGTTTATACAATTTTTACATTGCTATTTGATAAGAAACAAATATTTGTTCATATAACAACAATAACTGTTTCTCTCTACAGGTACAAAAAAGCCCTGACAAGGAAACATTCATGTCTTGCAGTTGCAGCTTGTTGGATTGTTGCTGTACCACTGAGTTTTGCTCCCATGCTTGGATGGTACAACCATGAAACTTTGTCTACTTCAGTCAACTCCACTATTGTCTGTCAGTTTATAAAAGTGATCCCCATGTCGTACCTGGTTTACTTTAATTTTTTCCTCTGTAACCTCACACCTCTGTTGGCGATGACAGTATTGTACAGCTTTGTGTTTTGTACCATTCGAGGAAGCCTTCGAGAAAAGCCGGGTAATTGTGGCCAAAAACTGTCTCACAACTACCTAAAGAAAGAGAAACAGCTGGCAGGGTCTCTGGCTCTGGTCTTGGTCCTGTTTGCCGTGTCCTGGCTCCCTCTCCACATCATGAACTGCATCGTTTACTTTGTTGGGTCAGATGTTGTACCACCAACAGCTTTTTATGTTGGCATCCTGCTCTCTCATGCTAATTCAGCTGTAAACCCAATTGTGTATGCGTTCAAAATCCAAAAGATCAAGTCTGGATACCTGAAAATCTGGAGAAAGTATATTAGATGTGAAGAAGCAAATCAGGGACCACAGACAAGCCAGACGACAGACATCAATCTCAGCAGCAACTTTACCAGTGTGGGAAAATATTTGTGATTTGCAGGATTTTTTTGTTTTAAACATCACATCTCTGATTTGTGACTACACAGACACATCATTGAATACAAACATTAATACATTTTGTTGACTCAACAGATTCCACATAATTGAGCTGCTTCATGTGTTGTTTTAGAAATTCAATTTAAAGCTAATATTTGTAAAAAAATATTTTTTCAGTCTCTCAGGAAAAATGTGCCTCAAATCAATTGTCATTGTTAAGAGGTGCTGGGTGTCTTAAGTCTCATGCTACCAAAGTTGCATATGATACAAGCATTCACACTGTTTGAAAATCTTCACCGTTTGGTTTTATTACAACATGAATTAATGGTCAATTTTATTTACGTTTTTTGACAAAAAATATAAAGAACTTAAACTCAGAATTTAAACTCCTCAATATTAAGCCAACTGCACCAAATCTTTTTATAGGCACTGTAGCTTTCATTTTTTGGTTTATGTTGTCTTACTGTAGTTTTATTTGATTTAAAGATATCTGTACACTATCTCCTGCTGTCTTACACAAGCCACATTGTCACCTGACTGTTAAAGCAGCAAATATACTTAATAAAATGTGCTCTAATAAAGACATTGTTTTAAACTTACACAGAGTGAGAATTCCTTTCACATTCATACCCGAGAGAAATATTTAATAAAATAAATTGTGTATGTTTATCTCCTGAAATGATCAGTCAAAATCTGGCAGCAGTAAAGCTGGATGGGGATGTAGGGCTATGTTCTCTTGCAGGCGCATTAGCGTTTACTTAAATGCAGATGTTCTGCAATATTTCTCAGGGCTACGCTGTATTCTTAGGCTGCATCTGCTATGGCAAATTTTGTGGCAGCGGGCAAATTTGATTGTGCTGGTGTGGGAAAAAACCTGTGGCTTAGGCTGGGTTTATGCAGATTAGTGGTGCAGTGCAATATTGATGCCCATTTTGGACCTATACAGCATTTGCCATAGAACCTACTTACACCCCTTTTTATCTTGAATGCAGACACAGTGCAATTTTCATACCATTACTTGGCACCAGCGCATGCACACAGAGATCTCTCTAGAATTAAAAATTACTTTCAGTTATGTCAAATTCAGTTATGACTTGTGTGGAGCAGGAAGTAGCAAAAATCAGTAAGAGTGAAGTGAGGAGGACGTTGAAGAGGATGAAGAGTGGAAAGGCAGTTGGTCCTGATGACATACCTGTGGAGGTATGTAAGTGTCTAGGAGAGGTGGTAGTAGTGTTTGTGACTAGTTTGTTTAACAAGATCTTGGAGAGTGAGAGGATGCCCGAGGACTGGAGGAGAAGTGAACTGGTGCCAATTATTAAGAACAAGGGAGATGTGCAGAGCTATGGCAACTACAGAGGAATAAAATTGATGAGCCATCGAATTAAATTAAGTTAAGTTGTGGGAAAGAGTTGTGGAAGCTAGGCTAAGGGCAGAGGGGAAAATTTGTGAGCAGCGATATGGTTTGATGCCTAGAAAGGGACAACAGATGCAGTATTTGCTTTGAGGATGCTGATGGAGAAGTACAGAGAAGGTCATAGGGAGTTGCATTGTGTCTTTGTAGATTTAGAAAAAGCGTATGACAGGGTGCAGAGAGAGGAGCTGTGGTATTGTATGACGACGTCTGGAGCGGCAGAGAAGTATGTTAGAGTGGTGCAGGACATGTATGAGAGCTGTAAGACCGTGTTCCTTTGACCTCATGGTTTTAACTTTGGTGACTCCTGATGGGACAGTATACAGTGTCAGTTGTGAGGCCTTCTATAGACTCCAGTCAAGGTGTAGAAACATCTCAGCAATGATCAGGAGAAATGGGAGGCACCTGAGCTAAATTTCAAGTGTTGTTGCAAAGGGTCTGAAATTTAAATTATTTTATTTAAATTAAATTTACAAACATTTCAAAAATTCTGGTACAGACTTTAAATTCATGAGGAAAAACATTTATTTAAACAACTGGAGTATCAGGCTGCAACATAAAAACATTTTAAAAAGTGAAGGGGGTCTGACAACTTTGTGAATACACTGCAAAAGGTCTTCTTGGTTTTCCCACTGATGTCCATGTTCTGGTCTCTTTGACACCTACAAACCCATTTGCCTTTCTCATCAACAAAGTGTTGCTATGAAGCCTTTTAAAAAGCATTCTTAAAGGGTGACTTCACCAATTTTCAACTTGCTTAATTTAGGGTGTATATGTACATTAATGGTTTTAAACCTTCCTGTGAGTTCCCTGTATCAAAAATATTTCTCTGTTTGTAGTTGAAAACTCAACCAGATGTCATCACCTGGAGGACCTAGGTGCTGGAGGAGATAAGGCGTAAAATTGTGCCACGTTGTACGTCCTTTGGCTTATCATATTGTTGGCAGTGGACGCTCGAGGACTTCCATTATTTGACGGCCTGGAAACAACTGCACCTGCAGAAGGTCTTGACAAAGCTGTGCTTTGTAGCGACTCAGGAATGAAAACGGGCTGCATCTGAAGGAATTTTACGAAAGCAGGTTAACGTTTACAAACTTCATAATAAAAGCAACGAGATGACATGATCAGAAATGAAGGTTCCTCCAAGTGATGTGATGTCATCTGCAGGCATTCAGCTAGAAGTAGGGAAATATTTTAATATAGGGAAGTCAAAGGGAATTTTAATGGCATTTATTTACATGTACTATCCAAACTAGAAGCAAAAGAAGCAAATTTATCAGTCTTTGTCTTTAAACACATCCTCCAGTTTTATTTCTCCTTATAAAGAACTGTGGTTTGTAAATCTGCTCTATGAATGAATTTGACTTGAATTGATATGAAATAATAATCTAACATGGATGAAGTCTAATGAGCTCAGTTTATCCATCTCAACTGACATGTATTAGCAGCAAGAAGTAACCAGAGTTAACGGAAATATAATTTCACACCAAAAAGTCAGAAACAGATTAGTAATGCAGCATCTTTAAAGGCAAACAATATCATCAAGGAAGTGGTATAATGACTTCCTCTATTTTGACCAGAAAGTTTCTAGATTCTAGATTCTATTTACTACCTTAAAATAAACCCTTGCAACAGGCTGCAGTTTTTTTTTTTGTTTCACACCAGTAGGTACAGTATATAATTAAATGCTGAGCACCTCAGAAGTCACTTCCTTCCTTTCAGAAGAGCACATCATATTCAGGAAACAGTAATTGTCTAAACAGACACACAGCACAATGAATTTTGAAGAATTGAGTTATACGTCGGTGGAGGTTCTTATTGCTGTTGGATGCTGTTTGGGTAATGTGCTGGTCATTTTAGCAGTATGGATCAGTAAAAGCATTCATCAGCCGACCTTCTGCCTTATTGTCTCTCTGGCTGTGGCTGACTTCATGGTTGGCTGTGTGGCCATACCGCTGGCTGTGGTGGTGGATGGAAGAGTGAGGACTTCATTCCACAGCTGTGTCTTCATCAGCTGCGTGGTCATCCTTTTGACCTTAGTGTCAGTTTTGTGTCTGGTGGCTATTGCAGTGGATCGTTTCCTTCGGGTGTATATCCCTCTCAGGTATGATTATTCAAACGTGTACTGATGCAAAAGTAAAGTGGGACTGACAGCATCAGGGATTCAGTTTTTGTTGTCTGCTAAATACATTCAGTCATCGCACTGTAAGGGGTTTTAGATAAAAAGGAAATAGTCAACTCCAAAATTATTGTTTTGGGGTTTTAGTTAGAATGTCGACTTATTTGTCGAATTACTTATTTGCACATTAAACAAAATGTATTATTTTTTAAAGTAAACTGAAGTATATACAACTTGAGGTTATATAATAGATAGATACACTTTTTTTCCTAAACTCTTTCATTGTGTAGAGATGATGTTTTGGATCTTTGTCTTGCTGCATGATAATGTTTTGACAGAGGTTAATCTTCGTCTTATCAATCCATGAAACAATTTCTAGAACTTTCATTGCTCATCTCTGTACTTTTGTAAATTGCAATCTGCCAAAACTTCTTTAAGAAATTCATGGAAGATCAATTGTCTGTCTACGGGACCTTTGAGTGAGCTATGTTATTTACGTGTATCAAATAAAATCTCATATCCATCTTTTAAAGTTAAACTTAGGTTACCTTGATGTACAGCAAAAGTAATTAGCTGGTCCTGTTACAGTTTCGCAGAGAAATAAAAAAGGTATTTTTACATTATCATTTTTTAATAACATCCACCATTTATGTAGCTCACACAAAATAATATTTAAAAAAATGTTTATACAGTTTTGACATTGCCATTTAATGAGAAACAAATATTTGTTCATATACCAACAATTACTGCTTCACTCCACAGGTACAAAAGAACTGTGACACTGAAACATTCATGTCTTGCAGTCGCAGCTTGTTGGATTGTTGCAGTACCACTGAGTTTTGCTCCCATGCTTGGATGGTACAACCATGAAACTTTGTCTAATTCAGTCAACTCTACTATCGTATGCAAGTTTACAAGTGTGATCCCCATGTCGTACCTGGTTTACTTCAGTTTTTTCCTCTGTACCCTGACACCTTTGTTGGTGATGATAGTATTGTACGGCTTTATTTTCCGTATCATTCGAGCAAAACTTCGAGAAAAGCCAGGCAATGGTGCCCAGATACAGTCCTACCACTACCTAAAGAAAGAGAAACAGCTAACAGGGTCTCTGGCTCTGGTCTTGGCCCTGTTTGCCCTGTCTTGGATCCCTCTGCACATAATGGACTGCACAGCTTACTTTGTTGGGCTTGATGCTGTCCCACAAACGGCCTTCCATGTTGGCATCGTGCTTATTCATGCTAACTCAGCTGTAAACCCAATTGTGTATGCGTTCAAAATCCAAAAGATCAAGTCTGGATACCTGAAGATCTGGAGACAGTATATTAGATGTGGAGAAGAAAATCAGGGATCTCAGACAAGTCAGACGACAGACAACAATCTCAGCTGTAACTTTACCAGTGTGGGCAAAAATTAGCAAACATGATTGTTTTTAACATCACATAGACACATTGTTGAATACAAACAAAAAATTTTAATACAACGTGCCTACTCACATGTCATTTAGCTGTTTTGTGTTATTTTTAGAAACTTAATTTAACTTTTCTGTATTGTATTTTTTTTCTTTTGCAGTATGGTACGAGGGGCTGGGTGTCTTGAGTTTTAGGCTACCAAAATGGCATATAATACAAGTATTCACCTCGTCTGGAAATGTTCATCTTTTGTTTTCTAACCACATGGAATTGTTGTCAATTTAATTTTTTTGTTTTTTGATAAAAAGCTTGAGTCTGTTTATGTTTTCATTCTGTAGTTTTATGTTTGAAGTTAGCAATGACATATTTGCACTTGTTGTTTAGTTTTTACTTTTAAAATTTATGCAGAGCTTGACTTTTGGTGTCAGTTTTACATCATATTTGACTTAAATGGCTATTTGTACATTTTCTCCTGCTGACTTACAAAACTGATATTGTCAACAGACAATAAAACAGCAAAAATGTGTTCTAATTTTACTTGCAGGTCTAGCCTCCTTAGTTTGTCTGTATGTTATGCATTTATATGCATTTCTATTTATTACCAATCTACTGTGCATCCATATTATATTACATATTAAGTAACTTACAGATCCACTCAGTTACATGATTAGATGATGCTTTACTTATTTACAAGGGAACATGAATAATCCCCCTCTTACACAGCAGTAATGTATCATGCAAAAGAAAGTTCCACAGGATTAACCAGTAAAATTTCAAAGGTCCAAAATAAACTTGTAATTAATCTAAATCCAAAATCAAGTGTCAAAAAGGCTGTTTTGAGCCGAAACTAACTGCAAGGCGACCTCCTTCCTTCGCACTGCTGACTCAGAGCCTGTCTACATCACTCTACGCCATTACCACTAGGAGGTGCGCTTCATCCTTACTGCTAATAATGAAAGAAGAATATAGTTTGACTAACGCAATAAATTGCCATTTATAGAGTAATACCTATTCACAATTGACTAACAATAACAGTAACAAATTGCCCGTAGGTATAAATATGAGTGTAATTGGTTGTCTGTCTCTCTGTGGCCCTGAAATGTACTGGCTATCTGGGTGTAATCAGCATTTCGCCGGATGACAGCTGAGATAGGCTCAACCCAGATATCTTTCAGATATCTATGATTAGGATTATAACTGTAAACAAAATGGATATACTTTGACTAGGGGAAATGTAATCTAACTTGCCCTAGAAACAACATGTTTATTTCCTGTTTCCAACGGCTTCCGTAGCGACGTGCGCTGTTTCGCGCTCACCAGTTAATAAAGCGTCCGCTAGATCCGAAACACCAGGTTTGTTGCGTTTCTCTTGTTCAGAGTTCAGCTGAGCCGCAGCTGCTCTGCTGTTTGGCATCGTGTCCGAGAACAAGGATCTTTACAGGTTGGCTTGAATTGGTACCGCTTGTTTAAATCTAGTTCAATGTAGTCAGCAGATAGATAATTCAATGTTTAACCTGTGTCGCGTGTTCATTTTGCACGTTGCAGAGATTTTTGATAACGTTATATAATTTGTAGTTCCGAGCCTGTTCTTGTGTTCGGTTCTACTGCGTTTCAGAGCTGATCATGATGAAGGTTGCAGGGCATCTACAAGTCCTAAATATACACTATATTGCCAAAAGTATTCGCTCACCTGCATTTAGACCCATATGAACTAGTGACATCCCATCCCAGCTTCAACTCTTCTGGGAAGGTTTTCCAAGAGGTTTAGAAGTGTGTTTATGAAATAAATAATACACAGCTCTAATTCATACCAAAGTTGTTCTATCGGGTCAGGTCAAGTTCTTCCACGCCAAACTCACTCATCCATGTCTTTATGGACCTTGCTTTGTGCACCTGAATTCATTTATTTGGATGGGTGAGCGAATACTTTTGGCAATATATTGTATATTTTTAAAAAAGCATTCATGTTAGTTTTTTGAAGCTAGAATGACAAAATCGTATGTCTCATTATCAAAAACATACTTTTTATGTGATATTTGCTGAAAAACTGCTAAATTGCATTTTGTATATACAGATCTGCTGCTTTTCCAAGTCATGTTCAATGATTAATTGGAATAGTAAGATTGGAAATTTAGTGTAAAATAGTAACAATCTAATTTTAGGTCTTTTCATCTCAACAAGTTTTCACTGATTATTTTGTTTAGAATGACTTTGAAACGTCATTCAGGATGGTTCAAAATTGTTTTAAAAATCTTAAATATGATGTGGTGAAATTCATAGAAAGTGGGCCATAAATCAAGATATTATTTGTAAAACTATTTATAACACTTACAGGAGATGCTGTAATGCTGTAAGTAGCTGTTTGTACAGTTTTATAATAATTACACTCTATGTTACATGAAGTTACACCAAAGGTTTAATAGGTGATACAATATGTGACAGAAAGTCACTGATTGACTATGTTTTGGATTTGGACAATCTTTGATTACAGGAAGCTAAACATGTATAGCAAAGAATTGCATCATGATTCTGTTCATTATTCATCTTGTTATTATTGTTTAATCAATGGATAAATAGTTTAGCCTGAAATCTTTCAGAAAGTAGTGAAAAATTACCATTCTGAGTTTCCAAGGAGCCCAAGGTGAATATCACGTTCTGTACCAAACCTAAAGATACTCTATCTATAGTGACATAAAAAATTAATTTTACATGAAAGAGATAAAGTAAAAATAGACAAATATTACATCATTGATTAATTACTTCATTCTTTTTTTAAAGCACAAATGTAAAACATCTGCATCTTTTAGCTTCTCTAATGTAAAGACGTCTTTGTCATATAAAGATTGGATATCTTTGGATTTTCACTGGAGAAGAAAACTATTTTGCTGAAGATGCTGCATTAAGCTCTCTAAATTATAGGCTACTAGTTTTTGTTAGAATCATTTAACAAATAATCATATTTAGTTTAGGTGGAATCTCACATATGATTCTTAACTTATTTATTTTTTCCTTTTAGTTCTGTCTGGTGATGCAGCTGGTGATCCGCCAGTACCGTCCCTCTGACAGGGACGCTGTCTTCAACCTGTTTCGAAATGGCATTCAAGAGCACATCCGTCCGTGTTTTTACAGCGCCATGACCAGCCCTCTCTACTTGGCCGTGACCCTGGCTATGTGTGTTTCTGGCTATCTCCTGGGCTCCGTGCTATGTGCTGTGCTGTTTCCAGGAATCTGGGTGGGCCTTGTGTACTACTGCTGTCATGAGCTATATGCTGGCTTCGTCAGGAAGAAACTCCAGACAGACATGCAGGACATTCCTAGGTACTATCTCAGCAGACCAGGTCACTGTTTCTGGGTAGCTGAGGCTGAGGTTGATGCAAGGGCACAGATTGTGGGTATGGTGGCCGTAATGGCCAAACAAAGTGGCAAAGAAAGGCAAGCGGAGCTGTTCAGGATGATTATCTCACCATTGTGCAGACGGATGGGCTTGGGGTTCAGGTTGGGCCAGACAGTGGTTGACTTTTGTAAAGAGCAAGGCTTCTCCAAGTTGGTACTTGAAACCAGTTCTGCCCAAATGGCTGCTGTGACCCTATACAAGAAACTGGGGTTTAGCCACACCCTTACACACACTAAGGCAGAGGCCCCCTTTTGGGTCATAATGCTGGCCAGGGTTTATATTATAAGAATGGAAAAATCCTTGTAAGCCTTGAATAACCACGATAAGCTACTGTTTCTCTTCAGTTCCTTGCTGAATGTAGTTAAAGCTTTTGCATCAGCAATTCTTGATCGAGAAGCTTTCTCTCGCAAACTCACTTTTTCAAGTGCATTGCAGAGGAAGAACCAACAGCTTTTATTTGAACTAAATGGAAAACCTATTGTTATGTTTCAAACCTGAAATGCTGGTGCTTCTATTAGATAAGACAATATAAACCTTTATTCTTCCCACAGTTGGGACATTTCCAAAGTGGCTCTAATTGTACTGGGTTGTGATTAACCCACTGTTTATTAATGTAACATCTGTACTTAAAAATAAATAAATAAATAAAAATAGCACATTTTTATAAAAAAAAAACTCTGATTACTTTACTGTGATAACAGATTTTATTGCACAAATGTCACTGATCACATTCAACTGTTTTTCATACATAAAACATGCAAGAAATAAAACCACTCCCAAAGATTTTGGGTGGCTGTATGTTTGGCTCATGGTCCTTTTTCCAATATTCATTTGCTGCAACATTATACTTATTGTACAACCATGGGCATGTTCAGAAACCACTTCTCAGCTAAGTTTGGTTAAACTGTGCTGGAATAACAAATTCATAACAAATGTTTAATAGCTGTTAGGTGCAACAACATAACAAAGGTCCAAGAAATGCCAGTCGACAGGGTATACGCCAGTGAGTGTCATGTGGAGAGTGTCATAAATGTCATAAAGCTATAAAATATGTGATTGTTGAAATTGCCAGTTATAAACAAAAACCAATACCACACTACTGCAAATACTAAAAGTGCAGAAAGTCATCCCTGTCATAAAGTATCTTGTACTGTGCCATATATCGTTAAGTTTTTTTTTTTATTTCTGGGTTTAAGGTGAAGAAAATTGTATGTACATTGTCAGAACTTGGTCTGTAGGGGCATGACAAAGTGGGAGACACACCAGCTGAAACATAGTTATAGGTTATAGTTATATTATAATAGCAAAGGATGAAAAGATCATGACAGATATGACAGTAAAATCATTAGGATGTCTACAAGTAAATAAATATGAAGAGAAAAAAAAAGCCTGCAACGAAAGCCACATGATTATACAGCAACAACCAGAACACTGCTGAACAGCCGACACCAGAGGTCACCACAATATGGAATTTAGTAACTGTAAACCTGAACACTCTAACTGCAATCTAACACAGCAGCCCTGCCATAAATTCTACTTTTACAAGGTTATAAATTCTCTGTTTTTATGCTGGAAGTACAAGAAAGGTGACCATTGTGCTATGCTTTTATTATTGAGCTCATAGTGGGTGGTAAAGCAGTAGTCGAGGGCATTGTGTTAGGCGGTAGTTTGACTTTTTTTGGTCCCCTCATTCATTTAAAAACAGGGTGGCCAAAACATTAGAAACCACACTTAAATCTTTCTGACAGCTTTAACTTAAAAACTGAAACAATCCAAACCTCACAAAAGTAGAACTCATTACAGAGCGGCTGTATTTGGGGCCAGCTGATTGTACAGATGTACCTAATGAAATGGCCAGTGAGTGTGTAAAAAGTCAGCTTGTATGTGAGAGTGGCTCCACGGGGTGTTTAAAAGACAGTTTTTTTCTTTGAGAAATTAACAATGGACCAATGTGCACAATAAAAGTACCCTAATATTTAATCAGGTGCAACCTGTCATTTTATAATTGTCTTCAAACAACAAACTAGTACCATGTTTTTTAAAACTCAGACCACTTTTGACACTAGGCAGGATTTAGGTAGGAAGGTAAGTGATAAACAGTAGAGGGCAGAATCTATCCAACACTGCAGGCCTGCTATGTGATACAGATGGAACCAATACTTTAAACAGGTTTGTGTGTGTGTGCATGTGTTTGTGTGTGTGTGCATTGTGATATGTTCATATTTCCATATTCATATTTGGTTTATTAAGTACTGCGAATGCATGAAATCTCTAGAAGAGGTAAACATACTCCCTGCCACCGTGTACTTTTTGATACTACCACTGGGAGGAGCCACTGTCTGAGTGAGCTTATTTTTCATTCTACATTGGATTAGAAATGGTTTGAGACTAATCAGGGCTGACAGGAAATTGTAGGCGCTGCAAGGAGTTGTTATGTTCTTCCCATGTGTTTGTGGGATTTCTTTAGTTGCATGTGCCTTATTCCACAGGACATAGAGCACATCTCAGGTGAATGGACGTCTGTATGTGGTCCAACTGCAGAAAGGAGACTGATAACTGGGGTTAAAAGTCACCCTGTTGTGTTACTAATTGCTGTATTGTGACACCGAATACCCCTATCTGAGATTTTACCGGAGGACACAGGATCTAAACTGAGTGCCAGGAGGGATAATTTACTCCCTCTTCAGGGGGTTGTACTTTCTGGGAATCAGAAACTTTTTTTTTGGGGGGGGGGGGGTGCTGTAGTCCTAAACGTCTCGGAGTGATTAATGTTTCCTGGGTTTGATACTGCTGTGAAAAACCCATATCACAATGTGCTGGAGAAGCAGAGAATGTGCAGAGAATGTTCCTGGAAATTAGTGTTTGGGACTGGAAGCTTTATAGGAAAAACAGTTGCAGATGATTTCTTATTTTAGTTTGGAGACGTGATCCGTGTAAAAGAACATGAAGCCATTTCCAATGTAATTTCTGCAAAATTCTCATAATTCCCCCACATTATTTTGGGGGCAGCAACTTACCCCTTTGTGTTGAACCAGATTCAAAGGACAACACCTCACGTGTAAAGAATCTTAGAACTGTGAAAGTCATTTGGGCCTATTTTACAAACTGGTCATCGTCATAAATGATCAGTGTTCATTCGCAAATAAATATATTTACGCAATAGAAGTTTAATGTTGAACCTGTGAATGTAGTATGAGGATAAAATGCTAAAGTGCTAGAAACTTTCTTTGACTTGTAATGATTTACAAAATATATGATCACCTGATGAAATTAGATATTATTAATGAGATGTTATCAGACATTAAAGTAGCCCAATGAACTCCACCAGCTACAACTTAAAATGCAACTACTGTAATAATGCAAGAACCCAGATATACTGGCAGGAACATTGTTCTGCACTTTTGCAGTACTGACACTTCCCCTTTTAATACTTAACATTTTGCTGATAAAAGTTTTGTTCTTTAACTTACAAGTCTGAAATTATGCACTTATCTTGTACTGGAATATTTTCATTAGGATATTGAGCTGCATGTGACTCATATGCAAAGCAGTCTTGGACCGAATATTTAATGCCTCATAATATTCTTTCAAATGTTGTTAATATATGCAACAAAAAAGAGAGGTCGTTCCGAAATCCATGACGTGACAGTAGTCCGTCCGTGGCCTTTGATGAATAAAATAGAAAGAAAATCTACCTGAACCTCTAAAGCAAAACATAACAACATCATATCTCTTTTGTTTAATGTGTAACCAAAGTATAAAAGTGATATTTGGTGATATTACAGGGATGTTATGTGCACCTTTGGACAGAGCCGGGCTTTAGGTGTTTTTCACTGATTACAGTCTCTTGGCTCTGTAGGTTGTTTGCAACAGCAGCAGACAATTGAAAAAAGTTAACATCTAGTGTTGATTTTAGACTGGTTACCTCTTGTGAGGAGGGGGTCAGGGCCGGTGGTTCTGTATACAAAGCAGAGGACAGTCCTAAAGGAGAGTCCTAAAGACATAGTCCACTGTGAAACAACTTTCTGTTGTTGCTCCTGTGACCACAACAACTTTACGTACGCGATGTCATGTGACGTATGACGTGCCAGAAGTGTTGCATAATATTAAGGAGGCAGTGATTTCAAGTCTAACCCCAACATTCTTCTAAACCTAACCACATTTATTTATTGACTAAGCCCAACCAAATGACTGTTTGCGCAGTTGTAATCCAGTGGTTTTGACTGTTTAAGAGGACAAGAGAGATAAGCGTCTTTGTGTGCAGTGGTGCAGCTTCAAAAATACCATTTCAACAAATGCTTCTGCAGGTTGTACAAGAGTGTATGGACAATGACTTATATGGGTATTTAGGCTGGAGGTCTTGTTATACAGCCGAAGTGCTAAAGAATGGTTGGCTTAAGGTTCATCATTTACAGTAAAGACAGAAAAGTGTCAATCTTCACGTGATTTTCTACATAAAAACAAAGAAGGGGGTTCCCAAAAATGTTGAACTATTCCTTTAAATTATTTACACTATCAAGTTCTTACTACTGTTACTACTGTTGATGTGCAAATAGGTGTCTTTATACAGTAAACATCTTAAATTTGGTTTTTATTTGTTTTACATAAATTAATTGATTGTTTACTTCCTTTATCTTCACCTTAACACCAAAGAGTCTGTTGATTGTGTAAGTGTCCTTTGTGCTAGTGCATCTCCAGTCCTTCTTCACATCCATGTACCCACCAAACCAACACATGACACTTGTTTTGAGTTCATCCCCACACACATTTCAGGTTAATGACACTTGGCAGCCCTCCAAAGCAAAGAGTGTGATTGAGAAACCAAAGGTAAAGTCACTCCTGCCTGTGTTATAACACTTGGCAGTGTTTTTGTGTGCTCTATCCGCCCATCAAAGGCTTTGAGTTCAACACTTGTGAAAAAGCCAAACATGATGGCAATATTGAATCTGTGTCAGGCTGAGGGAACAAACATATCAAGGTTTGATACATGCTGAACAGAGTCACATTCAAAGCATTGATTATACTAAAAATAAAGAAATAATCTTGTTACACTGTGAGATGCTTTGTCGGTGTGAAGAAGATCTTAACTCATACGGCCCTAGTAAACAGATATAATAAGATTAATAAATACAATTTGATATAAAAGCAACATGGGAAACACACACGTAGTAAAGGACAAAATTTGAGTTATAAGTTATAATTCAACAATTGCAAAGTGTGCAGTGAGAGGAGCCTCCACTTTAAAGTGACTTGAATCTGGCTTGATAACTTCCAGAAGTTGTGTCAGATGCTTGTGTGTTTGGCAGATTTTTTGTTTGGCAGGGATCAATCTTTGCAGGAAGAAGAGGTTACAATCTATGAGCACACACACGAAGACTGATTCTGATGCTACAGTTACTCATGTTTTCACTGCTGAACCACTAAAAGGCTTCTCTGTAAAATAAACCAAGCAACACTTAAAACCTCAACCTATTTAGTAACTCTTACTAAATAGATACAGAAATCAAACCGGTACCTGTGGATCAATAATGATGAACCTTGCTCATGTCCATACATTATCAAATGGGATTTTTTTCAGAGATACTGAGTTTGGGCATTGTTCTCCTTGTCCTGTAGACATGTGAAGAGTTACATAAGTGTTTTAACATCTCTAAAACACTCCTCTTGTGTGCTGTTTATGGATATTGTCAGCAGTCTATAGATGACCTAAATATGTTAAATAAAGATAAGATGGAGGAAACAAGTTTTTTTTTTTTTATGATTCTCCTGTACATGTTTTGTATATGTTACTGACTCAACCTTTGCTTTATCTTTTTATTGATTTATTTTGCCATTTTGCTTATATCAGGCAGTAACTATGGAGATACAACAGAAAGAGGAGTGTGACACTGAACACAGGTCCTTAGCTGGATTTGACATTTGGCATTGTACTTTGATGGTGGCCCTTGTCATTAGTGGGTCATTAACACGGCCCAAAAGTTCTGAACAGGTGCCTTCACAAATAACGCAGCAAAAAGCAAAAATTAATCAAATTAATATTTTGGTTGACCATCCTTTACCTGAAATTTAATTAAGACACAGATTACGCCACAGGATTAAGTGGGTGGGGTTTTCTTTCTTCCCAGATCCCAGATGGACTGGATAAGGGGGTTAGAGCTGTGTGCAGGGGCCAAAACAGTTGGAGAACTCCACGTTCCTTGTGTCAGAGAAGACAGTTCTTCTGTAAGGATCAAAACTGTCTAAAAGCTCTTCACATTAGTGGATGTTCACATCAAACTGACATGACATGACAAATATATTGTTTTAAATGTATTCCCACAGTATAAGCTTCCCCATGGTACAATAGGTCAGGTGAGGAAGAGCCCTCGAACAAACTTCCAGTCTGCCTCTTTAGAATCAGGAAACCCTAGAGAAGTTTCTTGCTGTTCTGCTGTTTG
This sequence comes from Channa argus, assembly GCF_033026475.1. Taxonomy (NCBI): domain Eukaryota; kingdom Metazoa; phylum Chordata; class Actinopteri; order Anabantiformes; family Channidae; genus Channa; species Channa argus. Next base: position 21,040,198 of record NC_090201.1, on the reverse strand, counting down.
TAACATTGCACCACAGACAAACATTTACACACACACACGTGAATGTGTTCAACAGATGGAACAAGTATAGTTTCACAACAAGCTACCACTCAGCCTGGCAAAAATCCTCCAGTTGCACAAAATGAGGACAAATGTCTACACATACACACATACATGCATGCGCGCATGCACGCACACATACACACACACAGAGTTGCCAAAATGTGTAATAGTTATTTGATCAGGTCATGACAGATCAACCCTTTAATGATGAACAGACAGACATCTCCTCTGTGCTCCCCAGGAGGCAGCAGACTGTGGGACTCTGAATTCCTCTGCAGGCTGTTAATAAAGAACTCAGCTCAGGTCAAACAAATAAAAAAGGCCACTGGCCACGCACAGACACCTCCCATCTCCAAGTTTACTATTATTTGTGTCGTTTTACCGTAAATTGTCAGCATGAACAAACTGTTTTTCTGACCCTGTGACCCTCTGAGCCAAAAGCTTGATAAGAATGTCAATTTTAAAAAGGGCTAGTTCAACACATTTTACTGGGCTTCAGAGGAGATGCAGAGACTGACTAACAGTAAGAGAGAGAGGACAGATGCACAGTACACATGTTTTTAATGTGATTAATATTAATGAAAGTGTAATTTCTGTTAATAATACTCAGAAAGAAACTCTACATTGGTCATTTGCAGTTGCTTCAGAAAGTAAACACACCCCTTTCTTTTACACATTGCATTGTGTTATTGATTTAATTCATTTATTAATTCATTTTTCATAAAATTAATTTAATGCACTGTTAAGTTGAACATAACCGCCTATGATAACAAAAACCCATATTTATCACGTGCTTGCAAATTTATTACAAATTCAACGGATATGTGGAGCATTATTAAAGCGAACAGGACATAACTCAGCTCAGATTGCAGTGCAATAACAAGGGACCTGACCATGTAAACTACAGATTGAATTTTTTAGTTTTTTGAATGTTGTTTTTTGTCGTGTAAGCAAATATAGTTTAGTTTTAATTTACTTCCATTTTTCTCTTTTTTTGTTATTGGACTTTCTATGTAGAAAAAAGTACCATTTCTAAAATATATTTTTTTATACAGTGTACAAAACGTTCTGAATACTTTCTGAAGCTACTATATATTCATTTAATGCGCTACATTTATGCAAAGCTTAAATTAAATTAGTTTAATTTCAATTTCCCTGAAAACGTAAAACAAAAAGTCACTGTATAATACAAAAAATGTGTCTGTATGGGCAGGATTTAGGTAGGAAGGTGTCTGTATTAGGTCCAGACGTTTTCTTTGTGAAAAACAAAATGACAAATGTTGAGCTAGATTCTCAGTCTTGGAAATAGGAGCCAAAAATTTTTTCAAACTTCTCTTTTGTTTTGTGTCTAATTTGTAACTGTCATAAAATGTCCTGCTGTCGAAAAGTGCTTTATAAATCGAGGTTAATTCATTCCGAGTTTTCATCGTCTCATTTAGTCGTGCTGGCTTGGTTTTGCTGAACCTTTAGGTGTTTAAATGTTTTGGAAGCCAACATGGACGAAACAGGGCTTAAAACATCTGTTGATGAAGACCATGAACTACAACCAAAGGCCTAAGTTGTGATTGTTCACAAAAACTCTTCTCTGTAACGGCCTCTTCCTGAACTCCTGGTTTTCATTCTTCTAATCCCACATGCCTGCAATAAATGAACAACTCTGTAACACACGTTGTCCTGTACTGTTAACTACGCACTAGAACTGAATGACAGGAGTTAAATCAGGCCCCACAGAGGCTTAACCTAATGTGGAACAGAGGCAATTAAAGTTAGGCAGTGCTCTTTTGGAGGAAATTACTTCCGCTACAGTGAAATACTATTTACCACCCAATAAACAGTCAATGATGCCTTATTAAGAGCAACTACAACTGACAACTTTTACCAGCAGTTCTAAATATTATGGAAAACTATGAGACGTGAGACATCAAATAGCCTGTTTTTCAGAGTTCTGTCCACAGTTTAAAAAAAACAGCACGTTTACAGCTGCAGGGTGCAGATCAGTGTCCTCCAGTCTGAGGCCTTGAGAAGGTGGTTAAGGGAGAAATCGATACAGTTAAATGAAATACAGTAGCAAAAACAGAGTTAGGAAAGAGGCAGAGATAGAGAGAGGAGGGGTGCACACACACGTTTGTTGGTGTGATTACGCAGTGAAGGTTAATGAACAGATGGGCGGCCTCATCGATGTGTAATAACATCTGTGGAGAGGTCAGTCACCCTGTGGCCCCACTGGCCCCCAACAGTCATCCGACATGGACATACAGTGAGCCTGTATGCACCGTACGAATCCAGTCATATACCCCAACATTTGGCCAAAAAGTCAAAGAGAGCACGTTACATCCAGTTTAGCATCTTGGCATCAGATTTATTTCTTTGAGAACTGATCCAAATGTTTGCTACTCACAAGTGGCTAAAGTATTTTGCATCTCTTGCCCACTCTTTTTCTCCGTCTGCAGGAGTGCAGGCTCTACAATTATTGGGGTTTTTTAGCAACACACATCTTCTCACAGTCTTAGGCCTGTGTCGACATCTACGTTTAAGACCTTAATTAAGTTGGATTGTGCCCATTTGTCACTCTAATTCAAGTTGCATCATTCATTGATGAACAAGAACTGTAAGCCTGTAACCAATTGAATGAATTGTTCAGTGCATAAAAACAAATATTGAAAATGTCCATAACTATTCTCCACCACAAAAAATGTTGAGTTTATCTCATAAAGAACTGAAACCAAAGCTGGTACCAGCAAATTTAGGCCATTGCCTAAAAAATGACTCATACATTATTTAAATATTAAAACTGCGACCAATTAATTTTCTTCCTTTTGACCATTGTAAGACTAGCTTTCTGAGTGACTGCAATAATAATGTACTATATAATAATATAATAACAGACAACTATTGTTGGGGTCAATATGACCACTGACAAATCTTTGCCCTGAGAAACTAAAGATGCTAATCTGGCCTCATCTGGCCATAAGAGGGACTGAAGGAAAAATGTTCACAATAGATAATTAGGTATTTTGGCTTGTTGTTTAAATTATACAATACTGCTGTAAAAGACTGAAAAGAGTGTTGCAGCAGCTGCCTTTGCAGGTTATTATACGTGTTATTGATATTTATTTTGTTAATAGAAGAAGAATGTTAAAATTAGCAAAGTATCTCTAATAATAAACAGGTTTTGAGGTTTAAGGAGGGGAAATGTGCAAACATATGTTGTGAAACTATCAATCTGCTACAGCAATAAAGGAAGTTTAATAAAGGAACTACAGATCTGTTTAGATTATAGCATTTCAACCTTTAATCACCTAAAACAGAAAGTTTTAGAACCCACTTTAGTCTTTTTAATCTAAACATTTGTAGATTCCAAACCAAATACCTGAATCAGAAAAAAAAGAGTCAGATCTTCTTTTCAACCTTATCAGTCATCATATGACTATAACTAGTTCTTTAAGAAAAAAAAAATGTAGCAAATGGGGGACTGTGGTTTAAGAGGTTGACTCTTGGTCAATTGCAAGCTAAATAGTCTGCACTTATATAGCGCTTTTCTACCTATTGGCACTCAAAGTGCTTTATACTGCTTCTCATACACCCAATCACACTCACAAGCCAGGGAGCCAGGGATTGAACCAACAACTGCAAGACTGGTAGACAACCGCTGTAGCTTGTGTCCTTCAGCAAAATACTCAACTCAATACTCAACTCAAAGTGGGTCAAGCCAGATGCATCTCATCCATCGGTGTGTGTGTGTGAATGAGAAGCAGCGCAAAGCACTTTGGAGTATTTTTAGGTTTAGGTCATCCACATTTAAAGACAAATAGTCAAAACTTTGATCATGCTTATTTACAGTATCTTTGGTCTCTCCGGGCTCCGCATGAGAGATTCAGCACAGTTTCAAATGCCATTTAGTTTAACCTGCATTAATTCAACTCTTTTTATTTATTTGCTGCACATAGTGTATAATACTTTCAATATATTTAATTTTCTTTTATTGCATCACATGTAAATAGCGTCTGTCTGTTACATCTATATGAATATCTACAGGAAATATGATACCTTCTGAAGGGTAAGTGATGCTGCATGTTATCACTGTCCAATATATGCAAATAAGTGTTAAGGCCACTATGGGCAAAGTGTGTGTGTGTGTGTGTGAGTGTGCAGGGGTGGGGAAATCACTTTCCCTGTTGGCACAAGCAAGGTCGACCAGTGCATGTTTTTTAGCTCATTCACTCATTTACCTACCTATCACCACCACCCCTTTCACCCCTTACACACACAAACACTCACACTGAGGTTGCAGGAGTTCAGAGCAAGGAACACAAGGACCCCTCTGAACTCAACAAGTTGGCTCCTCTCCAACCAATATCTCATCTCAGCTGAACAGCTCGTAAGAGATCAGAGTCTCTGTTCCCTCCTTACCTTGCACACACCCAGATTTACACACACACACACACACACACACACACACACACACACACACACACATGCATAGAAAACAGAGGGTAAAAATATACTGCCATGCTTGACAACCAGGTCAGCCCTGCCCAATTGTATGATAGAGCATTTAAAACCCTCTTTTGATCAAGCTCAGTGACCTTGGGGCTTAGTTTCCCTGCGACATCCACACACAGTGTCAGCAAAGCCTGAGCCCTGGCACCAAAGTCAGACAGATGTTGTAACAACCAACCATGAGTGATGAGCTAGTTGAAACTCCATCAGTCTTAGCAAGCACGGGTGAAAATCACAGAAAAATAAAAAGCAGGAACATGGAAAAACCTGTCCACCCAGCCCAATCTTCTCCTTACAAACATTTGTGGCTTGAAGTACTTGCGAATAATAGTAAAAACAGCTTTATAATTAATAACTGTTTTTAAATTCCTCCCACCACCACCTCCCTGGAACGTTTTATATTAACGACTAGCTTTCATAGTCACGATCTTGGTAACTAGTGGTTCTGATGGAACATACAGAAAATCTTAACAGCAAGGCTGTTTTGTTTTTGTGACCTCTGAGACATTTGAGTGCTACTCATGTTTGGAAATTTTTTGCCAGGTGGTCTGAACAGGTTGTCTGAACAGGTTGCCTGAGTAGGCTAAATTACTAAAAAACATCATCTGCTGGCAACAGGGAGAGTAAGCGTGCCTCTGCAATGTTCTTTTATCACCATGTATTTTTTTCCTTTTCTTTCTCTCACTTCCCCTCAGTGTTTGCCCAAAGAAATGTAATAAATCTGCATTAGTAGTGATCATAACAGCGCCTTGCGCAACTCACATCAACAGGAGTAAGAGTAGTTGTAATGACTTGTTCCATCTTCATTTTTGCCCACATGCAAACCTTCCATCCTCAAAAAAAGAAGAACAAAAACACACTGTGGATGTTGCGGGAATCAATTTGGAGCTACTGCACTGTCTGAACATGTTTGTTTTGATGGTGTTTATCCTCATTTCCGAGTTTCTCTCCTTGTGTTTGCTACGTCACTCAGCAATGAAGTTTTCTCCCCAATGAAATATAATGTTATTCCCGTACGCTGAGGAATCTTTTTGACCCGGTAAATGGCTGGGTGTGCTCACATCCGTCTGCCTGTCCCCAAAAAGCCCCCATGGGTTACCTCGCACTCTCTTTAAGAACGAGAAGTAACACATACCACATGTCATGCGAAAATAAAGGCAGACCTTTTCCTGGAAGTTTGTGTAATAGTTCTTCTCTGCAATTCAATGCTCATGGTTATTGTTACGACAAGTAGAGCAATAGTACTAAAACAAACTCTTCACTTCCAAAAGCTCATTACTTTGTTTGTACTTTTTTTTTTGTCAACCCTCCGCTTCTTTACCTCAATATGACCCTTAGCAGTTACCGTTGAGTGCAAAGTTTGCGTCCCTTTATTTTGAAATGTACAAAAAGTGAAAACTAAGAAATATTTATTGCACATTTGTACAAGTGTGCCTTCATCAGAACCTAATAAATGTTAATTAAATAAATTATATGTTCCAATGAAAAGGCAGAGAAGGGGATGCAAACATAACCATAAACCTAACATAATAATGCACTTTTAGAAAGTGCAAATCTTCTTTTATCATCAACTGACAAAAATGGTCAAGGAGAGTAAAAAAGTTTAGTAAAATACTGAAAATGATATCGGTGCAAAGGTTTGGATCCCCCTTTGTAGTTTAATTCAAGATTAAGTTTAATATTTGAACGAACATTTGTGCTAACTCAATGTGCATTTAAATATTATATTTAATAATATTTAGGGAGGGAATGGAGACTTTTGCACCCTAATGACTAACCAACAGGAATATGCACAATTATTAAGATACATTGACAGTAGGTTATGTATTGAAGCGAGCCCTAACAAGATATATTTTTTGTACCGTTTTGACCAAAAGAATCCAAACAATTCAGGCTTTGATCAGTAAGATCCAAACACCTATATCAATTCCAAAGTGTGTTTCCTTTAAGGGCTGTGTTTTACACTACATTGCCCTGAAATAATTTCAAGGCAAGAAAGTTCCATCAAATGCCATTAGCACAGAGAAAAGGAATTTAATTTAAGCCCAAAAGAGACCAGGGTCTCACGCTGAAAGAAAACCCAAATGGCAAATGGTGTGACCGGCATGTGACCGACATACACTTCCTCAGTCATAACACCACAAATTGATCCACAGTCATGCAAGGCCACATCTAAAGAATTTTACTTCTCTGTTTTTCTAGGCTTCACTTCTCAATGCTTAGCTTGTACGCCATACTTTTGTTTGCAACCATGCATTCTAAAATGTATTTTAGTCCAAAGTATTAAGTATTATTAAAAGTATTAACAATATTTATGCCAATGCAGTAATTTTGATTATGTGTATAAATTGCTCAACCTCCAACTTTCAGAAATTACGCTGCGGGTCGCCCATTATTAGAAAACATTCTCTCATTGCTCCACTATATTCTGCACAGAGCAATGATATTAACTGGTACTAAATTACAATAAATAACAGGGCTACTAAATGTAAGTAGTGAGCTCGGACTTGTCTGATTGGTCAGAAGGGTGCGGCATAATCAAAAACTTTAGGAAGTATCTCTACAATGCTGCCTATAGTTGTTGATAAGTTTGGGTCTGGGTCACAGGAACCTTTGACGGCATCTTTCCACATTGGGACACAGTAGGTTTTGCAATACGAGTCAATGTCTTTCACCCAAAGTACAATCTACATGTACCTCTCTAGGGCTAATTATTGGACCTCAAGGTAACCGTGTACATTTTGAGGGCCAGAAAGGTACATATACAGTATGTTCCCAAGCAGTAAAAGGTATATACTGTATATGTACCGTTTATTTAGTCCAACCCCAAATCAAAAAAAGTTGGGACAATGGGTAAAACGCAAATAAAAACAGAATGCAATGATTTTCAAATTTCACCAATTCATATTTTATTCACAATAGAACATAAACAAAATATCAGATGTTTAAATTCAGAAATTTTACCAATACATGGGAAATATCAGCTCATTTTTAATTTGATGGAAGCAACACATCTCAAAAAAGTTGGAAGAGGGGCAACAAAAAGCTCAAAAAGTAATTGCCACAAATCAAAAGCAAATGGAGGAACATTTGACAACTAATTAGGTTAATTAGCAACAGGTCAGTAAAATGACTTGGTATAAAAGAAACATTTCAGAGAGCAGAGCCTCTTGAATGTAAAGATGAGCAGAGGTTTACCAAACTGTGGAACACATTCCTCTATGTAAAATTACAAAGTCTGTGAAGATCCCAACATCTTCAGTATATAATATCATCAAAAGGTTCAGAGTATCAGGAGAAATCTCTTTGTGCAAGGGCCAAGGTCAAAGGTCAAAATGCAATGGATGGATGCATCTGAATTTTGGGCCCTCATGATCGTCTTCTGGACATCACCGCATGGGCTCAGGAAGCCACATGTAAACACAATCCAGAAACACCGCTGTGTTTTCTGGCCCAAAGTTCAATTAAAATGGTCGGAGGCAAAATGGAAAACTGGTCTGTGATCAAATGAATCAAAATTTTAAATGCTTTTTGGAAACCATGGACGCCATGTCCTGCGAACTAATAATGAGAGGGACCAGCTTGTTATCAGGCAGTTCAAAAGCCTGCTAATAACAAAAGCCTGTTCAAAAGCCCGTGGGCAGCGGACACATCTGGAAAGACGCCATCAATGCTGAAAAGTACATGGAGGTTTGGAAATAAAATATGAATTGATGAGATTTGCAAGTCATTGCATTTTGTTTTTATTTGCGTTTTACACATGGTCCCAACTTTTCTTTAATCTGGGATTTGTGGATACAAAAAATTGCTATGGCAGTTATCAAATCAAAAATGCCTTGACAAGGTAAAGGAAAAACAATGACATATATGCACTCAAGTGGCAAGGTGCTGAATAATAAATACAGCTATTTCCATAAGGGTACAAATAAGTACCCATTACTAAGAATACAAATTTGGCCTTCTAGAGGGTACAGCCACAGTGACAAGTCATTGTAAGCTTAATAATGTATTATTATTTAAGGGTGTCTCATACAAAGTTATATATCATATATCAAGATCCTGTCAGTATCTGGATCTGAATATATAATGATTTGCTCAGTGTGGCACAAAATGATCCACTGCCCTCCGTAAGGCTCCTTATTGCAAGAGGCGTATAGGACTTGTGATGCATTGTGTAGGGGTTCATTGTCTTGCCCAAGGACACTTGGACACCTGGACAGGAGAAGCTGGGCATCAAACAGTTACAGTACCCTGTTATAAGCTGCATCACATGCAGATTCAGGAACCCAGGCCTGTCATTCCTGGCAATGTAGACTGGATCTAGGACTATCATGTTGGTATTTGCTAAGTTAATGTGGTGCACAGTTAATATTATGCATATGTCCAGAATGTGCAGCTTAGTTTTATGATATGATTTGTTCATTTGATATGTATGGTGTCAAACTGTAATTATCATTGCACTCACAATTATAAGAAAGAAAAAGATATTTACTGATAAAGTACAGACTATCTGTTGGGGTTATCATGACAGAAAAAGCATTTTTGGGAACTAAGAGTCTGTTGAATTAATTTAGTATAAATACAAAATAATTATGATGGTAATACCACAGTAAAACAGTACAGTTCTTTTCTTTCTGTTTTTTTGATTGAGACGGATATAGAGAGTAAATTGCTTGTGAAGCTCATGTGAGCTCATTGTTTGGCCCAGTGGCAATCAGATCCAGCTGAAGAATTAACCACCATGAAGCTGGAAGAAATTTTAGGCATATTTATCTACTGTGAACCAAAGGTGTTGTGAGTTTGTTGTGTAAATCACTCTGTGTTCTGCCATGCACGGCCTCCTTTAAATGCCCACCAGCAGACGGACTGACAGGACATGATGACATCCACACAGAGAGCTTCTGTTTATAATGATAAGATAAAAGAGGCAGGGCGATGAGTTGATGGGGCCATGAGGGTGCATTGTATCTAGGGGTCAAAACTTTGACAAATTTACCTCTGAGGATGGAAAGGTCAAAGTGTACCGGAGTGTGCCAACGATGTAATCAACGAGTTGACTGGGGCCATGACAACGATGGTGAAGTAACTGTTGCAGAGTAATCATAGTGTAATATTTATTTTAGACTACTTTGATTTAATATTGGAGGAACATATTTAACATGTCGAGGATCCCTTAAAATATTATATGTATTATTAATAATTAGTTCAGCCTAATAATATATATACATATACATATATATATATATATATATACATACACACACACACACACACACATATATATATATATATATATATATATAATACATATTATATATATATATATATATATATATATATATATATATATATATATATATATATATATTTTTTTTTTTTTTTTTTTTTTTTTTTTTTTAAGGGATCCTACACATGTTAAACAATGTTCCTCCAAAAAATAATAATGTTCCTTTAAACAAACTGAGATTAGTATGACATTACAGCATTTTCACAATCAAACTACAAACATCAAACTTGTTAACCTGTGTGCTGCATATGCGCAAAAAGTAGGACAACACTTATAGTAAGTCAGATAACACTTCTTACTATCTTTGCTCAGATGGTCTTTGTTCTTTCAAGGTGCATCTGCACTCTAACCAGCAAGGATCATGATGTTTACATCTCCTGTCAGTGTGTGCACAACCCAATCACCCTCTGACCACTTTTCAAGTTGATGAGCAACGCGACACGCATAAATAAGTTGGTCAGTAATGTTAATAGAATAATCTGCCATGTTGTCAGAACAGATGTATTGTCACAAAAATAAAAAAAATATATACTTCAGGCTGGTGCTAAAAACCATCTCCTATCAAAGAGACAATTGCTGCAATATGAGAGCAAAAATTTTACAACCTATAGGTGATGTAGCACTGTCAGCTGATACTGGATACTATTTAATACAACTCATACTGGATAGTTTTCTCACTTAGCCGCCTTTTTAACCATTGAAATCAAGCTGCTATGAAGAAATATTATAAGAAAATGCTGAATTCCATTGTTAGTGTCGTTTGAACACTCCAATAGATTGATACTTAAAATATTGTTATTGGACTTTTTTTGGAAAAGGAATGAGCTTAATTTATGGTACCTGGGGAGAAAAACTAGTCACATGATTATATCACATCTTATAAAAGAAAGCTGGAAACTCCTTTGGGATGCCACCCTGACACCACCCAGGAGCCCAGGAGTCCAGATGGAACTGTTAGAATTTTTTGTTTTAAGTAATAGATCTCAGGTATAAATGACACAATGACTACAATTAGATGCGAAACACAAGTATTCAGTCTCTTTAGAGCTTATATAGGTGTGTGTTTGACCCATTTGGTCATAAGTTATTCATGCTGGATGAGTCAGCGATTGCCAGCAGGAGTTATTCTCTCAATGGCTCTAAATTTTTCTGTTTAAGAGGTGCTGAAAACTGACTGACCTTCCTCCGCATTCGGAGCCTTTTTCTAAGCTTTACTCAGCTGCTTTTTATAGAACATATTTGTAACTTTACTATTGACATTTCAAGAAAAACCCGATGACCTTACTTCTGTCCCATTGCACTCCACTCCCTCAGCCTGTTGTCCTCAGTAAGGATGAAGGTGGGTCTTCCTCCATCCAGGGAAATCCTGAACCAGTCCCTAAGCTGAATGCAGCTGGGAGGTGCCTCAGTTTATGGGTGGAGGTCACCAAGTTCATTGAGGTCTCCTTCTTTACCAGCTCCAGATCTTTCTCATCAATATTACTGACCTAGTTGCTGGCCAGAGCGAGTAATCTATAGAAAATTCCAAGACCAATTAGAGTATTAATCATCTTGTTTGTCAGCTTTAAAAATCCTTACATGTCATGATGTTACCATTGACTCGACGTCAAGGAATTTAAAGTTCAATAAAGCGTCACAGATAATCATTTCGCACTGAAAAGCTGTGAAGTCAAAGGCTGAATGACAAACAAAAATTGACAAACAGTGAATGTGTTAACACTGTTTAAGTGTAGGGTGAGACACAGTGGTTAAGTGAGGGATGTGGTGGTGGGCTGTTCATTTTCCATGACTTCTCTCCTAATATGTTGTAAGTATTTTCATTCTTAGTGTTACGGTGGGCTCTGGGGAAGGGGGCACCTTATCGGCTGGATCAGTCCCATTACGTGACCACTCAGGCTGATGTGACTGTACAAAGCATTTCAATCTCCACTCTGGATCCCAACTAATCTCCTCGTCTGTGGCCCCCAGGAGCATGGTGGTCCTCTCACAGCACATATGAATGCGCGTTTGTGCTTTCATATTGTATGTGAATGTGCATCTCTGTATGCACACATGACTGTGTTCCTTCTTCACATGTGTCTGTAACCCAACATGCAGAGCGGCCTCCGCCTCAAGCCCGACCACCGAACTCACTGACCTGTCGTTTTGGACATGAGTGAGTTTGAGTCATCAGGTTTGCCTGCCCTGTGTGCTGATGACACCACTGCTGCCTGAGAAGGTCAGCTGCCCCCTCTCCCTCACAGTTCATCACTTATCTGTCAGCATACTGAGGGTCCGACCGCAAAGCTCACTGATTTGAATGCAATAAAGAAACATAGCTGAGTCACAAATAAAGCGATCTAGAAGATGACTGAGCGGCAGCATGTTGACATTCAGGTTTTGAATCAGATTCTTTCAATAAAAGCAGGAGTCAAAAGTTTTTTTTAAAAAAACATTTAGCAATACAGTTCTGAATGAAAGAGCATATGTGGCAAATCATACAAAGTAAAATTTGGTGAATAAATTTGTTGTATTTTTTTTTGCAGGTTTAAAACACAATAATTTGATAATGCATCTATTTACTTATTTTGATTAATCATATTGTAGTTTTTTCTGCATGCTAATACTTTAGAGATATAGATTAAATATGTTATTTCAGATTTTGCATCATTTTGAATTAGACTTTTTGCAGATATTTATTGATTCTGTTCCTTTTAGTCAGTTTGCTCCTGTTCTTTCAATAAACTAATTGCAAAAAAAGTGTGCAACCTAGTTGTTAAGCAATATTAAGAGTTTTTCCTAAACTGAATAAAATGGCGTTTCTTGCTTTAAAAATCATATCTGTACATCCCGAATGCATTTATGATAGCAAAATATGACTATTTAGTGTATTGGAATGAATTCAGTTTTAGCGCCTATAAAAAAACTGGAGACTGTAAGAGAACTTCAACTTGAAAAAGGATTTGTTTTCCAGCAAGACAATGAACTCAAGCAAAAAGGCAAAGCTTCACATAAATAATTTAAAGACAATAAGGTTTATGTTCAGCAGTGGCTGAGTCAGAGTCTATGCCACAATACAACTACAAGCATTTGTGGCTGGACTTGCACTGTTCACTCACATGTAACCTCTCAGAGCCTGAGCAGTTGTGTAAAGACTAATGGGAAAATTTTGCAGTGTCCACATCAACTAGTCCGTGACGTTATTTATCACATTTTTATGGGTTTTATTGATTTATTTGTTTTCACTTTGACATGAAAGTCTTTTCCCACTATTCAGTATAATCAAAAGCCAAAACAGTTCGCAATGTGGTAAAGGGAAATAAAACCCTTATGGACAGCATATGTTCTTTCCCTTCAGCAAATTGGATGGGAAAATGAAATGGAATAAAAAAAAGTGACAGTAAAAATCTGCTCAGTCAATAAGTGTAAGATGATAAATGAATGATAAATACAATCACTGGCCAAAATCTCAAAGGAATGTTATGTTATCAGTGCTATGGTGAATCTGTGCCGTAGAGAAACTATGGCAGTTCTGAAGGCAACAAGGGGTCCAACCGTGTACCAGCACAGGGCACATAAATGAGTGGCCAGTGAGTGTATATGTCCGTGAAGAACAAAAGCAACAACACTTTTTTTTTATTTCGGATTTTTTATGTGAAGTTAGTGAAACTCGGCAACACTGACTGAATACCTCTGATAAAGAAATTGCACAAAAGGACATTCACTTTTATAACACATTTATTACAAAAACAAAGGTCATAGAGGAGAGTGTTGCGTAGTACTATTTGCCTACAGAGAACATCAGAAGAAAACATGTTTTTTCTATGACTTGTACCAGTGCCAGCTGTCAGTGACACTGGCAGAACAGACCAGGACCCTGTGAGGTTGAAGTCCTGGTGTAAAGCCTTGCTCAACAACCTGCTACTCTCACTTTTTGTTGTTTGGGTAATAACAACAACTATTTTTCTCCTTAAATGATGCCAGCACTGATTCTCAAAAATTGACTTTTTAAATATTACCTCTCTGTCATTTAAATGCTGTTAAATAAATAAATGTTCAGATTTATATGTAGAGTACTTTTTGTTGCAAATAATCATACGTTCGACTATCTAATGTTCATATTATTAATTAACACTGTTTTCCACAAAATATTAGAACATAGCAAAATGTACTTGTTGCAATGTTTGTTTTAAAGTGTAAGCTCCTATATTACATATTTATTGTTCCACAGAGCTGTCCAATTTGGTATTGGACATGATATTTACAAAATGACTCAGTATTCACAACAGGTCTTAATTACCTTCCTGTTCATCGGTTGATCAATTTATTGATGGATCGCTTAAAATATTTCAGTTTAACCTGTTCTCAGTTCTCTCCTGCAAAAAGGTTCATGTGAATGAGATTCCCCAAGTAACAAGTAATGAAATATATGGGGTGGACAAAAATAGTCTTTGAGCCTAGCAATCATCCTCAACAAAAAGGCGAATTCCTTGCAGCACAGTCATATAGACTGTCTACATTTCCCATCATGAGTCAAAGACATTTGGAATTTGGAATTTTTTAATTTCCGACCTTCTTTATGCATCAAATACAGCATGAGCCAATGTATGTATGACTTTTGGACACTGCTTGATATACATGATGCTGTTTTTCAGCTTTCAGTTTCGGATCTTAAAGTTGGACTGATAATTAATCTGAATATTTGTAAGCCCAGATTTATGGGCTCCAAATTCAAATTTTTTTTTTAACTGAAGGTTAATAAATATGAAGATACAGCCAATAGCATTAAGAAGCTAAGATAACATAAAGACTGAAAAAAGCTCACCTGACATACCTCACAAAAAGTCACAATCTGATTAATAAAAAGATCCAGAAATAATAATGGTACTATTACTATTGCCCTGTCTTACTGTATTGACTTTAACTCCAGAAACCTGTGCATACAGATGGATTATACACTGAACCTCTCAGGCAGTGAAGGCCCAATGTGAAGTAAGTATTAAAACGTCACGTTTGAAAGTTGCAGAGTTAAGTCAAAAGACACAAAATGACCAAAAAGAGAAATAAACTGACCGACATAAAGCAAAAACCAAACAGACACATGAAATGCCCGGAGATGTCAAAGAAGAGACAAAGACACACATAAAGACTAAGGAGAGACCAAAAAACACTGCCAAAAGTAACACACCAAACCACCAAAACAGATGATAAATTACCAAAAAGTCAAATAATCAGAGAAACAAAAACAATACAAAATAAAATAACAAACAACATGGGTTAAAGACACAAAAATGTCTCTTTCAGTCTGGGGGTCCTGTGGATAGGGGCCCTTTTACCTGTCTGTGGGGGCCCATTCTCTTCTGATCCTCCTGTGCCTGCATGGGCATACATTAGAAATGCTAAGATCAGCATGAAGTGAACTCACACAGGACCTGCAGCTATTACTGCGTTATCTGCTGGACGGAGCTGGTCTCCCCCATACACATGCTGTTAATTGTTGACTACAAATCACGTCATTCCCGTCTTTATCTTTATGAGAAAGGCATCTTAAAAGACTCACTGAAGAAAGTGGTCATTACCTACTGATCCATGATTGTATCCCTCTGTCTGTTAGCTCATCGTTATCTACTATAGACCTCTTGTGGTTAATGATTGTTTAATGATCAACTCATCCCTGATTCATTGTTTACTCACAACTAACACTTTGTTTACAGTATTGTAAAGTGTGTGAGTGAAATTGCAGCAAATGGTAAAAATAAAAAGGACACGCTGAATCTCAGGGAAACTCTTGCTGACACTATATAATAGATAGGTGTTTTTCTGTTGTTTTGTTGGTTTTTTTGAGGGGGGGGGGGGGGGGGGTGTCGTTGAGTTCAAGGTTGTTTTAATGCCACATGAGTATGTGAATAAGGACTTTTACTGGGTAACAGGGGGCCCCTGCACATGTTATTTAAGTCATGCCAACTCTGTGGGGGCGGTGTACTGTGTGCGTGCGTGCGTGTGTGTGTGTGTGTTTGTGTGTGTGGCAGTGGCAGTGGGGAGAGAGAAATTGAGAAGACAGCGACTGAAAGATCAGGTGGTGAAGGTTTCAGGTAAACGAAATTCTAAAATAATTGTGCATTTTTGTTATGAGAAAACAAACCAGCAACAACAAAACTAAAAAAAAGTAATAAGAAGAATTGAGTCTGCTTCTTTTAAATATGTCACACGTGTGTTTGGCTATAGAAGCAGGAACAATTTTGAGAAAAATAAATTCATTTCAAACATTTCTGGCTGGTAAATGATCTGGAAACCATTCATTTAAGTGACATGACAAAGGCAGTGACTTATTCACATGATCATGTTCGAAACGGAAGTAAAATTCTTCAGTGATGGGGAAACAAAATGCTATTCTCAAACTAACCTTATCCATATATTAGAAGCTTTTATTAGATCAATCAATTACAAAAAACGTTCAAAAATAACAATTGAACTTAAAATGCCCAGTTACCCCCTTTAACCCGAACACACAAATAAAGCACATGCACACACACACACACACACACACACACACACACACAAACAGTTTGCAATCTGCAATCAAATATTTGCCCACGGTGCAAAAGTGTGGCAGTAGTATTTGCTTTGCCAAAGTTTCGGTTCTTCCAATCGCGGGTCTCTCCGCAACGCAGGCCATGCAAACGCGTCACCTACGCTGTGCCCTGTGTGTTTATTTATAAAGCGAGGGGGGGGGGGCGAGGGCACTTCCTCGGTCTATCTGAGGTCATACGATCCACCAAACGTGGATCCATAAATGAATGGTGGGCTCGTCGGCCACACAATGCAGGACAGGCCGCTGATTGGTTCGGTGCAGGGCAAGAATAAACACACTCAGGGTATAAATATTGCGGTAAGGTGTGACACTTCCAAGAAAGAGAAACACCCGAGCTAATAAAGAACAACTTGGCTGAGAGAGCCGAGTTAAACATTAGATTTTCCCGCAATTATTGAACGAAAACTTCGCGTTTAAGGATGAGGGCGCAAATACAAAAAGTGCCTCAAATTGTAGAGCTGCTGAAAAAGAAGCCCGTGGGCTTGCAGCACTTTAAGCCAACATCCTCAGTGTGCGTCCTGGAGGAGAAGGATGCTGTGGAGGCTGCGCCGTGCCCTCACGCTGCCTCCAGAGCGCAGAGCCTGGACGCAATGCCGGGACCCACCAACTGGCCTCTGGTCGGCAGTCTGATTGAACTCCTGCGCAAAGGAGGTCTGACGAGACAACACGAGGCACTGGTACGGTAAAATACAAATAACAAATCCCTAGTTTTCTATGTTTAAGAGGGAAGGGCTGCTTTTAAAAGAATGGCGTTTGGTTAATTGTGAGTAATACAAATGATTCTCTGACTAACTCCTGACTACTTCTATCTTTTTAAGGTTGATTATCATAAGAAATTCGGCAAGATTTTCCGGATGAAGCTGGGCTCGTTTGAGTCGGTGCACATTGGCGCACCTTGTTTGCTAGAGGCGCTCTACAGGAAGGAGGGAAGTTACCCTCAGAGACTGGAGATCAAACCCTGGAAAGCGTACAGAGACCTAAGAGACGAGGCGTACGGACTGCTGATCCTGTAAGTACTGTGGGCTTCTGCTGACTTCTCGTTTTTTCGATATATGAAAGAATCATAAGTCGCCAGGACGCAGCTTGAAGCGCAAACAGAGGGAACATGATTTCTATTAAAGCGCACTGAAGGGAATCTCAAATGTTGATTTGCAGAGAGGGGAGAGACTGGCAGAGAGTGAGGAGCGCTTTTCAACAGAAACTCATGAAGCCGACAGAGGTGGTGAAGCTGGATGGAAAAATAAACGAGGTAACATTATGATCAATGAACATACATTTGGATAAAAGCGTCTGGTCTGCACAGCAAATAATAATAACTATTTGAGTTAGTATTTATTATCCTCATCGACACATTTGTTCGTTTGCCAAAACAGGTGCTGGTGGACTTCGTTGCCAGAATTGGAAAAATCAACGACAATGGGAAGATTAATGACTTGTACTTCGAACTGAATAAATGGTCATTTGAGAGTAAGTTCAGATTTTTTGTTCAGGCTGAAACTAAGAAAGATTTCAATTCTGGACCGATCTTTCGATTATTATTATCTTTCAATTAATTAAAATCGCAACTTTATGTTGTTTTAAAATTGCTAGCATAGTGAGACAAATAAGTTAAGAGGCTGGAATGAAGACATTTTTGTTCAAAAAATGACGTAAAGATGATTGTTTATCGGAATAATTTCTAATCAGTGCTTCTGTCAACTATTTATTATCACTATTAGTGATTTAAGCTCTGCTATTAATAGTTGTCTGTTCGAAGCCGCTAAACCTTTGTGTTATTTTTGTGACCTGCTACTTTACTATTGGAAAATGAAAATTAAATCCAACTTTAAACGCTATGCAATAGAAATATACTAAGTTAGGTTTACTTCTGTCATTCAGCTATTTGTCTGGTCCTCTATGACAAGAGATTTGGTCTGCTGCAAGAGAAAGTCAATGAGGAAGCCATGACCTTCATCACAGCTGTGAAAACAGTGAGTACAACTTGTTACTATTCCTTTGATAGTAGCTGTGTGTACTGCAGGAGAGGTCACTCTCTTCCTTATCTGTGACCCACAGTGAAGTAGTTCATCAGGTTCGCTTCAGCTGGGGTCAGCCTGAACGGCAGCCAGTGATACAGCCGCTCAGACTGACTCTTGTTGTATTTACTGGGATTTACAGGGCCACCCAATATCGTCCACAGTCAGGAGATGATAAGTGGAGGCTGACAAAGGTCTCACGGGGCAATGGGTTCAAGAAGGTTAGAAAAATAATTGCATCAAAGATTTTCATTGAGAGCGATGTTTCTCAACAGATGATGAGCACATTTGGCATGATGATGGTCACACCAGTGGAGCTCCATAAAAGCCTTAACACCAGAACATGGCAGGACCACACAGCAGCATGGGACCGTATCTTCAGCACAGGTACAAAACACAGACACATCATTAAAATCACACTACTAGAAGACATACAACCTCCTCCAGTTCAGTGTCTCCTTGCTGCCCTGTGATGTACAAACTACAAAGGGGTTTCAACTCATTTCCAGTCAGCTGAAAAGTCAGGAAGAGCAGGGGGGAGGGGGGGTGAACTGGGTGCCTCAGATCTTTGTGTACATGGCCGTCTGGGTTGTAGTTGCCTGAGTTGTAGTAAACCGCGTGACCTAAGTTGGAGGACTCTGCCAAATATTTGTAGTAGCAGGAGGTGGGGGTGAATCATAGGGGGCGGAGGAAGATGATGCTGGTTGTGCTGTTTATTTGGTTGTAGCTGGTTACAGCCTCTGTCTCACAAATAAACACACACATTTTTACAAACAGTACTGTGTCATTTGGACAGTATAGATCATTTTTATGTCATGTGAAGCCAACGATCAAAGCGGTCTATATTTCAGTATACATGTTTTTTTCTCTGTGAACATTTATACATTTATGTACATAGTAATGCAAAAATCATAACAAACTATTGTAACTTTAAAATGAGTGAATAAACATCAATAGAAGTTACCCAGCTTTGATTGACAAACTATCTAAAATCCAAATACAGTATATCCTTAAATCTGTCCCTGATTCAGTAAAATTATATAAACCAGAGAAAAGCAACGGATACTTCCAGACGAGATTTTGGAGATATTGTTAAAAAATAAAGAAAAATTATTTAGTTGTTTCAAAGTCAAAATCTTTATCATTAATGCTATGGCCTGTAAATGAAACTCACTGTGGAGCCAAATCATGATTAACATTGTCACCATTTTGTGTTTTCATCAGCTAAAGTCTACATAGACAAGAAGCTGAAGCGGAACGCCACCAGAGCGCCCGATGACTTAATTGGTGACATCTTACAGAACAGTTGCCTCTCCAAGAAGGAGCTGTACGCAGCCATCACAGAGCTACAGATCGGA
Organism: Channa argus; assembly: GCF_033026475.1. NCBI lineage: Eukaryota > Metazoa > Chordata > Actinopteri > Anabantiformes > Channidae > Channa > Channa argus. The sequence goes on along the minus strand of NC_090201.1, from coordinate 21,020,425 downwards.
GGAGTTGAGACGGTGAGTCACAATTTATAGGATTAGTTTGACATTTGCCTTCGTTCTATTAAATACATGAAGGGACTGATTCCTCTTTTGTAATCTGTTCATTATGAAGCTACAGCCAGCAGTTAGCTTAGCTTAGCATAAAAAGCAGGGACACGGCTGGCCTGACTATGTCCAAAAACAACGCTCATCAGTTAACATTCTCAATTTTTATTTAATCAGAACAAGAACTAAAGAAAAAGAAAAACCAGGTCGCAGCTTTAAGGGTTCAGTTGTCTATTTAATAGTCAAGAGCAAAGACTCCCAGAAGTCTCGACTGGATGATGGCAACAGCAGCCTGTTTGAACATGTCAGTTTGGGTGTTGATTAAACAAATGATTATGTGATAGTCTCAGCTAAAGAATTTTGGGGGTAACCACAGAAAAAGGAACAATTTCTCAGTGAGAATCACTAGGTCTAATTTTAAATGTGCAATAACATCACAATTGCCTGTCAGTGCTGCAGAGAAAGTGAAGCAATGCAGAGAAACCTCCGGTAACACTGAGAGAATGAGACACAAGTCTCTGACTATTACAACAATCCCGCGATTCCTGCTTTTAAAACTTGCTAGGATTATTTACCTCCTTACCAAACCTTGCAATCCCCTTTTCTAATTACAAAGCCAAAGGACTACATTTTATTATATTTAACTGATTATATACGTAAATACTGAATGGTATTTTTAGTCTGATTACATGTGGCATTTTGTTGAAAATCTGTGCTTAGAGCCGACGTAACTCATTACAGTCAGAGAATGCACAGCGTGTTGAGGATTATTCTTACACAACCAGTGTGGACGTGGTGGAAAATCGAAAGTGCATCTACTCACACCTTTTTTTGCTGTGGGAGTTTTTATTTTTTATTTACAAAACATGAATTAATTGATAAATTATAAATGAAAGTAGCCACAACCATTTCAAGTAGTTCACCTTCCGGCTTTCACATAACCACACAGCTTCTGCAGACCATCATAGACAGTGAATATGAAAACTTGTTCACCTCTTAAATGTTTTACCTTTCGCCTATTTTCCTTTGAGTAGGGAAAGAAAAAAAAAAAACAGTTCAATCTCTAAAGCAAACAGGTGCTGCAGTTATAGTGCTTCTGAAGCAGAAAACGAATGTGGTGTAGATGTAACTGAGCAGCCTTTGAGGATCCCTAAACATTCCTCAGCTCCTTTCGGGACCCCACCGAGGAATGCACTTAGAGTAGCTGCCTTACTAAAAGACATCTTCCCCTTTTTTCTTCTCTCTCCTCCTCCCTCTCTTTCTGTCACACCGTGTTTATGTTTCTCAGACCGCCAACAGTATGCTGTGGGCTATTTTCAACCTGTCACGTAACCCTGGCGCCCAGAAGAAGCTGCTGGAGGAGATTAGAGAGGTGGTGCCTCCCGACCAGGACCCATGTGGAGAACACATTAAGAGCATGCCCTACCTCAAAGCCTGCCTCAAGGAGTCTATGAGGTACAGTACAAGAGGCTGGTGGTGATGGTGGAAAAACTGTTTGCAGGCCAATTATAAAACAAAACAAACAAAAAACAAACAAAGAAAAAACCAGTGACTTCCAAAAAGCTGCAGCTACCTGTATACGACATTACACCTCGGGAAAAAGTTTATTTATCTTCACAACCAGTTTCAAATCAAACCCAGCAACATGAAGATTAAGAGGAAAAATTGACACATGACTGGCTCAAAAACATGCCTCATGAGATAAGGTGCAATGATTAGCAACAACCACTGGTCCCAGCTTACAGTAAATCCAATCACTTCCTATCCCTTATACAGTCAACTTTCTCCCTTTCATCTTGTGCAGTCACAAGTTGTTGAACATGTTATTTAAGGCTTATACCATAACCACATCACCCAGGGAATGTATATGACCTCTGGAGATTATATCTCATCTCTTCTTGCACTGTGGAAAACATTGGTGTACATTTACCGGCTCTAAAGTGCATGTGTGCTACACTGAAGCGTCACTGAGGCCATGTTCCCATGTGCTTTTTCACATTCTTACAGGTTATCGCCATCAGTTCCATTCACCAGTAGGACCATGGACAAAGACATTGTGTTGGGAGATTATGCCATTCCCAAAGGGGTAAGTGGCTTACTTAGTTACATTAGTTACCTCACACGACAGAATTGTTTAAAAATGTATTAATTTGCATTTATTGATGTAAAATATGATTAGTAAAACTGATAATTTAACTGTCCTTTTCCTCGACTCGCAGACAGTTTTAATGATAAACACCCACGCACTGGGCTCCAACGAGGAGTACTTTGACGAGGGGAAGCAGTTCAAACCCGAGCGCTGGCTGCGGGCGAATACCACCATCAACCCATTTGCTCACGTTCCCTTCGGCATTGGAAAGAGGATGTGCATCGGGCGGCGGTTGGCAGAGCTGCAGCTACAGTTGGCCATGTGCTGGGTAAGATTAGACAAAGTCCAGCTCAGTTCAATTCAGCCTATTGACACACTCAAACCCTCAGTCACATTAAACCAGCGTATAAGTGGTGAGGGATTTGTTGCATCCCAGAACATGCGGTTGATTTGGAGTTTTTAAATCTTAAAGAACATGAGCTACAAAATGTCAAAAAACATTTTTTTAAATAAGCATGTATGCACGGAGACATATACAGGATTAAAATAAAGACTGCCAGAGACACAGTAAGTGCAGCTGTGACCTACCTATTAGCAGTTATGTATCTGTACTTGGTGACCTCAAACAGAAGCTGAGGCCCAAGCTAGGATCCAATGTAAAAGTAAGCATTAAGGTATACAAGTGCTTCCTTTAGAATTTAGCCTAACACAGGATTTCAATCATTATATGGCAAATTCAAAAAACACAGTGGCACTGCTGGTTACAAATGTGTGGCGTTTGTACTCAGTGACCTTGAAGAGGAGAGAAACAGAGCCTTAGTCAGGCCTGAGCTCATGGCTGCTGATTTATGAGAACTGTGCTCTACCAACTGACATATGAGGCCAACAAAACCTTAACTGATCTAATTCTGCCTTCCTTACAGTTGGTCAGAGACTTTGAGATTGTTGCAACTGATAATGAGCCGCTCGACGTGATCCATTCAGGACTTTTGGTTCCCAACAGAGAGCTGCCAGTCGCGTTCATCAGGAGATGAGGTGGGAAGAAAACTGCTTGTACATGTGATTTTGGGAAATATGCTTCTTATCTTTTACGCCCAGAGTTACCCCAGAGCTATCACTATGATAGTGCTGTTATTTCTAAAAAGTAGTTGTCTAGTTGTAGCTTGAAACTTTATTGTGCCTTAAAGGAAAACTGTTTTTGTGGAAACATTCGACTAATCTTTATGAAATAATAGGTGCAGAGTTAAATATAAGTGTGATGCTTCTTTTTTGACATACTAATTATTTTGTTCCCTGTCCTCTCAGGCTCTATGATCAAGTCTTCTGGATGTGGTGACTGAAAGATGATACCTCTGTTTCCGTGGCCCTGATGGTCCAGTGACTCCCTGCATTGCTGCTCTGTAAATAGAACAAAAAGAAACCAAAATTATTATACATGTAATCATACCACAAATACCTCAGAAATATTTGAAACTATTACCTATGATTGTTAATGACTGACCAAAATACTACTTGTTGTGTGCGCGTAGAAGGCAGCTGTCCTCAAAATTTTGTCCTCACCTCAGACATGTATATGTTGAAAATATTAGTTTGTGCATTTCCTTGTTTAATAACTTATATACAGGATATATATGTATATATATCACATTTTTTTCATTTTGTATATAAAGTGCAATTATAATACTGTAATTATGTACATTGCATTTGTGTAGATACATATTTTATTCACAGAACTTTAATAAATATATTGAAGCTATACTTTTTTCTTTTAACGTTTCAAACTGGTGCATTTTAAAGACTTGCTATTAACATATTTGCGGGATTTTTAAGGTATTTGAGGGACTTGAGCTAAATAAACATTCAAAAGCATAGTCTACCTAAGTACATAAGCACATACAGAAGTTATTATACTGTTTTCTTTAGAATTTGTACTGACATGGGATTTAAGTCATGAAAGGCTAAATTCATAGACAGAGTAAGTGCTGCTGGGAACAAATCTGTGCCCCATTAGCACTCGTGCACTCAGTGACATTAAACAGGACCTAGTGAGGACCAAACTCACGACCCCTGGTTTATGAGACCAGTGCCATAACCACTAAGATACAGGCCAACAGGAAACACCTTTGTTTCTCCCATTGACTCGTGTTATATCATAGTTATACAATGAGTTATACAATGAAGTTATGGCAGGAGTTTTATACAAGCCCAAAAAAATCCGGATTATTATAATTTTTAACGTGTGGGAAAACAAACAAAAAAGCAGCTTTGACACTGAGTGAGGTATATTTGGGCAGAGAGGATCAAGTTATTTGAAAAAAAAATTACAACCATAACAAACCATTTATTTAGAAATTGATGTAATTAACTCTAAACTGAGTGTGTCTAAGTTCTAATGAAAATGCACCATGTGGAGATTTGCTGAAAACATAACCCAGTACGTATTCTTCTAATCTAACAATCGGGTATTTCCTTCCTTCCCTCCTTCCTTGATGGTAATAAATGCATATCTTATGATATGAAATTGCCATGTTGCAGATTTCAATTTCGTAACCTTTGACTGAGTAAGATTCATGCAAATTGATCAGTATAAATAACAAACATATCACAAATAATTTGCTGAATCCCTAATGTCACGACTATTTCTTAATAATAGGTAGACACAAGTTTTGAGTTGGAACATTTCATACACTATATGTACACACACACACACAAACACCAGAATCTCACAGTCCCTATAACATACATGTGGTAAACATCAGCCAATTGTGAACAGATGAACTCCTAAGACACCTTGCATGCTGTGTTATTGTAGGAATGAATGAATGAATTATAAAAGTTCAGAGCTGTCAGAGGAAGTCTCCGTTCCAGCCCAGAGATCTCTCTCATCCATCAGTGATCACTGCTGGCAGGAATGACCTCCTTTGCCATTCCTTGTCACAGTGGAGCTAAAGAAGCCACCAGCAGGTTGTGGTGAAGGTGTGAGCTCTTCTCCATGATGTTTGGCAGCTTTGTGCATCCTCCTCTTCTCCACAATCACCTCAAGGGGTTCAATAGTGACACGCAGTGGACAAAAGCTGCCAATGAGTTTGTTCAGTCATATTTGTATATTAAGTATCCATTTTTAAACAGATAAGACTAAATTCAAGATCAACTTTATGGTCATGGTGCAGTGGAGCATGGTGCAATGAAGGTTCAAAATCAATGAAGGGCTGTTTGCACCTAACCAGAAGAGCAAACAGGTAGCATCTCTTATGGCTAAAGTGCAGGAATGAGGACAGGCGTTATACTGTATTTTACAGTAAGTTGTGTAATATATGCAAAATATAACTGTCCATCAACATAAACAAGGTGGTAAAAAAGGAGGGAGCATGGTGTGGATATAGGCAAATGTACAACATAACATTATCAGTGATATGAGTAGTACAAAGTTTTGCATTCAAGTTAAAAAAAACTTTGACAGTGCAGTTTTCTATCTAAACCTTGGGAAAATATCTTTCCAATTCTGTGTAATAGGCCTTATAAACTATTAATTCTCATATAAATGTTGTTAATAAATGTAAAAACTATTGTCGGAAAACAATTTGTCTTCTATCATTTGATAAATGTTATATTGCCCCAGAGAAGGACCGCTGTATAGCTGGGCTCTAGTTCTTTATATTTTATTACATTATGTCTTTTTATGTCTACTTTCACCATGCTCGATTCAAACAGAAGGAAATGGGGCCTGTGTTTGGAGGTTGTGGATTGTGAGCTGCACTCCGTCAGTAAGAACACACGCGCGCGCGCACAGGTCCGCGCCTCCTGTCTGCTTGTCACCAGCAGTGACAGGAAGCGTCTGTCGCCGCTCGTTTTTTCATGTCACGGTGTCGGATGTTTTATTTGAGCAGCTGCTGATGTTTTAAACGCAAAACTCCGCCGGCGTCCGTGCTTTTATTACCTGGCCTTTACATCTTACGATAATCGGCGAGTTCTAAAGTTATCAAACGAACAAAGAAGCGTGGAAGGGAAATCTGTATATTCCGAGCTGGACATGACTTCTGGAGGTTTGGGCCTGGGTCCAGACATAAGTCAGGAGGAGCTGGACTTTTCCTACCTTTTTCTGTACAACCCACCTGGAGATGATTTTCCCGTCGGCTGTGACAAAGGTGTGTGCACAGTATTTATCTCCTTTCCAAGTACATCATGACTGTTTACAGTGCTTTATTGGGAGCTTGTGTTGTGATACACTGATGCTTATTCTTTCGCTGCCATTGCCTAAAGGAAATTACCGCCCTTCTGTCTAATTTAAGAACTATATTTTTAGCAAGATTTGATTGTTTTCACAGTTGAGAGGAGCTAAAATGCAAAGTGTGTTTTGGTTTTCAATTACCTATATTAGATGTTTGGATTCCGTTTTAATGTAGCGCAAGTCACAACAGGTGAATTTCAGATCCATTAAACTACTTTTACTGTCAATCATAGTATAATAATAAACTTCGAGAAGGATGAGCAGGTCATTTGCTGAATTTGTACTCAAAATTGACTTTTTAAGTGAAAGATCTTGTGTCCATCAGCAAACCTTGGAAGTCAATATTTGAATATCCCTAAGGTGTAATTATAATTTCCTTTTCTCACTGACAGATGAGTCAGGTGGTCTCCTTCAGAATGAAGGCCAGCCTCCTCCGCTTGTGGTTGACAATAACACTGGGTACATCTCCAACACCAACCAATTAGCCTCCAGCCAGAACCCCTCCTCTCACAGCCCCTCCACAGAAAACCTCTCAGGGGCTGTGTTTGACTCCTTTGGTCTGGCTTCAAGACCAGGGAACATTCCTGCTCCTAGCCCCAGAATTGAGATCACACCATCAGGTGACTCTCTCAGTTCTCAGATCCTGGAGCCCAGCTCTGGCTCCAAAGCTCTAGGATCCTACAGGGAGTGTGTGAGCCCGGCTAGCAGTAACTCCTCCACAGGGTGGCCCGCAGATGCGTACTCCCCTGTAGCATCACCTTGTGTCTCACCTTCCAATGTAGCTGGCTGTAGCATGGGTTTGTCTGCTTTAGACCTCTGCCCGGGCCTCCAGGGAATCCATACCTCTTCTGCCCACTCCTCTCCTGGAGCCTCACCTCGCAACAGCATCACAGATGAAACCTTTCTCCTGCCACAAAACCAACGCAGCGCTGCACCCTTACCCCATCAGCGTTCTCGCTCTGCCTCGCCACATGGCAAGCGTGCCTATGACCAGGCCCACTCCTGTCAGGGGGCCACTCCTGTCAAGCAGCGCTCACGAAGCCCCAGCCCCATCCCTTCACCACAAGTGCAGCAGGGGTCCTACTATCTCCCCCAATACCAGAGCCAGGTGGATTTTCAGGTGCAAGCTCAGACCACCTCAGGGCTGGAAGAGGAGTGGAACAGAGCAGTGTCCTCCGCTGTGGTGCGGAATGCACATGGGCAGACTCAGAGACAGGATTGTGTCTATGAAGAGGACTATGACTGGGCTATTGAGCAGGAGAGGATTGGCAGAAGTGCCGCCGATGTCAAGTGTGAGAGTCTCTATAGACTGCCAGCTGTGTGGCCTCCCCCTCATACAGGTTATCATGGAGCATTCAGGTGTGTTGTTTGTACTATTTACTCACAATAAGCTTCAATTAGGCACAAATGATTGATTATCAAGTCAAATTGTGTAATTGACAATGATATATTTATTGTCTCTCTGTCTCCTGCTTTCCTAGTGGTCTCTCTGTGGCCCCACTGCCCTCTCTAGAGTGGCCATTGCCCAGTGAGTCTGGTCAGTATGATATAGTGATCCAACAACAGCCCAGATCCCACCACAGAGCTCAGTATGAGACTGAGGGCAGCCGTGGAGCTGTAAAGACACCTAAAGGAGGACATCCAGAAGTTCAGGTACTTTTTTTAAATTTGGTTTCATGCTTCAAGGATGTGGAGATTTGTAAGCGGTTATGTGTGAACGCAAGGAAAAGAAGAGGAAACCGATCACTCTCACTTCACATCTTTGTCATATTGCATAGTAAATAGTTGTTGTAAATGTGCTATTTCCTGGCAAATGTGTTCACATAACACACATACGTATTGGAACATCGTGGCCAATTCCTTTATTTTTTGCTGGATTTGACATCAAAAGATGAATATGAGAGAGAGAAACATCATCATCACAACATCACCAAACTTTTGAATCCTTCTTTTGCGATTGTTTTCCAGGCTTTTGCCGCAGCCTCTTTTAGTTATTTGTTTTTAGGGGTTACTCCCTTCAGCCTCCTGTTTAGCAGATAAAATGCATGCTCTAGACGGTTGAAGTGTAAAACCTTCCATTTCTTGCCCCTGATGACCTCCTTTGTTGTTTTATCTGTGTGGTTTGGTGTCATTATCTTGCTGCATGATGAAGGATGTCCCAATAGATTTGGTTGCATCTTTCTTTAAACTGGCAGACAAAATGTTTCTGTAGACTTCTGAATTCATTTTGCTGCTGCCATCATGTCATTACGGGAGATTAATGAGCCTGTCCCATAATAAGCTAAGCCATGACATTCTTTCTTTCTTTCTCCAAACCTTAGCCTTTCCATCATTTTGGTTAATCTTTGTCTCATCAGTCAGAACACTTGTGCCAGAATGTTTGAAGCTCATCTCTGTACTTTTTGGCAAATTCCAGTCGGGCCCTCCTATTCTTCTTGCTAATGAGTGGTTCAGAAAACTTTTACTCCTACCCTCTGGAGGTTGTTGCTGATGTCACCAACACTTGTTTTAGGGTCTTTCTCTCCAGCTTTTACAATGTTTCTTTTCCTTGGTCTACCTGTTGGACATCTGTTGCTTAGTACACCAGTGGTTTGTTTCTTCTTCAGGACATTCCAAATGGTCTTACTGGCCATGGCCAATGTTTGTGCAACGGCTTTGATTGATTTTCTATCTTCTCTCAGCTTCACAATTGCTTGCTTTTAACCCATAGACAGCTCTCTGGTTTTCATGTTGGTTACACCTCTTAACTATAAATGCAGTCTGAACAGGCAAAACCCGAATCTGAAACTGAGGGTAGACATTCAGTGATATTTATTGTTTGAATATTCAATATCAAAAGATACACATACATAAAAAATGGGTGGGTTAAAACAAAAGGTGGTATCTTCTAAGTTGTGTATCAGATACCTGGAAATAAAAGCTAAAATGTAGATCTCTTGTCACTTTTTCATCTTTTGATGTCAAATCCAAATGTTATTAGTCTACAGCCAAAATAAAGATATGGTTCCAATACTTTTAGAGGGGAGTTTAAGTACAAAGGAAAAAGTATTAGGGCACAAATTATTTCAATCTGCCAATAAATACACAAATATTTACAAATTAGTTATATTTACATACATTTGCTAGTATATAGATCTGCTTAGTTTACTGCCCTGTTGACTTAATAAACTCTCACTGTTTGTTTCCTTGGCACCATTGCAGAAAAAACTATGCAAAGCAGTGTTCTTGTTATGCCAGTTAGACAGTATTTGTAAAATGATCCCCACAGGGAAAATAGATTTACTGTTCAGTCACGGACACAAATGGCATTATAGTCAGTTTGATTCAGTGTGAAACATGCATGTAATCGCCTTACTAGCTCCGTGGGTACCAAGGCACAGCTCCACTGGGACTGCAGGTCTTCATCGGGACGGCAGACGAGAGGATCCTGAAACCCCACGCCTTCTACCAGGTCTACCGTATCACCGGGAAGACCGTTACTACACCCAGCATAGAGAGGATGATCGGTGGAACCAAAGTGCTGGAGATTCCCCTGGAGCCAAAGAACCACATGAGAGTAGTGTAAGTAGAACAGAGACATTACATGTAACTTATGCTCTGAATATGAAGCAACATTTATCACCACAACATCAGATGCCTGTGTTCAGTACTCATTAAGTAGCCTGCAGTAACCACTGTGGCTTTTTTCACTGTGACTCCAGTACTTACAGATGCAGGTACTAAGCCAGCTGTTTTCTTTGGATTATCTACTGATGAAATTACAGTTTGCACTGAATTCTCTTTTATTTCTATACTCAGCAAGGATATTATTGCTATTGCTGCTAATGCCAGCTACAAGGTTTTCATTTTTAGTGCATGTAGCTGTTGTTGCAGATGACGGAAACTTGAAATGCATCACTTCCTGTGTGCCAGAATTGTACCAAGGAACAACTACCAGTCAGCGGTGTTTACAGCAGCAGCATAAAAGTGTTTGATGAAGCTGATGAATGATAAATCGCTGTCATAAAAAGTTACTTTTAAAATTATTACTTACTTATGTCACAGACCATAACTTTTATAAAACAAACCTAGGTTCCATGTGACTAATTGCATGAAACATATTCAAATTAAATGAGCCAAGTGTAATTTCACTGGTAACTGTGTGTTAACAGAGAAAGTTAAGCAGCGGTCTTCGATTTCGAGAATTGCATTATATCAAAATGCTTTTCTATGTTATCTTGTCTTTTCTTTCACAGGATTGACTGTGTAGGGATTCTGAAGCTGAGAAATGCAGATATAGAACTGAGGAACGGGGAGACAGACATTGGACGGAAAAATACACGCGTGCGTTTGGTGTTTCGTGTCCACATTCCTCAACCTGGAGGCCAGCTCTTGTCTCTGCAAGTTGCTTCTGATCCTATCGAATGCTGTAAGGAGTATATAATTTATGATAAGCTAAAGTTTACAGACTCTCACTCCATTATGGCATCTTATAATAGCCCACAGCTTCGGCTCTTTAAATCTGTATGTATAAACGTAATGCACTTTTAATAAAACCATAAACGCTGGAATTTATAAGCAATAAAATAATACACTTTACATACATTACATACATTAATACATACAGTTCAGTACACACAGCTATACTGTGGCTGTACTTTTCAGTCTGATAAATAGTGAAGTGACCAAAAGCTGATGATGGTTAATGTTAGCGAACGTTAGATATCTGATATATCTGTTACTTGAGTTTACAAATATTGAAAACTGTCAAGCCAAAAGTTGCACAGGCCTCCATTAATATGAATACTCTCCAGGCTGTACTAGTCAATAGTGCAGCAATGGATTTTAATGATCAAAAACTTCAAACCCACTACCACATTTATGTGACTCATCTCTTGTCTTGTCTCTGTTTCCTCAGCTCAGCGCTCAGCTCAGGAGCTTCCCGCTGTCGAAAAGCAGGACCTGGACCGATGCTCAACAATTGGTGGTCAACAAATGGTCCTCACTGGACAAAATTTCACACCAGGCTCCAAGGTGATATTCTCTGAGAAGACACAAGGTGAGGAAGAATAGAAGAAGTCAGTAAATATTTGGCACAGGGATGTTGGACCTTTTGAAATCTAGCATCAAATACATATACTAGTTTCTTGCTCATCTTTAGAATAGATACTTTCATGTCTGCAAAGCAAATTAAAAGCCGCAAAACTGTTAAGCTGTACTATGCTCTGCTAACTTAGCTGACACCAGGCTCCAGGCTATTCCTATGATTGTTCTTGTTGTGTGTGTGTGTTGTGCTAACCTGTGGTTGTTATGTACAGTATAAATATTTGGATTTCAAGCAGAGTTCTTTGATTAAAATAGACCTACATCTTACGCAGCCTCCAGATACATCCTCCTAATATCCTGTTTGAATAGAATCGCCTACTCATATAGTATTTGTATTTTCAGAACATTTGCATATTTCCTGGGCAACATCAAGTTTCAGTGACGCACATCTTCCTTCAGCCCCCACTTTTAATGCTGACAAAATGAACCATTAGCTTGAACTTTTACTGTGTTCCTGGAGTTGACGGGGTTATTTATTTCTGCATGGAAATTTCTCACCTTGTTACAGCTCCTTCTGCCCACATACATTTGTTGGTTTACATTGTATGAGAGCAGTATGGGTACAGTCAATTGCATGTTGAGCCTCCCTGTTGCTGTTGTGGGGTTTTATGCAACAGGATGTGGTTAGACAGACTGATAAAGATTCAGACCCAAAGCAGAGCCCTTTTTTAAAGCGTAGGTAGAAAACAGAAACAGCAGGTAAAAACTGAGGTTGGAAAACTAAACCAAACATAAAAGAAAAAACTGTTTATCACTGTGCTCAAATGTTGTACTGTAAATGAAGACAGGAATGATTTGTCCAATGCATTAGTTTACACTTCATCAATCTGCTTTTTTTGCTTGTAGAAAATCCTTATTTATTTTCTTGCTGAGGTCAATGTCATTTTCATGTCTGTGCAATTAATAGAATGGCACAGCAAGCACATAGTTTGGCTCAGCTTAATAAAATGATTAGCTGCAGACAGTGGCTGAAAATGTCTTGTATATACATGAAAGTGGTATCAATCTTGTCAACTATTGTCCAGAAAGAAAAGAAATAAATGTTTTTATTAAAGATCAATATATTTCCAATTTTCACTTTCAGATGGGCAGCAAATCTGGGAAGTGGAGGCCACTGTGGACCGAGACAAAACACAAGCTGTGAGTTAAAACTCCACTTATCTGTGTATTTCAATCATTAAATCTGTAGTGTCGGGCACTACCCAAAACTCAAAACTTACGATCAAACTTTGGTAATTGCCTCTACATACTGATATGTGCTGTACATCATATTCAAGAATATTTTTCTCTTGCCGATTAGGATCTGAAATGCAAAAGAGAAAAAAATGGGGCAGCCCACGCCTCTGTGTTTCTACGTGAAACTTTTTGTCAAATTGATCTTTTTTATTGTGCTGCATTGTTTAGAATATGCTGTTTGTTGAAGTCCCTCCTTATCGTGACCAGACCATCCGCCAACCAGCCAAAGTCAACTTCTATGTCATCAACGGGAAGAAGAAACGCAGTCAGCCCCAGCACTTCGTCTACACTCCAGTGATAGGTATATATCTGCTTAGCCCACTCATGTATGTGCCGCTACATGAGGAAGAGGGGTAGCTTGTATGCGTGCAAAATGTAAGGTGATCTAAAGGTCACCCTGATTCCCACCGTGGGTTCAGCAGGAAAAGTCAAAGCTGGTGTTATGAGGACATACAGTTCTAACCACGGTCATCACAAAATTGATGCTGAAAGAAATGAAGAAAATAATGAACATCTACTCAAACTTTTCACCTAGAAAAGCTACACTTACAGGAAAAATACTATACAATTACTATAAAATACAGGAAATTGCTATATTTCCTTTATGTGACATTCATTTCAAAATAGTTTTCTTCAGTTTTACAGGAAGTCAGAACAGAAAACACAAAAAAAAGAAAGAAAGAAAAGCAATTGTTGCAGTGAACTGCACCCACAACACAGGAGGAAGATCTGTCCCATCACTATCATTTTTACTAATGCTTTCTAGACCTATGCCGAGTACCTGCGGCTGAAGAATTTCAGGAAACAGACGCACTTTACTATACATTTACATGCACTGTCTGCTTTCTCAAGTAGGCTTTCTCACGTAAATCTGGTTTCTGGAAATGGGGTAGGGACTCAACTGAGTAGATTTTCCCACGAAAATGTCATTTTCCCTCCTGTGTATACATTAGATCAGAGGTACAAGGGAAATCAGACTACTCTGCTGCATCTACAGATTTACAAAAATGAGGTGACTTATGTGCATGTAAAAAAATTCTTTCATTACCCCTCTTACCGGATTTCTCTGAGTAACCTGGTTACTTAATTAAGCACTTAAGGAGCCTGGTTACTGTCTGCATACAGTCGTCTACATTATAGCCGCAGATCATCAAATCAATTTCACCTCTACCCAGAACTTATTTTGGAAGCATTGCTTATTTTAAAAGATGCTGCTTCCTGCCTGACAATGCAATGAGAGACATGCAGACAAAGCTAAACCCCTTATCTCAATTTCAACTGTCTAGGTTTAATAAATACCATTAATGGTAACAGGCTCATGTATATTTTTATAGGTCGTGTTGTTTTGGCTTAGGACTTTGGCAGACTGTAGGGCTGTAGCTCAGTTAGGTAGAGCAGTTGTCCCCGAACCACAGGGTCAGTGGCTTGACTCCTGCTCCTCCTGGCCACATGCTGGACATTGAACTCCACAATGGTCCCTAGTGTCTGCTACTTTCTTGTAACTACTTACATCTGCTAAATGACTAATTATAATCTTAATTCAGAAGAGGTACTTGTCTTCACCATTGAGATCAACAGCTTTTGGCTAGTTCCTTCTGGGGTCTCCACAGCGGAACATGTTCCGCTTGTTTACTTGGCATGAGTTTACACTGGATGCCCTTTCTGCCTCCACCCTCCCATTTTGGCCAGGCATGGGACCAACACCAGGTTGGCCCTTGGTGGATGGGTGGGGTCACACCTGGTTGGGGTCACACCTGGTTGGGTGGGATTTTAACCCACGACTTTCTACATTTCAACCCAATACCACTGATGCACCGGGCCCGCACTTCCCTATTGAATAGAGTGAAATTTGGTACAGGTCACGAAAAGATAAATTGCGATGATTTCAGTGAGCTTCTACCTTTTTTTTCTTTAGCACCATGATCAAGGCAAATTTTTATTTTGCAGATTGCTTTAATTATAAACTAACATTTTATTGATTCCCATGGTGGTAAAACAAATGAAATTTTTGCCAGTTCTAACTGATCATTGTATTGAACTGCAATTTGAATGCTGACATAGTAAAACGTGGTAAAACATTACACATGGTAAACATCAATATGTTGGCATGTTGCTATTAGCATTTAGCTTGAGACACCATTGTGAAACCTCTAGCAGGGAGATAGGAGCATTTCTGTACTCCAATGAACACATTTACAATCATCTTCAGTAATTCATATTTTATTGAAGGATAATCTTTGTTTTTATGTTACAGCCATTAAAGCGGAACCACTGGATGATTATCAGTTGAATTCTTACAGATATTCAGACAATCACTCTGTGTCTGGTGTCTCATTGAAGTCCCTCTACCATCACCTGGAGCAGGACAACAACTTTGAAGCCTTGAATGTTTCTCCAGCACTGTATCATCTAACCACTGTAGACCCCAGAGCCTGCATGTTAACACCTGATCGTTTGGACGACCAACCACTCTATTACCAGTCCAGAGCCAGCAATCTGATCAACAGCCCCATCATGTACCACACTGCTGACCAGCATTACAGCAACAGGGGTTCTGCCCTCCTTGGTGGTTCACCATTGGCCTCTCACCCCATCTCTACTCCTAGTCAGTGTGTCAGTGCCAGAACCCCCGTGGGCAAAGTGAGCGAAGGTCCCCAGGTTGTCGATTCATTTGAGGCCTGTTTGGCATCAAGACATCAGAGTTTTGTGCAAACGTCGCTGCCTCTGGGGAAGTCGCCTCCTTCAAGATACATTCAAAGTCAAGCTCAAGCTAAGGCTGGATGCAGAGTAGAGCCATGTCGAGGAAACCATGAGGAACCAACTACAGAGAGGGTCACAGTCAAACAAGAAAACCTCAGCTATGCCTACCTAGAGGATGGTGAGTATTACAGATCAGATGAAAGATGAATATACTGTTCTCCTACTGTGAATGGTTTAGTGTCCTTCAATAGAAGTGCTAATGGTTGTTGAACATCATCTGATTCCCCACTATGCCTCAAATCTTTCTTTCACCTTTTTCCTGTTTGGCATACAGGCACCACCTCTTATCTCTCTCTCTCTCTCAAGTTCTTCTTTTTTTGGTTGTTATTTTTAGCAAAACTACTTTTGTCAGTGAAGAGAAGGTAGGTAAGTGTTATCCCTCCAATAATTACCTTGTGTCCCTCTCTGTGATGGCAAGGTTTTGTTTGCCTTTTAGTGAAGCTATTCTAAAGTAAAGGTTTTTTTGCCCTAAATCATAGACATGTGACAATGAGTTGCCCACAGAAACTGTGAGGAAATTTTTATGAGCTGTTATATTTTTTCCTGTTCACACTACTGTTATAATAAATCCCTTCCTAATATTCTTGCAGTTTAGGTAAGTGACAGGACAGAATACACAGTCTTATCAGTCTTATTGTGAAACTCTAATATTTTGTGTTTGTACAACTACACATATAGGGCTGCTGGCAATACATGTAATCTATCTCTAGCTCAGTTTTTTTAAATGGGATCTAATAGGATTGCTTTCTCTAAACTTTTTGAGCTTTTTTTTTTTTGAAGTTCTTGATAAGCCATTTAATAAAATGTTTAGCTCATTTGTAGAGCATATGTTTTATATTTTTCATCTAAAAAATGGAGAACACCCTCTAGAAAAATCTCTAAAAATAACTTTGTAAAGTGAAATAGGAAAGTCTGGGGGATGGGTATTTGTGGTCCATTCTGCAATGCATACAAGCACACTGCAACTTTACGCTTGCAAATCCTGCCATGTGGTTTCTGTTGGGTCCGTCTATCCACGTTCCTATCTGTTTCAATCTGACTCTCACTCTGTAAGACACACGCAATCACATGCACTTGTAGAAGATTCTCGGGCATGCCCATACTCATTTGAAATGATATGTACAACCAGCTTATGATTTCTTTTGTATTTTTGGTTAATTAAGGAGAAAGAAATAACCCCCCACCCCGCTCATTAGGTGAAAGCACAATGACACAATGTTCCTCAATCTTGTTTGTGAGAAAGTTTATGTTTTCACTTCTAAGATAAAAGAAAGAAACAGGAAATCTAGCGTATAGGCAAATTAATGCAGGTGGCCTTTTGTTCTGGTCTCTGATACAGGCTGGAGTCACACAAAGAGTGAACACTGAACCAACACTAATTTTGTAGTTCGCATCAGAAGCTGTCTGAGGCTCTCTTAGCATTATATTTAATCTTAACAATGATAATATTGATTCTGTAAAAAAGAAAACCTAAATGTTAATATGTTTATCTGTGTTAGGAAAGGTAATTGTTGCAGTGCAGGCATTACCACAGTCTGTGTTCAGTAAAATAGTGACATCTACTGGACATTAATTTAATCACAATGCTTTGCAGTATGACAGAGAATGTAAGTAAACATTAAACTGTTTAGACTCTTTGTGAGACCCTGGTGGCTTAGCAATATATGGTGCCAGCAACAGGCATCCCTGCTTCACGTCTGCTGGGGACCCCATCTCACTGACCTCTCATTTCCTGACATCTCTCAAAATGCCCAAATATAACTAATCTCAGGGCATAATGCAGATGCGTATCCCAAGTATAATTAAAGTTAAAACTATATCATATTTTAGTGAAACAGAATTTGTTTTTCACAACTGTATCATGTAACATATAAGAAAGTTACAAATCAAAGGAGGGCTTTGAATGCAAGAATAATCCAATTGAAATGTTTAAGAATAGAAGACAGACTTCGTCCTGTTTAGCTTTTTTTTTTTCAATGCTCCCAGCGTTACAATGGCTCATTCTTCTTATCTGAATGTTTTCCAGTGAACGACATCATAAGAAGAGACCTGAAAGGCCACAGTGGAGAGTGACAAAGAAGGTCTGCATCAGTGCTGATGTCGATCACAGCCAGAGTTTAAGCAGTTAGTGTGGCTTTAGGATCACTAAATATAACATACCGGTCATCTCAAAGGAAGCTTGTGAGATATGCAATTAAAGATTTCAGTTGGGTTGGTGGCAGACAAGGTTTGCTGTCCAGAATCCTCAGCTACATCATTGTACATCAAAAACGAAAACACCTCCTTTTCACTTTGTAAGCCATTAATATTGTCATACAGGTTATTCTTAGTAAAGTAGAAAATATAGCAGACATGCCTTTTTTTTTATCTGTCTGTCTTCTCTCTGTTGATATGTTTGTACAATTGCTCTTTATAACCATGTATAAAATATTTCATAATAAATCAGTTCTCTATATATGAACCAATGTGTTTGCAGCAATTTTAGAATTCAAATATGATTAAACATACTTAAAAAGTAGATTTCTTATTTAGAAAAACTGATTTTGAGTGTTAAATAAGTCATGTTTAATCTAGCAGATTGCTATGTTACTATGTGGGAAAAATCTCAGCTCGACAATGAACTAACTTTCAAGTGCAAGTACCTCTAAGTTGTCCTTTAGTGTAACTGTATTTAAGTACATATACTTAGTTACTTACCAGGCCTGGTAGATGTCAAGTTGCTTTTTGTATAATGTTGAATCATACTGTATCAGTCCTTGAAGTCAAGTCTACGAGTAGGAATACTATTCTTGTCAGTGAATAGATGTAACCACAGCTAAAACATGGTGGATTAAAAAAACTATCTCTGCACTGCCCAGTGCGACTACCTGGATCAGGTGTGTTCAGTCAATTAGAAAGTGCAACATAAACAAGCATGGGCCAGAGTTCACCACCCCTGGTCTAAGGTGAAACACTTCACTTGGGGTCTCATACTAACCCTTTTCTACTGTTTCTTATTACCGACGGTTTAACATAAACGACAGAGGGCGACATATTCAAACCAAAAATTATTTACCCGGTCTGAAGCTGGTCGCATGTTTGTGACGTCATTTTCGAGAAGCGGAAGCTTCTTTTCTTTTTCCTTTGTTAGCTAAAGTTGTTTATAGCTGTTATTATTTATCCCGACTTCGTCTAGTCCTAGAACAAGGAAAGAGAGTGAAACATTCCGCTCACTGGTAAGTTTTTGGTTTACAGCCACACATACAAAATATACAAAATTATGCCCATGCTTTGCTCAAATAAGTGCATTGAAGAAACGTTAACATAAGAAAATACAAACAGTGTTTTGCTACCTTTATATTGTATCCGATTTTCTGCTGCCTCCTAAATTTGTAAAAACTGTATGTTATTTTAGTAAAATAAACAGAGCAGAGTACACATTTGTATTGACTTTTATTTGTTGTTTTAGCAACATTCTCTTTGTCTTAGATTAACACATATCACTTAATACAAAAAGTCGTTCGCCGACAAATAATCTCTATATAATCATCTGTTAATTTTTGCCTACATATTATAGTAAACGTTTCTTTAGGTGTGCTCATTGGAAGATTAAACAGTACAAGATATAACTATGGTTTTATGGCGTAGCGTAAATGTTTATTCAATTAATTGATAAAATTACCTGCAGATTCAGCAGCACTTTAAATAATTGTTAGTTAGCATTTTTGCGAAATGCATGAGCGTGGAAATCTAATGTTTTTAGGTGTAGCACAGAGTGGACACAGGACAACATCACAGCATGAGAGTTTGCCTTAGTGTCTCTGTAGTAGGTGTGACTACATCTAAAACATATGTTAATCTTCCGGTTTGCATGCTCCTGTTTTCACAGATCTGTTGTTCACAAATTAATCACTGAGGAAAACATAACAGACCAGCACCAATAAGCAACATCATGTCTGCAGAACTGGATTTGTCCCCCCCAGAAGTCCCAGAACCTACCTTTCTAGAGAGCATATTACGCTATGGGTTGTTTCTGGGTGCAATTTTCCAGCTCATCTGCATCCTGGCAGTCATCTTCCCCATGTCCAAGGGACATGAACAGGTAGGTAGACTCCAAGGCAAGGAAAGGAGCAGGGTTTGTGATATGTTTTGGTTAGATGGCCTCGAGATAACTGATTTACAAGTCTAGGAGAAAGTTAGTCAGTCATTTATTCTGATCTAAGAATAAATGTTTTAATTGTTTAGTCAGCTCTTTTATGTTCATGTTATGTGGAAATTATTATTATTATTTATATCTTAAGACCAGAGTTTTACAATTATGCAGGGATTTCTAAGAAGTGTTTCAAGTGTACATTTATTTTTACAACTCTTTCCAAAGTAACAGGCTTGTGTCTTGGCCCGTAAAGCTAATTTATTTATTTTTTATTTTATTTTTTTTTTTTAGGATTTAAATGTATTAGCTCAAGAAGATTTTAATGACACTGTAAAGCTGAAGGGATGTAGTAGGCTGTTAATTTCATTGAATGAAAATGTAATGTTAATGATGACAATGCCACCAAGGGTTACTTTCCCACTCTACACTAACAACTGTCAGGAGAGATTATTTATAGAGTAGAGCAATTAAATCCACCATCTAATTATTCTATTTTCAGACATAGTCATCAGATGCACTGATTCCTCTCCACAGCATGTCGCCATTTCATCATTTACAACATCCAGCTGCCATTATTCCCTGTCAGAACAATAGGAAAGATCGCACTCTGAATCTTTGCTGACAGAAGAAACTGCTATGAAGCACAGCTGAATCTCTTTTCTGTAGTATGTGTTCCAAAAACTGGCAAATTAATCTTTCTATTTAATTTAGATACATTTACGCAGAAACTGAGCAATCTAGAAAATTGCAACCTGAAAAACTCTCATCAAAATGTAAGTTATCACAAACTGTTAACTCCCTGTGAACATGTTCATGACAAGATTTACTTGGAAAACAACACTTTGGTAAATCAGTCAGCGAAAGCATTATTTAAATACATCCTCAAAACACACTTATCTAATCATGCATAGCAGTTGTGTATCAGTGTCTCTTTTGACAAAACTGTGTGTTTTATGCTCCCTGTGTTTGTTTAGCAGGAGGAGATGGAGTCCCCTGAAGGCAAGGCCGCTGAACAGATGAAGAGACCTAAAGGACCAGCACCTCAGATTCGACAGAAACCAAAGAAAGAGAGCAAAAAGAAGCGCTAGATGACTTTGTTTGTATATGTGTCACCTGTTTGAGTGAGTGAGTGTTTGTAGTCATCAAAGATCCGTTGACAGTTCTCAGTACAGTTCTCACTAGAGATAAATGAATGCTAACATTATAACCATATATAATGCATTGCATTTTAAGACACTTCAGATTGAGCTCGAACTGCACCTTGTTAAGATTCAACATAGTATTACAAGAAATATATTTTCATGACAGTTACTGACTTCTACATATTTTATTGGGAATGTATGCTGTTGTTGTTTTTTTTTTTTTTTTTTTTTTTTACATATTTCAATATCATCCATTGACCTGTACTTGGAGAACAGACAAATAAATCCATTATGTAGTCATTCACTTTATTTGTTCATTTACTGCTACATTTCACTGTAGTTTAATGACTCAGGGTGACATATTGTAATGTCTTTGTATATTTACCATTTTTGTTTGGCAGAATACATGAGAACTAACTAGGTACTATATTTTTTTAGTAGCTAGTTTAATATAAAGTAATACGTCTTTTCTTTGTTTAGATTCTCATAATATTCTGGCAACCGTGATGACACTTTATGTTTTATCGAAGGTAAATAGGAAAATTTGAACTAAGTAAGTAGGTCATTGTTTACTCACAAGGGAAATCTTTCATATATAACAATTAGATTGTAGGTATCAGTTGTTTTTTTTCCAAGTAAGAAAACTATTGTAGATATCCACAATATTCATTCTGGATTTCTAGATTGACGTTGGGGTCTCCGCTGAAAATTCAATACACATGAACCACGTCATGTGTAACTTAAGGTGATGTCATAAGTTATATGAAGCATGACTTTGTGGATATCTGAAATGACACTTGGGGATAGGAAGAATGTCACTGTGGATATCTGAAATTTTAGTTTCCCCTTGGAGAAACTGATTTACAGATGCCTGCAACAGATTATCCAGTCTAGCAATTTAACGTCACATTCGCTTGTGGTCTGGAAGTTTGTGTCGCTTAGCAACTGGCAGCTCTTCGTAGCCGGGAATGACGCTAAAATTAGGGACATGGGGAGAAGCGTAACTGTTATTTCATCATTTATGTCGTGCTGCTGTATATATAAAAAACGATTCTAAATCGAGACAACAAATGAGTGTTATTGAGCCTGGCCAATGCATCGGTGAATTTAAACATGCCAACATAACGTTACGCAAACTCGACGGGAATCCTCTCGACTCCGCCGCTTCTGCGTAAGAAGCGCAAAATTCAGGCTTATCATTTTTGCACTCGCGTTTCGTCAGTGATGCACTGCCCAGTGCCGTCCCCCCTACGAGGCATGTCTCCTCCACACCACACCACTCCGCCTGCTTCGTCGCATGAATTAACGGCGCTGTCGTCTCTTCCCAGCTGAACAGGCCACTTCGCTGTGGCTTCGGCGTTTGTCCGGCCCACCGCAGCGCAGCCGCCCGGCAGCTGTGCCCTCTGCTCCTGAAGGCAGTCCCCCCCCCCTCGTCATGACCTCCTCCTCCTCCTCCTCCTCCTCCTCCTCCTCCTCCGATTCTGCCCAAATTTGCTAAATGGGATTCGTGGCTGCATGGCCCGAGGTTTCCACAGTCCGCCGTCCGCTTCCAGTATTTCTCTAATGAGGACAGCCATAAGGATTTAACACGGCTCCTCGCTGCGCGTCTGTGTTTTTGGGCTGAATCTCAAGACGCGTCAAAGGTGAGTCAATTAGACTTTGTGGCGTTTTAATGCGAGAAATGTTGATTTCTTTCGGAGGAGCGGGTTTGGCTTGTTGCTGTATATTTTCGTCATACTGTTAATAGTCCGTTCACTCGGACGTGTGTTCCATTGTTGCACAGGCCATTCACACAACGGTGCTCGTACATTTGGTCCGCGCTGCTCAGACTGTGGCAGCTGTGGGCTCCGTTGTTGACGATTTCCTTCACCCCACACAAAGTGCAAAGCACGTCAAAATGTCATGTGCTCGGAGATCTCTGTCGCGACCCAAAATACTCCGCGAAAGGCGTACAGAATGGATTGTGCCCGAGTAAAAGAAGCCAACAATCCGTCGGAAATCAAAATGGAGCTGTAAGAGCACCTGTTTTGATTCATCAGGCCGCATATGCGCTGTATGTGAGCCGAAGTCGGGGGCATCCTCAGCAGCATTTGTCGCCTTTTATCCCTGTTCCCATTCACAAATCCCCGTTTACGTGCCTAATGTGGATCAGTTTAGCAAACACTGATTATGGGCGTTTTTCACCCCCCTTTTTTATTTTATTTTTTTTATTTTTTATTTTCCTTTGACGTTATCATTTTGACAGCTGCTACTCATGTAGGCAGCTACCACCCCACCCCTTGTTTCTTTGAAAGCAGCTTTCCTGACAATACCTGGTGTTTAATCCCTTGGAAATAAAATTTTAATTATGGGTCTAATCTGTTTACAGTTGATTTTGGGGTCTGGACAAATTCCAGCTAATTTCAATAAAGCTTTGGATTTCACATTGGACAACCCAAGAAGATGCAATATTATACTTGGTTCGTTTCAAAACCATTGGTTCCACATAGCATGAAGAATAAAATCAAAAGACCTAGTTGGATCTTTTTATTTTTTTAAATTTCTTCCTCTTGAATTATGTTTTAGAGGCTAAGACACATAAGCAATGCAATCAGGCTTTAATGGGGCATTAAAACAAAGCAGTTGGGATTAAGGGTGAAACTAAACATGAATTGTATTTATGAATTAATCTACGAAGTGTCTTTTTGATAATAATTCTTTGGTCCATAAAATTTAAGTTATTGGGGAAAAACTCTTATTTGAAGTCCTCCAAGCTCAAGGATACATCTTTTGTCTTTTATATGTTGGAAAATAGGATTTTCTGTGAAACACAGGAAAAACATTTGCAAGTAGCAATGTACAGATAATTTGCGAAATGCAAATCCCTAAAAGAGGCCGAGTGTGTAAATCAATTTGAGAGCACATGCATCATTAATAAAAGACACATGAATTCCGGGGAGTCGATCACTCCCTGAGAGCGTGGCCCCACTGACATGAAACAGCCTCCATGGCTGCACCCTGTACCCTTTTGCACAGAATTAATCATGATGTAGCAGCCATTTCTCATAGCCTGTTTCAGCCGGAACCACCAGTGAAAGATTACAGAAAAAAAGGAAATGAGATTTATCTCCTGAGTGCCATAGTTCTCTCCTCCTCCTCCCCCTCCCCCTCGTTCTCCTTGTCTTCTTTTCACTGCCTTTCCTCTGTGTCTTTGTTACTGAAGATGACGGGCTATGGGATGGGACAGCTAGACACCGGTTCAGATGCTAAAGTGTGTGGGGTTAAAACCGCTTTCAGGGAAAAGACCACAGAAGATCTGATTGAGTCTACCAGATCATCCACGGTACTAAAACTGGTCAAGCCTACCCCGTCTTTTTTTGGCCCTCCTTAAATCATCTGTCTATACTCTTTTGGTGACATAGGTTCTAAATAAAGAATGTGTGTATTATACATGTATGTGGACTCCAGTACTCTGTGTTTTCATCCAGCATATAGCAGGATACCACAATGATGCTAATGTGCACTTTTCCTCTTGTTTTGATCTTGAGGAACCATCACTCTCTCCCCGCCTCCCCTCCCCTGGGCAAACTGTAATTTTCCCATTCAACTGAAACATTGGCTCGAGTGCCTGCACTCTCTGCAACGCAGTGGGAACTGTTACCGTCTGTTGTGACTCACTGAGGTTTGTCAAAGCCAAATGTGCTTGATCAGAATTATATAGCGTTAATAGCTAGTGTGCTCTCCTTCAGATACAGGATTACAAACCTTGACCAAGCAGGGCAAATTTTAGAAAGGAACCTATGGAAAATCATGGTTGGGTATTTTTTTTTTTTTTTTTTAGTGCTAAATCATCCTCAAGTTGTATGTAAATGCATTACCTGACTGAATGCTGCACTTACAGTGTGGAACTTTACCATCTAGGCTACTTGTTGGTTTCATAGGAAATTACAGCTTGGCAGTGTAGATTTATCCACAGATAACAGAGCAAGTCAATGGAAAAGATGCACAGCAAATTATTAAAAAAGACGAAATGCACGGCAACAATTATTTATAATTTCATTTCATTTTAGCACAAAATTGTTACAGTGACTGCAGATGTTTATCAGGTATTATTGCAAGTATCAGCCTAAAAACAGTCGACTATAAGAGGTACCATTTTTGGATTCCTTAAACATTTTCAAGTAAAACATACATGATCTAAAATTTACTTGAATAACAAAAGTACAAGTGTGTGTGTTTAAAATGGTATTGAAGTAGATGCTGTGGATAGTATAAATGTACAGGTCTCATCCAAATTATTTCAACAAACTCTCAAAGGTAAAAATGATGCAAAACAATAGCTTTAGTGATCAATTATAATAGGGGCCAAAGTGAACTGGTGTGGAACAGAAAGGCCTGCTGGTAAACTTTGAGCAGATTTTAACCACCACATGTCCTGACAGGTCTTTAATTTATATCAATGCTTCACAAGGTGTTGTTTGATTAGATTCTTTCATAAAAATCATCATCTGCAAGAAGTAAAAAAATTGTACTCAATTGTATCAATAGTACAGAATGGAGATGCTCCAGTAAAGTGAAAGTGTTGTAAAACTGTACTTGATGAATTAGAACTTTGACCCGATCCTGAGTGGAACGTGAGTGTCTGTACCAAAGTTTGTGGTAGGTCACTTAAAGCCACACATAACAAACTCCTTGCAGCGCTAGAGTAAATGTCAGGGGATTACCAAAGTCCTGATCTGAGGACCATGAAAGTTTGAGACATTTTCATCTGGACTAAAATAGAGACCAGACTGACCTTGATATCCGCAAAGCATTGTGACTTTAGTGGATACCGACTTGATTTGACTAACTCACCCTACTGACATCTTCCAGTAGCTTCAGCAGATCTTAACAACACATTTTTGCCCTGATTGAGGGCTGTGCAATTTGGCCTCCACCATTTACTTAGGGGTCACAGTAGGACAGGATCTCTTTATGGCCAGTGTGGATTCAAGGTTCATGTGTAAATGAGTTTAGGATTACTTTTTTGAAAGAGACACTTGTCCTAAAATTCATGAATCACATTTCAAATGACAATTTATGCCATTCTCCAAGACAGATTAAAGCACATTTTCAAATGAGAAACACTGAACATTTTGGTGCAGTGTGATTCAATACCACTACCTGAAAGGACTTGCCTGCTTTATTAACTTACATTCCTCTGAGCTCACTTCCTTTACTTTCTCCCTCTTTCCTTACAGTACTTCCTCTCCCACCGATATTCAGTCCATGCTCAGAGACAGTTTTATAGATTTTATAAAACTCGGTCAACACTGAGGCTGTGAGAGACACAGGTTAGAGATAAATGTATTGTGCATATTGAAGTGCTCTTGCACTCCATTGACGTTCAGGGATAAATACCACTCAAAGAACAGGCTCTGAACGAAGCTTCTATTTGCCATGATTCATATCTGATCCTTAAAATCTCCGTTCTCACAACACAGCCAGGCAAAGCTATAATTATGTAGTCAGCATATCTGTGTGTTGACATTAATAAACCATATGTAGCATCATTCGTACTTGAAATGCTCTTACTGCTTTAAATTAAGGGAAGTCAATGTAGAAACAGAATAAACACGCACACACATTTGCATTTAAGTGACAATACATCATTCAAGGCAGAGCAACTAGTTGGTTTTTTTAAGATAAGATTTTTATTTTGTATCCTGGGAAACCAAAAAACAGAGCGTGTTTTTTCTTTTTTTTTTAACCCCCTCAACTCTTTCTCAAATCCCCTTATTGCTTCCTTCCTCCCATCTCTCCCTCCCACTGCTTAGGTGCTTGTTCTTGTTGCAGTATTTGGCAACTGTAGCGCTGTGGTGCAATCTGCTCTTTCCACATTCCTCCATGCTCCCGTTAAATGAAGAAGCTTAAAGGGAATGCAATCTCTCTTCATCTCCTATTACTTTTTTTTTCTTCATTTGTTCCTCCTCTCTAATATTTGTCAGGCTTTACAATGTCTACTCTATACATGTTAAACATCTCTCCCATACAGGGCTCCTATTTACTGCATTATTCTTCAGCATTATTCTCTTTAATTTTCCTCCATTTTGTGTCAGTTCATTAGGAGTCATGTTAGCACTTCTTGATATTAGGATCTTCTGACACCATATTAGGAAAAGTGGTGTGGCTCAGCATTGTTGTTTACATACACACATTGTTGACTTTTATTTTTTTTTTCAAGGGCAGTGTGGTGTGTGCAATGTCCCAGAGAGAGCAAGTGATAAGTGTTGGACACTCTTTGCACTGTGTCTCTCGAAGGAAATGAATCCTACCATCCCTGCAGTGGGATATCTTTGCAGTGCTGGTTTAGGGTCATTACCTCTCCTCATTAGTGTGTGTTTAGAACTCGTGATTAGTCACTTTTCCAAATCGACTCCACTTTCCTTCAGCCAGATGATGAGGGTTCAAATGTTCGGTTCTGTCAAGCGCTGCTGAACTTCCCAGGGAGGCAATATTGGCTCTGTTCTCTCTCTCTCTCTGTGTGTGTGTGTGTTTTCTCTCTCTCTTTTTTTTTTTTTAATGAATAATTACAAAAATAATCATAGGATGCAGCCCTAGCAATAGATATTCTGTGAAAGAAGAACATGTGCATATTAAATTAATGATCTCTGGACAGTCAAAACTGTAATCATTTCAATATGCTCATAATGCTTTGTGATTATATTATCGGCCAAAACATTACAATAAGGAAAGGACATTTTGGATTAGATGTGAAAAGCAATAATTATTAAATGGGGCATACAGAAACTCAACTTTTTTATAGTACTATATTATATTATTTAATAGCTTTGCATATTAGCAACTAGTACTGACAGAGCACTTGATGTATGTAGCAATAAAACAAAAGATTTGGAAAGAGAACATCTATAAGCTCACATAACATCACACATTCATATTTGGGAACTTAAAGTGACTCATCTTTAACATTTGTTTTTAAATTTATAGGTTTGTAAGCGTTAGATTCTCAAGATCAATATTTCTGCGTTATCAACGTAAGATAGATACATGGAAAAAAGTTCCAACATATCTGTCTGATGTTTTGCTGCATCTTTCCTTATAATCCATACCTAAAGCCGTGTGCATGTTTTAATATATAATAAGCTGCCCTGTAGTGCAGTTGGCAGGATTCATCTTTGGTCAGTGTTGGGGAAACTAAAATAACTAGACTTCCACTATTTCTGTTATGTTTATTCTAAAAATAGAATACGTTTGTTTTTTGGCAAAGATAATACATTGATTGTTAATAGCATACACTCACTGGCCACTTCATTAGGTACACCTGTACAGTCTAATGCAATCCTACAGTATTTAAAAGGAAGGAGGGAGCCGAGACATTAGAACCACCTCTAAATATAATGCGCTCTAGTGCGACTCCACCACCCACCATGAGCTGAATAATTATCACAGAGTATATTTATTACCTTTCTGACAGTTTCAAGTTAAAAATTAGAAATTATAACCTTGTAGAAGTAGAACTCATGGCAAAGCTGCTGGATTAGATTGCAGTAGATTTTACATGAATATCTAATGAAGTTGCCTGTGTGTGTGTGTGTGTGTGTGTGTGTGTGTGTGTGTGTGTGTGTGTGTGCCTCTCTTACTGGTTCCAATGCCATCCATCAGGCCACCTGACTGATCATGTTATGTCCTGAAATCTGGGCTTTTCTGATTATGGGTCATCTGGTAGATCTTTGAGGCAAGCAGGAGGCCACTAAGTCTATTAATGACATCGTCAGCCAAGTCGAGCGTTTTACTGGTCAAACAAGTCACACAAACCCCTGTCCATGCTCTTCTGCAGGCCTACAGGCCTATCTCTGTGTGATTCAGTGTTGCACCATGGGATACTTTAACCCCCCCACTGCGCCAGATTACATGCCGGTGGGAGCTGAATCAAAGTTGCATGACTGTACATGTGTGCTGGATGTTGCTCATGCACATTCACACAGACACACTCAGCAGCTTATATGCCCATATTTCTACACATTAGGATCCAACTATATCTTTGAGAATTCCCACACCTGTATAATTATGTTCTTCTTGCACATTACACTTAAAACACCCACTAAGCCTCAGCTGTCCCTGCAACAACCACCTTCGCATTCTTTTTCCAGGCACTGCCAGTTCCTTCCTCCCTGTCTGTTAATAACCCTCCTTGTCCTTTCTATCAGGCTCACACAAGTGGGGTGGAAACACTCACACGGATGCATGCATGTGTTGGAAAAAGGATGTGAGACGCAACTGTGGTTGAGTGTTGGTGTGCGATACAGCCTCGTTTCCCAGAGACCAAGGAACAGCTGGTCACGCGCAAAAACACGCACACACCTACACACAGTGCGCACACTCTGTCTAGAGCTGTGAGTGCTTCTGTTCACAAAGGAACAAGGCTGTTTCATGTGTGTATGACTGTCTATGTTTCAGCTGGCCTGAAATAGCCGGTCTCACAGTGAGTCACTACAGTGCCTCGAGGAGAGGATTGGACTTAGTGTGTGAACACAGTTCTCCGACTTTCTGTGGGTGGACTCGACTGTCTGAGCGTGTTTGTCTTTGTCTGCGCTCCTGATGACAGCACACTATGACTTGTTGCATTTATCAGGATGTAATATACTGCGATTACCTGCAAAAGACACCACAGTTTCTGTCCTTGTCATCTTACCAGTATTAGCTCACCTCCCCTTTAGTTTGAACCTTTCTTTCCTTGTAGATGTTTATTGATTCAGGACTGATTGAATCAGCCCATACGAATGACCTTGAATGCATATGTGTTGGCTGTTTCAAGGGGTCCTGTTCTCTGAGTGTTTGAATGCTGAACGCTTCGGACTGAACCTGGAATAGCTCCAAGGATACACTGTAGTGGATTAGGAGAGCAAAATGAATGTGAGGCTCACAGCACACACTAGTAAGAGGAAATGTTGAGAAAGGTGAATGAATAGAAACTAAAATAGGGTCAGTTCCTGTTTCTGAATGAATTGGAGTTTTTTTTTTTTTTTTAACAGCTTTCATGTGCTGTCAAGATGGTTTAAAACACTTAATGGGACAGTCTGCCTTGGGAATGGAAATTAGCAAGTGATATATGGTGTGAAATTGGTTTGTGGTTTAACATCTTCCACTTCCACTTGAACAGGATGTGGGTTGATCAGATATGCTTTTAATTTTTAGTTTAAAAAAGACTGAAAAATACCTGTCCCCCTGTGAAGTTTTTTTTAGTTTAGTTAATGAGTTCTGAACAGCTTAAAGCTGGAAGAAATCTAAAATACAAAATGCATCAGTCAGTGAAATCTGAATGGTAATTTTTGCTATAAATATAATGCACAAAATATTGAATTTGTGTTGTAACTTTTGATCGTTTTCTTCACTGGTTATTTTGTTGGAATGGTGGAAGATGTACCAGTTCAGAGTGCAAGACAATCTCTTATTTGTCTTTTAAGCTTTTTTTTCCCATTATGGCATCAAAAAGAGAAGCAGCAAGTCTTCGCACTGAACACAAAACCAGAGAATGACGTTAACTTTAATCAATCATTAAAACAGTTGACAATTTGTCTTTGTAAGTCAACTAATGGTTTTAGGGAAATGATGAAATCGTCACAAGCAATAGGGGGGCCTTTTTTAATTTCTTTGGGAATTAAGCTACCACTTTCTTACTCACTATTGGCTCTCATCCCAGATCTGCACATGGGGGCGGGCAAGAGCAAGCCCAAGGAACCAGGCCAGCGCTCCATGAGCCTGGACGGCACCATCGGCACAGGCTCAGACAGCGGGCACTTCCACCATTTGGGCCCCACCCAGCAGACTCAAACACCCAACAGGAGCCCTGCTGTCGGGACAGGCAGGAGGGGGCATCAAGGACAGCACCAGCTTGCCCCAACAAACACACCTGAGCTGGCCCTCTTTGGCGGGGTGGACCACACAGGCACTGTCACTTCACCCCAGAGAGGACCTCTGTCAGGTAGGAAACGTAGCGCAGTGGCTATAGGTGTTGATTTAGTATAGAGCATTAATAATTACAGAAAACTCTTCTTGACCTTTTTTGACAAACCAGGCCTTCCAGCGTTTGTACAGCTCACTATCATCATGTTGTATTTTCTTTTTTTGTTAAGCAGAAATGGAAGTAAGCATTTGCTGTCAGGCTGATGTGTGATCGTGAGACGGAGCTAGAGGTTTTCCAGCCTTAGTCTTAAAACAAGCTAAGGATTTGACTGGCTCAAGTTCAGAGTGAGAGTTGTATCAGTCCTCTCATTTCTCTCAAGACAGATAAGAGGACTTAGAAAGGAAATAAGCATTTTCCCATTTGCATGAGTGACAAAGGAGAACCGAAGTAATCTTACAGTATATACTTCTTGACCTAAAAATGTACTGTCTTTTTTTATGGTTATAATAAGAAGGTTGACTCATCTGAGTCAGCCCACAGACTTGTTTTTAGTTTGAGATCACAAAAGATTTGAGAAAAAACACTTATCGAAAAACGGATTCACACTGAGTCACATTTTACACAGGAAAATTCCTAACTTTTTTTTGCGTTTCTATTTCCATCGTCTGCAGTGAAGCCGAATTGAAACTCAGACTTTGACTTTGAACGTGTCTAGATTTAAATTGTCATTTAGCTGTAATGTGTCTAGACCAGCCAGATGGTTAGGTTAATAATGGTCCATCCAGAGAGCGGAGAGCTGCTGGTGTATCAGGATCAGCTCTGTTGGCCACCTCCTCCTGTCGTGCCTCTAATGAGTTCCCAGGTTTAGCTCACAGGTTCATTAAAAAGAAGTAAAGAGCTACCCAAAAATAATATAAAGCTGCTGGTATTATGCTTTTTTCCTTCATGCACGATTGGACACATGCTGCCTGAAAATCGATATTTCTTATTAGGCCCATTTTAAACATGTATGGATTGGAGGCTCAATTGATTTATAGCGGCACATTGGATAGAGCTAATACTCTTCAAGGGCCAGGGCAAAACTAAAAATTCTGGAAGTGGATATCAGGGCATACCTTTTATTAATTAAATTACATAGTTCCCTAAATTCATATGTCTGTTTCTGTCTATGTGTTTTGTTTCTTGCAGGAGGTGTCACTACATTTGTGGCGCTGTATGACTATGAGTCAAGGACAGTATCTGATCTGACCTTTAGGAAAGGGGACAGGCTGCAGATTGTCAACAACACGTAAGATTCAAGTCATCTTCCTCTTTCCCCGTCATGCCACAGGTTCACAGAAGTCTAAATGAACACATCTGATGATGCAAACGTGAGCATGAGTGTGCAAAAATGTTTACGTGAATGCGCACAGACGAACTCACAGAGTCATTCCTGGTAATTGTAGACCCAGAACCAGACACAGATAGCTGAGCCTGATCCTCATTTGTTGGCCAAACCAAAGCAGAACAGCACTTTGTTAACACATTCTGCTCCTCTTGAGCAAATGTCATCATCATAGTATTTGCAACATGATTACTTTCCCCCACACAGATAATGCTTGAACTGTGTGTTTCCTGTTAGATATCTGCTAATGTTGAAGCCTGTGTGTGTTGTAGTAATTTAGTTAAAACCTCTGTAACATTTACTTAGATTTCAGTAGTAGGAAGTGAAAAATGATGTGCTGCAAGGATAAAACATTTGGAGCTTAAGTTCCATGCAAATGTTTAAAAGAACAAAGGTGCAGGGTTTATTTTGTATTTTTTTTTTTATTTATCTTTTCCTATTTGCTCTTTCCATAACTTCCTGCCGTAAGTCTGGTCTGCTGTTTTTCTATAGTCTGGCACTGCATAGTAGGGCCCGGAAAAATATGGTCTATTAATATTTCATTAATATTCATCGTGAGAGGGAGTTTTATATACATTTTTAATGCAAATAACGATTTACAGTATAAACTGAATCCCAAATGATATGAAGATTTGATCTTTAAAGGAAAGTAAAGAATTCTATTAAAACGCTAAAATGAACTTAAAACATGAAAAGCCCTGCAGTTTGTGCAGCCTTACTGTGAAGTCCCACTGTACATTCGACTTCTCCGCTACCTGTCTGTGCTGTGTTGCTTTCCTTGCTGTGTTTCCTTGCTGCGTTTTGATGTGTCTTGCTGTGTCTGTTATCTCTCCCCTTTTCTCTCTCCCTCTTTCTCAATGCTTCATGGTTTCTTCTAGGAAAAAGTACAGCTTCAGGTCAGTAATACTTAATGCAGTGAAAAAAAATCTCAACCAACATTTTGTTCACAGCTTCTTTGCTTCTGCACGGAAATTTTGTTTTTTTATTTTTTTAATATGTTTTTTTGGTCAAGCTCATAGTATTACTGGGATGGATTAATAAATGGAGAGAGGGACTAATGTGGTGCTGTACCTTACTTGGTAAGTGACATGGATATAAAATAAACAGTTAATGATTAATCAAATAGACAAAACGTACAACAAAACCATACCCATGTCTGTGTATTGCTTATATCAACAATGTGTTTTTCTTCACATCACACTGTGCACTCGGGTGTGGAATACATTTTGTTTTCTCTATTTTTAAGAACATAACAAGTCAATTAATATGTTCAGTAAGAAATGGTTCCTTAAGACATAACTTGTTGAGACTGTGTAAAGCACTGTTTTGACGATACTGTAATATTTGTAAAGTAAATCTGACAATGTCCTATATTTTTTCTTGACAGCGAATTACTTAAAAAAATTTAAAACTGCAATGAAATGATCCCACTAGCAGGTGTTGTTTGTGAATCCAAAGCCTGATATAGATGAAATGTGTTAAAATTTAATGCTTATTAGGCAAATTTGTTAGAAAATTACAGTACCCAGGTTTTCCAAAATATTACTTTTAATGTTTTAAAAAATTTAGGTCTACAGTAGGAAGTCAAACACTAATTGTTGCCTCTCTACTATTGACTCTGTATCTTTCTCTTTGTTCTGTCTGTCACAGAGAAGGGGACTGGTGGCTTGCTCGCTCACTGACGACAGGGGAGAGCGGTTATATTCCCAGCAACTATGTGGCTCCATCCGACTCCATCCAAGCAGAAGAGTACGTTATCCTCTCCTTGTTTCATTCTTGCAGTTTCTCTTTCCTACAGTGATTTTTTTTTTTCCACTGCAGAACCTCAGTGTAGTTTTATTTTGCTTTGGAGAATGATGACGCACATAAGACAAAACAATTTCTACAAGATAATATAACCAGCGCATGATAGACGCACTGTTCTCGCACATAATATAATAGGCTTGTCTCTGCCTGTACAGTTTTTGCCTGCCTGCTGCAGACGCTCAGTTGTAGCTTCTCACTGATCTTATTCTGTGTGGCCCACTTTGGCAGGTGGTATTTTGGGAAGATCACTCGGCGTGACTCAGAGAGGCTCCTTTTGAACCTACAGAACAGACGAGGAACCTTCTTGGTGAGGGAGAGCGAGACCACCAAAGGTAAGACGGCAAATGTTTGCATCAAAAGTGCATTTAAAGTTTGCATTTAAAGTGTGTTTTGTGTGTTTGTGTCACATCACCAACTGCCAAAGTGAGGTTATATCGAAATAAGTAGATCTCAATTTGATAGAGGCAGAAGCTTGTAATTAAGTCATTTGTTAATTTTCACACAGGCCTATGGTGCAATAATCTATCCTGTGGGCAGAGTTTTGCATCTTTCATTGAAAGTCTGGGGTGAGTTCTAGTTCCTGTGATGTAGATGAACTCTTTCGGGGGAAAATGTGGAGGGGGGAAAAAAAAAGAGAATGGAGTGGATTGGGGCTTGTGAATGAAAGGGGTGAATCGCTCTGCTAGAACTAGGTCAACCTATGAGGGTGCTGGGTTTCCCCCGGGCTATAAGTCTCTCATGTCCCAACAAACACGAAGAGAGGGAGTAGGAGAGGCACGAAGAAAGGAGGAACAGTATCAAGAGAGACTCTTAGGAATGGGGGGAGGATCGGAGGGAGTGGGAGGAGCTCTGACAAGGTGGTGTTGGCTTCAGTGTGTGTCCTGTATGAGGTATCATTTGTAAGGTTCTAAGTGTGCACAGATCAGAAGAAGCATGCTGCTCCTATGTTGCATAAACTGTAAATTATATTACTCTGTGCAGTATCTGCGAAATGTGATCCTTTAAATGGGTGTGGATACAAGCACAGCCCGAAGTCTTGACCCACTTGAAACATCTTATCATGGGAGCAGAAAGCCATCATTTCAAGCCTCATCTCACATACTGTAAATGAGCAGAACAACTTCTTTAAATTATGAAATGTTGCAGTTCATGTGTTGTGTGAAGGGTCCTTAGTATGCAAACATGTAGATAACCACAGGGAAAACTTTAGCTGTAGCACAAGTGTCTGTTTTTGTAAACCACAGCCAAAAGTGTCAATATGCTGTACTCTCTGTTCAGTGGATAAAACTCTGTCTTTAGTGAACTGGATTTTTATTCTGATGTGGGCAGAGGTGTGAACAAGGACT
The DNA here is from genome assembly GCF_033026475.1 of Channa argus. Classification (NCBI taxonomy): domain Eukaryota; kingdom Metazoa; phylum Chordata; class Actinopteri; order Anabantiformes; family Channidae; genus Channa; species Channa argus. The sequence continues at coordinate 20,985,292 of NC_090201.1, read as the reverse complement.
TGATGTGAATTTCCAGGGACAAACAGGGGCTTGCTCAGTACCGCTGCTAGGAAACTCCAGAGAGCAGTCACCGTGTCACACTGGCTCAGATACACCTGGTTTTATTCTTCTTGTTGTTTCTGTGTGTTGTCTTTTCGTGTTCACAGGGGCATATTGCCTTTCAGTGCTGGATTATGATAACACCAAAGGTCTAAATGTTAAACATTACAAGATCAGGAAGCTGGATAGTGGAGGTTTCTACATCACCTCCCGCACCCAGTTCACCAGCCTACAGCAGCTAGTCTTCCACTACCGCAGTGAGTGCTTTCCACTCTCTATCAGTTAGGAAGTGGTAGTTAACCATTTTTAATGCTGTTGAGCCCAACCTGCCCTTCCTCTTTCACATCTCTGTCCTTTTCCAGAGCACTCTGATGGGCTGTGCCATGCTCTGACAGACGTGTGTCCTGTGGCCAAACCTCAGACCCAGGGACTGGCCAGAGATGCTTGGGAGATCCCCCGAGAGTCCCTGCGTCTCGACCTGAAACTAGGACAGGGCTGCTTTGGAGAAGTCTGGATGGGTAAGAGCCAGGCTTATTATCAGATACTTAAAGGAAGGAAGGTTTTGCAGTATTTTGTAAACTGAAAGTAGTTTTCCACAATGAATCATGAATATTATTGAAGTCTTCAAAGGGTCACAGGTCGATACAGAAAGAGAGAGTGTGAGGAATGAGCGTTACCTTAGTAAAAATTCCAAAAGCCTCACATACAATAGCAGATAAACACTTGTAGTATTTGCTCATGATGTGTATGGGTAATAATAATTTACTATAGTTAACTGTTTTCCTATTAAATAAACATTTAATAGTGGAGAACACATTTGTGTTAGTCTGAGTTGTTGTTTTACAGCATTTTACTTTTTACAACAGTTTCTTACAGCAAGATATGACGTTAATTAATCAGCTATAATGGTGCTGGTTGTATTTATTTATTTTTAACATATAACAAAATGTCAAACTATTTCTGTCACCATGTCAGAAAAAGAGCCAAAGCTTTACTAAAAATCTATGCACCAAACTCAAACTGCTGTGTTTTCGGACAGGTACGTGGAACGGTACGACACGTGTAGCCATCAAGACCCTGAAGCCTGGCACCATGTCTCCCGAGGCGTTTCTTCAAGAAGCACAGGTCATGAAGAAGCTGAGGCATGAAAAACTGGTTCAGCTGTATGCAGTGGTGTCTGAGGAACCCATCTACATTGTGACTGAGTATATGAGCCAAGGTCTGTGGGTGTTTACTCATGATTGATAAGACAGTTCTGAGGTAAAAGAGAATCTCACCAGATTTAGGTCTCATTTTAGCCCGATGCTTGTATGAATATTAACAATATTTGAGGACTGTTTTTCTCAAATGGAAAAAAAGTTGTGAAAATTATGTTTCCGCTTCTCAGCAATGGGATTCCAGCTTTGGTTCTGCTCTCTAATTGCTGTTATCCTGGCGTTACATTCACAGGTAGCTTATTGGACTTCCTGAAAGGGGAAGCAGGAAAGATGCTTCGCCTGCCTCAGCTGGTGGACATGGCTGCTCAAGTAAGGATCAGTCTTACAGTCGTTTATTGTGTTGTTTATTGTGTCTTCTAACACCCAGACTCCACTAAAACCCAATATAATATAAAAACAGCCTCTTAATTTCATATAAAATCTCTCACTTCCTCCAGATTGCAGCAGGCATGGCCTACGTGGAGAGGATGAACTACGTTCACAGAGACCTGCGTGCCGCCAACATCCTGGTGGGAGACAGCCTGGTGTGTAAAGTGGCTGACTTTGGTCTTGCAAGACTGATTGAGGACAATGAGTACACTGCAAGACAGGGTAAGTCCACTCTTCCCCTTTCCACAAAAGATTAGTCTTTTATTGCTATTAATATAAAACTGAACAAGCACATGGGAGAACAGCCAAACAGACAAGACACTGGCTTTACAACTCTTAAAGTGCGGTTTCAGTTACAGATGAAAAGGAAAAGCGAAAAAATTGAAATGCTGTACATATTCTAAAGGCCAAATGTTTATTTTATTCTACAGTATTTATAATTAAATCAGCTGTAACTTTTGTTTCCTATGGTCCTTTAGGAGCTAAGTTCCCAATCAAATGGACAGCACCAGAGGCAGCTCTGTATGGCCGTTTCACCATCAAGTCAGATGTTTGGTCCTTTGGTGTGCTACTCACAGAGCTTGCAACTAAAGGCAGAGTCCCCTATCCAGGTAAAGCCTTCACAACATTCATAGCATTTACTCAAATAGTCACTGAAAGTGTTTCAATTATGAAACCCGCTCATGTTATGTTTCAAGCATGTGAGGAATTGGTGCTATACCATGTCGTATAGATATATACCGACAATAACCACACATAAGGTATGAAGAAAATGTTAGGTTGCAGCCTTAAAACTAGACATTAACACTGTGTACAGACAAAAATAAAACCATCCCATTGTGAGGTTTCCCATTGTCTTTCCTTGAATCTCACTTGCTGTTTCTTTTGGCAGGTATGGTTAACCGCGAAGTGCTCGACCAGGTGGAGCGCGGCTACAGGATGCCCTGCCCAGCTGAGTGCCCCAGCTCCTTGCATGAGCTCATGCTTTCCTGCTGGAGGAAGGATCCAGAAGAGAGGCCTACATTTGAATACCTGCAGGGCTTTCTAGAGGACTACTTCACCTCCACAGAACCCCAGTATCAGCCTGGGGAGAACCTATAGACCCACACACGAAACCAAACCTGGGCTGGGGCCTCAAAACAGAATGAACTGCACTAACTGACCTCAGAAGGGCACCTGTGAGAGGATCTGAGCCTGTGAAACTCATCTGGGAGGAACTTGAGCTTCTTCTGTGAAAGCAAAACTGAGAGATGCCTGCAGAAGTCTCTTCTGTGCCATTAAGGAACTGCTGCAAAAGAACCTAGAGAACCTCCTCTGTGCACTCACTGTTTACGTTGTCAGCAAACATGAGGCTTAAAGCTGTGAGGGGAGAACTCCTGCTGGACCAACGCTGGCTCCGATTTGACTTAAGGGTTAAATGTTTCTAAGTTGCACCTGATGTGGGAGGAAGCGAATCAGGATCCACAGACCGAGCAAAAAAGGAAGAAATGAGCCCTTCGAAGAGAAAAGGGAGATATTTAAATCAGGCTTGGGCTGTTTAGCAAAACCTCCCTCTTCTATCATGTCTCTTGATCCTCGTCTGGTCCCTTTTCCACAAACAGAAGAGCACCGCCACTGTGGCTTAGGTGCCAAAGGAAACTCTGTCTTTCTTTAAACTTTTATGTTCTGCCTATCTCCTCGTTCTCTATTTGTGTTTGACTTTCAGTATCTATTTCCAGTTTTCTCAAGTGCTGATTTTTCTGTATCTCCTACTAACTCCGCTCTGGAACTCTGGAAGATTTTTAATTTAATTTTTTTTAATTTCAACAAAATTATACACTCTGTGCTTCAAGGTTTTGTTAGGTGGCAAGTGGAAGTTCCTGATATCTACTTTTTCTTTTTTTTTTTTTTGTGGCTGTCAATTGCTAAGGTTGTTAGAACCACTATCATGTTAGTGTCAGGGTAAATTTAGACAATGGGCAGGTTCTGTAATGCTGAAAATCTGTAGTTTCAATTAAAAATTGAGGCCTTTATCCGTTGTTTATCCCTTCCCCTTCTAGGTGTATTTCTTTGAAATACTCCGAACAGCCATTGCGGCGTGCTGGATCCAATCTCAATGATTAAAAATGATATTGATACAGATGGTGCTTGTTTTGATTGACTTTGGTTTAACTTGAACTTTTAATAATGAGCTATGTTGTTGCTGCCCAAAAGAGCCATTATTAACAACTCTGTGCTAAAAGCTTCTCAGAGGCATAAATGGGTAATTTACAAATGTTTATGTGACCTAAGCAAACCAGTCACGTTACTGTTTTAATATCCAAATCCTCTCTAGATTGGTTACCACTGAGGGCCTACTGTGTCCTGTGCCAAACTCATCGCATCTCTTTGCTGTTGCCTATGTATATACAATTTTATTATCAAGGGGCTTTCTTGGGTTTTTAGTTCATAAACGGACAGTACTTAATATTTATCAAAAAGCTCTGCACATTTCCCCAGAAAACATTAGGCAGGGCAGACAAACCTGTAACTGTGTGCTGAAGGATTCAGAAGTTCTTTAACCTTACAGCTGATATCCATAGCAATATGCAACCAGGCAGCCCTAATAAAACTAAAAGTTGGATTAGGTAACCCTAATCAAACTGTTTGACTTCCTGTAAGAGTCTATTTTGCCACTTAGCATGCTTGTGTGCTGTTCTTATCTTGACCATTGGCTGAGTTTGTATTTATGCTATACTGTACATCATCACATGTATGTTTACTGAAGGTATACGTGAGGCGAGGGGATCATAAAAAGACTTCTGAGCATTTGTACCATTAATCCAGAATTAATTTTTAACTGTCCACTGCTGCCAGTTCAGTCATACTGTACATACTGTAGCTGTTTAGAGTTGGTTTTGTATCATGTACACCACTTTCAAATGGCTTGTGTTTTGGTTGGGTGTCGCACATTTCACAGTGGTTTAGTTTATGACTTAGTCGATGCAGCAAAAGTAGATATATAATTATAGCGTGTTGCCAACACTATAAAACCAGTTATAAAAATGAACCACACAGCAATAAGAGAGATGGTAGCCACTGCCCGCTAACCCCATGAAGTTACCATCTAGGGATGATGAACGATGACAGCTAGTTTAATCAATAATGTGGATCATTCTGAAACCACAAAGGGAAGTTTGGGTTGATGATATTAGAAAAGAGGTCAAAGATGTAAATAGTATCTTAAACAAATGACTGTGACTATCATGTAATTTGTTTTTTTTTTGTATAGTTTTTCTTTAATTGCACCTCCATGTTGAGGTTTTTACAGTGATGCACGCCTGCTCCCAAAATGTTTTATTACTAAGATGCTATTGTAAATGGGGCTGAAAGAATGCTTTATTTTAAATATTGGGCTCAATGTTAAATGGTATTCCATTTGAAATCTCGTCTGCAAAGGACAATTTAAATAATTTTAAATTTGGCTAGACTTTCCTCTTAAAATGGGAATTACCCTGCTTGTTGTGACAAACAACCACCTGAAAGTCATGGGGACAATGTGGAAATAAATATGGCTCATGACAAGAATGAGTAAGGGCAAGGTCTGATTTTCTGTGCCATATTAAAAAAAGATTATTTGCTTTTTTTTAACATTTCTTTTATTTTAAATCAATCTATGCAGTTTTGGTCTGGCATTTCTGCAACTTTATGGCCATTTTGTTCTAAACTTCAAATCAGTGATCGGAAACAGAAGGTGTGAGCATTTTGTAAGGACTTCTTTTGCCTTTTTTTTTTCTTTTTTTTTTTTGATTCAGTGTAAGACAAATGGGTTTGAAATGGGTATTGTGCCACTTTATGTTTATCTTTAAATGTGCAATAAATTATATTTCAAATGTGTTTTGATAAGGGTGTGTGCTGGTGTGTGTGCTGTCCTTAGACGCGAAAATATAATGCTGCTCAGTCATGACTCCATAAATTCTTAGTGATGACAAAGTGATGGTCATGTTACACAAGTAACGTGGATCGGTCCACAACTCATGGTATTTTACATCAGTGTCTCCTCATAAACTATTATTTACTTACTGTGGGAACAGTGCAGATTCTAATGAATCCTAGATAAGTTTAATAATGAAGTACCCATTCTAGTTCCCCTGTGGGGTTTGTATGGCTAATCTACTTCTCTTCATAACTTCTGGTTTTACATGTCATAATGTACCTGACTCAACTCAATCCTGATCTCACCACATTTGGCCAATGATATTTCTTGCCTGTGTTGCTCAAACACTGAAGACCATTTAAATATCACTGCAGCAGATATTTTTTCACCCCCTGTAGTTTAAAGCCCACCACTTCCCCTTCATCTCCCAATGTCCAAGTACACCATCAACCATTCGCTGCTTCTACTTCACCACCACCAGCATCGAGAGTCTGGAAGGCCCTGTCCTGTCTTCCATCATTATTAAATATGCTAAACATTGTTGGAGCCTAACCACCAAAACATTTGATCTTTCTTGATACTGATGTAATAACAGTCCCTCATATGTTTCTGTCCAAAGCAATAACAAATAAAAGGCAAAGTGTAGAGTACACAAAATGCAATTTTTGCTTATACCTGACTAAGGATATTAATCTCAAATGATTCCTGCTATGATTTTAATTTCAGCCACATTACCCAGTGTAATCAGATGTTACATGTCAAAAAACACGAAACAACAGCAATACCTGATGAATGAGGCACTCTGCTGGCTGAATGCTGTCAATACACCACAACAAAAATGTGTGGCGTCACAGCCATCTTTATACTGGAGCTGTTTAGTGGACACTATGTGAGCAACATTAGATTGAACGTCTGGTTCTGCTTCAGGTTCCTCCCTTGGGTTTTTTTTGTGTGTGTGTGTGTGTGTGTGTGTGTGTGTGTGTGTGTGTGTGTGTGTGTGTGTGTGTGTGTGTGTATGTTTTTGTCCACATGGGGGCAGTATTGGACCGGAGGATCAAGAACACTGGAGGAGTTGCAGATTGTAACACACCTGTTGTAGTGGCCTCTGCAAACAACATTAACCTCTGGGAGTCATTTATAGACTGATGATGGCCAGTGGCACATTTTTCACAAAGCCCCTCAATGGGCACTACACTACAGATTAAAAGTCGTTACATGTAGGGAGACCTCATCGACGCAGTGTTCACTTTTTCCTCTCTCGGGTTTACTTAATGTCAAAACCCCATAAAGTGATTACATATGAGTTCTCCTGCTAATGAGTAGCTACTCATTTCTGTGGTTTTCTGCTCTGCTGTGATTAGAAGTAAAAATATATCAGTTGTTAAAGTGCTTCATTTCTAACACGACACAGCCATTTGACTGGGATGAGTTTGGATCTAAAACCTGAGCCAAACCAGAATTAATTGGTTTTAGAACTTTTCTTCATCTACCGTGCGAGTGTGTGTTTGCGTTCCTGTTTATGTGGCCACACACGCATTCAGAAATACAAAGCCGTGCACAAGCCCACAGAGTACAATATATCTGCATGTGTGTGGTGTGTGTAAGTGTGTGTTTTGGTGTTTTTCCCATCTGCTGAGCCACAGTGAAAGTCATTTATCTCAGTTATCCAGGCAGTGTCAGAGCTCCATCTGTGAAAACAGTAAACACACTGACTCACACTCTCTTAGTGACTGCCATTGATACCAGACAGAGCACTGCAAGTATATAGTATGTCCACACACACACACACACACTCACACAGAGTTGCTGTTTGTTTTCATCTCATTACACTGACAGCAGCATGGCAACCCTGCGGGAGAAGTTGGATAATAGTGGTGTTTTGCTTTTTCCCCCCACTAATGCTGCAGGTTGTTTCTCTCTTTCAAACAATCTGTGGCATACAGTTAGTGTACAGGAAGATATCAGAGTCATTTTCTGCTAAATGACCCATTACAGTGAAATGATGGTTTTGCCTAAGTTTGTGTGTTAATCATACCATAACAGGAAAACAATGTTCAACGAATTGCAAGATAAGGTATATAAAGACAATTTTAAAACAAATACAATGCATCACCCACTGCAAAAGTGACATACAATATAGCAAATGCACAAGGGTTAGTTGGACAGCACACGATACCAAACTACTTCAGAAACTGAATCAAAAAAACTCAAACTAAAGGCAAAAGTCAATGGAGAGCGAATAACTATTCAATAAAGCAGTGTTTTGATCTCGCAAAGATACCCATCAGCAAATGTAAAAAAACGACTTGAAACTAAAAACTGAACAAAAGCAGAGTTTTCTAATGGTTTCATTAACATTGGAATTAATCAAAATTCATTTTAGCACTTTGTGCTTCCAAAAATAAGACACAGATTATGAGATTTCTGATTAAAGACTGGAGCCTCATCAGTCTACACATGTTTAATGAAATGTTTCAGCCTCAGAACTCTGATCCAATATAAACAGCTCAGACACCAAGTACTGTGCTCAGGAAAAAAATCAAACACTTATGCACTTGAATATTTCCATTTAGCTCAACTTTTTTTACCTCTGTTCCACTACATTACAAAAAAGGAAATCATTTTTACTTCATTTCATTAATGTGACAGCTGGATTTCCTTTTAAGATACGATTTTCACATTGAAAACCTCAGATCCAATTCAAAAATATAACAAACTGATATTTATTAAGCTACCTGGCAGTATATAAAGCAGTATTGGTGAGATCCACTTTGACCACCTACAACATTACAGAACTGCTTACACTTAATATAAAACAGTCACGGGGGCTATTGTGTACGAAGTAATTTTATTTCATTGCTTTAAAAGCACATTTTGTTGCTAGTTCTGCTATTTGATTGGCATGACAACTTCTGGTGTTTAAACCCAAGTAAAGATTTACGTCTCACTGGGTTAGTGATGGGTCAGTGCTGAAGGATTTGAATGAGGTGAGCTGTCATAAAGTTGAGAAACTCTCTATTTTGATGAATATTTTACTGTAATGCCATCCTTTTTCACCTCCCTCTCCCCTCTCCCATTTCTCTTTTTCGACTTTGAACCCTTAATACTTCATCCTGTCCTCGTCTCCATCGGTCTCTGCGCACGCTGATGTTCTCTGCTCGAAGGTCAGCCTCGCTCCACAGGGTGGAAACCGGCCCACATGTTTTCTATCATCAACCAACTTCAATCAGCAGGAGGATCAATCGGCTACATGTAGGAACAACCAGTTTCCTCTGTGCTCGACTGCTCTTAACGACTCTCACAGACTGAAGACAGCTTGTGGATAGGAACATGAGATTCTTTTTGATATCAGAAGATGAACAGGTGTGCTCACTCCCCCAAACTTTAATCAGTCTTCCTTTGTTGTGAAGAGCTGCGCTGTGTTGACAGAGTAGTTTGGAGACCAACCTGCATGACTGGCTTACAAGTTGTCTGCCAAGTGGCCACAGGGTATGCAGCTCTTTGCGGCATTAAGTTGCAGCCTGCAGCTATTACTGATATCAGTCGCCTTGGCAGGAGAAATGAAGCCTGAAGCTCACTTCTGATTTGCCAATGAGAACTGCACAGCGACAGTTTTGATACGCATGAAAACCTGTGCACACATCTTCAGGAGACCTGAAAATATGCCCCTGTGTTTTCCACTGTTTTGATGCTGGAACCAGAGGAGGATTAAATCTGTTTTCAGTGTGGATTTAAAAAAAGGCTTTTTAATGGAGTCGATGCCTTTTCATTGGTTTGTTTTTGGATGTCTGGGGTCCAGGATGAACAAAGAAGAAGCGTGTTTGTGATAAACTGTTTCCAGGGTTGGCAGGCAATGTGTCTGTTTTTCTTTCATCCAATTTAAAAAAAAAACATGTTTGTGGCATAATGAGATAGTGGATTTGTACGCAAACACACACACCTGAATATTACAGCTTAGTGCATAATCCTATCACCACTCCCTCCTATTGTCTTTCTGATGTCCTTTTATTAGCCAGGGTAGCAAAATATCTGTAAATACTCAGTCTGAAGCAAAATCTCAACAAATGCTGGATAAACCCTCATTAAGTTTTGTACATTCATCAATGATCCCCACAGAGTGCATCTTTCTAAACTGAGCCTCAGTTCTTAACTTTTTCCTCCAGCTGCAGGTGACAGGAAAGTCAAAGGTAAATTGAAGGTAAATTCCCAGAGCAGCAAGATAAAGTGGTTGGGTCAACTGAAAAAGGCAGCACTTGTCTCCTGTCTCATCAACAGCACCATGATGCCCTTGGGCAAGGCCATTAACCCCAACTGCTCCAGTGGTTGTACTGGGCAGCTTCCAGGTGTAATGAGCTTATTCCTGCACCACAGAGGACGCCGCTCACTGACTCCTTCCTGAATATATAGATGATTTTATGAAGGTCAAAGTTTGCACCTATTCGAAAAAATACTGGATGAAACCTTGTGACCTTGATTCTCTGAATTAGCTTTTATTGGCAAGACGAGCTTCAGATTTCTGATTTTTAATAAAATCACAACTACTAAAAGAATAGATTTTCACATACAGCACGAATGGTCAAATGTGACCTTTTCCTAATAGTTTTCTGATTCTACTGTACCATAACTACTTACACTACCGTCACCTTCAGCTGTGCTTTGGTGTCAATCAGCATGCAAACACACCAATCCAATATGGCTCCAACATTATGCCTCCAAAGCACTGTCGTATTAGCTGCTGGCTGCACACTCTTAGACCTGTTTCTTTGTTTTGGCATTTTGGCCTGTTTCTTTCTACATAAATCCCCCCTGACTTTGTCAGGTCTCCACTCCTAGCTAACACTTTGTCATGTTTCCCGTTCCCACTCTCACTCCTTTCCCCCCCACTTATCACTATGCATACACACACTCTCTCACTACCTGTCTCTTCTGTCTCTCTTTATCTCTTTCCCTCTCCTTCCATCTTGCTCCCTTGATTCTTAACATCTTAATGTTAAATTCATGGAGACCATACACGCCTCACCCTCTCCCTCCACTGTTTTCAATCATCCTCTATTGGTCCATTCATCACTTAGCCTGGACACTATTGGTTCATTCATCAACCAGCAAACAGCCCCACAGCTGCAGAAATCAACCAGCACACGGGCCCAGGAATGTATAGGCTCAGAGTTGCACTGCACCTGAAGCTGTGAGTCTTGGGCAAGCATTTCCCTCAGGGAAAACCTATTTGATGGTGACTATTACAAAATGCTCAATATGTAGAGATAATAATCTGATAAAGTAAGCAACCGAAATATCCAGTGGTTATGATTTTGCTTAACTTTGTCCTTTCTGTGACACTGGGTGTAAACAATTCACCATCTGTACCAATACCACCACCACCAAATATATCTACTGTGATAATGGCTGCCAGGCATCTGTCACAATCAGGTAACAGATCCCTAATGCCGAATCCAAAGACAGATGTTGGAAAAGACAGAACTCCATGTCTGTTTTGAATGGCACAACAAAAGTACAAATGTTATTGCATATGAAAACAAATAAATAAAAAAAAACAAAAAAACAATTACTACGAAATGTTAGGTACTCTGTAAGTGTGGTCTACCAGTCTACTGGGTTCTTCAAAGTCAGGTAACAATTTTTATGGTTTTGTTTTTAGAAAAACAAATCTGAGATGAGAACTTCTGAACTTATAAGAACTTATTATGAACTTGGGAGGTCAGTGATGGGCACCAGAGTTTTCAGCACGACCAAAACTGTCACCTCTGGCGCAGTAGGACACACTAATACTTCATTTGGCTGAATGACACAAATTCAAATTTGTCCTGATAATAGCGCTATATGAAAAGTACATTTTTACAATTCATTTTGAAAGTACATGCATGTGTAAAACTTGAATCCATTCAGTGTCTGCTAAAAATTTTAATTTGGCCGAAATCGACGTAAATTGAATTTCTGTACAGTAGCTCCGCATCACTAAAGTTCCTACAAATAAAGGTAACGTCTTTGCTTTTCAACAGCGTCATCTGTACTTGAAGGCGCAGAAAGTTAATTGATTATCCAGTGAGACTATCCTCAATCAGTGCACATGAAACTGTAAATAATAATGGGAAGAGCCTGTTTGCTCTTGGCCACCGTAACTGTTAACTGCGACAGCCCCTTAATGCCTGTGGCAAGTGAACAGTGTATAAGGATACTCACTCTTCAAAGTGCCTCATATAGAAAACATATAGGAATCTTCCCTCTGCTGGGTCCATTAGATTAGTAAACCAGGGATCAAGTGGCATCATCCTGTACACAAACCCATCTTGCCTGCTGAGATGTTTAATGGATACAACTGTGAACAACACACACAGAGAACATAAGATTGTGTGGATATGTGTCCTAACATAGACAGCAGACGTCTACATGAGGCACCACTGCATTCCTTTGGTTACACATGAATGTTTGCACTTGCTGACAGCAAACACAAAAAACATGCAGACTGACGTAGATTCGGAGGTTTATGGCCGCTGAGGGTAGAACACACACACCACAACTGAAACTATTAGTTTGACACGTCCTAACAAGCTCCAATATGACCCAGATTCACAAGCTACATAAAAAGTATTACGCCAACATCTTAAGGTGATATTAATGAAAGTGTGAACATTTTTATGCATCTATTAACACCGTTGCTCTCGACGGACGCAGCTGTCTCAAGTCTCTAACAAATTGGCTCATTCGTCTCATTCCGCCATCCCCCAGGGAGTAAGACTCTAAGTCTTACTCTCTAAGTAAGACTAAGAAATATGCATGCACACACACACACACACACACACACACACACACACACACGAATGCGTTGTCTGCAGAAATATGTCATGTTGGTAATGGGGTTCAAATCATCACCATCAGCTGAAATGTTCATAACCTTTTTATGACCTCAGTTTGGTGGATTTAATTATTTACCATCTGTTAAAGCTGGAGCTGAATAGTCGTCCCTGAAAGTTGCCCAAATTCTTTAATTCCCAGATTTATTAAACCTGTTCATAAACCCTTGGATGTCAACTCTTGCGGTCTATCTGTGGTGCCGGAAAAGGGCCAAAATATGCTTTCTATGATCCAGTGTATAAGATACAGTGTAAATCAGAAAAGCTGGTTCACAATATTAAATAATCCAAAGAATCAAAGCTTGATGTAAATGTGCTTTTCTAATGCGAGCTCTATGTAAACGTCCTGTTTTAATTCTGTCCTCCTGGTCATTTTTTCTACATGCCTGACAGTCTGACATATGGCTGTCGTGTAAGTGGATTAACGGTCTACCATCATGAGATCCTAGGCCAATTAAGCGCACCAAGAGTAAGACTTCTGCAAGCTGAATAGAGGGGGGAGGGGGGCCTTAAATACACAGGAGCTAAGACGAACCATTTCACAAAATTGACAAGATGAGCTGTTGCATAAAGAGCCAGGAGGAATAATCTCTGGGAAAAAAATAAATCAGTGAGATACAAGTACAGGCGATTTTACTTCTTTAGGATTTAGGTGAACTGACCCTTTAATGTGTGTCAAAACAACAGCGTCTTTGGATAATTACTAAATTAGATAGGCTCAGTATTTAGTTTGACACCGGTCAGAGTTTGTCTGTGCTCCTTCCTGCTTCGTTGTTCCCTGTAAAGACCGACCACGAAGGCACGTCCGTGTCTTTACAGCAGCCCATAGATCAGCCTGTGACCACACAGCCTCCAGTGGTGCACCAGGGCACAGCTGAGAGTTTGGTGGCAACGTTAACAAGGGCTCTATGTACAGTACTCTCCTGCAGCGCTGCACCTGTCACCGTGCGTGTCTTTGCACATGAAGCCTGCAACTAAAAAGACATGTGGTGCTTGTACACATTCCTCCTGTCCCGGTCATGAATCACTCTGTCCCCACCTATGCAGCTACCACCCTGGGGTCTTTAAAGAGAGAAGAAGAGCGATGGGAGAGTGTGGGAGGCTGAAGTATATACAGTGGAACAGGTGATCTTTATATATGTGCAGCACAGTTCTATCTGCTCATCTGGGTGTATAGATTCAGCAATTTATACAGTGTAAACTTGTAAATATACATGTTTTAGCAGGGAAATGTTTGTCTGAGTGATGAAAGGGGTTTAAGAAAACGCACAAGAAAACCCACAGCTGCTGAAAACAGATGCACTACAGCTGACTGTGATGTTGCCAGAGAAGATAATGATAAAAGCAAACACAGTTTATAATTATTTAGCCATAGAAGAATGATCCATGGTGTGTTTGTAACCCGTTGTACACTACAGAATAAATACAATTTAGTTAAATGATGCATGAATAAATTCAGAAATTACTCCATGGCTGAATGTGGATCTGCCTTATAACAAATCCTTTCCTAGAAAATGTGCACTAAACAGACCATGTACGTATATATTTGTTGTTGATGATTTCAAAAGCAGCAAGGCATAACTCCTGGGAAAAAAAAAAATTGTTACAAAATTTTGTTGGCTCTGTAACCGCTATCCCCTCACTCCAAAAACCCTGACACTGGCTGCATCCTGTCCACTCTCACTCCCTCGCTAATGGCTCAACATGCCCCAGGACACAATGTCAAATTCCACATGGCTGAGCTACCTGGACGACCCATTATTGGACCAAATGCCTGTCAGGGCATGGGAGGAGACAAAGAGCAACTGTGGGCTGATTAGCAAGATGGTAGAGACAGACAGGGGGACGGGAGCTCAAGAGAAGGTCAATATCACACAGGGAAGAAATAAAAGAAGCACAGAAAGAGATGAGAGAAGCAGAAACTAAAATACAACCACCAACCAGTGGCATAATCTATGACATAATCTATGAAATTGTGTAGTAGGATGTTTTCAGACATCTTTCTGTGGCATTATTCCATTAAACTGTGGAAAAGGAAGAAGCTGCGACAAGATTAAAAGAGCAACAGTCAAACCTCAAAGATTATATGAAAATGTTATAGAAAATATCATTTCTGTTCCATCTCTTAATATGAGTGGAATCCAACAGAGTTACTAGTAACCAAGTAATTTATGTAAATGTCTTTATACTTTTGTACAGAGCCACTGCATTTCAAACGGGAATATTGTACTATTGTTTTATATTTTATTGTGGCACCGCAAACCTTTTCCTCCACTACATCTATTATTTGACAGTTTTGGCTACTACTAAGGGAGTTAAGCTTGAAACTTTTCAAAGAAAATATTATCAATTTAAAAGAATGCAACACATTGTTTAACATTACATTATTAAGATCTGTCTGGCTGGGGCTCATTTTTGTATGTCAAAAGACATATTGAGAAGCTTCTTGCCCAATGACAGCTGAGATAGGCTCCAGCCCCCAACGACCCTGAAGAGGATAACCAGGTAGAGATAATGGATGGATGGCTTATACTTTTAATGAACATTAATAAAACTACTTTTACTTAAAGCTACAATAAGTAAATAGAGCTTGTACTGACATAAGAATCAAAATAAATCCAGTCAGCTCCACACCGCTCTCCCTTATTCTGCTCTCCTCTGCATTTACCCTCTGCTACGCTCTTCTGGTAGTTGTCGTTAATAAATGGAAAAAAAAAATGAAAAAAAAAATATTTATATTAAAAAAAGTATTTTTAAGTTAAAGTTATGAGTGCTTCTGTCACCACTGTACAGTGTATTACAACCACAGCTCAAAACAAAAAAAAGGACGATGTGTAAAACAATGTTTTTCAAATTTCATCAACTCATATTTTATTCACAATAGAACATAAACATCATATCAGATGTTGAACCTGAGACATTTTGGAAAATATTAGCTCATTTTGAATTTGATTTCTGCAACACATCTGAAAAAAGTTGGAACAGGGTGATGTTCACCATTGTGTAGCATCCCCTCTTCTTTTAACATCTGTCTGTAAACATCTGGGAAGTGAAGAGAC
This sequence comes from Channa argus, assembly GCF_033026475.1. Classification (NCBI taxonomy): domain Eukaryota; kingdom Metazoa; phylum Chordata; class Actinopteri; order Anabantiformes; family Channidae; genus Channa; species Channa argus. The sequence goes on along the minus strand of NC_090201.1, from coordinate 20,969,844 downwards.
CAGTTGCTGGAGTTTTAGGAAAGGAATGTTGTCCCATTCTTGTCTGATGCAGGATTCTAGCTGCTCAACAGTCCTGGGCCTTTGCTGCCAGATTTTTCCATTTAATGATGCGCCAAATGTTTTCTCTTGGTGAAAGGTCTGGACTGCAGGCAAGTCAGCTCAGCACCCGGACTCTTGTGAAGCCATGCTGTTGTGGTGGATGCAGCATGTGGTTTAGCACTTGCTAAAATATATATCTTGCTGAAATATACAAGGCCTTCCCTGAAAGAGATGGTGTCTGGATGGGAGCATATGTTGCTCTAAAACCTCAATGTAGTCTTTAGCACCAGATGTGTAAGCCGCCCACACCATAGGCACCAATGCAGCCCCATACCATCAGAGATGCAGCCGTTTGAATTCCCCGCTGACAAAAAGCTGGATGGTCCTTCACGTCTTTAGTCCACTGGACCGGCGTCCATGGTTTGCACATTTTGATTCATCTGACCACAGAATAGTTTTCCATTTTGCCTCAGACCAATTTAAAAGAGCTTCTTTAAAACTTACGTTTCACACATCGTCCCAACATCGTTTAAATTGTGGTTGTAATTTGAGAATTGTTTCCACACATAATATTTTAATTTGCCTTTTTTTCATCATCATTCCAGGTACGAAAGTTGAATGATGTTTGAGTTTAGACTGAACAGGTTGAGTGTATATTATAAATACTTTTACCCTGACAAATCTTTTGCCACACCATGGAAGTTTCTAAATCCTCCACTGATCCAGTAAGCATCTCTAAAACTCTCCATGCAGCAGAAATGTCCAGATATGTATAAACAGTCATTAAAAGTTAGGCTGACCACAATCATATTAATATTCCTCAGAGGAGAGAATTTTCATAAAAGTATGATCTAGGTGCTTTCATAGATGTTTTCACTGGACAGACCATTAATTTTTTTGTGCTTCATGGGTCCAGAAAAACAAGAACCTGAGATGCTCTTTAGGACGGTTGGAAGATAATCTGCTGCCAGAAGAGCATGAGCTCATCACTGAATCAGCAAAGCTACGACCCATAATAACCACATATTACAGCCAGACACTGTTGTGTTTGGAGAAATATGTGACGATCTAGTTCTCTCGTTTCCGCGGGGCAGCGTCTTCTCACAGAGAGCCTCTTCTCTGCAAGCCCCTCCCTTAGGACTCCTCTTCATCCTACTCATGGGTCAAAGGTCTAATATATATAAGAGAGTGGAGTCCATCATGCCAAACCTAACAGATGTTCTGCTGTGGGTATTTAGGATCCTCAGCTTCAGGGTGGTGTGAAACAAAGATCGCAGTGTAACTTGCACCTATACTTCCTGATTACCAATGTGTACACATCAACAGCAGCATCGGAGGAATCATTGTTGACACACTTCCTTATGTAGTTTTTGTATGGCTTGAGGTTTTAAGGGGTTAACCACAAGGGGGCACACTGTGGCCCAATCATCCCTGACCAACAACTAGATTTCTTCCTCCTCTTTTCCAAAACATAAACAGAACCCATGGCAACACTTGGAGTTTGTTGTTGAGGTCACCGCAGGGAAAAAGTGCAACAACAACATAAATGGCAGGTACGTAGATGTGGGTAGTTGTGGACAAGCTCGGGAACTATGTCCCTAAAACATCCCACTATTACCGTTTTGATTCAAAACTGCTGATGAGATTGCGTCTCATTGTAGCGTTGCCCTAATTTCTGTCTGCGTGCATAACTCACGCTTCAAATCAATGCGGGCTACGTGCAGCACCATGCCGTGGAGGCATGGGCCAAGTTAAAAGCATATATTTCTGAGGCCTGACAATCTTCTTCTCCATATCACATATTTTCCCAATTACTTCTACTTTTTTTCATCTTTATTTGTTCCTCTTTGTTCTCTTCTCCCCTCGTCTTCCTCTCTTCTTGGGTTCATCCTCCCTTTCCTCTGCTCTTTGATCCTTCATTAGTGGCTGCAGAAATTAAAGGTTCTGTTTGAAGTGTCATCTGTATTTCTTAATCTTATGGTACAAAACTGCCCTTGATTGCTAAATCAACTGCAAATTATTATATTCTGGGATGTAACTCCACAACAAACATGTTGTTTATTGGTTCACAGCAAAATGAAGACAGTTTGAAACCAGTTATCATTAAATACTGGGCTTCAGTTATGTCTTGTTCCATCTTGGGAAGTGATTTGTGTTGAGACAAACCAAAAAAAGAAAATCTTCCTCCGCCTGCAGCTAGCAAATGGAAATCATTATGTGTGATTGGAGGGTTTGGCTGCCGGAGAAAAGCCTGACTGTCTGTCTGACTGACACACTGGACTACCCTCTGGATCTCAGATGGAATTTGTGATAAAACCATTGGCCCTGAGGATTATAAAGGCCTCCAAACATTCCCCATTAACCTGGATCACTGTTAGATTTCAATATTGTGTTTGGCAGTAGTTTCTTTCTTCTTTTTTTTTTTTTAAACCAAAAATGGAGCAATGCCTTGTGTCTCACACTGAAGATTCCCATCATGCAGACAGCAGCGTCTACATCCTGGTGTCTGATAAGGTCTGAAAGGAAGATAATTAGCCGAGATCTGTTGTCTTCTTCTCATGCAGCCCCACTCCTGACCCATACTTTCTCTCCTCCATCAACCTAATCTCTTGTTTCCCCTCCCTCCTCATCCATCCTCCTCCTTTCCTCTCTATGCTTTGATGTTCCTTGTCTGCATCACTCCTCCTGGTCTACTCCCCCACAGCACCAGACACCCTGTTTAGCCCAGATTACAGGGTGGTGTGGGGGAGCTGCCACACAAAACAATAATTTTTCCATTGTTGTCTATGCATGAAAAGTTAGATGCAAGTGTTTAAAGAACTGGTTCACACAAAACAGAATATATAAAACATTATCTTTGCATACAAAACAAAGGACTTTGCAAAAGGAAGAGATGTTGGTGCTTTTCCTTTAATTACAGTAAATTCAGGTTTTACAGTGATTAAACTCACTTTTACTTACTCCAACTGCCCATTTCCATGTTGTACTTACTTTTAATATAGTAGTGTGGTATTAGCACTTTTACTTTGAGAATATGAAGATTTCTGTTAACTCAACACAATGAAGATAAATACAGTTTTGCTTCTACTGCTCACTGGACCGAAAACGTACATTAATCATATTATTGTTTTATTTACACCAATACAGACTGGGGGCAGCAGTTGCTCAGTTGGTAGAGTGGCCACCTACAGAGCAAAGAGTTGGAGGTTTGCGCTCTGCTTTTCCCGTCCACATGTTGAAGTGTCCCTGGGCAAGACACTGAACCACCAGAAGCCCATCCCCATCGCCAGCTGTGCAGTGCCGGTCCCAAGCCTGGTAGAAACTGGGAAGGGTTGCGTCAGGAGGGGCATCCGGCATAAAAACCTGTGCCGAATCAACATGCGGACAAATGATATGCTGTGCCGACCCCATGCTCCTGGGATAAGTCAAAAGGACAAAAATAAATAAATAATAGAGCTATGTTGACTGTTTTTAGACTTTGCCCTCTATGTGCCCATGAACATCTCGTTTCAATACTTTATGTAAAGCATCCACCAAATAACAAACAAGAAAAATAGTTTAAAGGATAAATCTGTACTTACACTTCAACATATGCCACTTAAAAACACTGTCCTAAACCTCGAAACAAGTATTGCTTGTGTAGCCAGTGGACCTCTATAGTTGCGCCAAGTTAACTGAAAACAAATCAGTAAGCTACACAGTTGCACTGTATGACGTATCCCTTCACTACCACAAACATGGACAGTGTAGTTTAAGATTTTAAGATTATCCGGCAGGTACAAATACACACCAAATATGGCCTGAAAATAATATCTCAAAAATGCAGTATTTCCTTCTGTTTTGTAAGATTTTATTTCTACTTGCAAAAAAACAGGCCACAGGTATGAGTGCTAGTATATTTTTGTTCATGTACTGGTCCATCTTCTAACAGCCTTATTCTTTACCTGCAAATCCACTCTACACTGCTTCAAATTACAAATTATACAAGTATAGTAGCAGTCATAGATTGAAGGTATATTTATTAGTAGCTTTGACTATTGGTATTTGCTAATAAATGTTCTGCACTTATATAGCGCTTTTCTACCTATTGGCACTCAAAGCCCTTTACACTGCTTCATATTCACCCATTCACACAATCACAATCTCACACACACACACCAATGGGGGAGCTGCTGTGCAGCTGGCCAACACTCACCAGGAGCAACTAAATTGGGGTTCAGCATCTTGCTCGAGGACACTTCGACATGTGACCGGAAGAGCCGGGGATTGAACCAACAACTGCGAGATTGGTGAACAACTGCTCTACCTTCCTGCGCCACAGTCACCGCTAAATTGCATTTTATGTATTTTAGGGCCATGTACTTTTGTAGACAAAGATAAACAGAAATTAAAGGATTCTAGTTCAGCCAAACATAGGATATACAGCAACAATGGTGAACAGAAAAATGGTGACTAAGGTCATCTGAAGTGATTTAATGTACTAAAAAGTGTTTCCTTCATTCTTCAAATCTCCTGCATAGGACACAGTTGCTGAAATTCCTAAAAATGTGACCTCCTGCGTTATCCACACAAAACCTTGTTGCTCAAAATAAAATAATGCAAATGATGTTAGAAGCTGTAAGAATTCTTAAAAAGAATGAATGTTACAATGGAGCTTTGTAAAAGAAACATCTCCTTATCTTGCATCACCTCGTCTACACACTTCACTCTCTCCCAACACCCTAATCTTGACCCCAGCTTGCTCTGCACCTACTCCCTTAATTCTGACCTCCCCCTCTCCTCCATCCTCGTCCCCCTCTGGCCACGACAGTATAATGAATGCACCCCCCTCCTGAAACCCAGCATGCCGCCATGCTGTGATGGATGTGCACATCACAGCCGCAGTTTAGAAAGCCTCTGTGAATACAGTGCAGCCACCCCATATCCTGTCAGCTGAGTCCCTGTGCTCAGCCTTTGCACACACAGTTTCAGCCTGCTAGTACCAACTCTTAAAACCTGATAGTAGAGATGGTGGAAAACCTCATCCATAAATGTCAGCCCCTTCTCTCTCTAGCCCCACCACCATCAGCAACTTTGGCTTCAATTCACTTGAGCACCACTTAATGGGGGTCTTAGACAGGAAAACTCTGGTGTGAAATTGAAGATGAATTGTCGTCACTTAGGAATGTGCTGCAGAGAGAGTGGTTACTTATTTTGTTTGTGCTATAAAACTCATTTTTCTCGACTTTTTCTTTTGTTGTAGCATTATTCATTTTCCAGCCAACAGGTCGTTAAGCAGTAAATCAAACAAAAATCTCCAGGCAGTTAAACATATCCATCAGGAACCTGTCACCTTTACACAAACTGGCAGAATTTTACTCTGACTATCTTTTTCATACTATTCCTAACTCTACACAGCCTTAAAACGGTGCACAGAGACAGTAACCTGAGCCCTACCTTGATATTGCAACTACCCAGACAGGAACTGTGTTTGTGCACCAGTGTGCATGTGTACATAGTGCGAAGTGGTGGATTGAAGGGCAGCATTAGACACCAAACCTCCAAAATGAGCCACCTGTGTGTTATCAAGGGCAGCCTGATAATCCTCCCTGCCCTGTATCTGCCCCCTTTACCTCAACACACACACACACGCACGCAGATCTGCTGCATCCTGTTTGATCTCACATCACTGGTTTACTCCTCAACAAACTCCTGCACAAACCATCACTATAACTCAGTGCTGGAAACACACTGCAGATAAAAACAAATGTGATTATTTTAGCAGTCGGGAGGTGCAGGGCCTGCTTTTGAGATTCATTTATATTGCTGGGTGTTATTATCAAATGCAATCAAAATATTTCTCGTGTGAATTTGAAGTTCAAAAAACCTCCAGCTCCTTCAGGCAGCAGAGAAAATAAACCCACTACTGATGAGGGGGGATTTCTTCCACCGCATAATTCAGAGAAGCGTGGAAGCAGGTGAAGACCTCAAGATGCAAATCAAGAGAATATGAGCCTCAATGTAGACTATAATTTCCTCATCAAGAAGAAAGACGAACTGTCACAGGAGCTGCTTCAATCCAAACCACATCTCAACAGGTAATTAGACATCAGCCATTCCCTTTTTAACCAAACCTACAGCAGGGCCTGTGCAGCCCCAAACACAGGAGCCAACATGTCAACCACAAGAAGCACCCACAAACCACCTCAACACTTAATTTGGAATTTTTCACTCGGGTGTAATTTAATTCCCACATGCCTCCTGTCCCATATCTCAGCTGCATGTCTCCGAGGTACAAGACCACAGTAAATAATGGCCTGGGGGCTCCACCTCTACTTGCCAGGCTGTTATTCCTTTACAGTAGAGAAATCATAAAGGGACTGTAGTCATAAATATACATCATCTCACAGCTCTATAAAGACTTCACATACGGGAATTATAGCTGTGTACAGAGGTCTGCATGAATTAAATACCATAAAGCTCTGAAATAGGATGCCTACTGTTGTAATGAATTACAATACAGTACATACAGTAACTATGTTATGGCTGGAAGAAACATGCATAAACTGAGCTGTAAGAACATTGTTGGACAAAGCGATTGACATGGAAGGAGCCTAGCAACAAATAGGAAACTAAGAAATAATGTAAAGTTTTCTTGACAATTTTGAATGGTAATCAGTAGCTGCGGTTACATGGACAAATATTCTTCAGACTGAAATCATTGTGATTAGAGATTCCAACTTAACTATGATCTGATTAGATGTGTGTTTACATGCCTTAAGCATCAACTCAGAATATAACTTCTCTTGACATGCGGCTTCTGCAAACTGAAGCATTCAGGGTTTCTTTCCAAGTTTGGGGGTTCATTCAATAAAAGACGACCAAGATGGACCCACATCTTTTCATGGAAACAATATTTGGTTTCCGCTGGTTTCTCAGTAAGCAGCACTTCCAGAAGCACATAATGCTCCTGCAATTTAAAACATGAGAACAGTGCAATCATCACCATCCTGAAGTTGTTACCCATTTCAGTCTGGACCAAAGCATAGCAGTGACTGACACGGTCATCATTAAAACCATGTGGCTTATTTTTTATAAGAAAGATTTGTTTCTTTTATTTACAGTGCATGTCCAAGTATTCACGGCACTTAACTTTTTACACATTTTGTCATGTTACAGCCTTATTCCAAAATGGATCAAATTCATTATTTTCCTCAAAATTCTACAAACAATACCCCATAATGACAACATGAAAGACATTTGTTTGAAATCTTGCAAATATATTAAAAATAAAAGCTCAGAAATAAGTATCCACCGCCTTTGCTTAATACTTTGCTGAAGCACCTTTAGCACCAATTGCAGCCTCAAGTCTTTTTGAGTATGAGGCTACAAGCTTGGCCAAACCGATTTTTGGGCAGTTTCTCCCATTGTTCTTTGCAGTACCTCTTAAGCACCATCAGGTTGGATGAGCTGTGTTGTTGCACAGAAATTTTCAGAGATGTCTCCAGAGATGTTTAACCGGTTTCAATCTGGGCTCTGGCTGGACCACTCAAGGACATTCACAGAGTTGTCCTGTAGGCCCTTCTTGGCTGTGTTCTAAGGGTCCTTGTCCTGTTGAAAGATGAACCGTCGCCCCAGTCTGAGGTCCAGAACTCTCCAGAACAGGTTTTCATCAAGGACGTCTCTGTACATTGCTGCATTCATCTTTCCCTCGATCCTGACTAGTCTCCCAGTTCCTGCTCCTGAAAAACATCTCCACTGCATGATTCTGCCACCCCCATGGTTTACTCCAGGGATGGTATTGGCCAGCTGGTGAGCAATGCCAGGTTTCCTCGAGATATGAAACTTGGCATTCAGTGCAAAGAGTTCAATCTTTGTTTAATTAGACCAGAGAAGTTTGTTCCTTGTGGTCTGAGAATCCTTCACCGGGCTGTAATGTGACTTTTACTGAGGAGTGTTTTTCGTCTGGCCACTCTTTCATACAGGCCTGAATGGTGGAGCGCTGCAGAGATGGTTGTTCTTCTGGAAGGTTCTCCTCTCTCCCCAGAGAAGTGCTGGAGCTCTTTCAGAGTGACTGTTGGACTGTTGGTCTGCTCCCTAACTAAGGTCCTTCCCTCTCGAACTCTCAGTTTGGCAGACCTGCTCTAGGAAGAGCCCTGGTGGTTTCAGACTTCTTCCATTTATGGATGATGGAGGCTGCTGTGCTCATTGGGACCTTCAATGCTGCAGATATTTCTCTGTACCCTTCCCCAGATCTGTGCCTCAATACAATCCTGTCTCAGCGGCCTACAGACAATTCCTTGGACTTAATGGCTTGGTTTGTGCTATGACATGCACCGTTAACTGTGGGACCTTATACAGACAGGTGTAAGCCTTTCCAAATCATGTCCAATCAACTGAATTTTCTTGTAGAAATTTATCAAGCATGATCAGTAGAAACAGGATGCACCAGAGCTCAATTTTGAGTGTCATAGCAAAGGCCATGAATACTTATGTAATGTGATTTTGTTTTTTAGTTTTTTTTAATTTTTAAATACATTTGCAAAGATTTCATATAAACATCTTTCATGTTGTCATTATGAGGTATTGTTTGTAGAATTTTTAGGAAAATAATGAATTTGATCCATTTTGGAATAAGGCTGTAACATAAAATGTCGAAAAAGTTCCGCACTGGAAATAGTTTCCAGATGCACTGTATTGTTCAAGTATGTTTCAATATGAGCAGAATAATGATAATGATGAGCCTGTCCTTGAGGAGGATAGCGTTTGAAGCAGATCATACTGAGAAACTGGTTTGTGTCGTAGTCATGAAACTGTTTATTATAATCCCACCTCTTGGTCTGGAGAAATGACACGGCTCATGTCGGATTTTGAGTGTTGATGATATAAACAAATGGTTGTAGGTTCACATCACACCCTCAAACCCCGCCCTAGTAATTAGACACCACTTCCCTTCTCAAGCAGGAATGGTTTCCAGATCAGTTGAGGAGAGAGTGTGGAGATGGGGGTGGGCTGAAGCAGGAGTAGCAGCATGACCTTCTTTGATCACCTCTGAAAGTCTTCCTTTCCACCCATCTTCTGCCTACTTTTTTCCCCCCCACACACGTGAACTGCCCCACCAAGCACCTGTCTGCAGGTATGAAATTGGACAGAGAGAAGGACATTCAGGGCTTTTGACATGTAATATCTCCTCTGCTCTCACCTGCTTGCCCTCATCCTTACCTGCTTTTGCCAAATCTGTCATCCTTGATCTCTCAAACTAAATTACAGACCTGGAGTGGCACATGAAGAGGCACTAATGCTTATAATCAGATGTACGATCCAGAAGCGTTTGAACAGAAACACACCTCACTTCTCTTTTCTGTGAAGCCTTTAAATTAAAAAAAAAAAAATTAAAAAAATCCAAAGCTCTACTGTTATTCATAAATGACCTTCTCCACTGAAAAGCTGTCAGTGTGTGTAGCATAACTCTCTTTGGCTTCTTATCACATGCTGAGTACAAGGAAAATCCAGAGGATGGAGAGGCTTTGTTTTGCAGACTCAAACTTCATTCCCTTCACACAGTTTAGCTGAATAATTACTGTTTGTAGTAGGTGAAAGGAGGGAGAGCTGCACACAAAATTCAGCTAGCAATCCTGTTAGTTTTGCTAAAGCATAAATTACCACTTTTGGTGTGAAAGTAATGCCCTCAGTAGTGTTCACATCAATCCACATACATCGGTTTATCACTCCTTATAGTGCTGGTTGGTTGAAGATACAATTTGTCAGATATAAAAGATCTTTGCAAATCCCTGCAAATTCCATCATTGCAAATGCCTTTGTGATTCTTCAGTGGCATTTTGCTGGAATAAAACATTATGAAGTTGTCATGGTGAACATCTATTGTAGCGCATTATGTAATATAATGAGTGGGGACCACACTTCCAGGGACTGTCTGCACTTTGTTGGAAAGCAACGTTCCAACATCATAACCTCCAAGCAACCATAGAGAAACAAAGCAGTCAGAAGGTCTCATAAATCCTCTGGGTCTGCATGTGGAACACCACAGAGTCACAAATAAAAGCACAATCTAGCAGTGTTAGCTACACAGCAGCAAACACAAGCTTCAAACTCCGCATTCTCCTTAATAATCATTTATTTTGGCTTCAAAATTTTTTAAATCAAGACATTTGCCTTTTACTTGTTAAAAATGTTGGAAACAAAAGAAAACTCTGAAAACAGGTGTATTTCTTTAAACCATGTATTCTGACAGGCTTTACATCTAAAAAAAAAACCTAAATCAGAAGTTCCACAATCCAGGCTTCGAGATTGTATGAGTTACTGCCAAATTTAAGACTATAGTATTAAACTTGGTTCGGATAATGTGCAGGTGTTACATTTTCATTGAGGTCATTTAAAAGTAATGCGCATATAGCTACAGTAATGTGCAAATGACTACTTTTGCTTTTTAGTTGAAATATGCTCTGAACTTTATTTTAATGCACAAAAATGGTGTCAAATGCTTCCGTGATTCAAACTCACCCAACAGCTTGCAGCTTGGTGACAATGCAGAGGTACTTCCTGAGCAAGGCCAGTATCAGAGGTGGACGCGTGGGCGGTCAGCGAACATACCTGTGATCTACTATTCCTCTTGCACCATGATTTCTAACTACCATTCATCTTTGGCAGACATTGCTGTTGCTGACTGAAGCTCCTGATTCGTGCATTACCTGAGAGAGCAGCACGATGCAGATGTAGGTGGCGGGCAGGTGGAGTGTAATGGAAATAGGGAAGTGGGTCCTGCTAGCACCAACTAGATTTTAAGAACATGTACATTGCAGCTTTACAAAACCTTTTTAAAGCACACGCTTGCCCAGATTTATTATTTCTGTTACAACTGTTATATTCTATCATTGGCAAAATCCCTTTTGTATTTGACATTACTGTATTTTCTTTACAGTAACCATAGAAAAAAACATTACTTACCTTAAAATAAATACACCAAACTAAAAATGTAGCCAACTGCCATATTTTCCTCCTGCCTATGAAGTACTGTATTTGACTTTTTTTTCATGAGTAAGGCTGCATGCTGGTGCTGCTGTTAGATGCTTGGTTGAATGAGTGGTTGGAGTGACACAAAAAGAAAAGTAACTAAACAAAAAAAAAAACTGGGTGGATTATAAATCTCAAGTGGTTTGACAACAAATTACTGGTTTTGAAAATGTATCAAATTAGTGCAGCTGTATTTAAATGTGACAGACTCCTAAATTCCCTTTTTTTTGTTAATCATTTGATAGAAAACACTGCCTGAAGGCTTCCCATCAGACCACCATTGTAGGCAACTGCTGTTGTTGCCCCCCAGAGGTGCTATCTGTGCTCAGGATCAGCTCTCACCTCAGCCGGTTTCCCCTCTTTTTACTCTCATACTGGGACCAGAAGCTTATGCAGAGACCTCCACTGGAATGTGACAAGTCATGGGACGGCCACTGCTGCATCTCTCCCTCCTCCAATATGCACAGACTGTAGACTAGAGCTATAAACCTGAGGATATGAGACACAAAAGTAGCTGACCTGGGTCACTTGAAATACCCACGGTGTGTTTGATTTGCCACACAATGACAATGCTGTACAACAGAAAGCCTGTGTGCCAGCAAAGTAAAAAAAAAAAAAAAAAACTCGCAGAATCTGAATCAAAACAAGTTTACTTCAGGAATAGTGGTAATATTTGAAACTTATGAAATAATGTTCTACAGTACTTTTGCCTTTCCATGGGAAACTGATAAAAGAATGTGATGATCACATGTTACATGGCTCATAAATCAGCAGCTGTGAGTGAGTTGTGTCAACATTTTAAGCTAGTCTATAAAAGGTCTGTCTGGACTGTGGATTTAATCCAACATGACTTTTGCATGTAAGGATCCCATTTGCAGCAGAGGATGAAATCTTTGCTGGCTGAGGTTGAGTAAAATAATATGTGGGCAGATTTGGGAAGGCAACTGATATGGACCCAAATGGCAGATGACAGCAGCAAAGGAAGGGGGCGCTGATGCGTGCAAGTGTGTTTGTTCAAGTGTTTCCTTTATATGTGTCTGTGCTCCCGCACATTCCTTGTAGCAGGAGATCCATCATCTGGGTCATATTACAAAGCAGTGGGGATCCGTGGTCAATTCCGGCTGACGGATGAAAAGAAGACCTAAGATGGCAGCTATGTCAATACAGGACACTGCCTCCGCTGACATCTGCCAGCCTGAGACCCTCACCCTCTCACCCCATTAGCTCCATTTTGTACTCTATAGCAGCCAGATGTGCCTCCTGCCCACATCTGTCACAACCATAACCTCTTAAGGGGGCTCAAATGTGAATTTGCTTCTTAAGTTCAGTTTGCTATTAAAAAAAGCCTGTAATTTAGTTGTTAGGAGACAGGAATAATTAAAGCCACTACCCATCCCTACACATTTTTTACAATCACCAGCGTTTGCCAAACAAGCCCCTAATATAGCAACAGTGCTGATTCGCACAGTATATTATTGTCATTTAATTAGTTATGCTGAAATACTTAATTTAAAATAATTTGAAAGCTCTTTAAGAAAGAACAACTTGACTTAATTTTCCATTTTGGGGGAGGATGACGTTGCAAAGGAGCATAAATCACTAAAACCTTAAACAGCATAAATTGAAACACATGTTCAATCCAGGCACATTAAACTAATATAAAACACTTGTATTTAGTCACAGAATGCTGCACATCTGTTTCTCTGCTATCTCACAGGGGCTTGATGCAATTTAAAATATGGTGATTGTATGATGAAGAACAACAACGACCTGGGAGGGTCTACAAAATGGGTGGTCACATTTTTAAAGTAGCACATAGTTATACAAGGAGGCTTTTATATCCATTATCTCTCCTACAACAGAGAAGATACAAGAACCAAAACCAAAGATAGTCACATGCCACAAGATTATTCAGCTCTCAAGCATTAAAGCTAGCGATACGGCACGGAAGGTGTAAAGTTTCCACCTCGTCGTCCTCGCTATACTATCAGTACATGCCGAGTCACTTCTACAATAGATAAGAGTAGAATGAGAAGATGCAGTAGACTTTTTCAGGACTTACATCACCAACAAAGCCAAAGGTTAAAGGTTTGATTGCCACTGGGTACAGTACACAATCTACTGTACTGATTTTTTAAATAACCCAATTCCCCTCTGCCTACTTAAAAAAAACATCACAAACTGTCTCAAATAAGAAAATACACAATACAAAAAAGACCTTATGGAGGTAGACTGGGGTAATTATAAATCCATCCCAAACTTTGCATGTTAAGTCCTGAGTAGTTACAGACTGCTTCACTCTAAGTTATGAAGACTGCAGTGGCCAAACAGCAGACAAATAGATGGACACATGGGTGAATGGAGCAATGTGAGAGGCAAAGACAGTAACCAGCAAGGTACTGTAGGCCTAATGAGCAGAAAAAACTGGTAAAGGAGCTGGATAGATCACCTGGTAGAGCAAGGGTTTTTACTGGTGGCTCAATGAGTTGAGTGTGCAGAAGTGTGTCAGATCAAATCCCAGCCCCCACAACAGCTGTGTCCTTCAGCAAGACACACAGCCTTAGCTAACTAGGAGACACCTGTGGCTGTCCACTGCTCCCCCAAGGGGGATGGGTTAAATGAAAGAGAAAAAATGTCATGTATGTGTGCTCAATAATGAAAATAAAGCTTCTATTCCACTTTGTGAGTGAGATGGTGGTTAGGCCAAAACTGAATATACTTAAACAGGCAAATGGGAAATTAAAGGGCTAGTTAGTTTAGCCTCAGGAAACAGAAATACTAAAGCATGACCAGGGAAGACACAGGTGGAATATGGAAAAAGTACCTGAATTCAAGCTGGGAGATGCAGGCAATAACAGGACAAAGGCAGCAGAGATCCATCCCCAGACAAGCAGTAAAATAAACCCAACAGCTGCTTAGAAATCAACAGAATGCTGCAAGATTCTTCTTCTTTTAATACATTTACATCAGACTGTACTGCTGGCATCTACAAAGTAAAATTCTTCTTTTCCAGTAGGCAAAACAAATTATCTTAAACTTTTAAATATAAGCCAACACATTGTTTATTCACATATTACTTTGAAACTATGCTATGAGTATTCATAGGCAAGGGCCTTATATGGTGTCCCTGATGAGCTAAAGCCGTCCAGGTGAGTGTGTAAAGCAGGGTGGGCCAGGCGGAAATGGAGGGAAAGTAGACAACGATGGGAGGGGCTGAGTGATTAGGTGACCGGGAAAAACAGGGACACACACACATAGCCAGAATGAGAAACAACACAATTTTATGTAATTCTAAGATTTTAGCTCAGTGAAGCAATTAGACACTGTTTCCAGCTGACTTCAAGATGTTTTTCACAAGAAAAATGATGAATCAAGAAACAATTAATGATGCAGAAAGAAATAGAGGGCTAACATCTAGGACTGACTCAGTGGATGTTCCAGCTTGTAACATCTAACCTCATATAATAATGTTTACTTATAATTAGCTACTTCATTGAGCCCAGCATGCCAAAGTCTTACATTTATATTAGAACAGATAAATGCTGTTTAATGCATCTTTACACTTCTACTTGTGTGTTTTTGGTTTTAGGAGGCTGATTAAAAAAAAAAAAAAAACACCATCCAACAAAGTGTGGTTCTCATTAGAGATGCTTATGCACCATTTTTGGTGCTACAGCTGCTATGTGTGACTGGACAGTTAATGTTATACTGCAGGTCTTGGCAAACATTTGTAATTTATTAAAACCAAACAAGTCATCCTCTTGTGAACCCACAGTGGTTCAGGTGTTAAAGGAAAAACTTTGTTGACATGATAACACGTTTCAATGTGCTTCATTTAAACGATGAAAATAAAAAATTTGACAGTGACTGACAGTGACAGTGAAGCAGCTGTGGCAACCTGCAGCCTGGGAATAAATAAGCCTGTGGCTGCTAATCATCTGTTAGCGATCAGTGCTTCTGAATATATTTGCTCAACTTTTCCCCAAGTGTAAACATCTGCCCGAGACACTCCATCTGGCTCACACTGTCAGTGTCATGAAACACTTTACTCCAACAGAGAGACACTTAACCGCCCTATCTGCATCTCAGCTGCCAGTTTTCCTTTTTGGATCTGTGTCTGTGGTATGCAAACTCTTGTGAAACTGTCCCTGACTCATGCATAAGTCTGAACGTATACTCTGTATCTGTCAGCTTTGTGTACCTGTAGGGAGGTTTAGAACCAGGACTATTGCAGACAAACCTCAAATCAGAAACCACACGTAGAAGGTAATGATGCTGACTGTGAGCTCCAAATCCGTGTGATGACGGAGACCAGTCTGTAAAGCCAACGCACAGCTCCACAGCTGCTCCATATGACAACATCTGGAATCCCAGTGGTATGTATATATACATGTAGATGAAGGGTGATTGTTTGGCAAAGGAGCAGAGCAGCACAACAAGCTTCTTGTCAAAAACAAGCTTCTTGTCAGCAGCTGCATGTTTGACATCTCTATTAACATCTTTCAGTACTGTCACAAAGACTGATGTTAAGGGATAATTTGCACTTAAAATTTAGTTTGGAAGAGGTAGACAAACAATTAGCTTTATGAAAGTTGACAAAAACAACAAAAGACAGACAGATGAGGAAACACTGTACCCTGGATCTCTAAAATCTTTAAATCAACCACAGAAAGAAAACTGATTTTAGTTCTTCAAGGGATATTGAGGTTTTATTTTTGTGTATATATTTATGTGTATATATATATATATATATATATATATATATATATATATATATATATATATATATATATATATATATATAAATTCTTTCATAATAACAGAGTATTAGCATAATACTGGCAATGATGCATCGACTCTAAAGTGTCTGAAAGGGCAAAAAACCTCAAGAATTCAGACAATGAAACAGCTTTTAGATTAACCGTTTAATTCACCAAAACTCCTCATCAGCACAGGACTGTGAGGCTTTTTGTCCATTGGGGCTGCAGTTGGTTTTGCAGATCACATGATGCACCCACTGGTTCAGTGGTACTCTGCTCAGGTCCTCAGGGGATGTGTGCTCCTACCTTGCAATAAGAATGGCATTCCTCCTCTTGCTGGCACTAACGTGTTTAGACATCTGCAGCAGAGTGGTAATACCGTAAATAGTGCCTATCTTCACATCAGCATATTTATAAAACCTCAAAATATCACAGTATCTCATCACTGTATCTCAGACCTCACCTGGTTACACCACCCAGCACTGTCAACAAGCCCAGCGATCCTGAATGTAATCTGTGCTGTTGAGCTGTGGGTGACACTCTGAGCAAACCCTGGCACTAGTCCACTCTGGTGGAGTTTCCTCAGCACATTAAAATTTCATGGACGAAGGGCAAAGAATAATGTCAAAAGATGTGGGTGTCGTTTGTTTTTGGTCGAATGCTTGGACTTATGCATCTTGCAGATAAGAGGCAGGGATGTGAATGTGTGATGATTAAAGGGCAGGGTCCTGTCTGCAGCAGGCTTAGCGTGTGTGTGGCTGTGTGTCAGGAAGGCGGGGGTATATCCTGTGTTTTAACAGACACGCACACATGCTACAGTTGGCTCTACAGTTTGGTCTACTGTGTTGGGCCAACTTCAGTTTTGGTTTCAAATGTATCTAATGCAAATTAGACTTGTTTTAAAAAGAAACCCCACTCTAAATTAGTTTTTAAGCATAGTACATACAATGAGGCTGAAAGATGCACATTATTGATCATGCAACACATTTATGGTTTGTAAAACTGCCTATTCTACTGGAAATTATTATTTGGGTGTATTCTCAGACTCTTCCCTAACCACAGTGTAATAGTGAAGTCAGGAAGTCAACTCTTGTCAACTCTGGTCAACGTTTAAGGTTACCCCATATCAAGACTGATTCAGAAGACAAACCCCACAGGGGCACGGCTGGGTAGTGAAGTCAGTTCGACATACGTACGTCTTGTGCGGTCATCACGTAGCATTCAAGGGCCTTTCCCACACACAACTATTGGCTGTAAAATGTGTCAAAAATAAGTGTTGTTCTTCCTTTTCTTCTCATTCTGATAACACAACATGACTGAGTTATTGGACGTTCTATTGCATGTTTGTATCTACAGGTTCTTTGCATTGTCACTGTCTGGAAAAGGGACATGAAATGCTGAAGGTGTGAATTTAGTTTGAATAAAAGTCTTTAATTAACTTTAAATTGGTTACAATTTAGTCGCACATCAAAACATTAAATAGTAGACACCAGCTTTGAGCAGTGGTGAATCTAGATGTCTGTGTGAAGACTTTTAAGTAGATCTAAGCTAAACTAAGTCAGAGTTTGTGATCATCACTTCGCCTCTCTCTTTTTTGTTTCATTCCTTTTTTTCTAGTGAAACCACAGAAAAGCTGAAAAGAAAGGAGGGATTTGCTCGATGCATTTTGTCTGTCAGTCCTACTGGGGGCGCTGTTAGCTCGCCATCCCCCTCAGACTAAGCAGCCAGAACACAAAATGACCAGCATGAATGAGCCCAGTCTAAAGTTGTGTGTGAATATACAGTTCATGTGTATTTCAGTGCAATTATTCAACTGTATGTGTGCTGACGTGAAGGATATAAGCCCAAGAAAACACACACACCACACACACAGCCAACCACAGATGATAGCTCATGCTTGGTAGAGGGGTATTAGTTACAGGATTGAGAAATTATTTGATTATAAAATAGCGTTCACTGTGTGTTCTTAGGCAACTCGTGCCAGCTCCTGCATGTATATGCCAGCAGGCCTGGATGCACAAGTCTGTGTAGAGGCAGGGAAAGGAAAAGTGAGGGTCAGATTAAAAAATTGTGTTTGCATGCATTTACATATACGACTGAGTGCAGCAGTTGTATATGTTTGTGTGTGCATGAGTTTGCATTCCTGAGAGGAGCCTGACTAGATCAAAGCTACTGACACCCCAGGCAGCGTCCTACTGAGGGAGCCAGCTGTCAGATCTAGGATCAGAGATCCGCAGTGTCTATCCACCCTTCTCTTCACTCTCTGTGGGGTCTGTCACAGCATGTTAGCACTTAGCCCGAGGCACTGATCAACAGTCAGATTAGGCTCTCCAACAACAATAGCACCAAGGATAGGACCATACAAAATACATCAGCCATGGAAGGAGTGCTGTCTCCCATTTTCAATTTACGTAGATGTTGCAAGAAAATCAAGGCGGCAAACAATCATAGTCTGGGGTGATGGTACAGCCATCAATCCATCAATCCCACAGTTGTTTGTTTGATCCCCAGCTTCTCCGGTCACATGTCAAAGTGTCCTTGAGCAAGACACTGAACCCCAACTTAGTTGCTCCTGGTCTGTGTTCTGTGTTGGCCAGCTCCTCCATCTCTGTGTGTGTTTGTGTGTGTGTGTGTGTCTGTGCACGTGAGTGAGAATGGGTAAAGGAGAAGCAGTGTAAAGCGCTTTGAGTGCCAATAAGTAGAAAAGCGCTATATCGGTTCAGAGCAGTTACAACACTTCAGCCAATTAATCTCAACCAGAGAATACAACAAACTTCCAACTATTTTTGTTGCTATTTCAGAGAAGTCAAATGTTGGTTGACCTCATGGCAGCCAGTAACCATGAGGTGTCCTGCAGCTGATGTTATCTACTGGATTAGTGCATACTTTACAGGATTTTTTTAAAATGGTGACTTCAGTGTGTTTTGCTTATATTCTGCTTGAAAGAAAAAGATTGTGTTCCTTAGTTTATTAAAAAAACATTCCTACACTGTTGATGTATTATTATTTTAATGACATTTAGCCAAACCCATGACTCTGGATGACTCCTGTGCTGTACTTTGTACTCCAAAAATCCAGCCCCACCTTCTGCCTAACATGCATGCTTCAAAATGATGGGACCAGTGAATATTAACAGAGGCAGCACATTTCTTATCATGTAGCTGGCAAAACAAATTAGTTAATGTTGTTGCGGTGAAGATTATTGAAAGTAAATTAAAACAACGGAAAAGAGCAAATCTTTTCAGCACTCTTGGCCAACCTTAATGTAACAATGCTGTAAGCACTAAAACACCCTCTTTGGAGGCAAAACTAATGGCGAGCACACATGAAAAGTGTCCTCATTTCAGAGGAAAACATTACAAACATAGCAGATGTTTGTCTTTCTCTCTCTCTCACTAACTTGGATGTTTGTTTAATAAATCCTCGCGTTGTCATTGGCATTTATGCTTCTTTCCCTGTTAGGTTTCTTTTTAGCGATGTTGCTGTTTCCAGATCTTAGCAATTAACTCTGGGATCCAGTGTTATTCTTGCAAATAGGAACAAGTGGCACTTCATGGATAGGATTTCTAGGAGCAGCAGAGAGTGTCCAGTTTGGGGACCTCTGAATCTCTTGTCTGCTCTTATGCACATGATGTGGTTCTGTTGGCATCATCAGACTGTGACCTTCAGCATGCACTGGGACGGTTTGCAGCCGTCTGGTTTCTGGTAGAGAATGAGTCACTGCCCCAAGTGAAGGACTTTAAAGTACTGTATCTAGGGGTCTTGTTAACAAGTGAGGGTAAAATGGAATGTGTTGGTGAAGAGGGAGCTAAGCCGCAAGGCGAGGCTCTCAATTTACCAATTAATCTAGGTTCCAACTCTCACCTATGGTCATGAGCTTTGGGTTATGACCAAAAGAATACGATCCTGAGTACAAGTGCCTGAAATGAGTTTCCTGTGAAGGATGGATGGGCTCAGCCTTAGAGATAGGGTGCGTAGTTCTGACATCCAAAGGGAGCTGCGAGTTGAGTCGCTGCTTCTTAGTGTTGAAAGGAGGCAGTCGAGGTGGTTTGGGCATTTAATAAGAACGCCTCCTGGGCCCCTACAGCTGGAGGTCTTCCAGGCATGCCCAACTGGTAAGAAACCCAGTGGTAGACCCAGAACATGTTGGAGGGATCATATATCCCATCTGGCCTGGGAACTCCTCGGAATCCCACCAGAGGAGCTGGAAAAGAGTGGTGGAGAGAAAGATGTCTGGAAAGTCTATCTAAACCTGCTGATGCTGTGACCTGACTCGGGATAAGCGGAAGATAATGGATGGATGGATTGATGGCAAAAACACCAAAAAAATAACACTCAGAATGTGAAAGAAAAAACAGAATTATCCTTTAATACTTTACTACGGGCCGTTTTGTGACCTCGTGAACACGATTTCTCGTAACCTCAAGTTTCTCACAGTCTTTAGGAAGACTGTGAGAAACTTTGCTTTCAGCGTACGCTCAGGAAGAACAGATTTAGGCAAACTGAAAATTGGCAAAGAAATGTTAATATAAGCAAGACGATGCTTTGGAAATCCATCACATAAAACGCTGTACCGGTGGTGGAATTACTCAGGCCAAATTCATTGGTCACTGGCTGTGTGTGTAATGGTACACACCCCTGACTGCGTGCCAGGGCTCTGGTCAGCCCACCCATCGTAGATGTGCTGCCAGCTCTTGCTTGGCAGGCACTTTGAAACCCTCCTTTACCTCTGCAGCGGTCAACAGTGTCAACAACTCCGTCAGACCACATGTAGAAGCAGAGAATATGAATCAGTGTGACTGGAGCATTTCTGTGTTCATGTGCATTTTCTAATGGGGTGTGATATGGGTTTGTGCAGAGTGTGTGTGCAGCTGCTGATGGTTCACAGATTTTTTTAATAGTGAATCATTGCAGTCTAAAGGGTCAGTTCAACCAAATTACCAAAAACAAATTCATCTAATGGTGTCTATGTTTATGCAAATATTTTTAGTTTAATGTGCAAAGGCTTTGAGATGTTGGTCTGTAAGATCTATGCTTCCCCCAAAAATAATAAGATAAATGGAATTTTGTTTGTAGCACTCAAAGTTTAAAAAAAATACGTTTAAAAACTTCCACCCAGTGTCTATTCCCCGAAACAGTGTTCCCATTACTCTCAATAAGCCACAAACCTCACTGTCAACAGTTTTCATTGGGACTATTTCTTTGGCAGAATGTAATTCCAAAGAAAACTGTACACAGTGAGGTCTGTGGAACATCCAGAGTAAATGGGACATTTGGACATGTTGCTTTTGAATTTTTTAAGTTTTTTTCAAATTCCAGTATAAACTAATGCTGTGCACCTAAACATTGTTCAATTCAAAAGAACTTTAATTTATATTCTAGTGGGGAACCTGAAGTTTACAAAGATCCAATAAGGGAGGATGAATTTGGAGGAAAAGTAATGTGAAAATTTGATGCAAAGATCATAAAATACAACATGTCCTTGTGTTTAAATTGTGCAGAACGTATAGTCTTTGCATATTTCACCCAGTGTAAACATAATACTGCATATTTCGATGTTTATGCCCATGATGACTTGATGAAGATGCTCCCACGAGTTCAGATTAAGCTAATATGGGACATCAGTTACTGTGTTTTTTGGTATAAATTTCCCTTTTTAACTTTCCCAGGACTGTGTTTCCTTGCTGAGCTGCAGAAGAGGGATAGTAACACCAAGAGGGAATTTGGTATTAAAATGACTTTGGAAAACACCCACTTGACTTCTCTAGTCAGTGGAAACCTCACATTAGTTTCATCTTAACATCTGAAGTGTCCAACTCTAATTTTCATTGGAATCAGTTCACGGCCCAGTACAGGAGGGACAGTTAATGGGAAACTTACACACTAAAAAACTGTGGAGTGTGATGCTCATAGAGACCGTTGTTCTCCACCACTGGAGTAAGACAGAGCCTGTTTTTGTAGACTTTAACTTTCAAATCTTAAATAAAAATGTGAAGATGTATGGTGTAAAATAAGAAACATAACACAACTTCAGAAGCTTACTGGGCCTGTTGCTGGTAAGCTTCTTCAGTTATTAATGCATAGAATTAATACAACTATGAAAAAAATTCTACTCTACCCGTTTTAAGATAAAATTGTGTGGTATTGTACATATATAGTATGCCTACCAATTACAATTTATTAATTTTGGCCCAATTGTGTTTTTAATGCAAACTTGAATTTTTTAAAATGTAAAAAAATGCATACGTGGAGGTAGAAAGAAACGAGCAGCACCTCATGTCTGCCTGGGATTCGACCGTAACACACCCGAATCTCCCACTGACTGACAGTGGTTGTGTTGCATTGTGAGTTTGCATGTGTCAAATCAAGATCATGTGCCTTGTTCAGCATTAATAACGATACATTATTTCTTCCCATCCTCAGGCCAACAATGACGTAGATGATGGTCTGTGTTCCTTTAAAGTGATGAAAAACCAGTTTAATTATAAGAAATTCTGAGCATTCACACAGTTGAAACAGTGTGAGACAACCATTCTGAAATTAAAGGAAAGTGATCGGAAATTTTGTAAATGCTGTTGGTGCAACATCCCCTTTCATTATACTGGAGTAGAGGCAGAAATCAAATGGACAAATCAAAGCAAATGAAATCAAAATGGCAAACATGGCTGGATACAGTATCTCTACAGGTAGAAATATGTTTTTTTTTTTCAGATGATGGTGTAGCATTGTGTCAGCAGTGTTAACTCCCATTTCCCAGTGCTCCCCAGAGCTTTCACTTTAAGTTTGAAACTTAAACCCCCTCCTCTACACATGCAAACACACGTACGCATGCACACACACACACACACACACACACAAACACACACAGTGTTGCTGCTGACATGCACTCACACATTTGCTGCACATGCATTGAGTGGAACAGATCCACAGTGCTGCTCAGTAGTGAGGCTACGGTGTGTGATTGAGAGAGAGGGGGGTGGAGAAAGAGAGAGACAGAGCATTTACTCTCCGTCTCAACTAAAGGGAAGCACCAGTGTGGAGAAGTTGCATTAGCCGAGTGGTCCCAACTGAGGATTTTCTTATCAGACCATGGAAGCCAAGAAGTGGAAGTAGTAAAAAGAAAAGTAGAGAAGAAGAACAAAACACTGCAGACTGAATAGGAGACCAGAGTTCTATCTGAGGGATTACTGGACACTTTATTTATGAGCTTGTGTCATGGTGATATCCTACATAATTGTCTCTCGTTGACAGGAGGCTCTCTGTTTCTTGGATTTCCCAGAGATCAAAGTTTGTTTTCTCAGCAAAGCGTGTGAATGAAGTGTGCAAAAGCAGGAAACATGTCAAATGGACGTTTCAGTCACCTGTTGAGGGGAGTCTGGCTCCTGTGGTTGTGGCAAGGTGAGTTCAGACCCAGCCTGTGGGATTGCATTGTGTTTATCTCAAATCGTTGCAGCTGTCAAAACTTTTTGGCAAAAAAGTTTTTAAAACCCTTCTTTGTCTTTAAAGCCTCCCAGGAATCAATAGATTTCTGTCCAGCAAGTTGGTGCAAATTTAAAGATGAAAAATTTAAAAAAATTAATCAAAATTTTGAAGATATCTGTTCAAGAAATGCTCAAACTGTTTCTAGTGTAACATTTTTAAGTTTTGTTTTAAGCCATGGGGATGACGTGAAGTGTAAATTTTGCTTTTAGAGTCGGATGTTAAAAGCTCATATTAGATTTCCTTTAATAATCCAAAGATTATACATTAATAAAATAAGCCGATAAATGCAATCTGGTGTGAGAAATCAGTAAAAAACTTGGGAATTTACAGAGACGAAAAGGAAGATATTATATCAAACAAACTCACAATTACAAGGAAGTTATTATGTAATTTGTCAGTATTCAAACCATTTGCAAGGTTCAACATGTGGATAGGTACTTTAAAAAATAAAAACACAACCTGTGTTGATGTTAGAGTCATGAATAGCCGGTCTGTGTCCGCTGTCTCCTCTGTGTGTCTTCAAAGCATTAGTGGCGGGTGGAGGAGTCTTTAAAAGGAGCGCTGGCTGGTGCCTTTAAACAATGGTTCCCAAGGAGCAGGAAAGCATGGCCCTGGAACTAATGTTGCCATTATGTTAATGGTTAGAATAACAGGAGACAGCCATTACTGAGTCTAGCTCAAGCTGCTGTGCACAGCTGATTGTCCAGCCAACACAGCCGCCATCGCAGAAAAGCAGCATTTTGCCCATCAGATCTGGTTAGCGGGGACGGGTGGCGTGACACCGACAGAAAGAGTCCCCACCTTCCCTCTCTTTGTCCCAGCTCAAATGTAATAGTTGTAGTTAGAAAAGACAGTAGAGGCTGAGTCACTGGCCCTAAACACCAAGTCCAAACAGAGCAGCCAACTGCTTGTAAATTAATTTATTGGGCCATTGATATAGAGAATGGAGAACTGTTGGGACCACAATGTTTTATTTCGATTAGCTTTGGCAATACTAATGTCCAAAAAGGCCTCACATCACTATGTATTACTGTACATACTGAACAAGAGATGTCTCCAACAAATTGGTTCCATGCTCAGCTGAACTTGGAGAAATCTCTGCTTGTCATTAACTGAACATTTTTCGAACCCAAACCCTGATTTCAAAGTTAAAAACAGTTCTTACCCACTTGTTTAGGTTTTATATGAGGATAAAAGTGACTAAATTACTGTAAAAAGAGACTATAGAGTAAATATTTGGATATTTTCAAGTGGATCTTTCCTCTTGTGGGTCAATAAAGATCCAAATTGAAATGAAGTCAACAGGATGTGATTATATTTGATCCATCCCTTTATTGCGTTCATATAAACTAACATTTGATGCCGTATTTCTATCTTGGCCTGTGAAGCTTTTGTTCTAACTTGAAACTCGGCAAGTATTTGAAACTTCTAGTCAGATCTCTCCAATCTGAGGTTTTAGATTAGGGGAAAACTGTGCTCCAAAACATGGACTACTACAAACATGGACTATCAACTTGTCTTGACTTGAATCTACATCCCGACTTTGCTTTGCACCAAGAAAAGACACCACAATCAACATTATATTTAAGGTTAAGCTCTATTTTGACAAATCCAAGAGTTTAAGTCACTGTGCCCACACTGGAGTTTCATTTTTATATCAATTAGTAAACTTCCAAATAACACAAACGGGGAAAAGATGGGGTGGAGTAGGTGGAAGTGTTGGCTTGATGTGGCAGGCGTTCGTTATGAGGGTGTGAGATGCAGCAGGAAGATCTGTGTTCCAGCTTTGTAACAGGAGCCAGTTCGCTTACCACAGAGCAAGTGTCCACAGGACAACCCCTGTAGATCCCTAGTCTAAATAAACAAGGTTGCTGGATTAAGCAGCTTACACTGTGATGAAAAGACAACAGTAGTGGTCCAGGCATTGCCCGGGGGACACAGGAATACTCATAGTCCAGGAGACTGCTGTGAGATGCTGGGGTTAAAGCCCGAAAAAGGAAGGGGGACCTTGGGTTAGAAAAATGCAACAGACCTCAAGTTCTTTGAAAAGCCTCTAAATCAACCTGACCTCCGCCTGACTTTGGCGACAAGAGTGGAGCGAAGGAGAGAGACAGACAGGTATGGCAGAAAGAAGGACTGTATAATTTAAAACGCTTCTGTAGGCCTTCCACAGTCCCTGACACTGCATTATTTTCATTAACAAGAAATGTACGAGATTAGAATTAACTGCTGTGAAACCCAGCAACTCTTTTTATTACTTCTACAGTTTTATTGTCAAATTGTTGGCCTAAAGCTACAATGTGCAATTTAAACTACAGTAGTACTAGCATGAGCATGTATGAGGATTCTGTGAAATAACATTGTGTTTTTAACAAGCTATTATCTTGTTACAGTAGTAATTTTCATGACATTATATTATGACTTATTTCCAAAATAGCCTTTACATTGTTATTGCATAAATATTACCAATACTTTCTAATTATTAAACAAATTGTAAACCCCTATTGGGGGTGACAAGATAGTTGCCACAATGTTACCGTGCCATTACCTTGATTATTATTTCTACAACTTTCACCCTGTTTATACCCAGATTTAAAATATACCACGATTAATCTGAAACTTGACCTTGGGTGGTAATTTGATCTTAATAAAAACAAACAAAACAAATAATCTAAGAATCACAGTCAGTAAAAGATCTACAATTTAAGCCAGAGAGCATTGTTTCTACAACTGTTTGCATTACATATATGATAACCAAAACAAGGGCTTTATTTATATCCCATGTTTGTGTATGCAGACCTTCATCTTCCCTGAATAATAAAAGAAAACATGTATCTGAAAATGAGGATGCAGAACGTGCAACTTGCCTGCATATTTGCATATTTTATATGGAATTATGAATAATTCTGACAGAAAGTAATGATACAAGGGAAAAGATTGTAGATGATGAGTGGTTTTCAATTATAATTATTATAAAAACAATCTGGTATCAATTGGTTTTAAATGAGGGTTAGTGACCCTTTTGGAGGGTGAGATGAATTGGAAAGGCCTCATATATGATAAAGATGAAAAAAAAACAGTTATGTAACATAAGTATGTTCTTTGAGTTGAGCAAAAACGTTGAACAGTTTAGCTTCTTCTGTTCTTTCTCAATTGCTCTAATTAAAGTGCATCACAAGATACTGAGTGATTAATATATGAAATTCTCACTGTTCAAAGTCTATATATGTGTTGGACCTGTGGCAAATAAACAATCTTCAATTGAGTTACAACCCCCCACCACCCAAAACAAGCTAGAAATCACTGTAGTATAACACCTATCCAAGGTCTGGAGGACAGTTCAGTGGTTTAGAGAGCATGAAAAAGCAGCTGTTAACTTTGAGTAATGTCCAGCAGTCACTGAAGTATGTGGTAGCTGGGCTACTGTAGCATTTAATATGTCTGGTGAAAAACACACACATGCACCTCACTAATCTTGTCATTCCAGCACATGTACAGTAGACTCACCCCCCCACCCCCCCAATCCTTCTGACCAACTTCCCTTAAGTCAACAACTAATGACAGACACAGAGAGAGAGACAGAGAGAGAGAGTGATGAAACAAAGACAGAAAAAAGACGAGGAATCTAAAATCCATGAAATGAGTTGCAAACATCAATGGGGAGCAGAGCGGAGTGGAACAGGAGGGCATTGGCATTTTTGGGACAGTTTGGAGAGTTCTGTCCGGCAGCCCTGGTGCAAAAGTAGACATAAAAGTGACTTACAGTACACTGGGAATATAGCCACAGTGAAAGACATGGGGTGAGGATGTTGAACACATGACGAAACAGCTGAGAACCCTTCAGTGCACAAACAACATTTACTGTGGGACAAAACCGACTCTTTTTTACCTCCACTGCCTCCTCCTCGGCACATTTATTCATTCTCTGTTAATATCCTCTTTAGAAGCAGCTACAGAGCAGACAAAGGTGTCTCTCTCTAACGAATGAAGAGCAGGGTTGACATAAATCCCCAAGCACCTGATTGCCCCTGCAAGCCCTGAATCCAAAGTACCTAGACCTGGTTCTTGTTTTTACTGGGTAGCCCTAAATAAAGAGGTGCAAAAAACTGTATTTTGACTTTGTGGCTGTGGATGACACATGAGAGAGGAGAGCGAAGGCTGCCAAGACGTAATCACTAATTCAAACAAGCAAACAGAGTTGAGTCTGGAAGTCCTTTATAAATGGTGTCCCTTCTGCAGTAAAGTGGAAATCGATGTGAGCGGTGTGTTTTTGTTAATGTGTGTGTGTGAGGTTTTAAACAACATGAATATGGGAGCTCAAAGACAGACCGATTACTTTGGCTGCTCATCAACTGACTGAAGTGAAGACTGGTGGCAGCGGCAGTGTTGGTGGTGGTGACAGACTGACCCTCCAGACCACACACGGGTCACAGGCTGTTGTGCTGACCCCTTGTGGGAGAATCCTGAAGCTACATGATAGCAAACGGGATAGTTTCTGTCTGTAGACCAGTGTGTATGCAGTGTTGTTAAGCTGATCTTGTTTGAGTGAGACTCACGTGGCAAATCCATTGTCGTCCTGTCAATCAACATATCCACAGTCCTGCTCCTCGTGAGCAAAACAGGCTATCACACAAACCCTTTGTGTGTTCTCATGCCAATCCATGTGACATGCACATGCATGCAAATTTCCTGATCACTGGCTAACCAATCTTCACTTTAAATAAAGTTATGATTTTGAACCTAAATAAGTTTTTAGTTATAAAGTTTATTAATTTATTAGTGATAAAGCTGTGTGAAACTAAAGTTAGCTTCACCAAAAAAAAACAATTTAGTTTCATCATCATCATCAGCATCATCATCATCATCATTATTATTATTTAGTTTTAGAGGCTACAAAAAGTGGGAACCACATCATGGTAAAACTAATGATATCTGACTTCCTATGCAGAAAGCAGATCAACTTAAATATTCCCCCAACTCCTCCAAATTGAGATGAGGGTTGGATATTACAACATTGTCTCACTTGTGGCCAAAACAGGCTCTTTTTTAGAAGAATACTTAAAATGCTACCATGAGCAATTTTGTTTTACTAAGCTCTGCTTTTATGAGAACTTTTAGTAAACGCAACCATATGTCCAACGGGAACAAGCTCCAAGAGAGGGAGAAAGGCTGAATGACAAGTGACCTAAAGAAACACCATATAGAAACACTAGGCAGAAACAGAAACTTTAAATATAGCAACCCAAATGACTCCACATCACATACTTTGACTCTCCTCCTGTCTATCCATTCATTGTAACCACTTAGGCAACATACTGCATGCAGCTTCAAAGACTGAATAACAGAAAACAGGCAGACTGGATGTCTTGCAAGGAGCAGTGGAAATTAATTAATCCTGATTAGTATTTCTGCTTCGAGTTCTCCCGTGGGAATGCAGCTGGGTCCGACCGACTAGGTTCCCTCACCAGCTGCAGTGACATGGAGCATAAACAAACACATCATTGCATAGGGAAAATTGCAAACATGTTTCAATGCCTGGGACAGGAAAAAGAAGTATTAATCATATCAGCAAACTGACAGACTGCTCAAAGGAGGAGAAATGTGCCTTGAGTTCAAGTCTGGTTTCGTGGTTTGTGACTGTACAGCTCAAACAAGCTGTACTGTAGTGTACGTGTGTGCGTGTGTGTGTGTGTGTGTGTGTGTATCAGGTGGGTGCAAAGCTGGGAAATGACTGAGCTTCACACGTCTGTGGTTGTGGTCAGCATATGGGAAGCATTCTGAGAGTGAGGAGGGAACAAAAAATATCCTCCATCTGACACTAACAAGGTTAATAAAAGCCCATCACTCAGCATCCATCTTGGAGCCTTTTACAGAAAATGTCATCGGCAAGTAAACGTCACACACATTCCCTTCAGACCCCCCATTTTCATTCAGCTTCCATCTGCTCAGTCAGAAGAGAATAATCTGCTTAGATCGTTCTCCCACAGCTCAACTGGAGGTTCGACAGGTGATGTGCTCCCCATGTGCACCCAATCCTGCCTAACATAGATGGCTCCAGGGAAGTTTAGAAAGCAAGTGAAAGGAGGCCAGTGCCATAGTGGTAAAGCAGAGCAGAAGGCTGCAACTTGAATACACTAATGTAAAGCAACTATAATTAATACTTTCATAATAATGTACAGTATCAATGAAGATCTGTGACATTTATCATTATATTCTGCAGCTTCCCTCGTTGTTTATCACTGTACAGTTCATACTTAGCACCAAACAGCAGACCCAATTAAAAACATTTACTTGCTTAGACGTTAACAGAGCTAAAAGAGTTTAGAATATTACAATTACTATATCAAGTGGTCAGACATTGCTTCAAATGAACAACGTGCCATATATTTTGTTTGCCATGTGCTCACAAATTCACCATATAGGTGACGATACAGTTTGTCAGTGCTGCATGCGGAACTTGTTTCTGCTGCCCTGCAGTGTCCAAAGAAACATGTGCTGCAGGTTTAACAATGAGTGTGGGAAGAAAAGAGGGAGGTGTCAGAGAGAAAACAGGGGATGGAAATGTCTGTAAAAACTCATTGTACTTATTTTTTGTGTGGAGAATGAAACTGGAGCCATACTTTTCACATGCTACACACATTGCTGAGACAGATCCCATTGGGTTTTCTCACATTGACACCGTGGAGGTGCAATCAGGAAATCCAATTGCTTTTGTCTCATCTGCAATGCAAACAGTACAGTTATGACCAGTAAAAAGCAGACAGATGTGAATGTGCCAGATCGATAAACGTTATAGATTTAAAGGTGGTTTCATTTGGATTAACTTGACTGTCAGGGAAAACCCAAGCGGGAACATTTATCATCATAAGTGTTATTTGAGTCATATTATCAACAGATGTGCTTGGCTCAGCTGGCTTGCTGGTGTCAGTGACCTACAGTTTGCTTAATTCTGATGATTAAAATGCATCTATACAGAGTGAGAAATCACTTTTGCACAATCATACACAATCACGTCTGCATATTCCGTGCTGCTCCAAGCCCAAAATAAGGACTGCATATTGCAGCTACAGGCTGATTTATTTGACAAGGCAAACCTGTCTGCACTGCGGCCAACATTCTAATTCACGGCAGTGTTTGGTTCTATAGAATAGTCTTTTAGCTCATGAAAATGGAAATTCAGCTAAATTAAAGACCATAGCCATAAACTAAAGACTTAAATCATAAATTGTCCCCAAATCAGTCTAGAAATCTAAAGGAAATGTAGCTGAGCCTCTGTGTTCATCTGATTTGATAACTCTGGTGAGTTACTTACTGTTATCTGACTTTTCTTTCCTCTGTAGCTGTGTTTGTGGCTGCAACAGGGAATAAACTATGGGAAGTGCCCAAAGCCTTCAACCTCACTGAGAGCCTGCAGTGGGAACCCCACTGTCAGTACCGCCACCTACAGGACAGAGTGAGGATCACAGCAGACAGCCCCCCAAGACTGGATGGCACTTGGGTATCAACAAGGTACTATTTCATAAAGTTGGTGTAGCAATAGTGAAGTGATACACAGCAAGAGTCTCATTTGTATCAAAAGTATCATTAAATAATCACAGTTTAGCACATATGCACTTTAGCATCATATAAAAACGGGTACAAAACCCTAACAAGAATCTGATTAGTGAAGAACTTTATCAAATGCACATGCTGAAACTGAGGGCAGAAGGGGACAGTAATCAGGTTGCAGCATGAAATAAATGATGTGAATGATTTGCTATGACCTTCATAATTGACAACAGATGTCAAGCTAAATTTGATATTTTGGACAAATGGAGAAATAAGGGTCAGCCTTCATAGAAATGTTTCCAATACCACAGGGGTTTCTCATCAGGGTTAGAATTTTTTAATGGGTTGGCCAGACTAAGGTGCATGGTCAAAGAAGGGTGGCTCATTTGGAATAAAGTAAATTAGTTAAATCATTAGTCTCTCATAATTTTAAACCTTTCTGAATATAGTGCACCATATATATTTTCTTTAGATATAATAAGGAGTTGATCGCCATCAGAAATGCCAAATATGCAAGTTTATCTAATATAGAATAAGAACAACTGCAGTTTTTACAGGTAAAATTATATTCATTGCAGGGATCATCTGCAGGGATCGTAACAGCTATAAAATTGTAGTGGAACAAAAGTATGAAAACACCTTATATCATATAAACATAATATGCATTATTTATCTAAGTGTTTTTATAAATATGAATTACTTTTAATAATATTAATTTATTTCAGCCTCCGATTTGGTCCGTTGTTTTTGTGCTTAAGGTACATTCATGTATAATATAAGCAAAGTGTCTACCTCTTAACCTGCTGAAGGTCACTGTGGAGCTGGAGTCTATCCCAGCTGGCAATAGGTGATAGGTGGGGTACTACTGGACAGGCTGCCACTTTAACTCAGGCAACCGGCAATAATTTAGAGTCACCAATTAACCTGCAGTTAAATCCAGGCAAGAACAGGGAGAATATGCATGGAGAACTCCACACAAAAGGCCGCCACTGGCCAGGGATTCAAACTAGGGACCATCTAGCTGTGAGGCAGAACTGCCAACAACTCCGTCACCCTACTGCAGGAAACTAAACTCTTCCACTGGCTTCCAAACATCATACCTCAGTTTGGGACTAACACATCTCTATCCTCTCCCTGTGTTCAGATGTGAAATTCGGCCTGGTCCAGAGTTCCTCACCCGCTCCTATACGTTTCACCCCGGCCGTCACTTCCAGGCCCTGCAGCACTACTACAGCGACAGCAGCTGTGAGAGCCCAGTATACACGCTGATGATCAGGGGGAAGTTCCGTCTGCGCCAGGCCTCCTGGATCACCCTTGGAGGCACAGAAACTGAACACCATCTCAGCAAAGTGGGCATTGTGGTCCACAGCCTTGCAGCCAAGCAGAGACTCGCTTCCAGGCTGCCTACGACGTGCGTGGGTCTGAGCGTGGGTCGAGTGGTGCCAGGGAAGCTGTTTGAGCTGTACAACACCCGAGCAGGGAGGGGATGTCTGACAGCACTGGGCTTCTCCATGATGGAAATGGGTTTGATACGAGTGGAAACACAACACCACAACAATGGGGGGAAGATCCAGGAGCTCTTCCTAGGGGATATCCACACTGACTGGACACAGAGAACTCAGTACAGACCAACAGGGTACCAGCAGCCACTGCAGAACGCCATGGTGAGAGATGTTTGTTTGTTTGTCCTTAGTGATCAGACAGCCTAAAACACTGTATCTACAGATCAGGGACCATGTGCAAACAGAACAGCTTCAGTGCACTTCGGTGATGTTTTGATGATGGAGAGTGCTGCTAACTGCAAAGGCATTGATGCACCTCATTTCCATACTTATTAAACCATTCAGTGACCCCTTGTGCCCCATGGAAGGAAGAATTATCAGTTTGTTTCTCTTCTCATTTACTTTTGATACATTTTTTTATTACTCTGTAAAAGAAAACATCTTTTATATCCTCATAATTCTACATTTTCAAAACAATTATTTGCATTCAGAGAAGGTCCATTATTCTGATAATGATGGACAAACAAATTTTTTTTCTGTTGTTACTGTTGTTTTCTGTTTTATGTCTTTGTAATAATTACAAATGAAAGCAGCTAGCCCTGAGCTGAAAAGCTTAAACTACCAACAAAACAAAAATAAGCAAAAATAAGCCATTTGAAGATATTTCATTATAGAAATTAGTTTTGTAAAAGATGAATGTTAAGCAAATAACTAAACAAACCACTGACAATGATCGTTATTGAAACTAATTATTAAAACCCATTGTCTCATCTCTCCCTCACTTATTGCAGCATCATATTCACCCTTGCCCAGTGTGCGCTCTGGTGTACCGCTCCACAGAGCAGCGCCCCCCAGTGTTGCCCCGCAGCCCCCCAGCTCCTCTGTCTTTGCGTGGCCGCTGGGTCAGCCAAGGTTGTGAAACCCGTCCCGCCATCCTCTTTCTCACCCGAGACTTCACCTTTGATCCAGACCAGCATGCATGGGAGGGTGTCTACCGTCACTACTCGGACCCTGCCTGCTCTCAACCCACATTCACCCTGAGAGCCTCTGGCCACTATGCTCAGGGAAACCCATCTGCCAAAGTCTCAGGAGCCTCTGAGTTTGTCTTCAAGGTCACCCAGGTGAAAGTCACAGCTGTGGAGGAACCCACAGCAAAGCTGCTAAATGGGACGAGGCCAGGAAAGTGTGGTCGGGCAGGAGGCTGGGAGGTTGCGGTGGAGCAGGACTTGACGCCCACAGATGGGTGCACGGTGTTGGGCATCAAACTGCCACACAAGGAGTATGAGCTCTTTAAGATTGAGCTTGACCACCGGAAACACCCACTGCTGTTCATCGGAGAGAGGCCAACTGACGGGACCAGTCCAGACCGACCTCTGAGGAGACCCACTTCTTTTCAAGCTCCCATGGTGCTTTGCAGTGGGGGGGAGATACACCCTTTGCGTCGATTTGAATCAGGTTTTAATAGCAAGCAAGTCCAGTTGGCAGCCAGTGGGACATTGAGACTGACACAGCTGGTGCTACTGGTGTTTGGATTTGCGTTGGGCAGCCTGTTCTGTGTTTATTAGAGACACTGTTCTCAAATCTGTTACACAGCTGAAGTCATTGGTGGGCACTGTTTTCTGGCAGCTTTCCTTCGCTCTTCCCTGTGTGATGATGACCACATGTGTGATGGTCAAGGAAAAATCACAAGACATTCAGGAGAGTTTAATATTGGTTGATATTTGGCTTTCAGATGCTGCCTTTAGGTTCACTTTAATGACTTTTAACTTTGTTTCTACCTAAAACTAACCTGTATATAAACCATCAACACATACAAGTCCCATGATTTCAGTATGTAAAAATATAATTCTTTAAAACATGCATTTTGTATAATCATCAAACACATGTTCTCACTTCATGGATCAGTTCCTTTTCACATTTCTGTGTAAATGTTGTTTTCCCATGAGACTCACTACAAAGTAATATAATAGTGTAATGTGAAACAGCTATTTTGACATCAAAATTAAAGGCATGGACAATTCCAGCGGACTTTTCATATGCAGTAGAACTAATGCACTTCCTAAAGATCATTTTTTTTACTCAACATACTGGAAATACAAGAAGCCAAAAAGACGAAAATGTTGATCAGTACTTTCACAGTTTCCATCTTCATTGGTCTAATGCCACTGTGTTCTGTCTTCTTTCAAATCTTGTGCATTGGTTTGACTTTCCCCTAGGCAATCTAAACTAATCAAAAGAATATTTATTTTAACCATTTACACAGTACTTTTTGTTAAAAAATAAAAGATGATCTAATGTTTTAGATATTTAGCCATTTAAAAAAATTGTTGTTTTCTATGTGTAATAAAATGGCTTTTAATATGGCTTTTTTAATTTTTGCTCTTTAAAACAATCTACAGGCTTTGCAGGCTCAGTGGTGCTGTTTGGTTTTGGCACAACAGGACCTAAATTAGCTAAATACTAATAAGTGTGCTAAGATGTTTTTATAACAATCATATAACATCATATTTATTGAAAACTGCATTTGGAGAGTGATCACAAAAAAGGTTAGGGGGATCATATTATGAGTAATTCCTGCATTATATTGAAACTGCTTATTTCTAGTTTTCTTGGTTAGATGTAATATAAGAATGAGTGGAAATGACTGATTATGATTGATTATGATCTGGGAGTGCAGACCTAAATCAAAAGTCTATTCTTAAGCTACTGTTTAAATCAAGGGCTACAACTTTTTAAAGATGGGATGATTTCCTAGTTTCATAAGCAGCTGTTCCCTGTTGAATGTGGACAGCTAAATGTCTGGGCTAGCAGCTAGCTGTCTAACATCATCAATGTGACTTAATTTAACACACATAATAAAAATGGCTTTTGTTTTGGTTAGTAAAGTCTCACTATGGAGTCGACAGAGTAGACACAAGATTTTGTTTTAATGTGATTTAATGTGATAATGTGAACAGCTAAAGATACAAAAAAGATAATATCGACTCTTTAAGGCCCAGTCAACATTCCTCTCTGGTAGTCTTGCTGTCATTTAAATATCCTAAATTTCCATCTGATACCCATCTTATTAGCACTAAAATAACAGCATATTAAACAAATTGCAATTTTTATCAGATGATAACTTTAGATGATAAGTTAAGTCATCACCGCATTTAATCTGAGCAGGACATAAATCTCTGTACTTTGCTTTACTCTGATCCAGCCAGTAAGTTGTCCACTAGACTGGACCACAGTTGCTCAACATTTTTTCCAAAATTAAAGCTGGATTTTGTCTTCTCTTTAGTGTTTGTACTGTGGTCTGATTCAAAGCCGAATAGCGGGTGAGTGTATACTGTCATTTGATTAACAACTGTCATATGGCTCACACATTGCACAAGACATTCCAGCACAGGTCCAACTGCTAAAAGTACACAGGAGGATATCAGATTGGTTGCACAATGCATCATGAGAATGCACAGACCTCAGCCAACAAAATAGATCTTGCCCTAACTCTTACAAAAAAATTAGTCCAGCAAAGCAGCAGTTGGGAGACAACAGAGAAGCACTTTGTGTGTGTATGTGTGTGTGTGTGTATATATATATATATATATATATATATATATATATATATATATATATATATATATATATATATATATATATATATATATATATATATATATATATATATATATATATATATATATATATATATATCAAACTGTATATATAGCTTCAGAATGTTTGTGTTATGACTAAAACAACTTAGTTTCTCGCTGCATAGAGAGATTGTAAACCATTTGTAACACCTAACACCTGCCTGTACACAATACCTACAGGCTTTTCAGCAAAAGTCTTTGCAGGATGTTGCAAAAATTGAGCCGCATAATATAATATAATATTCTAAGGAGTAATGACAGCAAATGAGAAATAAAAACGACACTTCCTGTTTTAAAAACACATGTAGCAGTTTGGAACGCATTTTTTAGGGCCCTTGAAAACATATTTTCTCAATTAGCTTATGACTGTGAGTGATGGGATATTACATGAACACATGGTTATCTGCCAAAATGAAAGGCTTTTGATTTTCCACATGTACATTTTTTCTGAGGTCATTTCACTTGTTTGCAGAGGGTGGAGTTCCATTAAAACCTCATGATGTCACATACTTCCGTGGACCAATCAGGATTCAGCTGCAACTGTACCAAATATGTTAGCTGAGTTGTCAGCAACTACATTTGAATAAAACCCAAATGGAAAAATACTTTTAGAACACTTATAGTTACTAAAGAGAATTTCTAGAGACATGATTGGCACATGGTACATTTTTCACCCTCATTGTACCTTTGTTAAGGACCCCATTCAAACTTTGTCTGTGTGCCATTTCATGTGTGCGGAGAATGGGAGGACCAAACCCGATTCCATATTGCATTGTCAATAACAAATGTTGGTTATAGTTACTTTAATCTTTAGTGTTAAACCAATGGGGACAGAGAAAGAAATAAAGAAAGAGAGTAGTCCTTTCCAGACGCTACATACTGTTCCTATTAACTCCTGCGAGAATGGCGATGGCAGCTGCTTGCCCCATGAGGTCATCCTTCAAGCTTGGATGCAAAATGTAGGTCTGTAACCTCCATAAGCCAAAAAAGAAAAAGAGACATTGATTAAAAGAAAAACTGAGGGTTGATGAGTGGCATTTACATCTACAATATAGTGTAGTGAGTCTGTTATTGAGTGGATTCTCAACCTGGATCAAAGTTAGTCTAGCAGTAACCACACACATCCACCCAGTTTATTGTGCACTGGAGATAGCTGGGTGGTGGTGCTGGTGATGACTGAGGAGGTCTGGGGGCAGCACAGTTTTTCTTAGTCTGTTTGTGGTTTCTGTTGTGAGCCATGAAGTAAGAAGACTGTCGAGGCAGAGAGAAGTGCAGGGCCAACCTGTTAGCAATCAGGCTCAGTGACTTTTATATTGCATCCATTGAAAAACAATTGATGAAACACAGACACAGTGTTGTTAGTAAAGTAAAAAGCAAGCTGCTGGGTTAGTTTGTGCATGTCCACACAAGTTATCTTGTACTACATATGTGTATTAAATGTTTTAAATTTATTTAATTTCTTAAGTTAGATAGGTAGATTGACATTTACATAAGTAAATAAGTAAAATTGTAATGGTTTTTACCCATTACAAGTAAATGTTTTGGATTCAAGTAGTAGAGTAACTTAAGCATGTACAGTGGCCTAAGTCAGAGATTCCCAACCCTGGCCCTCAGGGAACACTGCCCTGCTTGGTTTTCAACCTACCCACTGCTGAATACCTGAATCAGTTGTGTTCAATAAGAAGTTAGAAGAAACCTATTTGCTTTGTCTTTCTCCAACCCACACTCATCTACGAAGGTATCTTCCAGCTTCTAAGTTAATGAATGCACCTGATCCAGATAATCAGCAGTGGGGTAGTGCAGGGACAGCTAGAACTATCAGAACAGTTTTCCTCGTGGAGCAGGGTTGGCAATCTCTTACTGAACTACACCAACATATACATAAAAGTATAAAAATGTCACAATTTATATGTTTCCAGTCTTTATGCTAAGCTATGCCAATCATCTAATAATAGTAGCGATTTACCAAAAAACACTATTGAGCTTCTCATAAAAATCTCCACAAAAAGTGAATATATAAACTTACATTTAAATGATGCTGTTGCATGGGATGAAACTTAAAATTATTACAAATGTTGATAGTAAGAAATAAACAAACGGGCAAAAATCCCTTCACTGAACATTTGAAAATCCTCCAGACTATGTCCAAAGTTCTGTCACTGAAGCAACAAATGTAATGAGGAAACTCTTCAGGGCCACATAAAATAGGCTACAAGAAAAACACAAATTGCCATGTTGTCCTGTGTACATCTCACATTGCTCACATAGGTTTTTGCAACACGTAAGGTTTAGTTGATATTTGATTTTCTGTGGGCTTCTCTGAACTAGGACCACATGGGAGCCACCTTTGAATTTAACTTCAGGAAGAATGCTCCTATAGACAGAAAAAAGGAAACAAAACAAGCTTCTAGGAGTTTCCTTTCAGTTAAACCAAGTTTCCAAACCACAAACAGTTTGGTGGTTTAGTCTGACAAATGTTCTGGTAAAAGACACAATGCTGCCTTTGGACAAAGACTCAATAGAAAATACAGCAGAGGTGTGTTTTTTTTTTTTTTCTCCATCTCCTGCCTTCCCATAAAATCTTGTATATGCAGTTAATGCACTCACACACACACACACACAGACTGTCACTGAGATGACATCACTGCATTAATATGGGTAAATTTGAGCCTCTCTTGGTCATTCAACTTTTAGTCATTGTTAAGAAAAACCCATTACTGTATATCTATAAGAATATGAGACCATAAAACAAAAATCAGCCATAAATTTACTGGCTCAATTAAAATGAATGAGTTTCTATTGAAAAATGTGTCTTCTTGGCTTTGGGACAAATGAACAAAGCTTTGTGTTTTGCCCACAGAGCTAAAGAACCAGGCACCAACTGCACTTTCCTGCTTTAACTCATGCCAAACAAAAAGCGGGCTCTTTTGTGTCATGACCTCATGCTCATATTCTTAACCAACTACTGAACAGATCCAACACCACATACCAGCCCAGAACTTTCTTTTTCTGCTTTCTTAAAAGAAACTCCTCGTCTATCAGGACATCAGCAGTAGAAGAAATATGTATCATTCAAGTTAAGGAAGTTTTACTTAACTTGAATGATAAATACAACCATGTAAACCTACTGCTATAAAGGTTAAACTCTCATGAGCATCAAAACCTTAATACCATTATGTTAAGTGCAAGTAGATGAATGTGTGTGTGAAAACCTTTTTTTCCTTTTTTTATGCATGAGATTGATGAAGCCCGCTTTAATAATTTGATTTACTGTTATTTCCAGTCTGCTGGATTCAAAGCTCAAATACAGGCCCCCTCCACAGGTCCACAAGATCAATGTTGCGCATTGTGCTGTTGGGACCACAGGTGCAAATTAGTTTCTGAGCTGCACATTTAAAGGGATGTAAACAGCTTCAATGTTGAATAATTTGCACCGCCCAATAGAAATAAACATACAAAATGCAAAAAAGATCGTTAAGGTGGTTCTAGTTGTAATTGCTTAATTGACAGTTCAGTATTTTAGTTCAGACTTTCCCAGCCTATAAGAGATCACAGGATGAATCTGGCAGTTTGTGAGTGATTTGGGTTTAGTGAAGGAAAAAACTAGAAGTAAAGCATTGAATCTGTACTTAAGTACAGTACCTAAGTAAATGTAGTCAGTTTAGCCCAGTCCAGGACACGGTTGATGTCATGGTGTGGTGCACTTACTCATTCTCTTTTGGTGTCACATAAAAACATGACAGATGGACAGTAACTTACAAACATCAAGTATAAAACAACCTTTCTAATACACGTGTTGCCTTCGGGAAACATTCCCCTTGGAGCTATCTGTCAGTTCTGGTGGCTTGTTAAATCAGCTCATGTTTCTGCTCTAAGGTTAAGATCACACAAATGATTGAAAAGGTTATTGCTGGAAAGATCTGCCACATGGGCGACTCTTCCAGACTCCATCACTTGTTGCCAGTTGTCCTGCCTCCAGCCTTGCTGTTAAGGCTCCAAAACGTTTACAGAGACTTCTAGCAAGTAGAAAATTTGCATGAAATTTGCCTTATTTACGGTACGTGCCAAACTACAGTGCCCTGAGGAGGATTCTTTTTCACATTTGCAACTCTAAGAAATAAAATCTATTAAGGGTATATATAAATATGCCAAATATGTAAAGCTTGTTGATAAAGCTTGTTGTAAAACAATATTCATCACGTCGCCAAGAGTAATTATGGCACACAGTTTACACCAAGTATAGCAGTGCATGTGATGCATAATTGAATGTTTTATACACTTTCCAACTTGGAAGTGCAGCCAGACATTCGTTTTTATTGCACAGGCCTCAATGAAGACCAGACTCTCTGAAACAGAGTGGGAGTGAGGCACAATGGTTAGAGATCAGTCACAGGCTCCAGAAAATCTGCGGCCCCTAGAAGACATCCAGTCTGAGGGTCAGAGATCAACATGTGATGTGGTTTCCTTGTGGTCAGGCTGGATAATAAGAACCACCAGTGTAAAATAGTGCACAGTGAAGTCAAAGAAAAGTCATCAGTAGATGATATCATTAACTCTAATTGGGTCTCTTTTAACCAGAGGTCTCAGACAATCCAGGTCCAAAATTTAGTTAAATGCCCTGAATTTCCCCATTATTGTCTATATTTTTGATGCAAATATCCAAATACATTTATGACAGTTTGTAAAGTTTTGTAAAGTTATTAAAAATAATTTATTTTATCAGGTTTCTATTGTTTCTTTTTAAACATACAAAGCATAAAGGTAAAAAAAAAACAAACAGGCAAACATCAGTTTGCATTTGTCATTTTAAAGCAACACATTTCCCAGAGCATCTACACTGGATCTGTTCAGGGATAACAAAATTGTCATTATAGCATATCTTAAGATATCATTTATTAACTCTGGACAAATTTGAAATGTTGACAAGTTGTGGTTTTATGGCTGTGGTGCTGTGAGTCTCAGCGCCTGTTAACCTCACGATCCCTAATACTTGGAATCTCTTTGACCTCAACATTGAATTCACAGCTGTATCTTGCTGTGGCCAAGCCTAACAGTAAGGAGCTACTAGGTCCAGGTGCCTTACTCTGCTGCCTCTGACCACAGGGTGCAGACAGAAACACTGTCTGATCTCAACTGATACCATTACAATGGATAGAATTCGATAGTTGAACAAATTTTATTTTATTTACAACCACAAGTGCAGATGTAGAAATTTCATTGGGTAATTCCTTTTCTAACAGATATATATTTTAACACTCTGATCTCAATTCAAATTGTGCTCCTGCTAAACCAATCTAGGTGGTGACAACTAACAAGACAGCATGGCTTTGGTTGTCAATGGCAGCGAGTCTCACTGAGAGGAGCATAAACATTAAACAGCATGTTAGGTTAGTTTGCTTTTATCTTTCAGACAACCATTCAAACCTACACAATTTACAATCACCAATTAACCTAGCACGCATGTCTTTGGACCGTGGGAGGAAACTTAAGTACCCGGAGGAAACCCACGCAAGCACGGGGAGAACATGCTCCACACAGAAAGGCCAAAGCCAGATGCGAACCTGCAACCTGCCCACTTCTAAACATGCAGTAGACAAATTTTAGTACTTTCACTGTCCCTTCACAATATAAGACTTTGACCCATTTCTCCGACCGTGGGACTCCAAACAGAGGTGTTAGCGGGTGACTACCTGGATGGAAAACACTTGCAACTTGACAGGTTGCTGGCAAACCAGCATTGGCTATATGGTCTGTTAAATTGTTACAAAGGATGTGAGTTGGCCCGGCATCAACTGGGTGTGAGGACTACAAGTTTGAAAATGAAACACATGTAGAAGTGTTAAGTTAGAGAGAAGCGAAGCTTTCTGCTCAACTTTTTTAGCCTCAGACTAAAAACATGCTACTTTAGCTCCTACTATTGTAACATACGTGAATCTGTGATCGTACTGAAGTTGCATTGTGAGCAAAGTAGGTGATATATGTTGACAAGAATAAAGTCTGCATGAAATAAATACAAAAACTTTCTGCTGTATCAGTTTTGTGGTCAGTGTTTGGTATTTATATGTTTGCTTCTGAGTGAGTTAAGCTAAACTGAACTTACTACTTTTTTTTGTAAAAATAAGAATCAGTTATTTTTATGATTGAAGGTTTAATGTAATTGCATTTTTGTTGGAGATATTTTCTCACATAAAAGTTCTGATTTCTGATGTTAAGCATCTTTGTACATACCACAAAATAACTTCACACATTTGGGCAGGGGCTTTATTCATTTAATTTAATAAGATGCTACATAGTCCAACCAGGTTGGCTTGTTTGTATACACCAGAGAGACTACTGACTAGGAATATTAATCTTCTTCTCAGATAGACTTATTTATTTATTTATATACATACAAAACAGTTTCCCGACTGCTTACATTGATCACGGTGATGGTCAAAGACCCCAGGACAGGTCAGTGTAGTGTGTTTTAACCCTGGGCCTGGATCAGTTAGTATTTACAAGTAATTGATTTTTGTTTGTTTAATCCTACTTGGAGTACCGACATTGATTGGGTTTACTTCATCAGCTCAGTACAGTGGTAAATTCTGATATAATGATGTACTCATATACTTGCATAAATACTCCAACCAGGATTCACAATTGTTTTCAGTAAGTACTAAATGACCCAGGTCTGATAAACCAAGACAGGACTGTAGCTCAGATCTGCTCTGCCCTCCCTCTAAGCAGCAAGTCATCCTCAACCAACAACTGACAGAGTTACAGTAGAAGCACACGCTCATGTTTAATTTCATCTCTTACCCGTCAGTCTAATCCATTCTTCCACTTTGCTTAACATAAAAAGAGGGTGGATATGTTGTTTTTCTTCCTTCTTTCAGTTAAGAAAAATGGAATACACTCCAGGTTCCTCAACTTATGAGAATACTGTGGGATAAAAATGTCACCAGATGGTCTTTTTGCTTCAAATAATGTCAAATACAAATAGTATAGTTATATACCCTCCATCGATTATTTCCTTTAACATGTAAATTTGGGGCTGACAAATTTTTTATTATGTTTTTTGTTGTTTATTTTTGACAAAGAATAACAATAATAAGTTCTGAAATGGTGTCACCGTGTGGTCCCACAAAGGCTAAAGCTAAGTTGTAT
Organism: Channa argus; assembly: GCF_033026475.1. Classification (NCBI taxonomy): domain Eukaryota; kingdom Metazoa; phylum Chordata; class Actinopteri; order Anabantiformes; family Channidae; genus Channa; species Channa argus. Next base: position 20,926,719 of record NC_090201.1, on the reverse strand, counting down.
TCTTCCCTCCCTCTCATTTGAAAAACAAAAGGATTCGGCAGGAAGAACACAAGAGACACTGTTACACCTGGTGCATTAAAAATAAGCATGTGTTCTAATGCAGTGAGGATGTAATAATAATTATTATTAAGTAAACCGATAAATGCTTAATAAAACACCAAAAACTGAACACAGGGCTGCAGTGGAGTGAAAAAAAAGAGGAGGCAGCTTGAAACACGCAATCTCTCACATACATTTGCCTTAAACAAAACAGAATTTAAACAAATGTATGGCTTGAGGAAAAAAAAAAAAAAAAGGTGGAACAGACACAGTGGTGGTGTCACTGATGTTAGGGAAAACACAAAACCAATCACTTCTACCTACACCTTCTGTTCAATTTGTGATACTCACTATATGTATGCATGCTTCCATATATATATGTGTGTGTGTGTGTGTGTGAGAGAGATAATGTACTGTATATATACTGTACTTCCTTCTAGGCCTGAGAATAACTTGCCCAAACAGGTCACAAGGCAACGCTTTCTTCTGGAGAAACCTCACTGAAATGACTGAATCCGGCAAATCGTATTTCAGCTAGCTGCATTATTTTTTAAATACTTCAACAGAAAAAATAAAAATTTAAAATTAAAATCTTAAAAACACAACAAAACACAAGAGAGAAAAGTTAGAAAATGTAAATGTGCAAACCTACAACCAAATGAAATATTATTATTATTATTATTATTATCACCATTATAAAAGCAATTAAATTAGATTCAAAGTCCAGATGCAACACCTGTGTGAACACATGCAATCAAATATCCCCCTCCACAAACTGGGCATGTGGTGAGTAAGGGGGGAGGGGCATAAGGTAGCGTGAACATAAAAGGGACATGAGCAACGTGAATACCTATGGTATAGTGTTTTCTACACTGATCAAAGTTGTTTTACATTTAAAGAAAAGCCAATTGTACAAAGCCTCTGTTTGGAGGAGTCAGTTTGATAGCCCTCTCTTTAACCCCGACTGTGTGGATCATCTCTCTAGTAAATCCCTTCTTTAAAGGGGATTTATCTGGAAAGAACACCTGAATAACCTGTACAGTGGGGAAATTACGTTTAAATATACATAGGCTCTAGTCTTTGTCATTTAGAAAAAAGAAATAACAACACTAAAATGACATTCACACAATTGCAAACTGACTCAGCCACACAAACTCTACCTTGCCAGTGTTAGAAAATCCATTGGTCTGAATCATTAGTATTAAATAATACTTCCATTACCTCCCCACCCACCCATAGAACCAGCCATCTGTATACATGAAACATTTGGAGTAGGGCCAGAATAATTATGTGATGATACGCAGAGGCAAGACCTGTAACAGTGGGTTTGTTCATAAGATGATTTTTTTCCTCATACATTATCTTTGAATTTTTTTTCTACATAAATGAGACTGCATCAAAACTAGTACCACCCCCCACCCAGAGGATATGGCATTTCCTGATCCAAAAATCCCAGATCCTGTGTTTTGTTTTCATCCTCCGAAAGCATGCTGCGGCCGACTGAACTGCTATGCGCTTTACAAGACCAACTTGCCCACGATGATGCCAACCACAAAGAAGAGCACAATGAGGGCCACCATGCGGGCACTCAAGCCCTCCTCCTTTTTCATACCGACCGATGGGTGCTGGGATGACATCATGTTACTCTTCCTCATACGCAGACCATCATCTTCCTGAATAATGGAGAGGAGGGGTAAGGATTAAGAAATGAGGAAATGCATGGGAAGAGGGAGAAGGGTGGTGATGTTGAAAGGAGGAAATAAAAGGAGGGAAAGTGGAAGAAAGAGAAACAAAAGACAAAGACAACATGTGGAAAAGTCAGTTTGTCAATCAGTCACTGAGATAAGGCAGATTTATTTATTAACTTAAAGTAACAGGATCTGTTTAAATCTTCATCCGACCCAATCCCCCTCAGGACTGCAGAAGGCGCCAGGATTTAACACACTTCATTTCCCAGCAGCGGGGGGGGGGGGGGGTCGTCGTCTGTTAGTTTAATCTCAGCCGCAGGAGCAGCCAACAGTCGCTCTGCCTCTGGCAATAACTTAAAGGGGAGGTGGTGGTAGAGTTTAAGGGGACGATGACTCTTTCTTGGCCATTTGTGGTGTCTGTGTGTGTATGTGTGCTTTTATGCTATCTTGGTGGAGACCAATGTGAGTTTTACATCTTGTGAGTGAGGACATTTTGAAATTAGACCCTCAGCGTCTGACACAACTTGTTTAGAATTTAACGCTTTGAGGAAATAACTGGAGTAAGCAGTTAGTTGTGATGGTTGAGGTTAAGATAAGGGTTTCCTCACAAAGATAAAAGTACAAACATAAGTTTGTGTGTGAGATTCACAAACTAAATCTTATTTCATTTATCACCGTGACAGATGCTCGTCAAACACTGACATCTGCCACTGATTACAGACACGAGGAGTTTCACTTATTGCAAACCTCATTCTTGAAGCCAGCAAAGAGGGCACTACTGAACCATTTGGAACTTCCACTTAATTTAGCTTATTATCAAATAAGTTAAATATGACACAAATATGACTCTGGATGTTGGGTGATGTCATGGGCTAACTTAATAGTCTAGACTATAAAAAGACTATAATCAAGGGAGGTTTTCTTTGTTCAGAGGGCAGTAATACTTTCCTTTGAAGCTGAAGTTTAATATGTTCTGGGATTTACTTTACAGTGCATATAACAGGTGACAGACAAGGAAAATTCATGTACAATCATTTTGATTTGGATTTTCATTTCTTGGAGGAAAAAGGTCAAAACTGACCAACTAGGTTTAAAATAGTCTAAATTTAGATAGTGAGGCTAAACACACAACCATTATAATAAGTCTCTCATGGAATTTGCAATGTTGTGATCGCAACAGGCTTTTGAATCTAGATCTGTTAGAAGTGCCAAAAGAATCATGGCGTGTGAGATTAAAAAAAAAGCATGGTTAGTGTTTATGTTAGATTTAGTCTAAATCACACAGTGATGGGCGTGTCCCTGTCTGTACACATGACAAACTCTGTGTGTGTTACATTGAACACTAAGAACAGTAACATTTATTGCAACTGGAACAAGTTGCCTTTGCGTTTCAATGAATTATAAAAAGAGTTTTGTAACTATTTTTGCAATTTATACTTGACTCCTGGTTGCAACAATCCCCCCGAGACCACCGACAAACACCATGTGCCCAGGAGGAGCTAGGGATCAAACCACCAAACCTGCTCGGGATACTGAACCACAACCATAATTACTGGGATTTTATGAAATATAGTATTCTAAAGCTTTGAGGAAAATGGGCAGCAGTGGCTCATCCCACAGCAAAGGAGACTGAGGACATCGCTTAAACTTTCATGTAAAACAGATAACGAGATGAGGTGAAACAGGATCTGTCTGATTCTGACACACATTTTCTTTGCAGCAATTAATCAGAGCAGCACGTTTCAGTGTTGGGAATGAAAAGGTTGATTTGATAATCACCAGCTAAACTAACAGTAAATTATTTTGAAAGCACCTACATCCATTTTCAGTTAAAACTGAAATTTGCATTTACCAGGTAACTGGTATACCTTGGTCTTCACCATCTAGGAAACGCACCAAAATAGAAACAAATAATGCACTCTGGTTGTTGAGTCATCTTACTCACCCTGATTTGTTTGTTTTCTTCCCGTAGCCTCTGAGCCTCCATCTGCAGCCTCTTACACTCCTCCATGATTTTCTTTACCTCTCCATCGTCAAGTGTAGAGCTCAGTGACTTTGCAGGCAATGTGGAGGACTCTGACTTCAGCAAGCTGGATGACATCATCTTGTTGGACTCCATGTCATGCTGCAAAAGTGTGACAAGGGGACAAGTTATAGGGTAATATGTATCGATCGATGCTAAAAGGTTTCTATGGGAATCATGAGCAATGGCTTGGCTGGTACACATAAGCAGTTGACATCTGGAGACTTTTATATGCAATAAACAGTATGCAAACACAAACCCGCAAGAACCCTGGATTATACTATTAACTTTAAACTGCATGCATGCAGGGTTGGAGGATATGTGAGCTCTGTATATGGTCAGATTTTATGTATTTCACCTATATTTTTTACACAGAGCTGCTGGCACATGCTGGTGGTCAGAAAGTTTTACATATGATGTGAACGGTTTTTGTTGAGGCAGTCCCATTTGTGCCAAAATGTTATTTATGGAATAAAATCTGGAATATCTTAAAATAAAATACAGTCTGTGCTGTGTAACCAATAAATGTGTCTCTTTGCAAATTTCAGTGTTTGTTTAGTGCCTCTAGGTTTGTGGAAGTTCAACCAGGGGTCGTTTTCATATGTGGATCAAGCTGATTTTTTTTATCAGCGCCATCACTGACAGATGAACTCTGTGGTACAGAGAGCTGACTGAAGCCATGTGTGTTTGTCTCACAGTTCATAATGAACAAAACACAACTACTACAGGGTCTTCCCCTTAAATGTGCATTATGCCGATGCACTTGGCTCATATTATAATGGGTCAATGTGTCTAAAACTATGTGGGGTGTGAAAGAAGTCACAGCAATAATAAAGTTAAAGTAGGAATGAACAAATTGGCTTTCTGAAAAGATACTAATACCTGAGAATGTGGGCGAGGAAAGAAAAAAAGGGATGCAGGTGGAGGATGAAAGAGGGAGACAGCATTACTAACTTCAGTAGATAGAAAAAGACAGAAAAGTTGAGAAAAACTAGAACAGATGAAGAGTGAGATGGGTCGGATGAAATGTAAAGGCAGACAAAGAGAAAGCAGCTGCAGAGCAGTAGTGGAAGGCTGCAAAATAACAATAAACATCATTGCTCCATAAATACTGCAGCCCCTACTAGGACACATGTTAATTCATGCTGTGCTGTGCAGAAAGAAGCAATAAAAAGCCACATTTGTCATGTTTTTTTTAAACCTACAGCACTGATAAATAAAAGTACATTTTGACACCCTGCTGAAGCCAATTATTGTGATTTTAAAAATGCTGGAAGGAAGCAGTGAGATGTTTGATTCCTTATAATGTCTTTGATATCCAATATATAGCGACAACAATAATGTACACAAGGAGACAAGTAGAGGAGAAATATCAGGTGCTTACCGTTTTTTCATTCTCCACTGGCATCTCAAAAACACACCTCAACTTGGAGTCCATTAGCTCCTCTGGCTTAGCCTCCTTCCACTGGATACGCACAGAACCAAAATAAAGGACCATCAACACAGTATCACGTCATTTAACCAAAGGACAGGGCAAAGGTCCCAGAACAATATAGAATAAGAATTTTATTTTCATTTTATCTTCCTATGTTTAACCATGTCTGGTGCAACTTTTAATGTAAAAAAAAAAACCTAAAACAAAAAACATTCAATTGAGTACATGAACTTATGGCATTTATCTAGGGGAGATTGTTTTTTGAAAGAACTGAATTTATCTTCTTTTTACGTGTTTCAGTTTTGCAGATACCCTGCAGGTAAACATGACGTGATACACTTACCACTCCCTCCATGTCGGTCATGTCCGGAGGTGCTAGCATGGACTGAACCATGAACTTGTGTTTGCTCTTCTCATTGGGGTCATAGTCAAAAGGCTGCAGCATAACTGAAATAGAAGATGACAGACTGTGTCAGCATAGGAAGGAAAACACAGATCCTATACATCTATAAGATGTTTTCACTTTGCACGCTCTTTTTATTTAGATTTCACACAGTGTCCCAACTTTTCAGGAAATGGGGTGATCCAAGAAAACAAAAACTTCATATTAAGAAACTCTAACCAAAATGTTTTTTTTGTTTTTTTTTTAAACTTGAAAATGAATTTATAAATGAACAGATCACGAAATTCGAAGCAGATAATGTGGTTCCTTGAGTTAACGGCTTGAAAAAAAATAATTATAATAATAATTATGCATGGACAGGAAGTCCCCATATTATCTTGGGTATGCTTAGTATTATTATTTTGTTCTGTTATGAATCCACCAGTTTTGTTATTTGCCTGTTTTTAAACCATACTCTCAGGAGACTCGAAGACTACATGTCAAACAAAGTGGCTTGCTAATTTCATCCAAACTGTAGCAGACAGCAGACAGTCATGATTTGTGGGTGAAGCTCAAATATAAATGGCAGCAATTAGGCCTTTCATTCTTCTTTGTGAGTGACTTTTCACCTCTTTTTTTTTTAAATCTCTCAACTTCTGAGTTCACTACTCAGATTAAATTAGTGAGTATTAAATACGCACATATTATTCATCAAACAGTAATTTAAGGACTACACATATTCAAGCCTCTTGACTTGCCTGTTCTGCTGGAAAAAGGTGGTGAAGATTCCTTTATTTTTATGTTCGTGAAAACATGATGGAGAAACTGACAGATACCCCAGGGGGTAATCTTTCCAACAGCTTTGAACTCTGCCTTTTTCATACTTAACATTACAAATCACTGACAAAAAGCAAGTGTTGTGTTGGAATACTACTTAACTCCATCAACACATCTAATCTATGGTGTTTTATTTGATGTCATTCCAGTGACATGGGGGGCCTGGTTTAGGGGTGACTGAGAAGGTACTTTGGAGCTGCAACAATTATTTAAATGATTTCAATAATTCTTTTTCTTATGTTAGAGGGCTAAAAGTGCACAGGAGATAAAAATGTGCTATTTGTGCGTGATTCTGTTTTTGTACTCTTTAATAATAAAGGAATATTTTGACATCACTACAAACTATGTCTGCAATGCTTGAAAGATTCTTCAGGTTGCACAAAAAACAAATTACCTCCTGAATTCAAAGCCAGCATAGCTATCAGAATGGCTTTCATATATGGCACATGCCAATTCTCCCTAGAGTGGAAAACCTCCGAGATGTAGTGCACTATTGCAGCAATCAGAGCAGTTCAATATTACAAAACAGAAACAGACGCACTAACAGATTGAGAACGTCCTGTTTCAGTCAGACTCAATTTGCACAACCATCTACCTTGGGTCCAAGGGGACAACACTGGAGGATGGAGACAGGAAAACATGCAAGTTCTTTCAGCAACACTGCATAACATAAAAACATCCCAAGCCAAGGCCTGCGATGGAAAGCACACAGCAACAGTAGAAGAAAACTGATTTTAACCCTCTTTGATCTAAACTCTTAGAAGAACAACTTTACAAAAACCTACTTCTGCTAATGATTGCATATTCTTTTTTTCACCCTGGATGATCATTTAGAAATGTCACAGAGGCTAATTGTAGTCAAGATGGTCAAGCAGGATGGTAATTGCCTGCATGCTTGTTGATGATGAATGGTACCATTAAGGGGGTGAGCAAGGGAGGTAAGAAAACCTTCCTGCCACTAATTACTCTAATAGTGTCCCATCGGATAAGATGCTCACAACAGAATTACCACAAACTATTTAACTTCGAGTGCTTAGAAAAGGTCCACCAATGGTTTCTGTTTCTCCATAATGACCACACATAGAGAAAATAATTATTACAGTGCTGACAGAAGACCATCTGTAGTATGGTTTATATTATCACTGAAGATGCTCAAAATAAAGTGCAAATTTCCAAAAGCCCATGGTGGAGTCAAATACAAATATCCAGTTCTATCTATCAGAGGGGGTAAAAGGACAAAAAAATTTGCTATAAGATGCTAGAACCACGTTTGGCATTTTGGCTTAAAAAAACAATGAATATTCAAAAGGGATATTGAATATTTTTACAAATTGATTCAGGTCATTGTTTAATGCTTGGCAAAATGTATGGCTCAATTCAATGCAAAAAACAAAACAAAACACAAAAACAGGGCCATGTAGGGTTTGCAACTAATTAATACTTTCAATTCTCTTTTATTTTCAAATTATCAATTGATTCCTTAGTGTATGTGAGGTGTCCAGTTTACAACATTATGAAAGAAACAGCAAATCCTCAAACTGGAAAACTTGCTCACTTGCTTTGATGAACTAACTTGCCATCAGAACACAACAAATAACCCGCACTTAACCTTGTCTTTCATTACCATTTTGGAAACTATTATATCACTCAGTATCACTCACTGATACTGCAGCTTTTCCTTGACCCATTTAAAGTGAATTCTCAGCACCTTGTTACAAAAACACAAAAACTGGGTTTGACAATATAACAAAAAAGTATCAGGCATAAAAATAATAAAGAAAATACATTCAACACCTGTTTACTTTGAACCGTAGGGCACATGATATGAAATGTGATATGATACACAATATCAAAAGACCCAGCGTCACACCGTTTGATTGAGAGAAGCCTTAAATGTACAAAGGGGCTCCCTATCCACTTTGTCCAATATTACTCAACACAAAAACACGGTCAAAGATCAGCAAAGCTCCTCAGACAAACAGTGTGGGAGAGGGAAGAGAGCAACACCACCCAGAGCTATCGATACAGCCCCAGAAGGACAACTCATCAAGATATTAGATTAACACTCAGAAAATCAGATCTTTCAATCCTGACTGTGCTCTCTTGGATCAATTGTTATCAATTGTAATACAATATATTTAACTTTTTTGCATAAAAGAGAAAACCCTTTTTGTTGAAAGCAAATTTTTTATTTATTTGTTAGTAGTAACGTGTGTGCAGATGGTTTGGTAGTGCTATAGCAGCAGTGGTGCAGCAGGAAACACTTAATTCTTGCACCCCAGAAAACATGTGGGTTACACCATAAACCTGCCTGCAAAGGAAAAAAAAAAAAAAAAAAAAAACACTCGCCATATATACTAACTGGCTGTGTGAATCTAATAAAATCCAATACAGCAGCTCTGACATTTATTTTACTTTTACAAGATTATATTATTTTAGTTTTTAAGTTGAAACGGTAAGAAAGGTGTTAATTTTACTATGTGTTTTTCATTTAGGTCATAGTGGATGGAGGAGTTGTACTGGAGTGGGTTATATTAAAAGGTGGTTTTAATGGTTTGGCCACCCTATTTACAAGGAATGAGGTTGATATGTTTGTTAGTTTATCAAATATTTTGTAATCACAACTTAAGTAGTTTTAATAATATGTGTTAAGTAATATTTTAACATGTTATATTTTAATGGTAATTTTTTTTAATTTTAGTATGTTATTTTGCTTTTGCCTTTTGTTTTGAATATGTCAGAGAAACATCTGACTTAAAGCCAGAAAAACCTCAGTATTTGTGGACACAAGGATTTTTGAAACATTCATAGCACATATTTTTCCACTGAATGCTGCTGAATCACAGCAATCAAGCTCAGCAACATTCCTGTGGTCAAGGCTACAGCTTTGTTGAGCTTCAGAGGCACGTTGTGTATCCTCAGCTAAGCCAGCAAATGACACATCACAGGTTTGTGGGTATCTTGTGGCAGACGGACTCTCTTGCCCTGGTCCACATCAATGTACCTTTTGTGCTACAGTAATAGATTGCAGTTAACATTCTCACAATTGTTTAATGGAATCAAAATAAAATAAAAACACAACTTATAGGTTACATTACCCTACTGTGCTTTCATATTTATTACCCGAGACATTGATTGAGGTGCCTGCTTCAATGATTCCACTGTTTGGCCGCACACAGTACCGGCGGGGTGCTGTCGTCTTCACCTTGAAACACACATTCCGGTCTGTAGGGTTGGAAAGCTTGAGATTTGTAGTGACCACATCTGAGAATGGACCTGGGAAAAAAAAAAAAAAAACAGAGTAGACACTTAAAAATTGTGTTTGAAGTCAGTCGTTGGGTATCTTGGGAAAAACAGCTGTAGATTTTGTTCGAATAATAATACAGAGACAATGATGTTAAATTTAGCAGAATAAAACATTTTTTAAAAAGCTAAACAGAGCCTTAAGTCGAAGAATACAAAAAGGCTAAAATTATCAGTTATACCAATAAAAAAATGGACAGAGATCCATTTTTTTAATGATTTAACTGATTTTAATTTTGGTACAGTAAGAGAATATTACCGTATTAAAACTACCACTGGCATGCAAACTCAAAAAAGCCCTTTCTGTCTGAGCTGTGCAGTGATTTGCTAATCAAAGCAATTGAGTGTCTATTAGTCAACTGATAGATGAAAAATGCAAATCCATTATGTGCTGCTAGAAAAAGAGCAAATGGAAACAAATGGAAAAATGAAAACAGCTAGTTTAGAGCACATAAAATAACTAATATGGAAGAAAATAAAAAAATTTTAAATGTCACGTATTTACACTAACATAACAAAAATGAAGGCAGAGTGACAGCGTCAATTATTTGTAAAACATGTGGACTGCTAATTTTTTTAATTATCAATTAATCTGTCAGTTATTTTATATATTACTCAAGAAAATTTCTTTAAATGTCTTAAATTAAATGTTTTACATTTCAGAATATTCATTGTCTGCTTATCAAGTACTTCAACAATTTACACTGATATGACCTTTACCACACTGATAGACTGTACAGACAAAGTAAACAGGTTAATCAGAGCTATTTTTTTAATTATTAAAATAAAGTAGCTGACTGAAATACCAGTAAATATCCTATTAAAAAAGTGACATGTATGCTAACACTTTTAAATTTTGTCTACCTAAGTCTAACTGGATTGGACTTTTAGGCTACTACAAACTATTTGGATATTAGTAACATCTTTTCTTTATTGGGCCTGGCATTTGAATTAAATGAATTATGTAAAGGTGTACGTTATCCACTAGATACATAAAGTTAAGTGTGTTTCAGACTTGACGATTATAAATATTGTATGTCTTCTAGCATTAGTGTTCACACTAGTTACTGGTGTCTACTCCCTCCTCTTGATGAGAAAGAACACTTTAAGGATCAATTTACACAAACCTTTAAAAAAACAACTATGTATACAGGTCTATATATCATAGGCTTTTCTGCACTAATCCTGCTGCACTGCCATAAACACAATAGCTGGGGCAAACTGGCTTCAGGTAATTACATCTATCATTGTTAATGCAGACCTCATCTCTCAGAGGCTCTCGCTGGGTCAGATGCATTAAGCTGCAGACTTGTCAATAATGCAGAAAACCTTTACAACAAAAGCCACCACCAAATAGCACTGTGCCACTTCTAAAAAGGTACGCAAAGGTTAAGTGACTCCTCCATCCACAATGCAATGCTCGACTATTGGTGACAAAACAAAGAAACACAACTGACCCATTCTTAACCCTAGACAGAGTCATTAAGTGATGCACCAGAGCTACAGTACTTCATAACGATTTTAGGCAGTAAAAGGGACACTTTCAAAAGCTATGTCATGAATAGTTTATATTTATCAATTAGCCTCATAAAACTAAATATAATCAATATGTAATGTAACTGCTCTTTGCCTACAGTATAAAACCGCACCAATACGTCTGCATACACTTCTGTGTTTTTAAAGTACTTAGCAGGTAGGTTTTTCCAAACATTTTTGAGAGTTTGCCACAGTTCTATTGTAGATTAAGGCAGTTTTAATTCCTTCTGTCACTTTATTTATTCACACTTAGTCAGATGCTGAGATAAGCTAGTTCTTTATGACTTTGGACAAATGTTTAGTGTTGACATGCTGAATTTGGGGCTGGTGGGGTTTTTTTTTTATGTAAACATGAAAAAGAGAAAAAAGTTCTGAAATGTACTATTTAATTTCAATTGCTGAAAAATAATAGCAATTCACAGCTCCAGAGTACCCAAACCGATACACTCACATTCAAAAACTGCAGCAGCGCACTGAATAGTAAAAAGTCTCTTTTGTCTTTACTGGCAGTGCCATTAAAAGAAAAGTAAAATGTGATAGATATGAAAGCTTTAGTATGAGTACAGCCAGAGAGGTAAAGAAACGTGAACCTTATCTGACTCAAGCTTGACTCTGGAGAAAGCCTAAAGTCTAATGGGACTTCTTTGACATCATCAGCACATTAAACATATTAAAGGGTGTGCATTTCCACTGGTGAAAAATGCACACAAGTTCAAATTTAATTTCAACATACCTCATTCTATATATACTTTAAGTGCTGCCTCTCAAAACCACAGTGTCAAATGTATTTATTCCTATTATTTCTGGCAACTGCTTCTTTATTGACAGGACACTCCAGAAATTGCACAGTAAAATGTATCCAGACAACTATCTGGCAAGCATTAGTCACATTTGTGTTTTTCCAGTACTTCCAATAGGAGTTAATACAAAGTCAAGACAGAGGTAATTATGAATTATTGTACAACTTCCCAAACTTTGCTTCAGCGCTACTTCTGCACATTTTACAAGATGCAGCAATACTATGCAGCTAAATTTGGATTCTTTTAGTTCAATAACCTCAAACTTCAGAGAGAAAAGACTGGGGCACACAGACTGACTGTCAGCCTTAAATTTAGCTAGAAATCTAATGTTTTGACTACTACTCTAGTGTCATCAGAATGTAATAAAACATACAGTACAAAGCAAACCAATCAAATCGTTAACCTCAAACAGGTGTACACTTGTTATTAAAAAGAAGGTGAGACAGGAATTCCGTCCTTTCAAAAATTTGATCTTAAAGATGGAGTTAAATCTGAACTTACAATAGCCTTTGTTAAGGTAGCACACTCAAACAAAATAGGAAAAAAAAAAAAAAAACAGAATACACACAAAATACACATCTTTGAGTTGATGAAAGATGAAGCACATGCTTTGCAGTACACTTCCTCCAACAAGAGGAAGAATGCCTGATTCAGCTCTTTAATAAGGCCAAAATTTTCAACTTTTTTGTAGAGTATGAATAAAATTGAGGTAAGTTGAGTATTTCACTACGTCTCAGAAGGGTGCGGGGTGTTGTTTTATTGGTGAACTTTACTGAGGCTGCAAATGCACAGCAGAAAAAACATGTGACTTTGGCAACCAGAAAGCCCTTCTTTGTTGTGTGGGAAATTAGGGAAATCTTTCAAGATGGCTGTGTTATCACTTTACAAGTTATATATTACTTAAGGAAATCTGGTTTCACTGTAGAACATTAAGGCAATGAAGTGGAAGCAATGAAAATATTTTTAGAAAATTCACAACTCATAAATTCCAAGAAGCTTTGACCATCAATCCAGCATTTGTTGACAGACTTCCAGTTTAAATACTGATAAAGCAGTGTTTCTACCAGAAACTACAGTACACTGTGTAAGATCAAGCTGGGAGTGGTTCAGTCTGGACGGCTAGCCAAAGCAGAGAGAAAGAGGTGCAGTTACAGATTAACTAACCCTAATGTAGACATGGTCAAGCCAACTTTTTAAATCAAGTATCGTTGTATAATGATAAAACAAAGTTGACCACTACAGTAGCTATTTTGTACAAATAATACAAAATACAATCTGCAGGGTGCTACAGCACTCTCCATCTGCATGAAAACAGGGATGTATTTCAGAATTAGCACATACACCAGATTGCAGATAAAGTTTCAGCTCAGCAAACACCCAGAGCAACTGACACTTCCCTTCTCTGTTGAGCAAAAACAGAGAGGAAATTCAGAGCCTCACAACTTGGCTTAACATCTAAAGGCTTATAATGAAAGGGACTCACTCCACCAACTACTGTACACCTGATCTACTACTTCCTGAAAGTTTCCCAGCATATAGTCTAATGCATGAAAACCACAAATGGTAGTAGAAAAACAATTACGAAGAGCTGATAGTTGAAGTTGTCAACTTTCAAGGTCGGATTTTACTAAAAAGAAGATAAAAAGTGGGGAGCTGGGAGATTTTTGTAAAGATTTGCTAATAATACCCCTGATAAAAGCTAAAATTGAATACAAAAAACTTCAGTTGAGAGTATTTGGTCCAAAGATGTTCTGAACTAAGGTCTAACACGTTGCTAGACACTGATTCCTGAAGTTTTACTTAGAGTATAGACATGCAAATTGAAATATTGTCTAGAAAACTGAGGAAAACAAAAGTCTGTTTTACACTTTAAGTATGTCTGTACAGAATACTAATAGATAGAAACTTTCACATAAATTCCTATAAATTAGCTGTAATTTACATGGATATTTCCTGCAAAGGGCGTTGGAATTTGGTATTAATATTAGGGAAATAAAAGAACTGTTAATTGCAACAGTTTGTAAGCTACAGCATGTGACTTTAATTTATATAGTTTTCCTGAGAATATGCCCCGAGACCAACAATCCTATTGTGAAGAGGTGTTGTTGACACGTTCTATGAAGTCAGACTCACAGAATAGCACTAGCTACCTGGAAAGGCCCTGCAAAGTATCAGGAATGTCTGGTTGCAAACAAAGATGACACACTACCAACTTCAGCAGGAAGTAGTAGATAATAGCTGAACGTTTTTATTTACAGTAGAAGAGTGACCTTAAAGTGCAACTTCACCAACTTTCAACTTGCTTTATATGGCTTTAGTTTAGGGTGTAAATTTACATTAATGCTTTCAAACGTCCCTCTGGCTTCCCTATATTAAAATACTTATACTAATGCTTCTAGCTGAAAAAACTCAGCCGCAGATGACGTCACCCGAAGGAATTTTTTTCATCATTAGGAGTTCAGATGATTTCATCTGGAGGAGCTCTGGGAAGGCAGGTTGACCCTGATTACAAACTCCATGGTGTGAGCAACAAGAAAACAAAATCTAAACTGAAGGGTCCTCTAAGTGTTGTCATCTGGAGTCATTTTTCAGCTACATGTAGAGAGATATTTTAATATAGCTTTAATGGCATTCATTTATATACACTACTAAAACTAAAACTCAGTTGGTAAAGTTCAATTCAATTCAACTTTATTTATATAGCGCCAATTCACAACAAAGTCATCTCAGGACTTGGTAAAGTTGGTAAAGTTCAATTCAATTCAACTTTATTTATATAGCGCCAATTCACAACAAAGTCATCTCAGGGCACTTTACCGAAGGCAGTTGTCTACGGATCACAGGGTCAGTGGTCCGATCCCTAGCCCTGGCTATATGTCGAAGTGTCTCTGGGCAAGACACTGAACCGCTAACAGCCCAGCTGTGCAGTGCCGGTCTAAGCCCGGTAGAAATTGGGGAGGGTTGCATCAGGAAGGGCATCCAGCGTAAAAACTGTGCCAAATCAACATGCAGACAATGATCCGCTGTGGCGACCCTAAACTCACAAGATAAGCCGAAAGGACAAAAAAAAAAAAAAAAAACTAAAAGAAGCAAGTTGAATATGAGTGAACGTGTCCTTTAGGATGAAGATGGTTAGGGGTTAGTTAGGAAAAGTCATTGGTCTACACCCCTGGTTCCCAACCCTGGTCCTCAAAGTGCCCTGCAATGCTTGTTTTCCCAACATCCCCTACCCAACTAGTGCCTCACCTGCTGATTACCTGGTTCAGGTGTGTTCAGTCAATCAGTTGGAAGATACCAATCTGCTTTGTCTTCCCCAACCCATCTAAGATGGCATCTTCCAGATTCTGACTGACTGCTAACAACTGATCCAGTTAAAATACAAGCAGGGTAAGTGTGCTTGAGAGCCAGGGTTTGGAAATTCCTGTTTTAGGACAAGACCTGAAAACATCTAAAAACACCAAGTTCAATAAAAATTTGACATCTTCTGGGCATTGTTAAAATTCCACCATCTTGTCTGCAGTCTCTGATCTTTCTCTGTATCTAGGTGCATCTCCAAAGTGTGGTGGAGCATAGCAGCTGGTACTTAGCAGAGACCTACTGAAACATAGTGGATTAATGTTGAGTCTTATGCTAGTGTTAGATTCAGTTGCATATTGAAATTTTAAACAAGTGTTCGTAATAATCTTGTTTTCCAAAAAGTATGGAAAATAAAGGAGATTCTTCAGGAATGAGCATGACCTGTTAAACAGAGAGATACAAACACATAGGGCCTCATAAAAGAGCATTTTTATATGTTGTTATACATTCTGACTACATTTTTCTACGTTTCTTTATATAGTTTGTATGAGTTGAAGATGGATGCACCAAACTCTCTTAAATTAAGAAACTTGTGAGAAAAATCTAATCTCACACTAAATACCAGCCCTTAGTAAAACTGACCTCCTTGCTATATAATGCCACATGTGCTTAATTTGTGGAAAAGTTTAATTCCAAAGATGGCATATAAAAGTGAAAGAAATTAAACACATTTTCACACTGCAAAGCCTAATGTCAGCAGTCAGAAATAACAAACATAATGCAAACAAACAAATTTGAAAGCATCTAGCAATAGCAGAGGACCCAAAACAATTAGGCAATGTTAATAGGAGCACATCTGTGGGTCAAGAGAACAGGGCTGGACTGTCACCGAAATAAAAAGAAAATGTTCAGGATCAATATAATTATCTATGAAAAAACTTGCTATGGCATACGAAGCAGTCAGTGACACAACAATCACTGAGATTTAAGATGAGAGAATAGACCCCGGAGCAACTGTGAGAGTGAGAGAACCTTCCCAACTCCTAATAAAATTAATGTTGCTGTATCAAAAGATGACCATGATAATTATATCTCAATATTAATACTTTTTCAATACTTTAAAAAAAGTTCCACTTTGACACTCAATGATAATAATAACAACATGGTGAAGACTACAAATTTCACCTTGTTATTGCTTCTGCATTTCACTGATAATGAAAACTATAACAGGATTTGTTAAAAATTCTCTGGCATTTTATAAACGATCAACTGATTAATTAAACAAATAATTGCCATATTAATCACCAAGGAAGACTCAGTACTGATTAGTTTTTTAGATGTCTCCCCTAATGCCTGACTGTGGGGCTAGCTATCCTTTATTTGAACTGAGCTGACACTACTACAACACCATTTAGCTCCTTACTCATAAATACAATGTGCAATATTTAAATTGTGTCAGGATCTCTAATCTGTTGCAAGACGGATACAGCAGTACCATTCGCGTTTATGTAACATAATTTGGGCCTAAAACACAGTGCCATCTTGCTGCAAAATAGCGGGTTTTACTAACATTTCTATTATTGATTGTGAAAAAATAATGATAAGGACGGTGGGCATGCTGATGATCGGCATGCCAAAAGGTCCAAAGTAGCATGGGTTGCAGTTATTCTGATCTGTGAGCTGTCAAGTTCTTAAATGACAGCTGGCTGGCCAACAGAGCTACACAGCCAATCAGAGAGAGAGCTAATGCTAGTAAGCAGACCTGCTAAGGATGTTGAAGCTTATGAGCAATGCAAGGTTGTACATTCAAAAAAGCAAAGATATGTTGTCACGTGTTTATTATGATTGCTAATTCCCAGTGGACATATGTTTCACTTCTTGCAGTTGTCATTGTCGCACATATGTGTCACAGGGCCTGGCTAGCTTAGCCATCCGAAGCAAATCCAGCTACCTTCCTAGCTAGCGTTGGCTGCCATTTGACCCGCCGTGCATTCGGATCAGTCTTATTCTTTTCAGTCCCAATATTGCCAATATGTGAGTTGCAGTTTCTCCCAGTTTAGTTACGGTAACATCGTCCTGCCCACCGCTCCTAACCCTGATGGCAGAGGCGGCTCGCCCTGCCGTCCAAAGCCGGGCCCTCCCCTCTCCTACCTCTGAATTTCAGTTCGTGCTGAGGCTCCAAGAGCAGAACCTGTTCCGGCCTGGCCATGTCCCAACAGCTGGAGCGGGGTTGTCTCACTGCAACCAGTTCCTGTCGGTCACCCCCGTGTTAAGATGTTGCTGAGAGCTGCACCGTCCACACACGTTATTTTCTTCGTGAATAAACGGTGGATATCCTATCTCCCTGCTCTCCGGTGTTACTCGAGCTGCTAGCGGCTGTTGTGATGCAGCAGGAAGGGAGTGAGAGGCAGACCGGTGACGTCACAGCCTCTGCAGAGCCGCCCGGTAAAGGGGGGAGGCCAGGGGATGCTAGGCTCCACTGGTGGGGCCATTACCACTGTTTTTAAGAAATAAGTCTTTTTATATTTATTGTTTATTAACAACATATTCTAGATTCAAGGAGGTACATTACACTCTATGTAGTACAAAATTGTCTCTTTCTCAGGACCATTAATAGCCAAAACAGGGAATTTGGAACTAAAGAGATTGAAACTTGCAAAGATACCCATTTACTTTATGTAACTCAGGTTACTGAAGCCGCTTGTTAACTTCAGAGCAGTTTTAAAATATAAGTGTGCTCAAAATAAGTAGGCTGCTGTGAATTTTTTACAAGATCATGAAGGTATTTTTGTTTAATGTTAAGAGACAATAAAAAGCACTTTAAAGTTTAAACAAGCAAACAAAAAGTACTCCGTCTTAAGAGGTTATCTTTATTTTATTTCTAAAATGTTGTGGATGACTTGTCACTGAAAAGTTAAATGATAACAGTCTTAAGTCTAATTCAAACTTATTCTTACACTTAGAAATATTTTAGAAACTCTGTGATTATATACATTGTGTAGTATTGTAGAGACAATGGGGGGGCTTGGCACACCTGAGCATTTAACTGGACTAGGCAGCAATAATGAATCTTATTAGATTTATTTTAACCCATTTTTAATGAAATTGTAATTAATTATATAATAATGATGGAAATAATTATTTGACAACACCATGAATACATTGCAAACCACTCCCATGTTTTCGGATTGACAAAGTCACAATTGCGCAAGTATTTTAGCAGGTTTAACTATAATTTCAGACAGTTTATAATTTGCTATTTTACTCTCAAAATGTTGCAGTCATATCATGTTTTACTTCAAATAAAGATACACGCTCATTTTAATACAGGTGTTAAGCAGTAGTTTAGTTACACCTATATTTTAATACTACCAATCAAGTACACTTTTCAAATATATTTTATAAAGAATGTGACTTGGGTTTTTACTTGGCAAAAAATCTAATTGCTGAACTGCAAGATATATTAATTATACACCGACCAGCCACAACCTTAATACACACGATATGCAACCTCACAAGGATTTAGAAGGGCTTAGAGATTGTTAAGTTGTTGTGCCCTACACTCACAGTAGTATTAAAAATGTAGTGAAACACCCTCTGCCAGTCAAACATGCACCTCAAGTATTATATTCACACACACACACACACACACACACACACACACACACACACACACACACATAGCCTGGCAGCCAGCTGCAAACTGAGCATTACAGCCAGATATTGTCACAGAGTCTCCAAGGAGCAAGCTAGTGCCCAGATCTCTTATAACACAAGGTAGTTAGAAACTTTGAAGGAGAGAAGACATTTTTGTCAGTCTTTAATTAATAAACAATGGACAATTCCCTTTTTTTTTACACTACACTGCAAACAGGCATTTTCAGGCATTTTGTTACAATCAATAAGAACTGTAATACAAAGCTAAATATAGTAACTACAGTGCTGATGGTTTTACTGCAAATGGTGTACAAGTCTATTGTGGTCACACAACTGGCTTAGAATATATTTATTGGTTTGTGTGCAGTTTGATGGTATACTGTGTACCTACACTGTAAAATATACACATTATAGATTAATCACATTCCCAGGGCCAGCCCAAGACTATTAGTATTTTTCAATGCATAACTGGCACACACTGTTCATACCTGATGTTTCCAAAAAAGGGAAAACATGTCAACATTGTCAAACTTCAAATATATTTAAGGATTTTACGTGATTAGTACTTTAAATCATTATATTACATCAACAATAAAATGGTTAATTATGCGTGGTGTATAGTAAAATGGCTTTGACATTATTTGGCACCATGTCCTTCATAGCAATAAGAACTGAGCAAATAGTCAAAGCCTAAAACAACATCATGAGACATTAAAAAAGTCTAAGACTTTTTACTAGAATATTTCATCAAATAATTTCACAGATGTAGTAATAGGCTGCAGAGAGAATGTTTGTTAGCAATAAGAGCCAATTATTACAAACAGCCAATCAGAAGTGCAGCTCTCAAAGTACCAGAGTGATTCCCTTTGTGTTTTTTTTATATATATATATATATATATATATATATATATATAAAATTTTATTTTTTTAAACTTCTGAAGACCTAGAAAGTACTACCCCGATTTGGCATGACTATGTAGGGCTGGGAAAGTTATCAAAGACAGTGGAGGGAATGAAATGTCTTCATTTTGACTTGGTGCCCCATCCTAGTTTTTGAAAGTTTAGGCTGCCCCACCACAGACTTCATTTGATCAACTATGCATGAGCAACAGTGTCATCTAATACTAAGTGTAAAATGAGATCAGTCTAAATCATCAGATGTTACATTCTGAAGGGATCACATTTTTTTGCATGAGCTACACTGCATGAACACATCACTCTCTAATTGACTTCTTGGATAAAGTCACATTTTACATTTGTCATGATAACAAGTATTGCACTCCTTAGGAAAAAATCCTGCAAACAGACAGCCCACAACTCATCAATAACAGATACATTGACCATACTTAAAGGCAATTAAAATTGTTTGCTTGTGCTGATGGAGACATGCACCAGTTATAATCTGGACACATCTGTATTTTTTGGCAACTGAGGCTAAAAGGGCTCATAAGATATAGACAGAAATGAAATGACACAATTATTAATTTGTTTTTTGGTCACTGGTCATTGTGCTACTGAAGTTCAATAAAGCCAATGTAACAGGTAAATTATAATATTTTAACATAGCATAAGGATCATAGAGAAATGTTACAGGCTGTTACAGCTTACAGTAACAGCCTGGAATTTACAGGAATAAGGCAGAAGAAATGAGTGAAAAAAAAAAGACTCTTGAAACAAAGCAAACGCAGTAAATCGGAGCAGATTGAAAACTACAGTTGATTAAGGGGTCAGCATGTCAACACAGTGCAATGTCTGATTCAACATCAACAATGTTCTGCCACGGGAACAACTGAGTTTTTTAACATGAGCTTCACCTGAATGCTGTCTCATTTCCAAATCTCAGTGTTTTTATCGTTGGCCAGCTAGTAAAACAACTTTGGGTGTGTGAGCCAGTGCTGATGATGTGGGGAACAAAATGGAAGATGGAAAATATTTACAAAACAAAGTATACCCCCCCCCACCCCACTGTAAACACAGGCAAACGTCCTAAAGATATTAGAGAAAAACAAAGCTCAAGTAATATTTGGGTGAAAAAAAGCATACTCTGCATACTATGGAGTACTTCATATACACGGTTCAGTTTAAAGGTCTTCACTACATACATGTGGAAATGTGGAACACATACCAGCTGCTGGAACTGTTATCATGTAATCAACTTCAAGACCAATGGAGTCAGCATTTTTAGCCCTGATGAAAGCACTGTCACTGAGAGATGTAGAGTGAGTTAATCTCATCAAAGAGATGAGATTTTCCCACATGCTATGTCATTCTCATCATTCAAGACAAGTTACAATCAAAATATACTTCAAGCCAACAAGAGAATTTCACGAGTAAAATAATACTTTTGGGAAATTTACTTATTTGCTTTCTTGTGGACAGTTAGTTAAGAAGAACAAGACCACCTTTATATGTGTCCATTCAATGCAAAGCAGAAGAAAGAAACTGTTAAGCTTAGCATAAAAAATGAAAACCAGGTGGAAACAGCTGGCTTGGCTGACCTGTCATTATGTTAAACTATGCTTAATGGCTGATGACTGTGACTACATATTTACCGATATGAGAGAGGTATCAATATTTTCTTTTCGATCTCAGCAACAATATGAATAAGTTTATTTCCCAAAATGTTGACCTATTACTTTGGTGTAAAGGAAGTATATTTCCCAACACCTTTCATTTCTGCATGTTTGACAGGGTGTAATTGTGGTTTAAACCAAAACACCCACTTGGTATTTCGCATCGATGAAAACATCAATCAAGCATGCACAAACTTTCTTGAGTTTGACTGCCACAATAAACACTCTCCAAATATCTTTCAAGCAAACACTAACAAATTGGTAAACATTGATCACGTAGATAATCTCTTTAAAATCTCATGATAAATTAGTGATTATACACATTAACTGTAAAGATGGATCCTTCAAGATGTAACAGATTGCAAATAAGGCAATAACTTAGGTGCTTTAAAAACAATTGTGAATTGTGAACATTTTCAATATTTTTTTTGGTTGAGAGATAGATTTGTACAAATTTACAAGTGCAACTTCTGAGTCCATTTGCAGTTGTAGAGTTCGACTGAACAATATAGGGATTTATTGCATCACAGACAGAGACTGAAGTCCATTACAGAAGTTAGAAAATTTTGCATGTATGGGGGGGGGGGGGGGGGGGGGGGGTCTTTCATTGAAATGTATAAAATGTATAAATGAAAGGGCTGTGTCATTGCCCACTATAAGTATTTCTCCTGTAAACAATTTTCAGATGATATATGAATATTAGTTACTGCTGAGTGCCTTTAAAGTGGACTTGCTACAATGGTAAAGAGTGATGTTTCTGTATGCAGGTGAAGTAAAGTTGTAAGCTGAACCAGGGCAGGGACTAAGAGTGAAGAAAGGTCATGTGAGGAAAGTCACCAGTTTCATCAGCAGCACGTCCTGCGGGACTCGGAGGCCTGGCGTCCCAGTTTGAAACCTTTTCCTGAAGTTCCTCCTGCTGCGTCTGCAACAGGGATGCGTTTACCTGGGATAAGACACACAAGGTGCCAGTTTTAACCACAGTTGCTTACATCAAGCAAATGTAATTTATACACTTCATGTAATAAAGTAGATTTGCCCTCTACAACGTCAAAAAGTTCAGAACCTACTTCTCCGAATATGTAACCCAACTCATTGTGGTGGAGCTGGTCATACAGTATCTTGTCTCGATTAGTGCTATGCCCTGTTGACGGGGCTACCAGCATGCACAATTAAACCCTTCCAAATGATCCCAAATGCAGCATAATGTCTCATTCTTAATCAGCCAAAAAGGAGACACATCTCACACCACTTTGCATATCTCTGCACTGGCTTCCCGTAGCTGCCCGGATCAGGTAAAGCTCTGTCTCTTGCCTACAGAGTGGTTCAGTTAACAGCTCCTACTAACCTCAACTCCTTCATTCAGGTCTACAATCTGTCCCACCCACTGTGCTCTGCCAATGAACGGTGTCTTGTTAGACCCATTACCACAGAGCGATACCAAGCAAAACTGTTCAGCTCAGCAGTCCCATGATGATGGATCAAGCTACCTAATTGCATAATCAGCAGCCCCACTGCCAATATAAAAAAAAAAAATGCAGTAAACAGAACTCTTCCACAACATCCTGTCACTAAAATCTTATAAAAACAAAGAGAAGAAAACAAAAAATATGCTGTATGCTCTTGAAACAAAAGTACTTCTTCTCATAGCACTTTGGTTTACAGATTTCTCCTTGACTTAGATTTTGCCTTGTAAGTTGCTTTGGATAAAAGCATCTGCCAAATGACTAAATGTAAATGTATATGTTACTGATGTGTGACGCTGAACTTGTCAAAGTATTACACAACTCAGTGGGAACTTGAGAATGTACATTCAATGGCACCAAAGGCTCAAGAATCACACTCACTTATCTCTATAAACACCTCGTTGATGTTAATAGCATTCTTGGCACTGGTTTCCACAAATATGGCATGGATGGAGTCAGCATAGTCCTTAGCATCCTTCTCTTGCACTTCCCTGTAAAGAGAAGTGTCAAAACTATTTTGTTGCAATATTTGCACAGATTTTCCATTTTTTTGCACAACCTAATACCCATCAAATGTACATGTACAGCTACTTTGCCGAAATCTTCTCAATTTCACAGATGATCTCTGCATGAAACAAGAAACAGAACACCTCAACAATGCATTTTCAACTACTACTATACATTTAAAATATGAAAGATAATAACCTTTATTGTAAATAACCTGGAGTTTCCTATTAATCTACCAACCCAATTCCAAAACTTTATGGGACGATGTGTAAAACTAAGAAAAAAAGGAATGCAATGATTTGCAAATCTTATAAACCTATATTTTATTCACAATAGAACATAAACAACATATTTTAATTTGATGGCAGTAACACATCTCAAAAAAGTGGGACGAGGGGCAACAAAAGTAATTTCCACAAATCAAAACCAAATGGAGGAGCATTTGAAAACTAATTAGGTTAATTGGTAACAGGTCAGTAACATGACTGGGTATAAAGGGAGCATTTCAGAAAGCAGAGCCTCTGGAATATAAAGATGGACAGAGGTTCACCAATCTGTGACAAACTGTCTAAAAATTGGGGAACAATTTTAAAAAAAGTTCCTCAACATAAAATTGCAAAGACTTTGAAAATCTCTACAGTATAATATCAGTAAGAGAATCAGGAGGAATCTCTGTGCAGAAGGGATAAGGCTGAAGGCCAAAACTGGATGCACATGATCTCTGGGCCCTCAGGTGGCACTGAATTAAATACAGGCATGATTCTCAACTGGAAATCACCAGACCTTTCGCCAATAGAAAACATTTGGTGCATCATAAACCAAATAATCTGGCAACAAAGGCCCAGGACTGCTGAGCTGCTAGAATCCTCCATCAGACAAGAATGGGACAACATTCCTCTCCTAAAACTCCAGCAACTGGTCTCCTCACTTCCCAGACGTTTACAGACAGTTGTTAGGAGAAGAGGGGATGCTACACAATGGTGAACATTACCCTGTTCCAACTTTTTTGAGATGGGTTGCTGCCATCAAATTTAAAATGAGCTAATATTTTCCATGAAATTGTATCTAATAGGATGTTTATGATCTATTCTGAATAAAATATGAGTTGATGAGATCTGCAGATCATTGCATTCAGTTTTTATTATATCTATATATTTATTATTTTTTATTATTCTGTATTCCTTTATAAGTTTTTTGGATTGCTACTAGTTCGAAATGTACCTTGCATGCTGACAACTGACAGACTTAACATGAAAGTCTTTTGGACCCATGTTTAAACAGCAACATCTCAAAAAGTACACATGGTAACATGATGAAACTTTGTGGACAGTTGTCCTCTGATGAAAGGCTTCACATATTACACCATGGTCTCTAAAGTGCCACCATCTGGTGAGTAATAAGTATTCTTCTGTACATTTTTTGACATTCTACTACTCCTACACACTGACGGCTAGAAACATGGTTCCAACTCTTACATGTTAAGCACAGTGAGGAGAGGGCTGCTAATGCTCAACGTGCCGACAACTGTTATGCCATTATTATTAATTTTTATATATTTTGTTTTGAATCGCCGTGTATGAAAGCCATCTTCATATGGCAATATCTCCAAAACTACACATGGTAAGGTTATAAAGCTTTGTGTACAGCTGCCCAATGATAAAATGCTTCTCACATTACAGTATGGCCTGTATTCAGCCAACGTGTGGCTAATGATAAAAATTGGAGCATAATACTTTAACAAAACATAAAACTCTGGTCATACATGCAGGATGCCACTCTGCACACGCCTGTGCAATAACATTAAGTTTGCTACGAGGGGGGCTACTGGCTGAAGTTAAGGTCTTATATCTCAGACACTATAACTATAATGTTACTGTAATGAAAGTTGGTACACAACTGCATAATGATGTCCTGTTTCACATGTTTGGAGTCGCTGCACCACCAGCTGGCCATAAATGGAACTGCAAATAAAAATATGTGTTTTTTTTTTTTCCAGGGGTGAAAGCCTCAAGCAACTATAGAAGCATGTTGCACCCTGCTGGGACATCACAAAATTAAAATTATAAAAGAATATTTTCTTTTATGTGTTTTGACTTTTAAATTGTTTAGTGCTTTTAGCTGCCTATGTTTGTGGAACTGCAATTGTGCAAAAAATGTGCTTTCTTTTGCATTAGTTTAATTTCTACATTATTCTGTGTTTCAGTTCATCCAGCATATCATAGCGCCACCTGCTGGAGAGTTATGGTGCTGCAATTGTAACATTATTTATTTTGTATCTTTTTTGAATTCTAAATTGTTCAATGCCTTTAGACCTCCTCGCTTTAGTCCTCCAAATTGCGGAGTTGAGGTTGTTTAGGTAAGATTTTTTTCAAGGGTTCTTATCTCGCAGCGGCGAAGGCTGCGAGCAGCTGTAGCAGCTGGCTTTCAGCAATCACAGGCATTCTCTTTAGGAAATGCCCAATCTAGTTAATGTTTACACTTTCTCCCAACATTTTTTGGAATTTGGGTTGTATAAAATCTACAACATCTCAAAGTGAACAAAAAAACAAGACCACAAGATGATTACTTTATATTTCACAACAGACCAATTCATTTCAGGTTCACCTGGCATCTGACAAGTCACATTTGTTGCCAGCGATGGCGACCACTATATTAGGCGGACCATGCTGGCGCAGCTCCTTCACCCAGTTCTTTAATGTTTGGAATGATTCCTGATGATACAAGTTAACAACATGTTTGAGTGAATTAAACAATAGTCTTAAACAACCCATTATATTATTTGTACATTTGGAGGAATATGTTTATCACTTCTAATGCTTATTTATTCACACATTATATCTGTATTTTTTTATATGTGCAAAGACAGATGTCTAAAAACAACACCAGACTTTGGGAAGATACTTTTCCAATCACAAAAATAAATCTGCCACATAACTTCCTGTAAAACCACAATTGCCGCTTTTATACCTTAGGTTTTGTACAAATATAAAAATTAGACAACTTTTTAATTTGTAAACTTCAGAAATTTGTAAAGTTTAGCCAGTCTAGTTGTTTCCCTGTTTTCAGTTGTAAGCTAAGCTCTTTACAGTAGATACGCATTTCCCAAATGACAATTAAATCAATTTAACGCTAGAAAGATAAAAAACATATGTCACATATGTGACAATATCCCCACACATAAATAGTTAGTGGATTATTGGCTGAGAAGAAAAAGTAAACAATACCTCTTTTGTGATGTCATAAACAATGATGGCTGCTGCCGAACCTCTGTAGTACATTGGTGCCAGAGCACGAAACTGTTGGAAGAGAGACAGATAGAGCAGTGATGAATAATGCACTAAAGAAGCTCTTCAAAAGGAAAGGGGATGTCTGCTGCTGAACAGGGAAGAAGCTTCTTTCTAAATCCTCCCAATCACATTCATCTCTGACTACATTAGACTAAGTTAACATTAGACATGTGGAGCCGAACATGATTATTGTAAAGATTGGATTCAGAGATGAGGAATTATAACTCGGTGAACATTTTTGGATATGAAAAGAATATAAATATCATTTCAGTATACAGCATTATTATTTAGTGTATTTAAACACCTCTGAGATCAAGCAACAGTGTCTGAGCTTGTTAGAAACCATAGCTAATCCATTACATAAGCATAGAGTGATTACTGAGTTTCATTTTACTCAATAATATGAACTGTAACAAACTCAAAACAGAGTATAAAAATAAGCAAAAAAAAGAAAAGAAAGAAACCAAAGGCCTGGTGTTCTTAGCCTATAAGCCAATGGGCTTTATTTAAGATGGAAGTTTGGTAAGTGTTTCACCAAGACCTAACACATGTGGGAGCTATCAAGAGAAAGATGAGCAGAATGTGTCAAAAGCTGTTTGCGTTTTGATGTTTATGGTAGACTATACATTTTATCTCAACCCAGTACATCACAGAGCTCTGTATAATCAAAGCAATATGTGCAAAATTTTTAAATCCATAGAGGCCAGAGAAGCTGGAGGTGTTTTTTTTTGTGCCAACTTTTGATATTTTTCTAGTAAACTACTTTCCAGTGGATGCTGGCTTCAATATTCAGTGTTCTGTTATAGTATTGTAAGACATTTGCAACAAAACAATACACAGATCATGTTCACTTCTAATGGAGTATTAAGATTAAACAGATTAAAGATTAAACAATATGATTACTACGTATAAATGTTTTTTAACACTTCTAACAGTAGCATATGAGGTCATTTGTTTTGTTTCTGGTGCTGAAGCAAATATAATAATTATTAATAAATATTGTGAAAATGAGAAATGTTTTAAAGGATGTTAAGCCTGTTACCCTTTTAGAAATATGTCCTATCCTTGCTGACACTAACACTTTTCTAAAATACTTTCAACAAAAACTAAGAGCCTTGTTCAAGGGAGTATTAATTGTTTGAGATTATTTTAGGACTACGTTTCCTTCCCCTGCACCCTTGGTGTTTCCTACCCATAATACCACAGGTACATCCCTTAGTAAACACTGGTCATGTGACCCATATTTTAAAATAAAACCTTTGCATGGAGCTTTTTACTTACATAGTTATATCAAAACATGCTTTAAGATGGTATATTAAGATGTATTATTACTTGTAAAGTATAAATGAACTTATAACGCGTGCAAATGAAATCTCAATAAAACATCTTTCTCAGACAGTTACATCAAGTGTATCAATTTATAAAATGATTACTTTCCACCCCCCCATCCTAAGCATAGAAAATCCCTTTATGGCTTCTTGCAATGTGCACTGGACTGGGGCCTTTAACAGGCTAATAAAACCATATGTCATGTATTAACTGATGATATTTATTTTAAAAGAAATAACCCATGTCTCAAAAAGACCTTCACTTGGAATGACCCTGACTTCCCGCCAATTCTATTTTCCTTCACAATGTGATGGAATAAACTATCCATCTTGGAGTGACACTGTTACCTCAGGAAAACAGACATTCCACATAATTATAGTTGTTACTGGCCCCAAGTCCAACAGTGAGAATCCAACTTGGGATATTTGGCAGAGGCACTGAGGAGAGCACTGTCTGTTTTATTGGCCTGTGTCGGGCTGCACCACCGCCAGTCCTGTGTGGTCTATCTGTACCTTAACCCAAAGAGTAATCACAGCGAGGCCAGATGTCTGGCCACACAGCAGCCGAGAAAACAGCCCCTGTGATGCCCTGTGAGTGCTGATTAATTGCTGAAACCACAAGCTGGGTGCATAATGAAAGAAACCCTCCTATTCCAGTAGGATGCAAGGTTCCCTTTGCTTGTTTTGAGTGCAGCAGTCAAATGGGGAGGGTCCGGATGGGCTGTTGACAGTCAGGCTCAGATGTACTCGTAAGGCCTCATCTGGTCTCGAGATATGGATTGTAGGGTATGGAAATCACAGAGCTTTTTCTTCTGCCCTAGTCTCTCATTCCATCCACGTGAATTGGCTGAATTTGTGTTCCCCTTTCTCAACTAGACAGATTTTGATAGGCCAAAGCTCCACGGAGGTTAGAAAACAAGCCATGAAAGGCTTCAAAATACCACAGCAGCTTTGTATGAAACACACGCAGACACATGCAAAACCGACCAAAGGAAAGTTGCAACTTTTTCCACACACAGATGTGAACTGCTTAGGAGGCTGAGAGGCCACATGGGAGTGAAAAAAATAATAATTTGTGACTAAAAAGAATCACAGGAAAATAAGATTGTTCTTGTTATATTAGCAATAAACACATACAAAAAAGGACATTCTGACAGTGACTTCTAGATAAGACCCAGTAGCAACACAGGCCAATAGGCTGAGACAGCTTGGGTTTCATTTCCTCATCGTATCTTAAACACACTAGTGTGAGGGGAAAAGACGCATCTTAGCATCTTATCTGACATCTCAAGAGAAAGGGGACAGCCACAGGGATAAACCATTACAACAGCACAGGGAAGACACATAAGAAAAAGAGAAGCCTTAGGGCAGAAAAGGGGAAGTAATGCAGACAGCCGATACAGAGAAATGCAGGAGGCAGGCTGTGAGACAATAGGGAAAGTAGTTCCTTACACTACAACTTTCTGGAGCTTGGAAAAGATTTCACAGGCTTAAATGCTAAAACTGTTCTCCAACACCAAAATGTATCATGCTTCCCGTTTGATATCTCATCTGTGAGTGTTGTACTGGTCTTAAAGTTTATGTGGGTGTCAGGGCTTTTCAGGAATGCAGATTACATTTAGAAGCAACACTTGAACATCATTCATGTGAAGTACAATATATTCAAATCAAAGGAATGCAACAGCACTCCTTTATTTGCTTCAATATAAGAGTGTAGTGAGACAGTAAGAAGAGGGAGGACAAAGATTAAAGGTGACAGGAGAGATAGATCCTGGCAGAATTGCTTGTTCTACTGAGGCAAACGGACTCCACTGATTTAAAGAAGGAAAATCCACTTCAACACATGGCATTTCAAACTATAAAATAGAGGGACTCCTAAAACAAAAGCACTGGAGTATGATTTTGGTTAAGGGGCCAATACGTACCAACAGACAGGTAAATGTTGCCCCCTATCACAAATAATGGATAACTGCACTACTCATGTTCTCAAGCTGTTTCAAGAAAATCTGAATTTCTGAATAAACCATATATATATATATATATATATATATTATGAGAAATGTTTGACACTATACCAAACACACGTAAATCCTGCTCAGGTTTATTACCCACTAGTCAAAAGACATAAAAAAAATAGAAACTGAATCCCAAAAGACAATACCTCAGTGGACATTACTAACCCGCTCCTGTCCTGCAGTGTCCCAGATCAGAAACTTGTGTAGTTCATTTTGGTATTGCACTGTCTTGGTCATGAAAGATGCCCTGGTTAAGAGAAGAAGCACTTCATTATTGATATGCTATGTGAAATTACACAAATCTTAATTAGATTTCTCTAGTTTAAAAAGTACAGAGAAATTTGAGAACTGAAACTGAAGGTGACCGCTTTTATTCTAACTTATTATTATTATTATTAATTTTTTGTACTTTCGGCGTATGCGAGTTCAGCGTCGCCACAGTGGATCATTTTTCCCGCATGTTGATTTGGCACAGTTTTTACGTCAGATGCCCTTTCTGACGCAAGCCTCCCCAATTTATTTGATTTTAATAATTTAATTTAATTATACGTTAAGCTAGTTTAATATGCAACAACAGCCCTAAATCAAAGATCTGATCGACAATGCCTTTTTGACAGATATTGTGTTTAAGAATTGTAAATATATACAGTTGGTTTCAATATCGGTTTTAGATTTTGACTTAGAAAAATATGGAATGTAAATACAATTCCTTTATTAATTTACACAAATATTTGGGATTTTGGTACTGTAGTTTCTTTTTATTCATTTGTGGACATATACCCACATGGATGTATCTGTAAAAAAAATAAAATAAATAAATGTTCAGTAACATTTGCCCAGCCAATCTATCAGTTTTGCTCCATAACTGACTGAGCAAGCTTGTGACAATTTGAAGAAGCAGGCCACAAAGCCCAAGCCACAAAACAGAGGCATTTCATTTATGCAGTTGTGAAAAATAGAAAATGGAGCAACTTTTTGCATATTTATGACGACAGAAAGCAATAATTATGTATTCTGAATAATAACTAAAATGACTACCATAACTTAAATAAGAACTGGAAGGGGGTTTATTATCATTATCAGACTATTATACTTATTTTCTCAGCAGTTGTCTTAGTGTCATAAAACATTGAAACATTCAATCACTTTTTTTTTTTAGGTATTTGCTTAACTGTCATATGAGAGAAGCAGCAACTCTCACATTCAGATGCTTAAACCAGAAAATAATTTGCTAAAATGTTGATAATTTAATTATGAAAAGAGTAACTATTTAATTTTGTGTCAAACCACCAATCAACTCATACTTTCTAACTGGAATCAGTTGATCTATAAAATGACCATCAAAAAAATAACCAACAACATTATAGTAAATTTAAACAAATATATAGACGATAAGTCTCTAATGTGGGAAACAGCTGAAACTTGCCCAATTGTTGGGTTGATGTTCGGGTCAAAGCTGTCCTCCACAAATCTCCAAACAATGCTTGACTTCCCAACACCAGTATCCTGCAGAGACAAAATAAAGACAATGCCTAAAAACACAGTCAGAAACAGTTACTAGAAATTTAATCACAACTATATAAAGCAGGTGTTGATAAATGTTTTAAGGCCTCATCTTTCTTCCAGTTCCCATTGTATTAAGTTAAGAGGACACTGTAAATGAAATGTATTTTTTGAGTTATTTGATTTGAAGAGTTTGAAAATTTGACTTCAGGAATATATTGACGGGATTCTAGTAAACTAAATGTTTTTTTTTTTTATAAATGTTTTTTCCAGCATTCATTTTTAAAAATATTGAGGGCAGCAAAGACCAATTATAATCATTTGAATACTTGTGGTCTCTGAAATGTAAAAAAAATTTAAAAAGAAAATGGCCACCACTAGCTTCGAAAAGCCCGAAATCTGATAAACAACCCAAAGCCTAAATATATAACAACTACATAAAGCTTTGAACTACCACACTTGACAAGTAATTGGGGCGGCTGTAGCTCAGTTGGTGAGGCAGTCGTCCACGGACTACAGGGTCAGTGGCTCGATCCCCGCTCACGGGTACATGTCGAAGTGTCCTTGGGAAGTTTCCCAGACTTTCAGAAAACCATTTTAAATGTCTTTATTTGTCAGACAAACATTCCAAAGTAAATTCTTAATTAACTAATCTGCTACAAAAATGTTTTGCATAATGAATACATTATTTATTATTACAATATTTTAGCATCATAAGCAGATGATGGATGGAAAGAGAGGTGAAGTATGTATCAGGAGATGTTGGCAGAAAATAATTGCCTTATGTTGGTGTTTGTAGTTAAGACTTCTTGATTTGCATGAATGCTTTATGCTTCATTAAAATTAGGGTTATTTAATAATTGATTATTGAACTATTATTTAAAATATCTACCATTTTTGTCAATCTGTCACTTACAATGATAGAAAAATTAAAAGTGTGAAAGTTTTACAAAAAGACTTTTCTGGATTATGAATAAACTCGTAATAAAAACGGTTCTTAGATAATGTATTGATTTCATCAACTCTGATATTTTTATAAGCAGATGATGGAGAGGATGGTTTATCAGGAATGTGTTAAAGGCATGCTAGTAAATGACGCCTGCATGGATGATAATATACTGCATTTAAATATAAAATGCTGTAGTATCTGAGAATATATGTCATGTCACCCACTTACTTGCATGCAAAACAAATTATTTCACTTATATAAACAGACCTGCCCGTTGGTGTGGTGGTCATCAACAGCCTGATGATGGAAGAGTACTGTGACTCATAGAATGCCAGAGGTAAAGTATGGAGCAGTCCCAGTTATGTTAAAAAGAAATTTCGATGTTGACTTACCCCCAGAAGACAAACTTTTAATTCTCTCAGCGCCATATCGACCTCCTCACTCTCAAAACGAGCGTATAATGAAGACCATTGACAGTTTACTTCTCTGGCTGCTTTTCAGCTTCAATATCCTTCAGCTGCTCTGTGTTTAGATACAACTTTACATCATGGTGGTACAAAGCTGCCACATACACATATCAGGTTGAATAGCAATTCTTCCTATGCGCGTTACAATATGCCAAATCGCGTTGTGTTTCCCATATTGTGATTTTTGTAAACAGCTAGCCAGCTAAGTCAACAGCTCGCTCCGTCTCCATCTTGAACTACGCCGTGCGGTCACGTGACTGCAATGTTCTTTTTTTTTTGTTGTTTTTTTTGTTTGGCGATACCCGGAGCCTCCAGGCTTTTATTCATGCGCCGTTATGCCGAATTTTTGCCCCGCATCGGAAACGGGAATCGGTTCAAGTGTTTAAATTATATTCGACCGGCGAATATCAACATCAGGAAGTACTTTCAGGAAGTAGTTTCTCCCTTGTTTGAGTGACAGCTGTGTGGTGGTGACAGCCCATACCGGGACGGCAGCCCGCAGAGCCGAGCCGAGCCGACTCTCAAGATGGCAGGTAATGGTACTTTTTAAATGCTGGTTTTCTTTTCTTCGAGGCTATTTGTGGCTAAATGTGGTATTATAGTCTTCACACTTGAAGTTGTTAAGATAGTGTGTCACATTCTACTACATATGTGCTATTCTCGGGTGAAATGCTAACGTAGCTAATGGAAAGGGCTGGACAAGCCGTGTTAGCAAACTTAGCACTACTAGCCAGTAGGCTAACAAATGCTACTCCTGGTTTTCGAAATGGTTGACTTTGAGGCCCCATCTAAACGCATAAGCACACAGTTTGTATAGACATTTTTCGAAATCAGCATTGTCTTGTGTGGTTAGACACTGTTGCATACATTCAACTGTGCTTATTATCGAGCTGTTGTCATAGTAAAGGCTGGCGTGTTGACCTAGAAAGTGTTAGCACAGTTGCTAAAGTCATATTCAGCGTTAAGCTGACCAAATCCTGCTTTATACAATCACAATAGAGAGATGGTGTTCTTTGCTAACTTGCTTTTGAGGATGTTTGTCTAGTGGTTACGATGTTTATTCCACTCACGAAACACCACATTTATTTTTTTCTTTTTGACATAGGAGTTGTTTTTATTTGGAGCACATTCCCTTGCTTGCCCAGCTGTAAACACGGGCATTAGCCGTCCCACCACATGCTTCTCCTTCCGAGAGTTCTTTCTGGGCTCTTCTTTTGACTAACCTGCCCCTACTATTGTCCCGTATCCATAGCAGGGTGATATTAAGAAATTTGTTGTAATGTTATGGTAGCTATAACACAAATGTCATCTGTGCACATGTCTAAATGTTGATTTTCATTAGACAATAGGGTAATGGAAAGCTGAAAATATAATTTTCTTGAATTGAAAATAACTAGCAGCTTAATTGATAATGCATGATCATCGGTTGTATCTTTGATAGATGAATTATCACACTGGACTGCATTTTACAGAAAGCCAAGCTGGAAAATAGTTCAGAAATGCCTATTAGAGAATTTACATTTGGTACCATTTGTATTTTTAAGTTGGGCAACATACTTGTCTCCCAATTTCTGAGAAGCTTTATATTTGTAAACGTAGAAAAATAAGATAAGACAATCTGTATTGATCCCATGCATCGAAATCTGACCACTGCAGAAGTGCACGATACTATAACCTAGATACAATAAATAAATACAAATGAGATACTGCATACATTTTGACTGATAATGTATAGCATTCAAAATGAAGTATGAGAAACAAAAAATAAAGATAAAATTAAAAAAAATATATATTACAGACACCAAATAAATAAGAATGGTAGCGTAATACTGAATCTGTATGAGATGGTGGGGACAACTGTCTTGTGACTGCATAGAGGTGGTACTTCGTTTCTATATACATATATATACGTGAGGAACACAACTCCTACAAGCTTTTAAAAGTTTAAGAAATACTCTAAACACAGTTGCCAGTTTAGTGGATACCTCAAGGTAAAATTGAGGTAGTTTATAACTACAGTCCTGCAATGTATTCTATCTTCAGAAAAGTTATATTGTTAATATTTTTTCCCACTAATTACAGATGTGTTGATTTAACTGTATTGTCATTTTGGAGGCTGCAGTGGTAGTTTTTAATTATATTGCATTATCCTGTCACACATTTTGATATTTTTTCCTTCAGTTATTTGTTTGTCCATCCTGTTTACATCAGTGAAGAGTAGGTTGACTAAAACACTTCTCTGTATAGTGAACGTTTAACCTTCATGGAGTTAGGATATATTGCCGGACTGTTTTATTACTGTTTGTTAGTTTTCTAGTTGTACCAAAAAAAAAAAACCTGGCAATTGAATATTTGCAGTAAATAATAGAAGGGTTAGTAACATATTAATGACTTAATTCCGTGTGGCATCCAGCAACTTTCTCATTGAGAGTTGTGGATGTGCCATTGATTATTACAACATATTGACAGGAGGAATCTCATGTATTTACAGAAAATGGTGTGAGACACTTTTTGTGGTGTTGCAAGGTCCATTAATACACTCGCCGAGATTTCATTTCATTTTGTACTGGCTTGGATGGGATGGGGTGGGGTATGAGGACAGTGATGCTTTTTAGATGCTGAGTTTGACACTAGAAGTTCTCCTTACCTATTTACCTTATTCTTGCAGGTCTGTCTTTATACTTTGAAGATGGCCATGATGATTTGGATGACTGTGAGTACTCCCCTTATTTGTATTTGAATTTTTACAAACACACTAAACAGTAGCTGGATAGATGGATTCATTCGTTTTCATATACTGTGGGGCATTGATTTCCCTTCCTTCATCAGGGAGGTGTAAAGAAGTCTGCCTGGGCAACTCCACTCAGCCATGTTAAATTTGAAGCTGTATAAAGCTGTATACACCAACTGTCCCACTTGTTTGCTATAACAATGGCTATAAACCAGGATTTAGATTAACTTGCACAGCCAGTGTGTATTTATGCTTAAAACACAAACTGAAATAATTGGTTAGACTCAAGCATCTCCGCTTTATTTACACTGAAGGTTCCTCATTCCTGGCATTTAGCCTAACTTGTGCTTACAGTGGCACTGTACTTTGAAATATCTGTCAGTATCACCATTTAAGTGGTTTATTTTAATAAGTAATATACTGTATATGTGTTTTAGACATATCCCAACTTTGTGACGGTATAAAATGTTTCTCTCTCCTCCCAAAGTTGGATTTGATGACTATGGTTCAGAGTGTGACGGCATCCGCATCACAGCCTTCCTAGATGCAGGACAAGACAACCTAACTCCTCTTGGGAGGCTAGAGAAATATGCCTTCAGTGAGAATGTCTTCAATAGGTAAGTGGAGACTTATTCTAAGGCAGAATATTTTTATATTGCACACATAGTGACCTTTAAATGGAACTAGGTCACTTTCCTTAAGTTTTCTGACTGTGTTGTCTCGCTTGCTTTTACACAGTCCATTCCTCGTTATTATACAGAAATCTGTAAAACTTTTCCTGTCACAAGTGTCTACAGCCTGGGCCTCATTTCTTGCGTATACTGTGAAATGCAGGAATATTTTAGTGATCAACAGTCTAAGTTGGGTGTATAAATAGCATTTAAGTTTCTATTAAGACAACCTAGAAAAATTCAATATTGTTCCTTTTAAATATTTAGAAATTAATTGCAGTTTTAAATTTTCTGATTTTATCAGTACATTGAATATCACTTTCTTTTCTGGCTATACTAGAATTTCCTCACCTTTTCATATCTCATAAATTGTTCATTATCCAAACATGAGAACAGTTTTCAACAAAGGAAAATTAAAATGTATTTCTTTATTTTTCTTTGTTTTTACTTGGAAACTGTTTTCTCACATTTCATTGTCATTCCAGAATTGCATTTGAACAGATGATTAGTGCAAAATCGGTTGCCTTTTTGTTACTTTGCATCAACAACAACTAGCAAGTTTTTTTTGAACATCTGAATGGGACATGTCAATCTGGTTGAGTTTTTAAATTAGTTATCATAGCCTATGTGGGTGGGCCCTTTTTTAATGGGTGGGTTCTGGTATCAGGCTTTGCATGTGCGGGGTGTGTTGGTTTGCAAGTGCTTTCAGGCAGGATCCAATAAAAAAACAGCCCCTTATACGTCTCAGGTGTCCCCAGTCATATTTGACTTCAAGCCTAGTCTTTTACACACAGTAAATGTATCATATTGGCATGTTTGCTGCCAGACAGAATTAATCCCATTTTGGTATTTCAATAACAGAGCCCTGTTTGAAATAAAGTTTGATGCCAAATGAACCTGCAGTAGTGTACATGTGGCATCGTGTTGACATTTTTTTTTTTTGCTGCCTCTAGTCAATCTTGGCAATGAGGAAACTCCTTTACAACCTTGTGAAACTTAGTAACTATAAAGCATCTAATAAATGGTCTCAGACGTGTCACTTTTGGAGTCAGATATTCAGATGATCTTTTTATCTATGCTAGTTGGACTGCTAAAACAATCAGCCCCCCAGTGTTTACTGATTACAAAAGCTCTTTGCTGTCATTGCTGCATTTTTAAACAATTGCATAATAATACCCTGTTATTTACAGACAGGTTCATAAATATTGCAACAATGATGGGGTTTTTTTTGGCATTTGTCCTCTGTACATCACCACAATATATTTCAAAAGAAACACTCAAGATTTTTAGCTGTAATTCAAAATAGTTTGACAAAAGCGTGGCATTAACCATTCAGGAATTAAAGTTATTTTTATATGCACACACAAACCTATATTCAGTGGTGTATAAATTATGTAACAAATGCATGACAAGTAGTTCCATGGCCAGGTGTGACCTGTTCCCCTTTTACTCCATGACTAATCAAGCAGATAAAAGACCTTGAGGTGGTTCTGAGTTTAACATTTGCATTTGGTAGCCATTCACTGGAACTCTTGACATGAGTGTGAAGGAGGTGTCTATGTAAGTGAAAGAGGCTGACAAAAAAAAAAAAACCAAGGAATTGATTGGCAAGCTCAGCAGTAACTGCAAAAGGCCTGGAAGGCCACAGAAGACAACTAAAGTGGATGACCACACAGAATTCTGTCCATTTGTAAGAAGAACCGTTTTGCAACATCTAGCCAAGTCAAGAATACTCTTGAGGAGGTTTTGTCAAGGTCTACATTCAAAACTACTTCAAGGACAAATGGAGATGCTTCAGAACAAGGTGCAAACCATGGGTAATTCTCAAGAACAGAAAGGCCAGATTAGACTTTGCCAGAAAGGCCTAAACACACCCAGTTCTATGATAAGATTATTTAGACTGATAAAACCAAGAATAACTTGTATCAAAGTAATAGGAAGTGGAAAGTATGGAAAAAGAAACTGCTATACTCTGTACTCAGATTCAGGCAAATTGTGCAAAACCGATAGGATGCTCCTTCATATTGCTGATGATTAATGATGCAAAACATAAAAGCTACCTAGAAGTTTGTCAACTTGTGTCAAGTGTCAACTTGCTTTCTATAGCCTTAGTTTAGGATGAAAATGTACATTAATGCTTTTAAACTTCAGTCTGGCTTCCCCGTATTAAAATATGTATTTGCTTCTAGCGGAAAAAGGAGTGTTTCATCATTAGGAGTTCAGATTATATCATCTGGGGGAGATGTTGAAAAGCCGGTTGACTATAATTCATATAGTTAGTAGTAGTTAGTTAGTATTATATAGTTCATAGCATCTCAAGGGAGAAAACTCAGCATTTGGTTGTGTCCATGGGTTTCACACTCACACAGGCAGTCATTGACCGCAAAGGATTTTCATCATATCTTCATATAAGTATTGAAGAATATCCTTAAGATTTCAATTACATTAGTTTGTTCCATTAATTACATATTAAGTGTTTCATTTCAGATTCACTGTGGTGATGTACAAAGTGATCATTGTTCCAATATTTATAAAACTGACTGTTCATTTTCTATATTGACTTAAATGCATTGATTTATTAATAATTACCTACATGGTAGAATTGGAAATATGACATTAACGTATCATTACTGTCATCTCTCAAGTCATCTCTAGACTTGTTCTTTCATTGTCATTTGGATGACTGTCTGCATTCCTATGTGTTTACCAATCACATGCCTTTGTTAGGTGCATTAATGCCAATGAGACTTAAAGTGGGTGGTATCTGTCTGTACACGGCAATAAGTTGAAAATAGTAATGTTATATTTTGTTATATACAATTTATTAATAACAAATAAGAGAGATAGAAATATGCTTAATATTTGATGAATATTAAAATTATTTAAACTGAAATATTTCATTTTATTTAAAATTGCAAAAACCTCTCTATATAAGACAATACTATTTAACTGCAGCATCTTCCACAACCCTGGTCAAGCTGAATCAACTCCTCCTAAAAAAAAAAAAAAAAAAAAAAAAAAATAGGATACTTAGGAGGAAGTCTGTTGGATTAAACTCTAATAAGCTGAAACCTTTCTGCTCTTTCTCGCACTTGCACCTCGCAAACTGTGAACACTTTTCTGATAGGACTTTGCTTTGATGTTTTCTCCTTGACTTAGATTCTTGCTTGCCTTGTACCTCACTTGTAAGTCGCTTTGGATAAAAGCGTCTGCTAAATGACTAAATGTAAATGAAAACTACATGATAATTAAATAATTTCTTCAAGAATAAAGTCACAAAAATATCGAAATTAAATTAACTGTCCTCTGCATAAAACAAATAGTAGTCCTGACAATAAACGATAAGTTTCATTGTCACTGATCGTTTGTCCCCCTCTCACTCTGTCATGTAATTTACTGCTGAGCAGGTAGTCTACCCCCGGCAGAAGAAAATGAGGGTTTAGTTGTATAGACTTTTACAAAGTTTACCACGACTCTCTCGTCTTTAGGATTTGTGACAAATTAACAATTGGCAGACAAGCTTGCTGTTATTAACATGATGGTGAATAGAAGAAAGTGGGCAGAGCTAATATTACTGTTAATAATAGAGATTTTTTTTCCTTTTCAGGATCTTTTCTTTTTCTGTGTATTGATACACTATTTACTCCCGTTTATTGTGGATACAGTAACAAATCAAGTGTAGCAATGTGCAGTCATAAATTAACATTAATGAAGTGTCACCTGCACTGCCTCTGTTCTACCTCCTGTCTGCTCTGTTCACGAAGATTAACTGTCCTCTACCCTCAGTCACATAGAGCAACAACTATATTGTCAGGTCTGCAAATCTCTAAGCCATTGATTTTGATGCACCCAAATATGTTTACACATTTGCATGCTCAATTTTTCAATGAGTCAACTGCTAGTGAAAACCTGTGTATATAGTGCATTTCAACTCTTCAGTATGTAAGTTAAATTGCCTTGCCACTGCTAACATTTAATACTGCTCAGTTTTGTTACGTTCTTCATTCTTTTTATGCTCTGCCTTGAAGGGTTCAAGCCCGCATGTGTGGGAGAGTGTGAGCGCCAATTTTACAGTGTGGTGTGGTCTGTGTGCCTTCAGCATTTGTAGGGATTGGCAAGCAGTCTGCTAACTTGTCACTTCTGTTGCTTTATAGACAGATCGTGGCTCGTGGCCTGCTTGATGTGCTTAGAGAATTCAGTGACAATGAAAATGACTTTATCAGTGTCATGGAGACAGTCGCCAGAATGTCAGAGGATGGAGGTAGATTTGTTTTTCTTTTTGTTTGTTTTAGTTGTTTTGTCCAGTGATAAAAAGTTTTGATGTGTTATTTATTATTTATTTATTGGTTACTAAACCCAATTTAAGTTTGCAAATACATAAATTAACACACATATTTGTGTTCACAATCTAATGTAATGTGTATACTCAGAACCCACAGTGCGAGCTGAACTGATGGAGCAGGTCCCCAACATTGCCATGTTTTTACATGAGAGTCGTCCCAACTTCCCAGCTGCTTTTTCAAGATACTTGGTGCCAATTGTAGTCCGGTATCTCACTGATCCAAATAACCAGGTAGGTTACAAAGCCACCAGTTCTGTAGCTGACTTATACTATTTAAAGGACAATTGCTTAAGAGCGTCAAATATGCTTTTGTGTTTTAAAATGTATTAATACATTTTATATTTTTATGTATATTCTATAAGGGTGCGAGGGAGGTGCACACACAACCAGAAGTTTCATAGTTTTCTTTAGAGTATCATGAATCAAATAATAATGGCAGTAATACATATATAATTGAAAAGATGAAATCATATTCTTAAACCTTTTATAAATATTTAAATCTTGCCTCTACTCACACAGGTGCGGAAGACGAGCCAGGCTGCACTTCTTGTTCTGTTAGAGCAGGGCCTCATCTCTAAAGCTGACATGGAGTCCAAAGTTTGTCCAGTTCTGCTGGATCTCACAGAACCCAGCAGTGATGACGACTACAAAATAGAAGCAGTTGCTGTATGAAACTTCCTTTGTTTTAATAGTTCATGTTTTTCAAATGCAATTTAAATTAAATCTGTTGAGTGTCTGATATTCACTAAGTAAAATATTGATTTTAGATAGATAGCACTGTTGTTTGCTTCATAAAGAAAAATACTGTGCTTTTAGTGCAAATCTTTAGCTAGTTTTTATTCATCTATGCATTTAATGCAGTTAAAGCTCAGTCTTAATTGTGATGGCTCTAAAAGCTCTTCATGGGCCTCCTCTTACAGATCATGTGCAAAGTTGTCACCATGTTGAGCAAAGACACAGTGGAGCACCTACTGCTGCCACGTTTCTGTGACCTGTGCAGTGATGCCAGACTTTTCCAAGTCCGCAAGGTAACAAACCTTAAAACCCTGTTCTCTTCTACCACCACCGTGTGATTTAAAACTACAAGATATGCTTGTTTAGACTACAGTCACACCTGAGACAGCACATGTTTTAGCCAGAGTTTGTGTTCATTAAGAATAATTTAATAATCTTAACAGCATTAATTCTGTTTTTTTTTTTTTTTTTTTTTTTTTTTTTTTTAATTCAACTTTGTTCTCAGTGGGCTGTTTTTTATTGTGACAAATTACAATTCTCTGGTTTAACTGGTACAATGTGCAGATATGTAACAGTTGCAAGGGTGGCCAACGGTGTGAATGTCATTTTCTGGCACCTCTCTCATTTTCTACAAAGGTTACGTTTAAGTTCCGTATTTATTTGATTGTTAAATCCAGACCCCTTACGTGAGCATATGTAGGAACAGGGCTGCATTCTTGACCAAATCATTTCATTCAGTGAGCTATCAGATAGTTTTAAAACTTCGTCAAGAATTTGCGGTACAGTTACTACAGATGACAACATTGCAGATAGATTAGGATGGTTTTTAGAAAAAAAAAATAATTACATGATATGATCACCTGCGTATGCATTTATATGTTATATCCAGAATTCTTTGTATTAATATATGCTTAAATTAAACACAAATGTATAAATCTTGAAAAACCAAGTAACACATGTGATCAAACAGCTGATTGCTGATGGGTGGGGTGTTTTTTTTTTTTCTCTTCTCAAAGGCCATGTATATGATACATGTTTAAAAATCACAGCTCCAGGACATTACACAAAAATGTGTGTGTGTCTGATGTTGCAAGGTTTTGGGCAAGTTAACCACAGAGTACAGCAGTATGACAGTAAAAAAAACCCTTACTGAAATACAATATTACTAAAAAGTTTGTGGTGCTGTTGGTTATGTTATTATCTATGACAGGTCTGTGCAGCCAATTTTGGAGAGTTTTGTTCTATTGTGGGTCAGGAGGCCACAGAAAAGCTACTGGTGAGTGACTTCAGACATTATGTCATTATGTAACATAAATGTTTCCAGATTTAACTCTTAACATGTATGCCATCGTGTCTAGTGTGTCAAGTTATGTGTTAGATTCAACTGCACTCCGTCAGAGTTGTACTGATTTTGGTTTCCTTTTAACATAGATGCCCAAGTTCTTCGACCTGTGCTCAGACAGTCTGTGGGGCATCAGAAAAGCCTGTGCTGAATGCTTCATGATGGTGTCCAATTCCACCTCTCCTGAGGTGCGACGCACAAAACTGTCCCCCCTGTTTATCAGCCTCATCAGTGACCAGTCCCGATGGGTAAGAACACAAACAATCCAATTGCATAAAATTAGAAAAAAAATAAGTGTATCTTCCTGTTTCAAAAAACTAAAACTGAGGCGTTGTTGCTTAATGCCAACAATTGCCAATTTCATCAACCCATATTTTATTCACAGTAGAACATAAAAAACATATCAGGTGTTGAAACTGAGACATTTTACTATTTCATGAAAAATATTAGCTCATATTGAATTTGATTTCAGCAAAACATTTGAAAAAAGTTGGCACAGGGTGATGTTCACCATTGTGTAGCATCCCCTCTTCCTTTAACAACTGTCTGTAAATGTCTGCGAAGTCAGGAGAGCAGTTGCTGGAGTTTTAGGAGAGGAATTTTGTCCCATTCTTGTCTGATGCAGGATTCTAGCTGCTCAACAGTCCTGGGCCCTTGTTGCCAGATTTTTGTGTATTATGATGCACCAAATGTTTTCTGTTGGTGAAAGGCCTGGACTGCAGACAGACCAGTTCAGCGCCGGGAGGCTTCTATGAAACCACGCTGTTGT
Source organism: Channa argus (assembly GCF_033026475.1). Taxonomy (NCBI): domain Eukaryota; kingdom Metazoa; phylum Chordata; class Actinopteri; order Anabantiformes; family Channidae; genus Channa; species Channa argus. The sequence continues at coordinate 20,883,040 of NC_090201.1, read as the reverse complement.
GATGTATACAGTATGTGGTTTAGCATTGTCCTGCTGAAATATGCAAGGCCTTCCCTGAAGAGATGTTTGGATGGGAGCATATGTTGCTCTAAAACCTCTATGTACTTTTCAGCATTGATGACCAAGCTGGTTGGTCCTTCTCCTCTTTAGTCTGCAAGGACACAGCATCTATGGTTTCGATAAAGAATTTAAAATTTTGATTAATCTGACCACATTACAGTTTTTCATTTTGCCTCAGACTATTTTAAATGAGCTTTGGCCCAGAGAACATGGCAGCATTTCTGGATCGTACTTACTTTGAATAAAACAAATGGTAGTAAGCTGAATAAATCTACAAGCTGTGTACTTTGAAATTTGCATTAAAAATGACTAAAACCTACCAATCTCCCATAAATGTTGTCAACTACTCATGTCTACAGTGTTCCATGTCCAGGCCAAAATGTATTACCACATTGACAACTTGCTCAGATGAGCAAGATGAGCCTGTGTGTTCAGAACACACAACAATATAAAAAGAAGTGTGTTCTGTCCATGCATCTGCTTTTTTACACTATATCCAGAAATCAAAATAATGCCTCATGCATACAGTATAAATGCATACACTGAACATTTATGCTTTAAGATCTTAAACAAAAGACTTTTGATCTAGTGCCTGAAAATCCTATCGCAATAAATGTGATTCCTCTTTGCTCCACTTTTAGGTGCGGCAGGCTGCTTTTCAGTCTCTGGGACGGTTCATCTCCACCTTTGCTAATCCATCCAGCACAGGACTTCATTTCAGAGAGGATGGCACCTTATTAGATGTCCCCAAGTGTACAGACAGGCATGACCACTATGATCCTTTATCTTTAGAGCTATTGGTTTGCTCATACAAATTATATCTTCTTTTAGTTTGTCAGATCAAACTGGACCCTGTGTTCTGTGCTCTTTGTGTCTCTTTGTGGGTTAATTATCGGCAGATATTGTTAATACAATTCAGTTCAACTTTATTAATATAGCACCAATTTACAACAAAGTCATCTCAAGGCACTTTATTCTGTAAAGTCAAGACTATAAAGATGTACTTAGTAAACTTTGAAGTTGACTCCTTATTGCCTTAATGTACTTTAATGATGTTTGGGTTTAGATTAGTTTGGCTTTTCATAGCACATCTAGTTGTTATCATTGAGAAAAAGGCTTATGATGACACATAGTAGTTAGTTTTAAACCTTTATCTCAGTGTTCCTATAAATTTTGTTCCTGTCATTTCAGCAACTGCTCCCTAAACTCCCTAAGCAGCTCCAGCATTAGCAGCTGCCACACAGAAAGAAGCATCACTTACACACCTAACCAGGATGGCCGTGCCACGCCCTCTCCCGAGCATGTGTCGACAGCCGACAGTGAGGACTCACACAACTTTGATGAAAACCACATTTCTGTTTCTGAAGATGTGAATAACTGCTTCCCTCAGATCATCTCAGACAGCAATAACAGATTTGCAAGTACAAATAACGCTAAGAACACAAAAGAAACCGAGCAGACAGATGAGAGTTTTAATTCTTTCCACTACTGGAGGTCTCCTTTACCAGACATCAGCAGCGAACTAGAAATGATAAGTAGTCAAACATCAGAAAACATTATAAAGGAGGAAAAGAAAGAGGAGGAGCAACCTGAAGATATTTGTCCTGATACAAAATCCAGCCATGGAAAAGCTACCAGTGACCAGATCCAGATGTTTTTGGACCGTTTGCAACCGCACATGGATGATCCTGATGTACAAGGTGAGTATGCAGTGCCAATGTGAGTTTGATTAGCTGTAGACATGCAGCACTTTGGCACCATTATTTTTGATTATCTGCTGTCACTATACACGTTTTTTGGTAATACATTACCATCTCAATACAGCTGTGCATGTGTAATTTACCTCCAGCTCAAGTCCAGGTGTTGTCGGCAGCTCTGAAAGCAGCCCAGCTCGACAGTCCAGTGGATAACAGCCCAACCGAAACCCTGCCAGAGGTGCAGCCTGAGAGTACCACTGAGAACCCCTTTGTGGAGGTTCCGTCAGAGAGCAAGGAGAGTCCCATAGAGGAGGTGCAAATGATTGAATTTCCTCAAGCCTCAGAATCAAGCCCAGTTCAGGAGCAAGGAGACGAAGAGACTCAGACAGACCCCCTGGAGGACCAGGAAGATTCTCCTCCCCAATCCCCTGTTCTAGTATGAGACTTTTCAGATAATTACAGTGTGTTAAGTTTCTTGTTGTATATTGTATATAGCTGAACAAACTTAGTAAATACATACATATTCAGCTGGGTTTATAGTGGATGTAAGAGCTTAATGGGAGCTCTGCAATGGACCACCTGATCAGATTTCTCCTGTTTAAAGCACTAACACAGCAGTAGATGTATGCATGCATGTAGACTGTATGGCTACACTGTATCCCCTATAAATCCAGCATTAGGGCAGGTCTTGTGTAGACACAGAATAACATTTAGATCTCTCTGTGTCTTTTTCTCAGGAGTCTGAACTGATTGAGAGTGTGGAGGAGGAGGAAAAGGAAGATTTGGCTCACAGCCCAGGGTGTGAGGATAAGCCTAAGATCCAGGTCAGTCAGCACTGTTGCTAATCAATACCAACAGTAGAGAGCAGATCAATAGTTTCAGGGTGAATAAAAGCAGACATTGATTATTCAATATCTCCTTACATGCATCCCCAGTTCTTTTTGATTATCAAACTCTTTCATCTCTCGTTGTGTCTCCAGAATGTCATTCCCCAGCAGCTTTTGGATCAGTACCTCTCTATGACAGACCCGGCCCGGGCCCAGACGGTGGATACAGAGATAGCCAAACACTGTGCCTTTAGCCTGCCAGGGGTGGCTCTTACCCTGGGACGACAGAACTGGCACTGCCTCAAGGACACATATGAAACCCTTGCTACTGATGTGCAGGTAAGCACAACAATGAGTAATGTTGCACTGAATTTGGTGTTTGGGTCCCAAATGAGATACTTCACACGAGGATATACAACACAACCCCATTACAAAATGAATTTGGGATGTAGACATTCTGGGGTTTTTTTTGTTTTGCTGTAAACTGAACAAGTGAACTGTTTTCAAAGCTTTGTGCTCTTTTAAGTGTCCTACAATAAAAATGTTGTGTTGTAGAATTGGATCGTCAGAATCTTCAGAGTGCTACCTATAACCAATTTTGGTCAACAAAGAAATTCTCTACATTTCTCATTAGTAATTCTGATTTGAACATCTACAATTGATGTGCAAATTCATCAGTTGAAGATATGAGCAAGAAAGGGAACTGCAGAAAGGGAAATGTTTCTTCATTTCAAATTGCAGCAGTCATTTGCCTCATCACAGCACTGACGTTCATAGTAATCCTAATAACACTAAGGTGGACCACATGAGTCACTGAGTGATTCTAAATTCAATAAGTTGTTTAATAAGCTTTCAGCGATTATAAACACGTTAATACATTCTTGTTTGTGTATTTCAAATGTGTCTACTATATTCTTTCCTATTAAACCATTTCCTGTTTGTGGCTGTTACTATCATCCTCATTCTCACATATATTCATCTTCTCAGTGGAAGGTGCGCCGTACACTGGCGTTCTCCATACATGAGCTGGCAGTTATTCTAGGAGACCAGCTGACAGCAGCTGATCTCGTGCCCATCTTCAATGGTTTCCTCAAAGACTTAGATGAAGTCCGCATTGGTGTGCTCAAACACCTGTACGACTTCCTCAAGGTAAGGTTATAGATTGCTGCTGGTCCAAATGTGATAAAGCTTTGTAAGAGCAATATTAGATTGGTTTTGTCTCATTCTGTTTCAAGATTTGACAGCACAAAGCTAGTACGTTTCTGCCATATTACACTACGTGAGCAATAGTGTTGTGTTATGACAAAGGACTCAGCTAAACTAACAGCTGTTGTAATGTACAAAATCAAAGGTAAAACTAGGAAATCAATAACTAAGTTGGCTCTTGTGCATCTTCTGGCTGCAGCTGCTGCACGCAGACAAGAGGAGAGAATATCTGTACCAGCTGCAGGAGTTCATGGTGACAGACAACAGCCGCAACTGGAGATTCAGATATGAGCTGGCAGAGTACGTCTCCTTTTCCATTTCCAGTTAGGAAGATATTTGGGAAATAATTACAGTTACAATTAAGCAGACAAACACACACACATTAATTCTGGTTATTTGTCTCTTCTATGTGAAGTGTTTCTGACTAAAACTGCTCTATGTCTTCTTTCAGGCAGTTGATCTTGATCATAGAGTTGTACAGCCATTATGATGTGTATGACTACCTCAGACAGATAGCACTCACACTTTGCTCTGACAAAGTCTCAGAGGTCAGGTGGATCTCGTACAAGCTGGTGAGTTCACAGTATTGAATTTGGGGTGTATTTGCTGGTGTAGGAACATCTGGTGGGGAAGAGCTGTGGCTGATGGTTGGGTCATTAAAGATGGAAAATGTAATTCAAAAGGGAAATGAGTCATGCATATGTACTTGGTTCCCTACGTGTTGTTATGAGATGAAGTAATGCACTGACTGGCTGTTGCACTTGGTCATTGATGAAATTACAAAAATAATGATGAATTTAATGATTGTAAACACATTTCTGATGTGTTTTGCATTTGTGTCAGCCATCACCAGCACAATCACAAAGGGGAAAAACACTTAGTCTGAAACAATAAAATTAACAACCCTGAAGAGATTCAGGCTGCAATGGATGATGATATTGTGGCAGAGAAAACACATCTGTTTAGAGATGTTTTAAATGTGAAAAGCTGCATAAGCAACAGAGCAATATCCTCTGTAGAACGTGCAGGTGATCTGTGCCTACGAAGACACCAAACATAATGCTTTTCCTCTATTTGAAGAGGTAATGTTAAAAAGAATCAAAGAGTAAATCAAAGTACTGTTAACACTTGAAGTAGCTAATCCTTTACACTGAAAGACATTGTACCTATCAGAATAAATGGTGGATAAACTGAATTTCCAATACTAATACCACTACTTGAACCCAGGTAGAAAATTCCAAAAAGAAAGATTTTTAAACTCTGTTGTTACCTCCTGTGTTCACAGGTTGTAGAGATACTCCAGAAGTTGTACGCATGTGGTGCTGATGATTTGGGCCTGAACTTCATTAATGAGCTCACAGTCAGGTTCTGCCATTGTCCCAAGTGGGTGGGGCGACAGGCCTTCGCCTTCATCTGCCAGGTGTGTAGTGTGGACATAATACAGACGTAATGGACATAATACAGACACCGCAGCTTTCGCATTGTGTCTCTGTTTTTTATCTCGGTAGATAGCTGCTTACACTTTTGATATCTTTGTTACTATTGGCAAACAGAAATGAATTTATGGTTTTGGAAAAAAAAACTCTTGCAATTTCCTTTTGAACTTGTAGGCTTAAGTTTCTGTCTCTGTCTCAGGAGCCATATTTTCACTGATATGTAATATATGCAGAAAAATCGCTGGCTGGTTTTCTGTTTGACAGCCTGATGACAGAAAATAATGTGAATAACATTGGAAATGTATCATGGTGATTCCATATTTTGTAAATGAGTATGTTTGTCAGCTTCTTGTTAATATTAAGGTGCATTTTCTGTATTTTCATAAATGACTGGTGACTCACTCTTTTCTATATTTGGCTAAATGTCAAACTGGCTTGTTGAGTGACTTTGCAGGTTTTTCGTGTTCATTTTAGGCCATAGTGGAGGAGGATTGTATGCCCATGGAACAGTTCAGCCAGCACCTCTTGCCCAGCCTGCTCAGCCTTTCCTCAGACCCAGTGGCCAATGTTCGGGTACTGGTGGCCAAAGCTCTACGGCAGAGCGTCATGGAAAAAGGTAAAATGCAAACTAAGTCAGTTTATTTTCAATTTGTGAATAAGTAGATTCAAATAAAAAATGTGCTAATAACTGATATCCAATAACTAATTATTGTATGCAGATTTGAGCTTTGGACAGAGATAGGCAAGCTGTATCCCCCCCCCAGTCTTTCTCATCAATTCCACTCATACCACTCACCAAGAAAACGATGTCCACTAAAGGAACTAGACACACTAGGGTATAATAGTATGTGTAGTACAAGATAGACTCAAGGAACAACCTACAAAAAAGCCCTTAGTTATTAATTTATAGGGTCAATTATGGTTCTGTCCCACTCACTGCTTCAATTTTGAAGCGGAGAGTTGTGTTGTCTCTTCTTTCAAATGTTGCCCTACAGCTTTTGGCAGATGGGTTTCTCACATTCAGTAACTAACCCTTGTTCTTGGTTTACAGCGTATTTCAAGGAGCCAGGTTGCCCCTACTCAGACGAGCTGGAGGAGACTGTAATGGCTCTGCAGTCCGACAAGGACCGGGACGTGCGCTTCTTTGCCACCCTGGACCCCAGCAAAGGCTTGATAGACACGGCTCCCTTGATCTAGCCTCAGTTCTCACGTCCCGTTACAGCCCACCTGCCTGTCTAATTACCTGTCTGTCTGACTGATGCACAGTCACCATGCTCTGCAACACCAGCACCTCATCAGAACCCCAACCACTCACCTGCTGGGCAGATCTGCACCAACAACCACTTGAAATTATGTCAGTTGTTTAGATTACAGTACTTCTCAGAGTTTTCAGAACATGAGCAGGACTCGGGTGAGCTTCACTTTGTGGGAGCTGCTGTATTTGATCGGAACACTTTCCAGCCCTCCTCCACACTAACAACATTGACTTGATCCTTCCTCAGTCAGCTTTGTAAAACTACGACAGACTCTTCTCTCTCCAAAGCTAATTGTAAGCTCAGTATAAAATTGCTGAATTGAATTTTTTTTTTTTTTCTCTTACTACTACTTTTTGTGGATTTCTTAACGAACAAGTGGGCAAAGCCTGCCTGACTCTGACGTGTGCACTAACTCAGGGGGACTTATCTGTACCTAAACAGCATTATTAGCTTAATGATAAGCAGAAGCTTCTGAATGCCTGATTGGGGGGACACCAGCTGTCTGAGCAACAGACCAGCCAAACTCAGTAGCTCTGCTAGTGTTTCTTGCCTCATGTACTCCATAAAATGTCTCTATTGCCTCAGATATCTTGTCTTCTTAGATGTTCTCTGGGTTATGTCTGTTTCTCCTCTTCTATTTACTCAGTTTTATCTTTTGGCATTTCTACACCCTGTTGTTCTAGGCCACTGAAACCACTACGACTGCACAGAAGCAACAGTGACCCTGCCACTCAGCGTGGCTCTTAATTACGACCATATCTTTCGACATTTTTTGGAACATCTTCGTGAACTGTTGATCACTTCCCCCCTCTCCACCTGTGTCTGCTTACCAAATAATGTGACACAATGCGTCTCTCAAACGGCAGGAGACCTAATGAAATACCTCTGTTTGGACGTGACTGGCCAGTGTGTCGCACATGTAGAGGGACATCTGCAGTTCAAACAGGTTCTGAATGTCCTCTGTCTTCGGTGTTGACTTCAGACATCTTAACAAGGGCTCATGATGATGTGACACAGGGTGTGATACAAAACTCAGAAGAGGAAGAAAGCAAGCACATCATTGAATTACATGTTCCCCTTTTATTTCCCCCACCCCCTACTTTTGTATAGTTGTTTCCGGTTCCTTGAGGTTGACCTGATATGAATTATGTGACCATGGTAGCGTTCAGTAGATCTGACTGACCAGTTGTACAGTAGGGTATAGGAATGGCTATGTTACAAGACTGAGAGATGACTGTTTATTATTTCCTGTCTTGGTGGAATGATATAGGTATAAGCTTTCTCAATATGTTGCAACTCTTTGTACAGCTTAAACCTGTGGAAAGATTATGTTTTTATGGAACCAAGGCCAGTCTAGTCGGGTATTCACCCATTGAGGTGTTAATGCTGGGAGCAGTCACCAAGTCACTTTTTGTAGTTTCTTGATTTCCTGTTGTAAATGGTAACAAACATTTGACCCACCTTCCCTTTTTTTTTAAAACTTAGACATAACTTGAGAAATGAGCTGATTGTGTTGTGTGCTGTGCATCTCAAGTCTTTCTTCCTTCGAAAGGAGAGCTTACTGCGGTAATGGTGGTGTCCACTCATCTTGTCTGTCTGCAATATGTGTCCACCTTTTTTTTTTTTTTTTTTTTTTTTATGTAGTAGAACAGTTAATATATACATTTTATGAAAATTATTTTTCTTTTCAATTATGCACCACTGTTCAAAGATTTTATATCCTAACTTTACAAAATTTACAATCTTTGTAATATTCAATGGTTTCTTTTAAAAATACATTTTATGTAATGTTATTTTTAGTATTCTGTAATTAAAATGATGCAAATTAGAATGATTTCGTTTTGCATTATTTACCACTTTGATCAGTCGGCCATTAGGATCTTGATAATAACATTCTCATCAACTAATTGCCATTGTACCTATTGCATATATACATACATAGATAAAGTGAACAGTTTTTCAATAATAAAACATCATTGCTGAGACATAAATTCAAGTAAACATGTCTTTGAAAGAAGTGAAACATTCAAGGTTTTAAATGCAAACTCTTTAATTCCAACTTCTAGTTTATTGGTAGTTATTTAATAACTGAGTATCTGATCACATAATTTATTTTAAAATATCTTCCATGGTTTTATTTCCATCTTCTTCACTGTGAGAATTTGCTGTCCTTCTGTTTTATATAAAAACAAGACAAATAAGAGAATTGTATATAGAACACCAAGCTACAACCCCAGTTCAAAAAAAGTTTGGATGATATGTAAAACCTAAATAAAAACAGAATGCAATGATTTGCTAGTCTCATCAACTCATATTTTATTCACAACAGAACATACACAACATATCAGATGTTGAAACAGATATTTTACCATTTCATGGAAAATATTTGCTCATTTTGATGGCAGCAACAAATCTCAAAAGGTGGAACAGGGCGATGTTTACCATTGTGTAGCGTCCTGTAAATATCTGGGAAGTGAAAAGAGCAGTTGCTGGAGTTTTAGGAGACAAATGTCCCATTCTTGTCTGACGCAGGATTCTAGCTGCTCAACAGTCCTGGGCTTCATGCAAGTAATTGAAGCAATTAAAAAAAGGAGGATTTGACAAATTGCCAACAGGGCAGTAACATGGCTGGGTATAAAAGGAGCATTTCAGAGAGGCAGAGCCTCTGGACTGTAAAGATGGACAAAGCTTTATCAATCTGTGACAAACTGCATCTAAACATTTTGAAACAATTTCAGAAAAACGTTCCTTAATCTAACATTGTGAAAATATAATATCAAGAGAATCAGGAGGAATCGCTGTGCACAAGGGACAAGGCCGAAGATTAAAACTGGATGGGTGGCACTTAAAAATGGGCATGATTCTCTACTGGACATCACTGCACAGGCTCAGGAACACTTCCAGAAATCACTGTGCATCCATCACAACAGCATGGCTTCACAGGAGAATAGTACTTGGGCTCAACTGGCCTACCTGCAGTCCAGACCTGTTCCAAATGTCTCATGAGTTCATGAGATTTGCAAATCATTGAATTCTGTTTTTATTTGTTTTACACATCATCCTAACGTTTCTTGAATTTGGGTTGTAAAAGTAATAGATCTATATTGCCTTAACTGTATAATAGATTATTATTCCACTTTATAGAATTATAGGAGTCTCTACAAAATCACAAAATAGTAAAAATGTCAATTTCCAAAGGCCAACAAAAAAAATCTTTAAAATGCTTTTGTTAAACCAAGATTACAATCATCTCCCTGCAGCTCTTGTACAGCAGATGAAATGTAGTCCCTCATCTTCTTTTGAAGAGCAGTAGTTTTCGGTCCCATGCAGTACTGCCAAAACTCTGGACAAGCTCCATGCCACAGTTCCGCTCCAGGTGCTCTCTGACATGTTCTGCTATATCTCCACGAATCTTCAGGGTTTTGAAGTGGTCAAAGTCTGAGCGACCCAGCTTTCTCAGCCGCCGTGCCGCAGAGCGGTAGCACTTCCAGGGCTGGGCCTCCAGCAGGAAGTGCTGGCTGATAGAGGCCAAGCAAGACAGGAGCTGCAGAAGCCCAGAATCTCCATGGTTTAAATGGACCCACATGGTAACAGCTAGGCACAGGCACAAGTGGAAGTGGGAGCAGTTGTGCTGGTTGAGGTAATCCTGCAGCTCATGAGTGTCTCTAGTGATGTCCAGAGGTATAAAGGAGATCCTGCTGGACAAAGGATTGGTCTGCTGAGCCCGCTGAATGAGGGACTCATCCAAGTCAAAGCCCAGGAGATAAACTCTGTTCACACCTGGTTGTCCTTCACATACAGGCGTCTGCACCAGATGCTTATAAAAGGCTATACTCAGTTCCTGCCATTCACAAAAAAAAGAGGACAGCTTTTACTATTGTGTTGTATTAAAGAGTCATTCCCAAATGCATTACAGGAAGCTCCTATCGCATCCTTAACATAAATAACATTTTCACACACAAAAAAGGCATGTGCAAGATTCACATACCCCTGAATTACATCCCACGTCGAGCATCAGTGTGGTGTGATGAGCATCGCTGTAACCCAAATCATGAAGGAGAGTGGCTGGAATCAGACTCAGACGGTTCTCCGGGGGATTAAAGGTGTAGTAATTTATAAAATTGCCATACGGCGCTGCCCCTGGATCGTTTATTTCGTTTAATGAATCGCCATTTCTCGAACTTGTTGCCATATTACTGTGTGCGCCTTTAAACTGCGTCCGGGTGTAAACAAACTCCCGTCGAGTTCAGATTTGTTTTATTTTTTAATGATCGGGGTTCGTTTCTGGGTTGCTATTTGGGTTAGTTTTTAATTTCTTCGTTGGAGGAATTTTTGGTAGGTTTTTAATCCTGAGAGAAGCGAAGTCTTATCTAAAATGTTTTGCAATACAAGTGTAAAAACCACTGAATCGAACGATTCAACATGATGTGTAATGTGTAGATAATGTGCTTTTTCGGGAAACGGGGTATCAAACGTTAGTCAAACCGGTGATAAACAGTGACACTGTAGTAAAACCTATTGGGTTTTAAATAAACTTACTATATCATCCGCATGACGTTTTGTTTTTTCAGGTCCGCCGCTGACGTGAAATGTCCCTTCGGTGTTTCCGTACGACACGGAAGTTCAGAATCGGTAGTTAAACCTATTCTTTGTGCATGTTGCTGCGTTGACATTGAAGGCAGTGATTGTCTACGCTTTTTGTCACCTTTGAAAGTAGTAGGTAGGTATAGAGAACCAAAGTATTCACTTAATGGGTTGACATCCAAATGACGTGTTTTTAAGCTGATAAAATAAAAGCTACTTTTCTAATTCTATATACCCGAGTGACTGCTCGCTAGCTTGTCACGTAACGGAGTGATTAACACGTTTTTGGTCACGTAGAGACAGGAGTAACTAGTTAACGTCCATGCACATTATAGCGAATGACACTCAGCTTGCTTTTGCATCAGCAGTCGCTTGTCGCTGCTGTCTCAGAACAGTCCCACAGCTGAATCTTAACCGTAAGCGTGTTTCCATAAACATTGCAGCGTTTGTTAGTCTCTGTTCGTCTTGGGAGAGTTGGAACACTTGTCCTATGAGTTGTGGATGAAGGTAATGGAAATATGTGCTGTCATTATTTGTATGGAAGGACTGTGGAGGGATTATTCAGATTTCAAACTTAATGCAACATTAACAAGCACTGTCACTTAGCATTGCTAATCATTATAATGTCACGTTTGCAATTAGTAAGAAAAATGCCTCAAACGACAATTGTTTATTTAAATATCGATATATGCACACGACTTTGACTGTATCTGGACCTGCAGCCACCAGTCAAAAAAACAAAACAAAAACCATCTGTAACGATTTGGTTTTTCATTCATAATTGTTTCATTCTAATTAAGTCAGTTTTTATGCGCTTTCCTCTGTCAACACACAATGAAAAGCGAATGCTATGATTTTGGACCGTCACGTCTTCGGTATGCTTGTCCAATTAAGATTTTCTATTTTCTTCAACTTTTTAAACACTTTATAAACTTGTATATTAGCAGACGAATTAATAATGAACACTGTTAGTCATAGACCTGAAGTATTCATTTAAGCATTTTCTGTGTATGTAAATTATGAATATGTACAACATTTAGTAACAATAGTAGTGGAGAATAAAGTTAAGGTGGAAATATTTAAAGTACAAGTAACCGAAATATAGTCAAGAGGGTAGATGATCTTATTATATCCACAATAAAGGAAGACGAGAAGCTATTCATTAATAAAATCTGAAACTCAAAACATGGTAAAACAGTCCTGCTCATTGATTTGCAACTTTGCCTGCAGCGGTGTAATACAGCCAAAGGGACAGTAGTCACAGAATTCATAATGGTTGACAAGTACATGCAAGTTCTCCTGTTTGTAGTTCTTGATTATGTACTACATATAACTGCTGTCCTATTTTGCTGTTGAACCTGTTTTAATGTCATGTTCCTGGTTCCTTTAAGATCTCCATTATGGTGTCTGGAAAGCGCCTGGCTGACATTGGCTATCGCACTTTTTCTGCCTCAATGATGCTCCTGACAGTCTACGGAGGCTACCTGTGTGCGATGCGAGGATACCGCTTCATGCAGAGGCAGAAACAGCTGAAACTGGCAGCAGAAAACCAGGATCCTGAAGCCATTAAAGACTGAAGTCAGATGGACTGTTTTTGTTTTTGTTTTGGTTTTTTGCATGGAACAGTTACCATTTCTCTTGGTCAATTGTTAAATCATGAAGATGTTTAATCTTATCAGGCTGATTTGATTGTAAGGTTATTGTGCCATCACAACAAAAGGTTTTATTAAATCACCAAGAACATATTAAAGTCATTGATGGGCTGTGTTAAATCCATGTTGTGGGTGACACAGTTTCAGTTGTGAAGATGGTATATTTGTATAATATTATATTAAATGCCTTAAAATATGCACACTGTAGTTATATTTCTAAACAGTAATGCAAAAAGAAAGACATCTTTCAACAATATATTTGGAAATACATTTTCACAAGGCACTCAAGTGACAACATGTACAAGAAATTCAGTATTCTCAAACCTGGATTCTTCTATGGGCACTGACACAAACATTTGGTCTCAGGAAAAAAAAAATGTAAATGGTAAAACACAAGTCACAAAGCAGCCAAACAATGTGAGAGTAAATACACGTTAAAAAAAAAAAATCACAAAGGGTCAATAACAGCTGCTTTTAGACTGCTGGTCCTGATTCAAAGAGCTGATTAAAACCACAGCCATAACAATATTATTTCTATGTTTAAGACCTGCTTTGACATGCTTGAAAAGTTCCAGCCCACCCCAGCAGCAGCTTTCTACCCTGTGTGATCCAGTGTGAATTAACCATTAGAAAGAAAAATATTCATGTTCATCTGACCAATAAAACTGGGAGAGAACATTGAAACCAACATCCACAGAAAAAGCTCATCAAAAAATCCCATCAATTGAAAAATAAGGCTACGAAAATCACTTCAATTGATTTCCATATTTCAGGTCTTACAGATCACCTCTCGAGCATGTTGAACATTTCATTGCAGGGCTCTTTAAAACTGTCAGTTTCTGCATATCCGTCATCAGTTCACCAAGATTGGAATCTGCGTGCTCGCTGTGTAAAATGCGATAGTAAACCATGTGTGAATGTGGCCGTGAGCCTTGCTCGACAGAGGAATGTCATAACCAAAGCTCTTGGGGATGTGAGGGGACAAACTACAAGGGGATTCGGGTTCATACTCCATGTCACCAGCTGCTGTGGTTCTGAGCTCGAGCTTTGGCAGCAGCGCAGTGGCCGTTAACGCCGTTTTCTCCCTTGGGTGAATAAGGTGAAGTCTTGGTCTTGTTAGCCTCTTCTTCTGAGCTGCTCTCAATGTCACTACGGACATCATTGCACACCTGAAAGACAGGAAATATAAAGATTCTTTTTAAGAAGCAAAAAGCAGTATCTACACACTACAAAAAACTAGAAAGACCAACATGAAAAATACACAAACTAGTAATCAGACTTTAATTGCCGTTATTGTTGGACACTAAAGTTGCATATTTTGTGAAGGCTAATATAATACTCACATGCTCCTTACGCACATTGAGTTTTTTTTTTTTCTGTATTTTAAACCTCATTATTTACATTAGGTTGACACTAGGAAGTATTTTTTAGGGAGATACTTTCCCCAAAGATCCTTTAGACGAAGCAAATGTGAATAATTTTCTATTTTTTGTTGTTTGTTTCATAGATGCAAAGTAATCATCTTGGAGCCTTTTTTTTTTTTACACCATGTGTCAAAGTGCTGATTTTGTAGACCCTTCTTTCAGCTGACAAATGTAGCTAATGGGATTTCAATCAGGTAAAACTTCCTTTCAATCAACCATTATTGTTATTCTCTGTGGGTAATTTAGTGGGAAGCGATATACTGTATCTGGAGCCAGTCCGATATTTTTTTTAACTGTAGAAATATAAATTTTAAATGCTTGTGGTTAAACAGCTGTAAAATATATTTTTAAACTAAACACCACAGAGATCATGCATTCTAACTTCAGCTGTGTACTGAGTCTGATTGTGAGTATAAGCTCAGCTGGTCTGTGATCACTTCATTCCAATGTAACAATGGAGGGAAATATTTGTTGCCAAGATACTGAGGGGGACAAGTTTTTTAACCGGTCTTGGGAGCAAAGGTCTGTACTGATGCAAAAAAAAAAAAGTATTAGGAAATCTACATTACAAGAGTCTAGATTCTCTTCTTCTGGGATGTTTGCCTGGAAGGGCAATTAAAAAAGAACCCATTCTGATACACAAAATAGTTTTGGGGATTTTTCTGTACAATCCTTGCTTATGAAATCACCTCGTAATTCAACTGGTCACAACATGTAGAAATTCAACCAGTGATGGGGAGTTGCATGGAGATATTGCACAAGCAAAACTGCTTGTGACTAATGACTGCACATTTACAATGAAACACATATATCTTGCATATAACCAGTGTTCTTTATTACCACAAGGTGGTGGTGTGGGACAATTCCAACAAGCTCCTCACTAATGAGAAACAGTTGAACATACCTGACATTCATGACACTAAAACCACATTACTCATCACTACAACTCTTCCTATTGCTGACTCTTAGGCTGGGGTTGACTCTTAAGTCTCGCTCCACTCAAACAGCTACCCAATTAAATGCAGTGTAACCACAGTGCAACAACTTCTAACTGGAAATGAACTGGGACAGAAGGAATTTAAGAAGTTTGAAAGAAATCACAACAGAGGAGAGTGAGCAGAAACTTACAGTCAAAAATAGAGAAGGTAAAGTTGTCAAGCAGACAAAGCGAATGGAGAGAAGTGACAGAGTAGCAGAGGAGGACTCATTGGACAAAGATAGACAGAAAGACAGGATCTCTCTCTCTCATTCCAGAGGGAGAGGAAACAAACTGCGTCTGCAGAGAGATGAGACACAGTCATGGACAGACTAGGAAAAAGTGGAGAGGCAGAAAATTAATCATCAAACAAGTTATGTTGTTATGCTGTAATAAACACTCTGTAGTCACAGATTTGTTTTGTTTCACTGTCTCTGTTAACAGCGTTATCACACATTTATCCATAAATCATTTACCTTGGTATGTCCCTGCTAGATTTAGAGTTAATATTTCAG
Source organism: Channa argus (assembly GCF_033026475.1). Classification (NCBI taxonomy): domain Eukaryota; kingdom Metazoa; phylum Chordata; class Actinopteri; order Anabantiformes; family Channidae; genus Channa; species Channa argus. The sequence goes on along the minus strand of NC_090201.1, from coordinate 20,867,407 downwards.
GGTCAGTATATTTTTGGACTTTCTTTTGTTACTCTTTAATGTTAAACCTTTTTGATTGACATTTGTTCTGCAAAATGTCAAGAAACAGTGCAAAATACTAATTACAGCCCAAGGTAACCCGTAAACATCTTGTTATGTTCAAGGGTCCAAAACCATTTTAATTTACTGTTACATAAAACAATTGCCATTTTTCTATTTAAAGTTAGTATAAAATAATGAAGTTGTTGCTGGTTAAATGGCTGTGGGGTACAGGAATAATTGTTTGAGCTCTACACTACAGGATTTCTCAATGACCGACCTTGCCGTGCAGTATGGCTTTGACAGCTATACGGGCTATGAGGTAGGACCAGATGATATGCAACACTTGGAGAACCACCAGTGAGATGTTGAAGAACCACCAGGAAGGGAATGGTCCCACTATCTCCCAGCTCTCAAACATAGTGGAGTTCAAGACCCTAAAGAAAGAAAACAAATAGATCTATGTCTGAAGGCACACATGTACTTGACAGTCTCGTACATACATCTAATTTATTCCAATGGCAACTAAAATGACTATTTTAAAGAGGCCCACACAGATGTACGGATTGTAATTCTGATTTAGAAGCAGGTCAATGACACAGCTCTACTGTAATGTCAGGTGAGGTCATGGTTTCCTCTAAATCCAGCTGAGTGACAGGAGGTTGTCAACAGACTCACATCCCCCAGCACAGGTATGGATTTCAGTCCAGGGAACTGCACAGCAACATTAGCTTTATCACTCATCCACACCAAGACACTGAATATAGCCGCTCAGGTTACCATCGCCAATGATAGGTTCCCTATTGTCTGTCTCTCTGGAAGTTGAGCTTCAACATCCAGGTCTCCGTCAAGGAATAGTAGCTAGTTAAATGGCTCCCTAAGCCTAAACACTGCCACACATCTCAGTGGTGCTCTATAATGATGAATCAGCACCAGAATTACAAAGGGTGGTGCTTTTTCTAAACGACAGCACGGTAGTTTTTTATTCTTGGGTCACTTCAAAGACATTATGAGTGCAAAGACCACTGTTACCATTTACATCTATAGAACATAGATCGACAATACAATTAAGAACTTAAAGTATCATTATGCAAGCTGTTTAGAAACAGCCCAGAAAAAACAAGTAAAAAAATTTGCAGCCATGATCAAAGCTATCTTTAATATGAATTACATAATGCATTTAAAAAAAGGATTTTAAAAGACATACTGTATTATATATATATAATTTTTTTGTCCTTTCAGCTTATCCTGTGAGTTCAGGTTCACCACAGCAGATCATTTGTCCGCATGTTGATTTGGCACAGTTTTAACACCGGATGCCCTTCCTGGCACAACCCTCCCCTATCTCTACCGGGTTTGGGACCGGCATTGCACATCTGGGGACGAGGGTGGGCTATTGGTGGTTCAGTGTCTTGACCAGAGAAATTGATGCATCCGTAATTATAATACAATAATATTATATTAATTGATGTGAAAAGACCTGGTCTTGGAAAAAAGACCAGGTCTTGGCGCTTTTACTTTTTGAATGAGGGAACTGCTCAGCTGACTATCAATGAAAGTACAAATTTCACTATGAGAATAATGTATATATCCTGCCTGCACATTAGTAGGCAGGATATATACTTTGAAAATGCCCAGAGACAAACACTAGAGATCATCATGCTGTTGAAAAATGAATTTTACGTTTCATTAAAACAATAGGTTGCAGGTGTCAGCGTACTCACCATACTGGATATATGACAAGTCGGGTGATAAAGAAAACCACACTAAACACAATGAAAAGGAAGTCACACAGGCGCTGGTATTTGGCATAGTTGGCCAGCTTGGCTGCCTGTTGGCAAAAGAAATCAAAAAGTAAAACAAAACAAAAATGTCATTTAGGTAAAAACTACCCTGCTCACACAGACATTATCAAACTTCTAAGCTCATGCCCCTTAGGTATTTGGAAATCAGCCAAGTGGAAATAACTGGAAATATGACACAACAATCACAGTTCATTGCCACCATTTCACAAACCAAGCAAAAATGCTACTGAATAATATATATATCCTACAAGGAAGCTATGCCGTGAAAAAGCTGAGGCTGCACAATTACCAACAGCTAAATTTGTTTAGTATTAGTTCATCAACATACAACATTAAGAGTCCTGTTCAATGTCATATGTGCTTGAAATCATCAAACACACTTCAGAAAATGGCAGTAAAACGCCAATATAAAATATCAGGGTAAGCTATAATAAAAAAAATGTCTAGAAAAAGTGGAAATTAATTAGGTACATTTAAGTAAGTACTGTACCTGAATATAATATTTTAAACTGCTTCTGGTATATTTTTATTTAACAACAAGCTATAACTACTTTGGATTATTAATACAAAAAAATAATGAACAAATAAGCATATTTTTGCAGGCTAAAATAACATAAGAATGTTTGATCTGGGGACAATTCATAATGCATAGAATAATTACAATTAGCTCCACTTTTGCTGGCTGCAAAATTAAAGATGAAAAAACAATGGAAATGGGTCAAACTGCATAATGAGTACTTTTACTTTTTGTACTTTCTATACATTTTGCTCTTATTTAACATTTTCAATAAAGGACTTTTACTTGTAACATAGTATTTCTACACTTTGATACTGCTACTTTCACTAACACATGAGAGCACTTCTCCCACCACTGATCAGGAAAAAAAAATTAAGTACAATCAAAGTTATTTGTAATTATTAGCTTTGAAAATGCCAAACCAACACTTTGGCTCTTGTACGACAATTCTCTGAGCACCAAAAATCATTGTTTCTACCTCACCTCTAGCAAGAAGTCCGATGTGTCGTGGACACACATCACAAGGGTGCCTACTCGCGCCATGTTGTTGACGTAGGAAAAGCTAATCAGACCGACTGTAACCAAGTGATGGATAAACATGATCAGGAAGTCCTGAAATCAAAAAGAGACAGATATGGTTACCATACTGTATGTGTACACTGAATAATCATTGTGTGTGTTTAGCAGCCACATTAGCAGCACTGCTTAATGGATGATTGTACCAGTCTGTCCATCATTAATGTGCTATCTTAACTTTTCTTATAGTGCCAATAAATGAACATTGTACCATTCTCCATACTTTGGTTAATGGATATGATGTTTCTTTCTCAGCTGCATTTGTGTTGGTGCTAATTAAGAAATATTAAGATTCCAACATTCCTCATAAACAAAGACTATGATCATTTAAAACTTTTTGCATGATGGCACCTCTGACGGTAAATAAAGTAAAACAAATATCCAACACTTTGTTCTGTCATTGAAGGCTATAACCATGGACTTGCAATAGTTAAAAGATTAAATAGATCTCTATGTAAATTGATCAACAGATCACATTAGAAGTTCATACAGCAGTGTATATACCATATATGACAATAGAGCATTTTCAAAATACAGTAGGTATGTAAATTTATAAAGGAATATGATTACTTACAAATTAAAGTATGCTGATTACAGTTTAGTAGCTGTGACAACAAAGAAAATCTTATTTACTCTCACACAGGCGTCTGCTTGCTAAAATTTGTCACAGAATCCAAAGTAAACACGTGGACATAAAGCCTGTAAACATTTACTGGCAATGGACCATTAATAGTTTATAAGTAAGAAGTGAAATCAACACTAAGATCAAATATATACTAAAGCATCAAAGGTATCTTATATGAGATCTGGTGTATGTAATATGAGCTGCAGATGGCAACTCAAAGTAAAACACTTCTCCTGTTAGCATCACCACAAATAAAAAATAAAATCAAATTAAAAGAAATTACAAAATATATAATAAATATTGCAAAACATACAACACATGCACACTGTGGAAACATTTTTTGAATATGTGTCAATAATAATTGGATCACACTTTGTAGCTACAGGAACAAAACTTCTAATGCAGACCAAATTTCATCACCTATTTCCTAATACCATGTTCAATGTTCCCTCTTACAGGAAACAGGCAGCTAACACTGAACTAAAATCTCCCTCAGTGGTAGCAATCATGGACGTATGCTGCCACACTTGGACACACAGGGAAGACACCGGCGAAAGATTACCACTGCAGAACAAGCTAACACAAACAAGCATAAGAGCAATGTTTAGGACAGGAGACATGTGCATCTGGGCCGACAGCAACTGAATAATTGTGGATTGAATTTGTTACATTTTTTGGCTAGTGTCCAAGCCAGTGTCCACCGTGATTGTGAGATATTAAATCTAAACTTGTAACCATGAAAACACAGTTCCTTAAGTCAGCAAAGTGCAGCATTCTTTTCTATAGATTGTCTCCCACATGGCCTCTTCCCTGCTAACCAGTTCAAATTTGAAAACACTATTGCTCACATGAGCACGGTCTCTTCTGGCTGTTTGGGCAAAGCTTTTGTTGTGCAAATCACAACTGTGACTGAGAGCAAAGGGTAAACTGTGAGAAAGGCCATCAAGCTTCAAAACACATGTTTACTGCAGCAACCAGTTAAGCAGGGGTTTCATAAGCCTCATTTAAACATCCTATTATAAATAAAAACATTCAATTAAGCAGAATCTGAAACCATGCCAGCTACCTCTTATCATATACCACAACTCCTCCTACAGCTAAATTAAAACAAGCAGCACTGGCCTACTTTCCCCATTTCACATTCCAGACATTTGCTTAGAAAACCTCGAAAACATTAAAAGCCAAGTGTCTATAACTCCAGCTCTAATAGGCTGGTTTTCTGTGGAATGCCTGTAATTCTAATAGAGTTAGCCCTGCTCTGTCCTGCAATCACATGACAGTGCGTGCCCTCGTGCTGGAACTACAAGGCCTTCACAGACTGAGCAGCACCAGCTGCACCCCACCCTCTACCAAAACATGTGACCCTCTGAAATGAACACTGAAGTGAACGGCCTTTCGATAAATACACGTCAGATTGAATGCACAAAGACTTGTGGCCATTTGTTTGAAAATCTTTCCGCAACTGCCAAATGAGGAACAATAGACTTATTAACAAATGTTTAATAGGGAGTGGCAGCTATGAGGTATCCAGTGTGGTCTAACCCAACAGAGTCAGTGTTATTTCTCTCACCTTCCTTTTTATGTCAGTGAACTGGGAGAACATGAGTGACCAGTAGAAAGCCAGTTCTGCCACATAGTAGCGATAAAGACCTGGGGTGATGACCTGAACAAAGGGGGAAGGACATTTTCATAAACAAACTTTACTAAATATATCAAATAGTGCTGTGAGTAAATGGATGTCATTGGACCACTACTGTGTATCAATGTTAACACACATCCTGGTCTACTCGTATTACAGAATAAAGACAGGCAGCCATAAATAGGCCACATATTGTGGTTTTTGAGGGTTTAAATTGCTGTTCTACTAGATAAAGGCTTTATGACATGATATTTTAATTTCTGTAAGTGGCACAAATCTGAATTTGAAGCTAATCATTTTGTTAAACAACTGTACATGAAATGTAAAAAAATAATCATAAAACAGATTCTGGCATTTTGCCTTAACTTGACAGTTAACAGACTAGTTAGCTAGAGGTTTAAAATCTAAAATATCCCAAACTCGGAAAACAGTGGATGCTGCACTTATGGTACACACAATATGTGCCTTGACCACTAGGAAGCCTGATGTCCTACGTTTTATTATTGTAATCAAGACTCACACTGAACAGTATTTTTACAGATGAAAATATCTCTGATGGACAAACTGTAACTCTATAACAGTTTTATCTGCAATAAGTAGCACGTTCTGATCTGTGTACTAGTTTATTAGGTACAAAGTCAAACAACCCAATAGCCCTGTAGTAAATGTTCAGATGTTAACCTGTAGTGAGGTTGTTTTTGGACTGAAGTATATATAGTTTTTAAGGACAGAGAGTAGAACTGCCATCATACCTGATAGGGGTAACCGTACCAGCAGTGCCTTGTATCCCACAACCAGGGGGACTAAAAAGAAACATGTATTAGTTGAGTGTACCATCCATGAAGTTATCATTATTTTACAACCAGTCAATTAAACGTATAAAAATTTGTCACCATTTCCAAAACTTGATATGTGGATGTGCTCACCTGCCACAGAAACCGGAAGCCATAGATAAATATGCACAAATAAAATGTAAACCTCCACCTGGAAGAAAAACAGCAGAAATAATAATTCAGGAAACAATAACAAATCCTCTACTCTACCAGTGCACATGTGTATAACCTCATAATCTCTAAAGTCTATCATTTATAACCTAAATGGTACAAGTCATAAAAAATGGCCTTAAATGACCAGCGACAATGTTCACAGTGTGATAGTCTGACATATAATCGTGTCCTCAGAAAGACACAAGTATTGGAACTTACATTTACACTCTATGATACAACACCAGCATTGAGGCACAACCACTGTCTATTTAAGCCTGTAGAGAGGTTGAAAGCGCAGCAGACATAAACATACATGCTCTCGCAGAACTTTGTGTGGGTGCTGGGTTTATCTTGGTTCCTGCGGTCTCTGAACCAACGCTGGACCTTTCGCACCTCCCAGTCCAGCTGCTTGGATAAGCCATCGAGATGGCGAGAGTCTGGATTCTGTACACAGAAGGAAAGGAAAACAAACATTTTAAGTTTCCAACAATGAGCTTCATAGAGAGAAAAGGCTGGATTATAATACTTAATATAAATACAGTATCCAGTCCATGGATTAGAGTATTACACATAAGCAGTGTCAGTTAAATATTTTAGTCCTGCTGATTATTTGGCATATGTCTATATTCATTCTATAATATCAATGATCTTTGTTTTAATAGCAAGTTATTTCTCATTTGGGAATGCATAGCAGAGTTAACATCTTGAAATGTCTGCAGAAAAAAGGATCAAATCAGACTATTATATGGTGTGAATACCAATACAGTGGAGAACCAGGCACACATGCAGCCTCACACGATGTAGGCCTAATTAAACTGATTTATTACATGGTTAATAGCACTGTATTTTTAACCTGCACATGACCTTCTTGAGTCATCTAACAACATGAATATCAGCCATTAAAAATACAAAAAAAAAAAAAAAAAAAGAGAGAGATCTAACCTTTGTGATGGATGTAAACACTTTCTCCAGCACTGTGTTGGGCTGAGCTCTTCTTACTACACCTGCCTGAATGTGAAGACGGTGGGCACAGGTACTGGCAATAAATCTGTGAAAAAGATAGAGGTGTAAGAGATGGAGGGTTGCTCAGCACACACTAGCTCTGAAAGAAAAACCTCCAGAACCTGATTTATAGTCAGTTAGCGATCAGCTGGTGAACACGGTTCTTACGCACATTCAAAATGCACAGGCATTGTAATAACATTACTTTTCTGAACATACATATGAATATATTTTTCAAAAAAGATGGTTAATACTACTAAAAGACCTAGTAGAATCACAGCACCTAACAGTTTTCAACTGCAATCATGTTTTTTTTTACTAAAAAGGTCTAGAGTGCTGAGTCTAGGTTACCGTTCAACATCTACAGCTTAAGGTTAATGTGTCTGGTCTGATTTAGTCATTTACAAATACAATTCATAATTTATTTCTTCCTCTTTCTTTCTATAGCTGAAATTGTCTCAGTCTCCGTTTGCATGTTTACAACAGGAAAACATGACAGACAGTGCGGTTAATGTGTTGCATCAGCCCAATAAGCCAACCGTTAGAAATAAAGCAAAAACGTGCTGATGGGGAGCTTCTGAAAATCCCCAGTGACTATGGGATATCTTGGGAACATTATGACCTCGTAAGACCCCTTTTCCGTAGTTATTTTCTGTGTTGACTGAACTCTGACATCCTATGACAAAACAAATGGCATATTCCCTAAATTAGGATGCTTGTGTTTTACATTGGTGGATCACTGTGTAGGTTTAACACATTTTATGACCATAAATAAGAAAACCCTCTTGTATTAATGCATGTTGTGTTGTTGCACGAGATGTTTCAGTTTTATACTCCTGTATGCTTTAGCTCAGTTTTATCAAATGGTCTGCTTGCTGGAAATTTGTAAAAGCATCTCCAAGCCAAAAAAGGTCCAATAAATGATTTACAATGTTTTTTCAGAGTTGTTCCAATAACTTACATAAAACCTCTTAAAAGAAAAAATTCCTGTGCACTTAACCTGTGTAATCTACTGTGAAAATTTGTGAACAAATATGTACAAGAGCAAAAAAAGGGCAGCTTTAATCGAGCTAAGCTTACAGACACAGTAGTTTCTCCCTCTGCTCAAGAGTGTGGATGCAGCCAAGCCTACTGTTACCCACTTGGTTGCACAGGACCCGGTTTTAAGCCCCCAGTTGCTTCTTTTCATCTTTTCTGTTTTAAGTTACCAGGACTTTGGAAATGGGGAATGTACTGAATGCTTACTGAAAGCACAAGGTCTTAAACAGAAGAGGTAACATACGTTCTGCATGGCAAAGCTTTCAAAACCTATTCTATTTTTCTCCGTAGATACACACACACACACACACACACACACACGTTATCTCATTCAGGCTGAATAAGAGGAGCTGGGAATTCTAATTCAGCTTCTGCTTTTAGTGAATACCTGGTTTTTCTTACCTCATCTAAACATAAGATGCACACACAAAATCACAACAAAATCATCTTACGGTACTTTACGGTACTTTGCATAATAATGAGAAAATCAAATAAATCCCTCTTGAGCAAGCACCAAAGGCAACTTTGGAGAGAAAAAACATCTTTTACCAGATGAAGACTTCCAACAGAACCAGGCTCAGGGTGGGCGGCCATCGGTCTTTAAGGCTCATTGACATGTTCAATTCAATATCATTTATGTAGCACCAACATATAACAAGGACTAAGGTGACAGAGATGGAAAATGTGTGACAATGTGACACGTTGTACATGTCAAAATAATCCTGGTAAGAGCAAATGTTGTACTGATGATTTCTCACCTAAATCTCACTTAATGCTTCTCTAAGCTGCACAGCCTGATTAAATGGGGTATTGGTTCAGGGAAGTTTATTGAAGTGTAGCAAAATCATCTACTATATATATGATAAAACCTCTACTGTCTGAGCAGTGTACAAAGAGGGGATGTGGTGAAACTGTCACAAAATGAAGCAGAAAATTTAAATCTAAAAAACAAAAAGCAATCCTGACATTTGCCTGACATAAAAGCTCCTCACACTTCTCTCCTTGTTCTTTCTTAACTCTGCAAGAAGCAGAATTGTCTCTCAGCACTGGCTTCTCCTTCTCTTAAGGTGACATTAAGAGCAATGACAGGTGTACAGCTATAAGTGCCTTGGTTGTAAAGCTTTCACAACATCCAAAAAAATGGTCGCTTAAAAAAAAAAAAAAAGACCTTTGCAGCACTTTCACTGCACATCAAGAAAAAAATGCATTGAGAGGAAACTAGTCCTAAACTGTAGTGGAACGATGATTCCGAGATGCAAACACAAACAAACAGCACAATTTGCAGAGGAGTTAGACTGGATTGATCAGTTTCATGTTAAATTCTTAAACATTACTCACGGCAATCCACAGTCTGTCTAAGTGCGCCTGGAGCATAAAACAATTCTAATGAGCGAAGCCAACGTGCAGTTACACACAGTGATCACTTAAAAGCTCAAGGGTGGCACAGTGCTAAATGTGATGCAGCTGCTGTAAATCTGATTCACACTGAACTGACTCAGTGGTTAAGTGGCTACATTTGTTCTCTAACAATCTCTTCGTTATATATAGGTTGTTAGAAGATGAGCTGATGTGGCGCTGATAAAAGCAGCAGTCTAGGTTCTCTTGTAAGCACAGGCCTTTTAAAATTTATGACAAACAGGAGGCTGAGTCGACACAAACAGCCTGCACAAGCCTGAGCCTGCAGTGTTAATTGGTGGACAGCAGCTACAGGAGGGGGGAAAAAAAGCGAGAGGCGTAAGTAATAAATACATTTTTGTACAAACGTCGAAACATCCCTGTTCCTCCTCAGAACCAGACAACTTCGACATACACAAAGCCTGTTACCAAGACACCAGGCTCTGTGTGGTCTGTTACATGGACACTAGCAGCCCTAGCGTCTGGCTCCAAACAACCCTGACACTGAGAAAACCTCTCAGTTCCAAGCCCAAGAGTGAGAGACATTCTTAGCTCTATTCATAGCATAGTACTAGATGTAATTGTGGCCTTCAGTTGACTTGTGGGGTTACAACATGTTTCTAAACAGATGTAACAACTAAGAAATTTAACTTTTAGGGACAGACAGCACAAGACCTTTTTAGGCAGTAAACAGAAGGCTGCACAAGGAGGATGTTTAACACATCAGTTCAACATTTCATTTCAGTGTCTACCCTCAATTCCTTTTGGGTCTTGACAGAAAGACCACCTAGTAGCTTCCCCATAAACTACCTGTCAGGTAATCAATCAGAAACAGGCCAGATCAAAAGCCAAAGTGGTGCTGCTCATAATCTCATACACATCTCTTACAGATTTGTAGTATTAAGACTTCAACATGTAACACAGTTTACAATGGTATAGGCTTGCACACGTAAAAGGGCTTGAATGCTGAAATCTACACTGCTGGCAGCACAGCAATGATTATGATCAAACAAGAAGAAACTGGTCTAGAAGAGGGAGGGAGAGTTGGTTGGGCCAAGGACAGCTGTCACACTGCTCACAGAGAGGAACTGCCTGCAGGTAAAAAGAGTAATCCTACGCTTTATGATGACATGCAGAAATGCTGCCTTTTGAGAACAAAGGCAGGTGCCTGTAACTTTTCCACCTAACTAACTAACAAAAGTGAATTATCTCATCTTTAGGGCATGCTATCTCATCTGTAGTCTGAGATAAAATCGTCAAAGACTAGATGCAAAATCAGGTTCTGTGTTTCTTAAGGGAGCATAACGAGAAGTAGACAAGGCAAAATGTTCTGAAGAAATTCACAGGTGTTTGCTACGGGGAAAAAAAACAAACTGAACCAGTTGAAGTTGAATAGACAGTTAAATACGGTTAAAACTCCAATATGACATCAGGCATAACTCAAGTGCTGAAAGGAGATTATCCAGCGACAGTTTGACTTTAAATGGAAATACTGTCAGCAGATGTGTCAAATGTGTAATGCTCGAACATGCTTCTACACACATGCACAAGGTGCTCTCAACTATTAATTAAAAACAGGTGATGGTCACTGGTGTGCTTATTATTATTATTATTATTATTGTTAATAATAATAATAATAATAAGACATCAGCAAGACACACCACTCCACTCTGTTACACGGAGGCACACAGCTACACTGGGCTCTGCAACAAGGATGAAACAAGCCTAACAGTGAATGTGGCTGAAGTCAGAAGAGCTGAAGTGTTTTATTTTTTGTTAGTTTATTTAAAGCAGAAACATCAGCTGATGAGATGAATGCAGCTCAAATGTCAGTTGACATATAAACACTGAAAGAAGGCCAACTGTCATTTGAAGAGAAAAGAATTTAAATAGCCGAAGACAAAGAGATTCATCCATCCATCGTCTGTAACCACCTATCCAATTTAGGGTCTGCTGCACATAAGCAGAACTTTTCAGATATGTTACTTTGAAAGATGTCTTGTTATTGTTTGTCCAATTTATTGTCCAAAGGGGACAGTGTCCTGTTTTGCTAAACCGCATAATAAGACATATAATAGGACTAGTAAAGGAAATCGATTTTACACTAGCACAGAAACAAACCATTGCAGTTTCTAAGACAATCAAAAATGTACTGTTAAAGGTGAGACAAAGATACATTTCAGAAATTTAAAGTTTTAAAGTCTATGTCAATTGTGAATTAATTCAGCAAGTAAAGTTTGGTGCAGTGTTTTGTTTTGAACTGTATCATTTTACATGTACTTTGATTCAGACCTCTGACTTGACTTTGACGTGTGCCTTGTAATCCCAAAGTTTTTCTGTTAAGAAATGAAAGACTGAATATCATTTGAAGAACATACAGAAACTGGAATTTTTTTTAAATGGAGTAGACAAAAACAATCAAAGACCACTTCCACTTCACAACTGGATGTAAAAAATAAAGGAAACAACAGAGAACATAACTGGCATAAGGCCATGTATCTAAAGCAGTTTGAGGCAAGACGTGTCATCACTGCATGTGTCTGTGACCCTGTTACTGCGGACGTACAGCCCAGTGTGTGTATGTGCATGCTTTCCGGGATTATAAGTGGGCTACGAGTGTGTGCCAAACAGCACAGCCTGGGTTTAGGTTGTGCAGAAAGACCAGTAGGAAATGATAAATAAATAAATGAGCCAGTCAGCCAGTTGGGGTGTTACGAAGACTAAACACTCCCTGATAACATCACCCTGGATCAGGCTGGGCTCAGTCTCCACTTGAGGACAGCCTCACATTTAAGAGGGACAGTCAGTAAGCTTTGGCACCTGAGACAAGGTGGATCACTGCTGTGTGTATCTTATCAAAGACCTCAACAACCCCCTCTTATTTTTGAGTACTGCCACTTGATCAGAGTATCACACAGGGTGTCACAGAAAGAAGACCAGAAAAGAAGACAAAGAAGACAAGCTTGTTGCTCTTGTTAGTCTATATGGTGTGAAACTTTGTAAGCATAGACACGTCACACAAATGGTTAATAGTGGCCCCGGGGATCTTTTATAATCATGTGAACCTTGATCAGATAAGTTTTTATGGCCAAGCGGTCGGCCAACAATAGAAACACCAAAATATGTCAGCAACAACACCTGCCTTTTGTTAATGCTACAAGAGAGCACATAACAGGGAATCCCAAAAGCAGTCAGTCTAGAAAGATCAGTTACCAAAGATCTTACCAAGATGAAAGGGAACTGTTTCTTAAATTAAAGAACAAACACTTTCTATTAATGTTAAGAGTCTATTTATATATACAATCAGAAAATTACTAAAATTAGGCATAACCTCTTGTATCACACGCAGAAAATCATGTACTAATACCTACTACTAACTACAATGTTATACCAACTAATTCACCAATTTAAACTTTACACTTTCACTTTATATGGACCAACGGAGGTATTCTCTGTCTTTGTTCGGGTTTTTTTTCCTGCGGTCATTGTGTCTTCGGGGGTTGGTAGATTCGGAAGTGTGCGCACCGATGAGGTCATCAGTGAGATCACATAACTGCCTGTGAAGTTTTTTGTCTAGATGTTAGCCTAACCAGTTGTCAGGGAAAGATGTTTGTTTGCAGCAAATGGAGCTAACACGAGCAAAGACAGAAGAAAGCCTGCCTCTGCACGCTTGCTTTCATCCCCTGAAACCAAGTGCACAATACAGGCGTTTGATTTAGCATTTATACACAAGAAACAGATCATAAAAAAGGTGAAACCTCCCTCAACACATCAACCAGTCATACGGCATTGAAACCCTGAATGACGAATGGTCATGGTCATCAGCTGAAAGGCATGTGGTATATTACCGAAAATTTCAGTCAGTGAACGAGTGGTTGTGGTTTTCCTGTTTCTGCTTTTAGCTACACTGGACAAATGGTAATAAAGAAAATGGACAAAGAAAAATGAACTCCCCTCACCCCTTGCTTTCCTAGACCGACACGCTAGGAAAGACATCAACACTTCCTAACAGGTATCTGTTTTGAGGGAGCAAGTGGAAATAAAAGAATTACTGGTGGGGCAACCCAACGCATCCCACCACCCCAATGACACTAGACTGGCCCACCTACGACCGCGACACCCACATTGAAAATGCAGAAACATGGGCTTACACTACTTCCCGTGTTATCAGTATCATACTAGTAAACATGAACCAGCCTTATCTTTATTTGAGGAAGAGATTTGAATCAGCAATATTATAACTTATCTCAACTATGCAGCAACAGACACATGAATGTAGAGAACCCGCAGCACATTACTCTGTTTGGCCAAGGGCGCAAGCCTCCAGGACATCTCCACTTGGTTTATGTAGCAAGGCCTGAATCCAAATGTGCACTAATTCACTGTGCATATATTTGTTTGTGTGTGTGTGTTTGTTGTCGTTGTTGAGTGTTGTCTTCTTGTTTGTGGCCAGAGCAAAAGCCCAAATTAACCTTCACAAAGAACAGGAAAGATGACCCTATAGACTAATCCCTCTGGCTGAAGCAGCAGCGCTATGGCAGCACTCACCGACATGCATGTATGCATCAGTGAAGGACAACTAAAGACACATAAACACAAACGCGCCTGAAGTAACCAAATTATCTAAACTTTATAAGAAGGGGTTTAGGATGTGGATCCCAGAGAAAATAAACAGCTATCACTTTAGTTTAATGATGCTTTAAAAGGATGCTTGCTTGGCAGATTTCGAGGACTCGTTTGTGGTACAAAAAAAATTGTCTAAGAGGAAAAAATTAGAAAGCAATGTTGTTGCAAAACCACTATCAATGAGGAAATGACGAGGAAAGTCTGTGAAACCCTGGGTTAGCACACATTTAGAAGCGCTGGTGCCTCCGCCGCTCGTGAACCCATCATTCCGCTTTCGCGAAAAACAAAAGCGTCAGTTGGACGCGCGTTTATGATACCCCCCTCACCCCCACCCCCATCCCCACTTACGAGAAACACCCGACGTGAGCGGCAAATACGAACCTCTCGAAAAGGATCCTGACGGCGAAAATCCCCAAAGCGAGCGGGAAAACAGTAATCAAGTGTCCAGCTTTGGGATACTCCACCCCGGGCGCTGGGTCTGCCAGATCCGCCCAGGTTACGTTGTGCGGCAGCCAGAACCGCTCGTTCCAAAACCAGGCTGAAAGAGAGGCCATCTTTCACTGAGCGCCAGTCGCGAATAAAGTAATTTTAATCCGTTTGGATGGACGTGTAAAACTTGTTCAGCACCGCTCCTTCCCCTGTGCCACTTGTATGATGACTCGCTTCACTCAACTTTGCCGCACAGCGTAAAGCAAACTGGAGCTGGAGCTACACTTCCGCCTCAGACTTTCAAAATACAAATTCTTAGCGACCCATTGCCGAGTTGTGTTCATAGACTGTCGGGAAATTTCTCAATGTCAGCAGTAACATAACAAGCTTACTACATTTAGTTAGAGAGAAATGTACTTTTTACGCCACTGCGTTTATTTGACGCATTTAGTTACTTTGCAAATACAAAATAAAAGAACATAAATAAAATGTATATAAATATCTAGTTAAAACCTTAAATTAGTTCAGTAAAACGGGCAATTCTGTCTTGAGTACAATATGGGTTTAGGCCACGGTGCCAATTTCATAGGTATTAACAACACAATTATCTAATTCCTTTATACGGCAGCTAAGTGCAAAACGCAGACTTTCATTTTTCTGCATTGCCACAGTGTGTGTTGTGTGTGTGTTTCAATATTTTGCCACAAGAAAAAAAAAAGCGGCAAACATAATGACAACACAACCTATAACAATCACAGGGGCACAGGATGAACGTTTTACTGGTAGTTACTAACTCGTTTGGCATCAGTCTAATTACGCAGATATTATGACGTAAATCCGGTGCTTTTGAGCCCTGACAATGCAACGAACCTAATCAAAAACGATTTATTTAGTCACATTTGCTTTCGATTCAGTTATGTCTCTTTGACTTGCAAGTTAAATGAGATGAATTTCAACTTAAGCCTGCCCACGCTCTGCTTGTTCGCTTGGCCCTGCTGCCACTTTTACTTTTACATTCTTATTGTCAAACGCATCAGCTTCCTGTGATTTATGTCTCCCACATACCAGCCCGGCTGCCGCCCTCAGATGAGGACTGGATTGAGGAAGTGAAGCGAGTCCCTCCTCCTTCAGCGAAGAGATCAATGACACCCATCTGTCCGCTGTTTCACAGTCACAGCCAGGCTGATGTCAGATACTTTCATATTTGGATTGTGGCAATATACACCCTCAGATAAATAGATTTTGTTTTCAAAAAGACCTGACTGAAAAAGTCTTAGAAAGCAGATGGTGAGTGAGGGGCTTGTGACTGGTGTGATGGCGCACTCACGTGGTCAGTGCGTGTATCACAAATTAAAAAGGCTTAAGGAACAGTATGTAACATCTGACCTATTAAAAAGCAGGAATAAAATATTTGCATATACACAGTTCTAGTAAAAGTCATGCATTTGTTAATGTAAAACATGCACATTTTAAACTGTAACTCAAATTAGATCCAATATGTCCCATTGTAATATGACTGGCATCACAGTGGAGTAGCATTTCAAATAAAAGGGCATCCTCCTTTCATTGGTGTACTTAAGCAGGGATGAGGCAGCTGCAGTGCTGTCTACAGTCTAATTATAGATGTACATTTGCTCCTTTGGAGTGTGTTAATATTAGAACTCTCACAGGGCAGTCGACTCAATAACTATGCAAAGGATTTTGGAAAGGGAATCAGATTTTAAACAAGTGGCAAATGATGTAACTTCACGCTCCACATCATGAAAAATTTACTGGAATTCATGGGTGTGATTTAATAGACACGCAAGTGTCAGCTATTGTACTGCAGACTGCAAAATCAAGGCCGGGAGACACAGGCTCTTGTCTGGTGCAAGCTGGCACTTTTCCCCACAGGGACTGATGGGATTCACTGGCGTATGGTGACAGACAGATGGCAGTTGATGAAGGTGCTCTTGCTACCTGCTTATCATGTAAACAGAGGTGTTTGTGAATGAATCCGCAGAGTACAGAACTTATGGAAATGAAAAACACTGGAAAATGTTTACATTCACAGTCTGATAATTCATACTAACTCACACAGCTGTCACTCCTGAGGGCTGTGACTGAGGCGGCAGGACGTGCAACTAAAAGACAGGTTGAAGTAGACGCTGTAGAAAATGGTAAAGGTGAAGCGTTTAGTGTGGCAGCCTGACTTGAGCTTAGGTCAGGTTACAGTGAGGCTGATGTGTAAGAGTGTAACCTTCATTAAAGACACCAGCAAAGTTAAAACTAAAATACGGCACATCTACACAGGCGAGAAGGAAAGAAGTTTAAGAATTTATTCCAAAAAATAAGTCTTAAGCAATCGATTGCACCTTCAGATGTAGACGAATAAAAGTAACGGAGTAGGAGTGGTGGCTGTTGTGTGCTCAGTGCTTTGTTGACCATACATGTCAGTATAAAGGCAAGTCAAGGCACTTTTACCCAAGATGTTATGTAACATTTCATAACATTAAGTTGAAGTTGATGTATTGTGTCATTTAAATTCTTAGCATTTTTTAACACTTGGCAAATTTCCACAATTATTAGTGACATGTATGTTTACAATAGAAAATACACAGAGGCGAGAACAGGTGTTATGCCTCTGTCAGTATTGCAATAACAGAAGTTTAGGTAGATGGAGAACAACTACGCTCCATTTTTTTATTGTCTTTGTTCAAAAATCAAACACGAGAGCAGTCAGGATTAGGCACAAACTTCACCTGACTCGCTCTGCTATAAAATCCTCTGTGAATACTAATGTAAAAGTCCTTTCTTAACTTCCAGCCACCCATCAGGTCTCGTTTCGGTCCTTCACACGTGCTCTGGATGGTTCTGCAAACACTTGATGAACTCTGTGACTGGGTGGCCATTGAAGCAGATCTGGTAAACAGCAGTAAAAAGAGGAAACCTGGAGAAACAATAAAATGGTTTAAGATTAAGATGTGAGAAATATGCATCTTTGTTTTCTTGCAGAGTTAGATTGAAGTGAAGACTGGAAACTCTGGACAACTGGCTCTGCCCAAAAAGAAGTAATCTGCCTATCAGTACTAAGGGTTCAAAGAACAAGTGATGCATTAATGGGACCAAAAATAAAGTCATTAGCTTCTCCACAAAAACAAATAAATACATTTCCCAAAACTATTCCTTTAAACAGAGTACACATTTGCATAATGTGCAAATATGCAAGTAAAAGCCCAACTCACATTCATTAGTGATTGTTTCAACAAGCCACATTTGGTAAAGACCTTAATAAAATATGAGAGAAACTTACTTTTCAACCATACTTTTCTGTTTCAAGACTTGGTGGACCTCAGTTGCAGTTGCTGGACCTTGTAGCTTTTGACCGTTCAGCAGCTCATTCTCTAACTGCTCAATGCTCTACACAGAGATATGTCTGGTGTTACGTTAAAATGTTTTTTTTTTTTAAGGTAAGACAGAGTCAGAGATGATAAAGAAGAAACACAAAATGAGACAAAAGCTATTCCTCACTTTGTTTGTTTTAGCAAAAGCTTCTCCTATCTTGCGGTTGCGTCCGCCGTAGCAGGTGGTGATGAGGTCGGCGACACCGCAGCTCTCCAGGAAGGTGGCGGGGGAGACAGGGCAGTTTGTGCAGAAGACCTTGGCGAAGGCAATCATCTCCATGAGGCCGAGACGAATCACTGCTGCTTTGGTGTTGTCGCCAAAGCCCAGGCCATCACAGAAACCAGCTCCTACTGCTACGATGTTCTGCAGCAGCAACAAGGAGGAGAATCTGATGCCATTTTTTTGCCAAATTATTTAAAACAAAATAAAACAGGAGATTGTTGATTATTAGTTAGTACCAATAACAATGGATATTTTGAATTAATACTGCACCTTTAAAAAGAGCAGATGGGCCTCGTAATACTTTCCACAGTTTTTCTCATCTTCTACTTCTAAACTATATCTGAATTATACAGACGCCTAATACTGAATTTAAAAGGAAATGTCTACAAATATCAATCTACAAAGGATCCTTCAGACATGCATTCCTCTGTAAAACTCGCATGTGTATTTTTAAGTGCTCAAGCACAGATGTAACATTATTAACTATGGCAGTGCTCGGGTGGTTGTCAAATCCAAGCAACGGATTCATTTTGCGGAGGACAAAATCTGACCTTGAGAGCTCCACAGATCTCCACTACATCTGACTCCTCCACCACAGTGACGCGGAAGTTGGTAGTCTGCATCAGCTCCTTCAGCATGGGCCAGATTGTTTTGTCTTTGCACCCTGACATAACAGAAAAATCCAGAAATGCACACCGACAGCACAATATACAGAAACAATGCTGTCTTTGAAAGCTATTCCAATCAACTTAAAATGTACTGCTGCCATGTCTTGCATCCCCTGTCATGAAAATGTTGTTTATATGCTTCATAATGTTCAAATTAAATGACTGTAAACAAGAACAAGTATTGAAAAAAATGGTGGTGTTCTGTCTGGACACTGGCTTATTGATACTTTGGATCAATTGTTACTTAATTACATGTCCAAAATGATCCAGTCATGTTGTCCCACCTCCACTTACCACGTATATGCATTCAGAATAAATCACTGCTGAATTCACATGATATGACTCTGCTTACTTTAATATGAAACTGCCATTTTGGATATCTTATGCAAGAACTAAACTTCATACCGATGGTTGTTTCACAGAACTTCTCATCAGCAACCTCGTTGGCGATGTTTGCTCCCATGAGTACCGCCATGGTGATGCCCAGTTTCCCTCGGATGACTTCTGAGATCAGCTTAAGGCCTTCTGGACCTGCATCAACACCCTTTAATGACCGATAAAAACAAAATTAGATCAGACGTCCCTATCTTTGGTGCGCTGTGATAGTACCTTAAAGGACTGGACACTTTGACTTGTATTATGGCACTGTATGAACATAAAACATTGTAATAAAGGAAGGCTTTGACCTTGATGAGAGACATTCCCACAGCATCCTTCTTGATGTGGCCTTTGATGGTGTCACACACTTTGCCAATGAACTGGTGAGGGACCACAAAGATCAGGATATCGGCTCCCTTCACAGACTCAACCATGTCTGGAACAGCCAACTGATAACGACAGAGAAATAATGATACAGAAACGAAAGCCAACAACGAAAATGTAAACAAAAAAAAAAAAAAAAAAAACAAGTTGGATCCCACACAGGATCCAAAAGAAGCCTGCCATTTTTCCTGATATGGAGTTGATACTGTAAGTGTAGGTTTAGTGCTTACCACATTGGGGGGCAGCTTGTGACCAGGCAGATACTTCACATTTTCGTGGTCCGTATTGATGATTTCTGTCAGCTTACGGTTGTTCACCATCTCCTCGAACACCCACATGTTCACGGTGGTGTCAAACTTGTCATACTGAGCTGCATTGGCACCCACAATCTTGGCAATGGCAGAGCCCCTGGTGACATGGAGATACAATCATTCTGGGGTCAGGACATCAGCTGAATGAAGATATTGTCTCGACCCCCAAAAAAGTTTGAGCGATTGAACAAATGTGAATGGATTTTACACTGGGCTGTAGCAGTTTCTAAGCTTCGATGTGATGCCAAAGTGCTATGTTTCTTAAGTTGAAGCCCTAGTTGTTGTTTAGACAGACAAATTTAGTCTCTTGCATTACTGCTCTGCTGATCATGAATTTTGTTTTGTGTAGATTTATGTTAAGATGTTTCAGCATCAGCTACTGCTGTTATTAAAGCGGTTGTACATTGACCATCGTTGCATCAAAAGCAGTACACAACACAACACACTTTTCTGTTCACCTTGTTATTAACAGTTCACTTCTTATAGTTACTGTAATGCATCTCAGATTCCCCACTAGTGAACCCCACTGTAGGCTGGCACACGAACCTCTGTTAATCTTGTATTGCAATGGAGACTTGCACAACTTAAGAAAGCGGCTTTTTTCAGACAAAAATAATATCAGCAGATCTTTATGTTGGCATTTAGGGAGTCTTGCATTTTATTATGATACTGTATGAACCATTGTGTGAATCCACATAAAACTGGCTATGAATATAATGTATCAATAAGCTGCTCTTTCATTACATATATAAGTCATAGAACAAAACTTCATTAGTAATAGTGATAGTGTACGTAATAAGGGAAAATGTGTATTTTACACCACTACACTGCAACGGCAGTATGACAACTAATTACTTTAAACCTTATTTTCCTTACTTATACTTCAGTAACATTTGAAAGCAGGTCGTTTAACACGTGTAATTGAGTATTTGTATTGCTACCTCTAGTTAAGTTTGTGAGTACATCTTCCACCGGTGACTCATCTAAATGTCATGCTGAGTGACGGACATCAACACCGCATCAACGCCGAGTCAGCACTTATGCTGCTGAATAATAAATGTCAGGAGCGGCTTCTTTTTGGGGGTGTGGGGGAACCAAAGGTCAGACAGTCTCAGAAGACCTCCTGCAGAGGCAGAGCAAAATCCACTGTGCGCTCGCAAAACTGCAAGCGACTTTCGGGACGTCATGAATCATTTATCGCCTTTAAAAGCTGCTTTCTGGCCTCCAAAGTTTCTAAGTTTTGGTCAACATTCACAAACCGCTGTAAGTGCTTGTCAACTCTTACACAGAGAATTGAATAACGACATAGCGACTGAGCTGTTGATGCCCCCAGTTTAAAATGAACTGCACTGAAATACACCAGAAAGTGCAGTAAATCGCATTTAAAACACCACTCACCAGTTACCAGAGCCAACTACGCAGACTTTCTTTGGTGCCGCCATCACGTGTTTCTCCTCCCAGACGGAGCTGCTGCCGGTGCGAAGACGGGACTGAATCCGAAGTTAAGTGTATTTATACCAGACTCACCGAGGCTCTGGCAACACCCTCCCCTCATGGTTGGTCTACTCCGTCGCCTCTCACGGACAAACTCTGTCCCTCCAAAGGCCAGTTCACACTTAGATTCATACTTTGCCTTAAGAAAGTGGCACACTCATTCACATTTATTTCAAAGTGCTCAGTGGGGGTTTTTTTTCCCCTGCAAGATGATATTTTACAAACTTGAGTCAGTAACTAAGTGATGAGATTTAACCCAGCTAGTCGGATGTATTGTTCTATAGACTTTAAATAAGATCACACACACATCTACTCATCTAGCCCTACACACACACTAATGCTGAAATTTTACCAAAAAAACAAAAAAAGAAAAAAGTACAATGGGCGATACAAAATATACTTACTAAAATTACTCAATACAATACATGCATCTTGATTACCTCAAATGTATGCATATTGTACTGTATTGGTAAATTTTGTCTTTCTTATATGACTAAGTCAAACTGGCTCATCAAGCCAAGCCAACTTTATTTATAAGGTACTGGAACAGTGCTGTGACTAAGGGAGACATCTGAAAAGCTCATTTTGGGCTTTACACGTGATTTTTTTTTCTATAGAAATGTATTGAGGCCATTTTTCTTTTTGCAGAGGTTAAAACACTATAGAAACTACCACATAATGGTACATTTTACATATGCTTTATTATAACATAACATACAGAAAAATAGGTTTGGTCCATGAAAAAGTCTGCAGATTTTAATAAGACTAAAATCCCCTAAAGTGTTCCCAATACTGGTTCTAAATTATGTACCAGCCCAAACCCACGTTAGTGTATTCTTGAAATTTATTAATGAAATGCACGCCTGTCTATACTTCAACAGGGAAACAACCATTAAATTCAAAAGGTGTCAGTCTTCAGCCAGTGTACAAAGAAGCTACAACTCTTTAAATCCGCTGGGACATGTAAGACCAAGCTTTTCAAGTGTTTATGGCTTCTATTGATTACGACACACAAAACTAAAAGCAGAAAGGTTCTGCTCTCCTCAACTTGCAGGTGATATGAATGCTTTTGCCCAACAGAGCAGCAGTTCATCATATGTGACTTTATGTTGTATAGCGCTAAATAACAGGGCTCTGTGAGCAAGAACTGATGAATATAAATACTGGTTCAACTATCTGAGCGTAGACAAAAAAATCTGTCAGAATAAGATACAATTTACTTCACATCCATCTTCAATTTTTCTGCTCAGCATTTACAAAACTATATAGACTAGAGGTACTCATACTAGCTACTTCCTTGATCTGTACTAGTTAACAAGACAAGTACTGATATAATACATATTCTTAAAAACAAGGATCACTGATAAAGTAAACTTCATACTAAATGGCACAAGGGAAAAAATAATAAAACAATGCATATTCTGCTGTGATGGAGTCTCCAACTTATCAGTACAATGGGCCGTGGCACAAACTGTCAATGCAAAGCAATCAGAACTAGCCAATGTGCTGCTCGATTGATTACAAACACAACCACGATGAAAATCTAACTGAACAGACAGGTGCCTGGGGATGAGCCAGGAGTGTGAAATGAAAATCTACTTCCCAAAATGGGAACAAAGAGAATAAACACATTCTCGTCGATTTAAGATAGATTTAGATCCAGGGATAAATCACATTATATATGTTGCCAGGTACAATTTGCCATCTGCCTTGATTTGTCTACAATTCCCATTTTGTTTGGGCACAAAGCATTTAAAAAAAAAGAGGAAAAAAAAAAAAAAAAAAAAGGAATGCTTTTGGTGAGAGGGAAATAAAAACAAACAACAAAAACAAAACAAAACCATACAAACTTGTTTAAGATGCAACCAAATAGCAACAGGAGGTGAGGATAGAAAAAAAAGTTGACATCCTACATAACGGTAAAGCCATCTAGCATCTATGTCTCTCTAAGTTGGTAAGATAACTCTGGGAGCAAATTCCGTTCACACACGTTGGTCTTGTCATTTGCAGCCTGTGAACACATTTCTTTAGGTGTTCCTGATGCCAAGTGCCTGCTCCAGCTCCTGTCGCCTCTGCTGCACCTGAAAACCATTTCACAAAGATTCAATCACCAGAAGACAAAGCTGTGATAAAAGTCAACAATGGGGATGACCAAAAATAACAGCCATGCTATCAGCTCATTAAGGCTACATGACAATACTGCAGCACTACTGATGTAATTAACTTTTTGATGGACCAGTTTCTGAATTCAATCCAGTTTTTAAATTCGGATTGCGTTTTGGAAAATAAATAAATAAAATGATATCTGCCTCAATTTTTGATGCAGATTTTTCGCATTTAATAAATAAATGTTTAAAAAGAATAAGCAAGTTAATTCATAATGAAGTTAATTGTTAAAGAAAAACAATAACAATAAAGTACAGGTAAGTTCATCTGCAGCAGGCGTAATTATTACTTCTCTTATTAATTCCATGACAAGCGTGCAATACATGTATCTGCCATCGTCCATGAATGTTGAAATATCACGACAATCCATTAAATTGTTCTTGAGATAACTAAGTTTGGATCTGAGAGGTAGAGGTAAACAGAGAAAAAACAAATTACCTTGGAATAGAAGTAGCGACAGACTGCCTCCTGAGCCCACGGCTGGTAGTAAAACTCTGCTCTTCGCTCTTCTTCTGGGTTTCCTACCACATCGGTCATTGTCTGTTGAAAGACAACAAAGAAAACTTGATCTCAAACTATTCCCATGGCTGAGAAATGAAAGCCCAAAGGACCTTGGAAAAAGAATGAACCACCGCCAGCAAGTGACTGAATTAAACAACAAGCACAGCTATGATTAACTTTTTTTTTTTTTTTTGATAAGGTCGACTGAGCTGTTGCTGTGGGGGCAGCCAGTGAGCCTTGGACTGAGTTTGTTCAGTTTCACAGATATTCAGCTGAACAAACACTGCAGGTGGGTGATATCTGGTCAGCAGTTAATTAGCACACTTATGGGACAGACAGGAGCCCAGCATGCACCCAGTTGGGTATGTTATTAAATATTTCACACTCAGTTTTAACTCTGGCCTCTTCAGTGTGTTTCAGCACTGTGAGCAGCATGAGCTTCGTCATATCGCTTGCATAATATATATGTAATGCCTTTGGAGTTTCTGCAGGGTTCACCAAGTTAATCAAAAAATATCTTAAACCACATAGATAGAACGGACGAAATCAATGGAATCCAAGACAGACAAGGACTCAAATATTACCAAGTGCATGAAATTATACAATAATTCTGTAAAACCGCATTAAGAAATCATCGAACACAACCTAGCTGATTGAACAGATAGAAAGCTTATTTATAAACTAGCATCACTGGTTTAGAACAATACATTAGGAAACTGAAATATCACATACAAAACAAAAGCTCCAAGGCAATACTATTTATGCCAAACTATAGAAAATATGAAATAGTTGTTTGAAATCTATGACTTCTTACTCTTACTAAACTCTGTATTAAATTAAATCAATGTATGCATAAATTGATTACCGAATGTAAATTTTGCGTTTACTAAGCAGTTCTATTTCTTAAATATAAATGCTTACAAGCCTCCACTGCTTGCAGATGTTGTCTGTTCAAAAGACTGAACTTTTACATATACAAAGTAGATAAGTCTACCAAATTAAAATATACAATGGATGAACAATATGCTTCTAGAAAGGTGGTACCAGTAATGACAAAAACAACTAACTGGAAATGATGAGTCACTGTTGCTACTCCCTTTTGATCTGCTGTGGCTACAGTCAGTGGGGAAACTGGTACTGCTTCATTTCTACAAAATGTCTTTCTGAATAATAGTTTAAACCATCTATAATATGTCTATAAAATGTAATATTTATATAGATATTATTGCTGGAATCGAAAGTTTTTTTACCATTAAACCACAGCATAGACATTTAAGGATGCATGAGACACTGACGACAGCTATGACATGCATAAGGTTTCAATAATGAATTTATAGAGACTGGATTAAAATAATAAAAATGTAAAAAAATAAATCAAACCTCATTAATAACAATATGTACAGTGATGGAAAAAAATGCAGAAAAAGCCCAACTAGCTCAGTATGAGATCACGGCAGATAGATTCACCTTGAGGTCTCTGCATTGTGACTGCAGCCAGTCGTTGATAAAGCCCTGAGGATCTCTGGCAAAGCTCAGCATGAACTCTCTCTGGGTCTTCAGCTGGTTAATGGTCTCAATGGTTTCGTGGATCTGAGGAGAATCAGAGAAGAACCATCAACCTAAAGAAATGAGTGAGCTATCAATTATTAGTTAAGGCCAATATGTCAAATAGTATCAGACATTGAATAAGTGAGCTGTGGGTAGACGTTTCCGTTTTTATATTTCAGATCATATAGTACATTTTGATCATATTGTACATTTAGACCAGTTAAAAATTTCAAGGAAATCAAACATATGATAATCACTTGTTAGAGATCTATTTTAAGTGGCAATTCAACTGCTTGCTCTGACAACCAGCACCTTGGAGTTGTCAGCAGTTTTAAATATGCAGCTATTGTACAGATTTAACACGGCTTGAAAAACGATGTTTTTAGTAGCTTATATCTTCTAGCTCCAGAGTGAGGGCTCTGCATGGGCATGGCACATGCCGCTAATTATTTGAAGCACTGCCTCCCCCTAGCACAGGCCTACTTGTTGGTACTTTGCTTATATGTTGGAGGAAATCCTGATCCAAGTTTGTATGTCTAAGCCATTATTGTTTGTCAGTCAAGAGCTGTAAACTATTTCCTGTTTTGAATAAATACTGTTTTGATAAGTTTAAGTTGATTGGAAAGTATTAAGGATGTTTTATTCCAGAAATATGCTATTGGGACTATTAGAAACATCATACTGGAATTATGCAGATTGTTATATCTAGTAAAGATTTACTGAGAAATGTTGGTTAAGCATAAGCATAAAATTATGCCCAGAAGTCAAAGGCAGGCTCTGTTGTCAGTAAACAGGGTGTAATCAGCAACTGTATCCAAACACAGAATAAAGTTTGGAAAAAAGGAAAGAAAGAAAAAAAAAAAAAAAAAAAAGATACTAACTACCTAACAGTTATGGGTGGGTTTGACTTGTCACAGAACAAAGACTACACAGGAGGACTTCTTTTGGGGGAAGGGCACTCTGCCTTATAAATGGAATTATAGCCAAGCCAGGCCCTGCTACTGGCTGCTAGTAGGAGGTCAAGTAGAAGGGACCTCCCTCAATATTGGCTTAAAATAAGGCAATAATGCAGAGGCAATATGAGAGAGAGCAGATGTGAGTAAAATTACCCTCAGCATGTGCTCATGTGAAAAAAATTTGACATAGTGGGCTTGTTGAATGGTTGTTGACTGTGCTTTAAATGGCCTTAGCAATTATATCAGGTGGAAGATGTTGCATGTCAATGTGACAACCGTGAAATAACTGTGCATAACTACATAACAAAAAAAAAAAAAAAAAAACAACAAAACAACAGCTGGTGGTTGTTTGGGTGGGGTCTGCACCTTGTTGTCCAGGCCAGCTATTTCCTGCTGACTGGCTGTGGAGAGCAGGAAAGAGTTCATCTGGGTTTTCAGTGTGTCGTCCACCTCCACATCAATGTCATAGCAAGCAGTCTTCTTTTGGTCATTGGGGTCCACACTTCAAAAACGTTTAGACAATATATTATACAGGCTTTCTACATTGCATTTGACCATTGCCATTTTATTCATTGTGCCTTGTACTTGTAAAATGGCATCTGAATTCAAACACTGTGCCCACTAGCTGTTTATGTCAATGTACCAACTCCTAATATTCACATTACATTGGTGGCTAAAGGTAATTTTTGCATTTTCTTCTCCAGACCTTCACAGCATTTGGGCAGACTCTACCCTACCTTTAAATAAAAACCTAACTACTACTCTAGCAATCTTGGCTGTTACCTGATCACATGGTTAATGATAATGGGCTCTGGAGGCATTAGGAGTGCATGCAAGCGCTGTGGGATCTCAGAGAACTTCATTCGCTGGGTCTCAAAGATCTGCAAAACATGGACAAAGTTTGGTTAATCAGTGAAAAACTAAGGGGAACTGAAAGATTAGTTTCTGAAGTTTGAACTTAAACTGGTCACTCTTTTAACATAACTCTTAAGACAAGCCTTGAGAAATTCTTTGTTCTAGTCACTGTCAGCAAATCCAACCAAAGGACCTAAACCAATATTGTGTTTGTCTATCCATCATTGATGTGAGCATAAAAGTAATAAACGAAATAAGGTTTTATGTACACAAAATATTTGTAGGATCAAATCACTGTCTTTTGTTGGAAGGTATTTACAAGAAAAAAGACTTAATAACTAAGGCAAAAGCATGCAACAAATATCAACACGAAGATAGTATGTTAACATTTATTTGAGCAGTACACTAAACACACGGAGTTTTTGGTTGGTTTCAATTAAGGCTAAGAAATAGTTCATTGTATTTGTTTCAGTGAAACAGTATCACAGTAATGTGGGAAATGTTTTACCATAATATGCTGTTATTAATGGTTACATAAAGTTTTGTAAGGGGGTTGAAATCAAATACACTGTAGCAAACATCTTAATTGACTTACAGAATTATGCACGTGGATCATTTCCTTTAGACAGACATCAAATTCCTTATTAAAACTATGATTCCAGCAATGTTTTCCAGCTTTAATGAAGCCCAACCAATGAAGGTGACACTTATGTACTTTTGTAGATATTGCTGCTGTACAACTAGTTGCTACTTTACCCTTTAATCACCTGCAGCCTGCATTTATTGCTTACTATTCTAATGCAGATATTCATTGTATGACTCATATAGTAAATATAATGAAATTACCATTTTACCTTTTCACTCCATAGTGGTACATGTACAGGAAGGCCTAAACATTCTAGGTAACATTTAAGACTAATGCATTATCCTCATCAACTCTGTAGAAATTCAACATTAGTTTCTACATTCCTCTGTTTATATTGGCAGAGAAGAAAAGAACTCACTGGGAAACCAGTCAGTGACTCAGAAAGAGAGTGTCCCCATAAAAGGACACAGGAAGGGAAAGTGACTGTACAATATCAACAGCAGAACTGAACAGGAAAACTATGAGACTGTCCATCTTTTTAGGCTTCATGCAACAGCTACAAATATTCAATGGGTTTACAGAAGGAAAGGCCTTTGGGTATTACCAAAATGTGCCATTAGTTTTTTAAAAATTCAAAAGTGGTTTACGTTACAAAGGAATTCTACTGACCTGCTGCAGGTACTTGTCACAGTTGATGAACTCGCGCTCATGAGGGTCTTGAAGCTTATGGGTCTTAACGTACTGCCATAGGGCCTGAATGATGACAGGTCGGGTCTGGGTGTGGATTCCCAGCATACGAGCCAACCGGGGGTCCAGCTTGAACTGAGGAGGCTATTTTGTACATAGCATCAATGATGAAAATTGAGGGTAAAGTGAAATAAGGGAAACTACTAATTGTTACACTTGAAGGCAACATGACAGAAAGGCCTATTAAGAGAAAGATCACGCTGCAAGGGTATTTACCTGGTAGTCAAGCATGAGCAGGACAGTGCAACGAACACCCACGTCACCTGGCCTCTTCACCTGGAAACCATCTGTCTCCTGGGTGGTGGCAGTCCTATGCCACTGAAATAATAACACATTTTATTAACAAGTATCCATTTAGTGATCCTTCTAAAAACAGGTAATGTTTACATGTCAAGATAATTGTCAAATTGTCAGTACAGCCACATACACCTAATTCTTAGCATTTCTGGACTGAAAAGGTAGTCAGTGTCCAGTTTATTAGTTACACTTGTTTGTATGGTATTTAGTTCTTAAGCATTCGACAATTTATAAGATTATCCTTTTTATATGTACATGAACACAACAAAGAAACATGATTCCAACATGATTCCAAAATAGTATGACTATTAGTTAATAATTTAATAGTTAAACCATTAAAACCCTATGTGCAATAATAAGAACTGAGGACCTTCTTGCTGCAAGGTGACAGTTCTATCTTTGCAAAACTGTGCTGCCCAGTTTATGTACAGATGTACCCAACAAATGGGCTCCTGAGTGAAAACTGTAAAATCTTTAATATAGTAATAATGTAAAGAAATGACAAATTACAAATAAATACATTTAAAAAGAACGTACTTTCAAAGTCACAACATTATGTAAATATCTGCAAATGAAAACATACAGATGCATAAAACAAATGATCTTACTTCCACAAGGTGGTTATCTGGACCGTACAGGTCCTTGTCTAACTCAATCACCAGAGACTTGAAGAATGAGGAGAACTTCCTTTTCTGTTTGGTGGCTTCATATTTAGACACAGCTGTCTGCAAAGTAAATATGGCTATTATTATAAATATGAAATCAAAACTTAAATGTAAAGCCAAGATAAACAGTTTCCCAACAAAAGACATTTCAAAGTTGTTCCATTGTTTAGTCATTTTAGTGCTTTGGATTTAAAAAAAAAAGAAAACTGTGGTCAGACTGGGAAGCCAGAAATAAATGCTTAATGCACATAAAACATTCATATTTTAGCAAGTTAAACCACTGTATTTCACTCATTAAGCTTACATCTTCTAGCAGACGCCCCTCAACACGCAACTCCCACGATGCAACTGTGCCTTCTCCATCCTCAGCATCAGGCTTTGCAGGGTTGAAGGTGTTTGAAATGAAGATCCGAAGCTTTCTCTTTTGCTTAAAAGAAAATAAAAAGTGAAATGGGACTCACTTTATGTGGTATTTATCATGCAAGAAGGCACAGATTTAGGGGGCAAAGGAGATAAGAGTTAAATGAAACCATACTTTAATGGGCCTTTTGAGGGCCTCTTGAATGTCCAGCCTCTTGCGCATGATGGTCTGGTCCAGCTTTCTCTCAAAAGCTAGCAGGTCCATGTATGCCTGAGACTCTGGGACCAGTTCCCTGATCTGGTCAGGGAAAAAAAAATATGCTGGTATTCACAACAGAGTACACAAGGAGGAACAAATTAACGGGTGTCAACCTGTTCCCCTTACACTACTTTTCAATAAACAGAACAGAACACCATTCATGTCCAGCTAATGGGTCTCAAGCACAAATGCTTAAAAAGCTGCAAGGACAAAAATATGTCAACAAGCCTTTGTAACTGCTCCAGCAATATTTATACAGCCAACTATTATGAGCCAACAAAGCCCCTGTTTCAGGTGGACTTATGAAATGCACAAATATCTATGTGTCAGGATACTGTCAGAATACATTTGTTTTCAATGAATAACAGGAATCACAGAAATAAAACCGCAATAAAATCAGAATGAATTAAAGCAGAATAAAACCTACTGGATAATCTTAAATTGACCCAACAAACATTAATTTAATAAAATCTGTAAGTGTGTGATTTTCAGACCACAGTATGAAAAGCAGGGGGGGACAATCAGTGTATTTTTGCCAACACTTTATGGAAGTATACAAGAATAATACATGACAAATTCTGGATTAGCAGAAGAAAACTGATAAATTTATGAAAAACTACTAATTTAGTTAAGCGATTTTTAAGACAGGTTTGTTGAGTAATTTCCCTTAGTAAGATGAACATCTAAAATTAAATTACATTTTTAATGTTTAAAATGGCTTCTGAGCCATGTCTTGTAGCAGACTTAAATCAACTCTTTTTCAACTTGTTAATAAACTAGAGCTAGAGGGTTTTTTCAGGTTCACCACTCTGGGCAAGAATGAGACTGCATAAATCTTACTACTTCCTTTAAAAGACCACCTTTATTTTAAATAGAGCCCTCAAAAATACAATTTTTACTAACATGCAAATGTAATCTCTTTAGTACTATTAAGAATGAATGAATTTTGATTAACACTCACCCTCTGAGGTAGAATTTTATCAGCCATCTTCTTCTTCTTTGTGCTGTAAAACAAAGCAATTAATACAAGGTAAATTAAAACCAGAGTAAATCTGTATGTATTAATAAAACGTCATTTAAGGTCTTTGTTGTCAACGAAAAAAACAGTACGGTCTACCTGGTCAATAATTTTTAATCTGCTTTTAGTATCCCATTGCCTTAAGCTAAAGGGGTTTCTTTAAGCTTAGAGACATTTAACTGGAATAGTGTGTGCATATCGACTAACAGCTGAATAAATGTAATAATTCTAAAAGGCTTTTTAACGTAAAATATATTAAATGTTTCCATTCATTCAGTCTATGATGAGAAATAATAAAAAACTAGTTGGGATTTTTCAGGTTGGTCTTAATAGAAACTTAAGTGTTTCTGAAAGAGTTCATCAGTGATTTTATAAAATTCAAACCTTAACAACAGCTGATGAGTGGTAAATTGATTTCCCTCAGCTTTGTAGAAACAAATCTTAGCATATGGCAGCTGAGTGGACATAATGGAAACCATATGTTCATACATGTGTGCTTTGTCATATGACAACAAACACTCCTAAATTTAGTGTGACAACTACTGGCTTGTACTAGGTTTCTAATTGACTCTCTAACCACAAGTAAAATGCAGGTAGATCATATCAGTCCGCTGCACCCCAGGGGAAAAGACAATGATGGAATTTCTCTTTAAACTGTTATAATTTTTGATACATTGAGATTCTATGTTGCTCAGCGAAATCACTGCAAGGAGTCTCAGGTGGAGTTTGAAGTGCTTTTTTTTTAAGACAGAATGAGGACTGTAAACGTGTGGCCCTAAATTCTACCAGTGCAGTCACATTCTATTAGAAAACCCTTAAGGACACTGGAGAAAGCATGATAGGTTTTAGTGACCAAGAGGCTCCGTCAGAGGCATAAATGTTATGCAAATTACCACCCTTAAAAATTCTTAACTATTCCTTTAAAAAGGCCTTTATACACTGACACCCCCCACAGAAAACGAAACATTTAAAAAACACGGGAAATACGTTATATATAGGGTTTAGATGATCTTCACCTAAGTGAGTTGCATTGGGTTGTGGGAGACTTACTGCTGGTTGCGGTTCTGCTGCTGCTGAACCTGCTGAATCTGTTGAGGAGCCGGCCGCTTACGAGATGGGTCCATCACACCAGGCATCCCAGGGCGGGAAACCGGGCTGCTGCCGTATCCTGGGGGGCCCATTGCTGGTCCCTGTGGGGTCATACGGCTGGATGGTGGCATGCCTGGTCTCTGCAAAGAAACGGTAAGAAGAATAAGATCAACAGCTGTCGGATTGTGCCTTCAGGGGTCGCCACAGCGGAATATGTTCCCCACATTGATTTTGGCTTGTGTTATTACGCCGGATGCCTTTCGTGCTGCAATCCTAGAAAAGGTAAGAAGTATGTTCCCGGGTTTTACTTTTCTACGAGAGAACTCATGTTTTACAGATGTAAACCAGGATTTATTGGTGTAATGCAATTAAAAGTACAGGATTTTTTCTATAACATATGCAATCAATCAATCAATAAATCTCTAATATTCTGTATTTGTGGGGAGTTTTGGACTGAAAAGATCTGAAATCACCCTGTCCATAGCAAATTGTGATTTCCAAGCTTGTTCTAAACAGTAGAAAAGTGAATACTAGTGGGGTAGGAATTTAATCCTTGTACCGCTGGTGCAGCCACAGAAGATATTTTTTGCAGCTCCAATGACAAATCGTGTGCTGTGGTGGAGATAAAAATGCACTGCAATGTTAATCTTTTCACTGAATGTGCATTACAAAATTACTAAAACTAAATGAAACATTGAGTTCTAAAATAAAAAACTGCACAGTCTATGAGCATAATGAGTCAGATAGTGAAGCTGCACATCAGGTTGCACAATCAAGAATAAGCAATTAAAAATGAATTTAGTGAACTCTTGACATCATGCCTTTTAAAGGATACTGGGTATCAGAAAGACAAAATATAGCTGGAAATCAAACTCATTAATTTCTGTTTTTATTTTACTTTATTCGAAATGCTTAGTGTATACCAAACCTCAATTTGTGCAACAAAAGCTTTAAATGGCTTGTGAGGGTAAAAGCTGTTTACTTGTGATGTTTATGTTTGCCAAGATATAAAATTATATAGCTAACAAGCAGAACATGGCAAGAATGCTAGCATCAATATGGCATTAATACAGCAGAACATTGCCTAAAGCAAGGGCATTCCACCTAAACTAATTAAAACCCGTTACTCCAATAAAAACAAATAAGCTCAGTATCAGCAGCACATTACAGCTCTTTACAGACTATACAAACACATGCTTTTTATCACCAAGTCCAAATGCTTTCCTATTTCAGGTGTCTGCCTGGCACACCTGGTCCTATATGAAGAGGAAGCAACAACCCGCATTCCAGCTCCTTCAAACAAGTAAATACAGAACAATCACTGCTGCCAACTCACCAAACCATGTGCTAAGAACTCAAACAGGCGACTTCTTGTATCTGATTGCATGAGTGCAGGTGAGAACCGCAGATAGTATCAAGTCACTGATTCCAGCTTTCGCTCCAGCAGTCAGTGCAATAAATGAAGAAATGAAGGTAAAACACTTTCCTCAGCCTATGGTGAGAGGATGTACGGAGAAAAAATAACAGACGATGGCTTGTGAACAATACTGGCCATATTAATGCACTCTGCTTTTCCCAGAAAGCCCGTGTGGGTAGAAAAAGGGACTACATGTCGATCATTTGGTGCTTTTTACACTATACATCAGCACAACCTTGGTTTTATCTGAGAACAACTGAAGCTCTGCAGTATTCAGAGTATGAATTCTCTTTGACTAGATAGTGAAAGGCTGCTCGTATGAGTGAAAGCAGTCAAGGACGCCAAAGGAAAAAAGATTTAACATCCTTTCAGTGAACTGTGTTGCTGTAGCTAAGCAGCAGGTACTTCAACTGGCCTAGTTCAGTGATAAGTGATTTATAAAAACTACCATGATTTAAAATACAAACCTGACGTTCTAATAAACAGTAGATTAGCTGGAAAGACGCTAGTCAGTCCTATGAAACCTTATCAACAAGTTATTCCAGTAGAATAATCTATAATAAAAATAACCATGACCTGCAGCCCCCATGATTTTGCAGGTCATAATTTCGAATGAATTAACACGTTTGACTGCAGTATGCATTCTGCAGTCATTACATACAAAAGTATTGACATTTTATATTGAAGGAATTTAATTCTTCTAATGGCTACTATGAGCTTCAGAAACCTGGTATAGACAGATGAACAGAGAATCCATGTTTTCACACCAGAGTTTCTTCACTCCCTTGTTGCTTTTGCACATTGGAAGTGTAATATTACGCACCCAGATCCCACTAAGCTTCACTCCAAAAGAGCGAGCCGTTGCTGATATCTTGAAACCCTGAATGGACAAGCAAAACTGCAAGTTTTACTTGTGTAGAGACTGTTAGATATTTTTTTGGTAAACCTGGGACTTCAATAACTGTACTACTTCACAATATTTAAATCCCAGATCACTAATAGTTACAACCAATTACTTCCAATATTGCTTAATCTGACCACTGCATTGTAAACACCATTTAAAACAACAATAAACACAATTTTTATCATATAACGAATTATATCCAATAATGTTTTAAAATACTTATACTCAAATTTGGTTCCTGGTAGCTTGGATGTGCAATTAGAGCACATCTCTAGAATCTCTGAATTTTCCATCTTGATCCATTTGGTTGCGGTAATACATTTGGTCAAACGCGATGACTGAAGGTTCTTCAAAACACAGGGATGGACGGTGCCTCTAAACACGTGCATGTTTAACAAACCCACCTACTACACACGGAGTGAAGTCCGGTCCCGGTTTAAACCTCTCCTCATTTGCACTGCTAATGACTGAATGAAGAGGCTGCACCGATCTCCAAAGTAGAGAATAAATATTAACGCTAACCGTACGGCTTTTCAACTTTTCAGATTAGCAAAACCGTGAATTCTCCAATGTAAAATATAACTATTGATATAACTTTATTACGCCTTGCGTAAGCACGTCGAAGCGCTCATAGTGTGTTTTCATTGAGAAATCTGAGCGAAACACAATTAACTGAAAGCTAGTTATGTTAGCATGCTAAGCTAACGTTAGCGGGCGGGAGGGTTCGCAAATTCAAACAACTAACAAACTCTCACAGTCAGACAAAGCAGCCGGTTAAAACCGTCCCAGCGAGTAACTACATTTCAGCGGTGGTGTCAGTTAATCTAGGATGTAGCCCGCACCGGTGCCACTGGTTAACGTTACTACCACTGACAAAGCAGTAGTAAGAGGCTTTGTTCTAGCGGACTGGCTAACGCGTCAGCAGCAAAGATGGAGCGATAGCTCACCGGGTAGCCAGGCCCGGGCATCGGGGAGCGATACATGTGGTTTTGAGCGGCCGAGGACGGTCCCATCCTTCCAGAAGGAGTTCCGGGCCCCATGCCCGGTCCTGCACCAGGTACTGGAGGTCCAGGTCCCATTGCTCCGCCACCTCCACCCGTCGGTGCCGTCTGAAACCCCCCTCTGGCCGCCATCTCCTTTCTGAATGTCGCCGCCGGTAGAAGAGCGAAGCTACCGCGAGAGCGAGAAGAGAGTTTCGTGTGGTGGTCCTGAAGCGACTCCCGTTGGGGGAGTGTGGTACTGCAGGTAACCTATGGCTATGATGATGATGATGATGATGATGATGATGATGATGATCATGAAGGTGTGGAAAAAGAATGTTATATCTTAAGAAGTCATAAACCATAAGTTGATTTTAGGAAAATCTGAAATAAAATATTCTATTTTAAGTAACAGCACCTAATGTAATAAATATCATTGATTATTATTTATGATACAAATTCAAAAACAATGTTCATAATGCAGAATGGACCATTTCAAATAAGTTTCACTGTAACTTAACATTACTTGCAAATAACCATGTTGCAGCTAAAGGCAGAGATATTTTTAATTATTAATTCTGTTTACACTGGCAGGCACATTAATTTTCGGTAGAGATCTTATCAGAAGTCTTCTCTTCCTATAATAATACATCATCATCCTTTCTTTGTGAATCTGCAATGTAACAAAAGCATGAAATTCTCTAATAAAGTACAAGAACCTCAACATTTTAATCAAATACTTTCTACCACCACTAAAGTGGTTTTACAAAAACAAGGCTTCATAAACTGACATGGTACTTAATATAAACCACAGCCAATTTGTAATAAGTTATGTCATCAAATTTTTGTACTGAATTGTTACAATTGAATAATCAAAATCCATAATATGTTTAAACAGTCATCATACATTGGTGCTGCTACTTTACAAATCTGTGTATAAGTACTGTATTTTTATTTTTCATTGCATTGTGACTGTATGCACCTTATATTGTTGTAGAAACTGTATACAACCCATGAATAAATGCTAAGTTGAAATTCTATAAAAATAGTGTTGTGTGTAACAAGATCACAGTTTCATTAGCAATGTAAAACCTGATTATTATGAAGATTATTATGAAAAACATAATGATCATCAACAAACTTTAAGTAAGTAAAAACAGAAGAAGCAAAAGTAAAACCAATCTACAACCCCAATTCAAAAAAAAGTTGAGATGATGTGTAAAATGGAAATAAAAACTGAATGCAATGATTTGCAAATGTCATCAACCCATATTTTATTCACAATAGAACATAAACAACATATCAGATGTGGAATTTTAGATATTTTACCATTTCATGGAAAATCGCACATTTTGATTTTGATGGCAGCAAGACCCTTAAAAAAAGTTAGAACAGAGGGAACAAAAGGCAGGAAAATAAAAACAAAAACAAATGGAGGAACATTTGGCAACGAATTAGGTTAATTGGCAACACGTCAGTAACAAGACTGTGTATAAAAGGAACATTTCAGAGAGGCAGAGCCTCTCCAATGTAAAGATTGACAGAGGTTCACCAATCTGCTAAAAACTGCATCTAAAGATTGTTGAGGAACATTTTTCTGAAATTGTTCCTCAATGTAATATTGTGAAGACTTTGAAGATCACACCATCTACAGTATATATTATAAAAAGAATCAGAGAAGCAGGAGGAATCTCTCTGCACAAGGTACAAGGCTGAAGGTCAAAACTGGATGCATGTAATCTTCGGGCTCTCAGGTAGCACTGCATTAAAAACAGGCATGATACTGGACATCACAGCATGGGCTCAGGAACACTTCCAGAAATCACTGTCTGTGAACACAGTTTGCTGTGTAATTTACAAATGTAAGTTAAACCTTTATCATGCAAAGAAGATGCTGCCATGTTCTCTGGGCCAAAGCTCATTTAAAATGGTTTGAAGCGAAAATAGAAAACTGTTCTATGGTCAGATGAATCAAAATGTGAATTTCGTTTTGGAAACAATGGACACCATGTCCTGCGGACTAAAGAGGAGACGGACCATCCAACTTGGTATCAGCAGACAGTTCAAAAGCCTGCATTTCTGATAGTATGGGGCTGCATTGGTGCCTATGGCGTGGGAAGATTACACATCTGGAAAGACACCATCAATGCTGAAAAGTACAGAGCAGGTTTTAGAGCTACATACAGTATGTTCCCATCCAAACATCTCCTCAGGGAAGGCCTTGCATATTTCAGCAAGACAGTGCTAAACCACATGCTGCATCCACCCCAACAGCATGTCTTCACAATAGTCCGGGTGCTGAACTGGTCTGTCTGCAGCCCAGACCTTTCACCAATAGAAAACATTTGGTGCATCATAAAACAAAAAATCTGGCAAAAAGAGCCAGGACTGTTGAGCAGCTAGAATCCTGCATCAGGCAAGAATGGGACGAAGATTCCTCTCCTAAAAATGACAATGTCTCAGTTTCAACATCTTTTCTATTGTGAACAAATGAAATAAAATAAATAAATTGGGGTTGTAATACTTAACTGGACTATTACCTTCTTAAATCTTTTCCACTGTCTGGTTCCATTATACTAATTTTAGTTAATTTTTAATTCAGTTTTTTTGCCAATAAATGATATAGTGACAGGTTTGCTACACATGTGACTTCACAAAACTTGTTGTCTTCTGAAATATGGAAACTCCATTCAGCTTCTGTAAGCCAGTTTGTTTGCTCTCTGCTAAACATTAGATGTCTGGACGTGCAGGAAACCCAGACCTGATAACCCTATCTGGGTTTGTCAGAGGGTAACAAGAAAGTTAACATCCTTTTGTTTGTGCTGTCAGCCTCTGCACCTGTGTGCCAGAGACTGGATAAAAATCAAACCAAACCAAACCACATCTGGTGCTCTCACAGTTCTAGCCATTAAAAGTACATACAAACAAAAAAAATCATAGTAACTCTTTTTTTTATTATACAATAGTAAACACACACAATCATTACACCTGACAAAAAAGACATTGGAGCTTTTAGTGTAGCATTGTTGTTCTCTAATGGCTAACCTGAATGCAAAGTCACAATGTGCTAAGATTGAGTTATCATAGAAATCACAGATATTGGCAAATTCAAATGAAAATCATGTTGCCTCTTCACAGCAGGGGCTTCTACATTAATAAGTCAGCTCCTACCTTGTTGAGTTTCACTATCTCGAGAGGTTGGCTTTTGTATTTGAAAACTTTTTACCTTCTGTGTGAATGTATATAGTAATTATTGTGTTTCATCTATGAAGAGAAAGAGAGAGAGAGAGAGACAGAGAGAGAGAGACAGAGTGTGGGAGAAGGCGTTGAACCTTTAAAGTGGTTTCTGTATTAACGAGTAAACAACAAGTTAAGATCGGAGTGGCTGGGGTCCTATAAGTCAGCCCCAAAATCAAACACTTTCTTGTTTCCAAACTTTGATATCATTACACTTCCCTCCAATTAGTATGGAGCTACAACAGTACAAAAACATGGCACCCCATCTGTTTGCGTAGCCTGTTTGCGTTTGATCAGGGTGTGCATGTGTGAATGCAAATAAGGGAGGAGAGGGGATACATAATGAGTTTTGGAACAACATGTAGCCAATCGCTCATTTAAATGACTGAACAGTATCTGATTGGCTGCATTGTCCTTCGTAACTCCAGAGAAGATTTTACATCTTCTGTATGTGCAAGACGGCAGCTCACTAGATTTATCCTTTACAGGGTTCTTGACTGATAATAAAAAGAAGAATCAGGGTTCATACTTTACACAAATGAAAAGACCAATCAGGCGAACCCAAGTCTGACATCTCTCAGACTTGGGGTTGCCTGTCTTTCACTGCCCAGAAACCGCTATAATTATTAATCCTCCTAATGAGCAAAGTGTGAAGTGGAGCCCAGAGGAGCCCGGGCGCAGCTTTATCTATGACAAACTGCTGAACATCCTAATTGCCCCTGAAAGATCTGACGGGATAAATTTACGCCGGACACGTGACTCATCTGATATGTTGGCAGGGGAAGGAGAAAGGAGATGAGCGAGTATCAATACTTCTTCCATAATGTATTTGTGTGACGTTTTGATCCAGAAACATCCAGTAATCTAATGCTCACCAAAAAATCAAAATAGTGTTTCAATATCTGGATACATTTACCCAGCACCCACGGTTTGAAAATCACACATAAAACGATTCTCCTGATCAGTTTTTAATGTCTTTATACGAAGATCGGTAAAAAATTAACGTGACCTGATGCTTTTAATGTTATAGTTGACAGGGTTCAGAAAGGCTGGTCATGATGGACAGTTGTCAGAACACAGTTCGTCTCAGCTGTCTATGTATGGAGCTTGCTGCTGCAGACTAGTCAGAGTGTCCATGCTGAGCCCTGTTTATACTAAACACCCAAGCAATCTGCTGATTGGTATTTTGATTAGCTGTTATATATTGCTTTAATCGTATGTCAAGAAGACCATCACCACAGATTTCATCAAAGGTTGAATTAATTGTTAAACAACTGTCCAACTGTCCATCCATTATCTTTAATCACTTATCATATTTATGGTCGTGGGAGTGCTTGAGGCTACCCCACCTGTCGTTATAAGAGAGGCCACTTTTAATATTTTTTAAAGTAACTAATGTGTAAGAATCATGCAGGAAGAGCAAATTTGCACTACTGCAAGCATTGCAACGCAGTATTAACCATTCGTTTGTTTGTTTTTATAATGAAAAATAAAATAAACAAATAAATGATTATGTACAATATATATTATTTACCTATAACTAAAACACTCTTACAGTTGTACAGTAGTTCAGTAAATGTACTGACAACGTAGTTGCTTTCCACCACTGCCGGTGGTTTCTTTACTGAGTGGACCTGTTCAAATCTTCTAGAGATCTCATGGAACTAACGTCACTGGTTTCATCGCACAGTATGAAGACATGCAGTTTGTCAATTGTCTAATTGGTGACTCTAAAATGCACATAGGTGCGAAGGTTTTCTCTCTCTCTGCACATCTGTTTCCGTCAGCCTGCCCAGGTTGGACCCTGACTTTTGGCCAATAACAACTGGGATGGGCTCCAGCCCCCTGTGACCCTTAACCGCAGAGCATGTACAGAACATGTACTCTTTACAAAGGGTTTGTCAATCCAACAATACAAATAACACAAATAAGACTGAGTCAAAAAAAACCTCATTCACAAAATTAACCCATTATTGTGGCAAGTAGTTAAAATGGGTCAGTTTTGTCAGTATGTTATTTATGATTTTGTGATTAAAAATGACAAACCATGTGCACTGATACCTTGATAATGCAGATAATAAGATGTCATAATAACATTAGAAGGAAGTTACCTCTGCTTTGAAAAGCTTTTGTGTGTCAGCAACAGCAGAAGGTATGATGAAAGTGACAAATGGGGCGGAAAACATGTGCACAAGTCTCATTAAAACATGGCAGCAAATATTAGAAGTCATCTGCATAAAAACAGCCCCTCTGTAAATCCCGTCCAGCTGCCTGGGGTGATTAGCTGAGTGTGTTACAGCCTTTTAAGGAGGGCAGCCAGTTTAGGATGAATACCATTACAGCCACATCTCGCTCTTATACCATCCACAGATTGGCTGTGTGTCAAACATCAAGGTGAAAGCAAGGAAGAAGCACGTCTCCTGATTTTTTTATCGGAGAGCTGAATGAAAGCACGTGATTATTATACCCCATTCAGTGAGGAGAGACTGGGATGCCAAGATTTCTGATTTTGCTAACAACATTTGAAACACTGAACAATTAAAGCCACCGCAGGAAATCTTTGCCGGTCCAGATTTTTTTGAAAGATTTCAAGTTTGTTTGAACCCCTGCTGATATTGCCACCTCGCACACAACCCCACATGGTTTGCTCTGAAGCCTTATCAGGATGCAGCAAGCATCTTCTGCAGGATTTCTGTCACTGGCAGGCAGCTCTCCTGTATTCTGACCGTCCCTGCAATTTTCGGAATCAGAGAATGTTGCTCAGACAAAGACACAAATGCCAGCGGGTAATGAATGGTATAATCTTTTATTTCTTGATTAATTTGTCTTCTTGGCAGGTACAACAGAAGATTATAAATCATAAGGGAGAAAAATCATGTTACAGACATTCAAAACAGGAAAAAAAAAATCATCATCAGATGTTGGAATCTGGTTCCCGGGAGCTTTAACACTTGTGTATGTGTGGTTACCAGCTGAGGGTTCTCTTCAGAACAATAAAAAATGAATGCACGCTCACATTTGATGAACAATGCTGATGTTCGGTTTCACACTAAAAGAAATCATGAAAAATTAAGAGGGGAAAA
Source organism: Channa argus (assembly GCF_033026475.1). Classification (NCBI taxonomy): domain Eukaryota; kingdom Metazoa; phylum Chordata; class Actinopteri; order Anabantiformes; family Channidae; genus Channa; species Channa argus. Next base: position 20,825,242 of record NC_090201.1, on the reverse strand, counting down.
GTAAACTTCTTGTCCTGGGTTAACCCTTAATGTGTGTTAGCAACAGAATTTCGAGGCAGACCCGGTTTAAGGGCGTATAACTGGGCTCTAATATTCACAGAGTCATGCGTCACCGAACGGCTCTTCTAATACAAGTGTGGCAGTTGGCAGCACCAGATGTACAGTAGAATATAAGAAGAGAACTTGTCGGAGTGTGCGGCTGCTGGCTGACTGACAATCTTGATAAAACTTGTATTGGATGGCCGGGATATTTCTCATCCATCCTTTTGTCATAGAGCAGCTGAAACTGTAATTACATTTCAAGAGTATTGAGCTCCAAAATGCCAACGTTGTTGCTTGCAGCTGTTAAACTGCAGCACAAATGAATGGTCAAAGAAGATAAGCAATATCTCGTTTAATGCCCGCACTCGTGCCCCCAAAGACTTTCATTTAATGCTGATTTAATTCCAAGGAAATGTTGTATGAAGCAAAACGCAAGATAACATGTCCATTGGAGAAAATAGAGATAGCAAAATGCCTAAGATGAAGCACAGAATGCTTAATCAGATTTTCTGAGAGCTACTCGTGATTAAAAATGAACATTTGCACAGTATCTGGAGCTGTCTCGGGAGTGCTTTGCCTGTTTACCCATTCAACCAAATGGACAAATAAAGACTTCAGGGAGAAAATTCACCGTTAATAACAAAACCTCAGAAAAATAAGAATTTCCTAAAAGGATATTTACATTATAATACTACTTCAATAACTAAATAGACCAACCTATTACCTGGATGGCAGAGATGGAGTTATCAGGCAATATCAAGTATGTTCTACATGAAAGAAAAAGAAAACAACAACAATAAAATGACAATATATCAAGAAGAATAGTACATTTTCTGTAACATCACCTCTACATACTGGCGGTATTGTGCTTTGATAAGACTTTTGCAACTAGAACACAGATTCAGAAATTTTTAACAGCCCCACAAAACTCCAAGGATTTCGGCAATCAACTCTGCTAAAAAAAATTAAAAAGAGTCCCCCACCTCAGCCCTCAGTCGAGATAAGAGTAAATAAAGTTGAATAGAGACTCGACTCATTGGGCACATGTGAAATTAAAAAAAAAAATACAAATGGATGAGAAAAGAAATGAGGTGCAGCTCATCCATTTATACAAACAAACACTTGCTGTACCTGCTTGGGTACTGATGTGGGCCCCCATGAACTCATGTGAGCCCCACCCCCACACACTGCATAGCTACACACATACTCAGAAATATATGGGATGTATCATCTTCTTTTTCCAGTATATCATTGAGGCAAACGTGGTAATTATAATATTTATATATATATATATATGTATATATATATAAAAAAAATGAAAGTTTAAAATGTAATGAAAACATGCACTGGACAAATACAAGCATGCATTTACATGATGAGACCTGAAATCTTCACCAGTACGTTTTAAATGGTAGATTATGCACCTCTACCACTACCACTGCCACCAGGACCCCTAGAACATGTCCCTGCACACCTGACTATACTCACTGTGAACATAGATACATTCTCAAACAAATTACACAGAGTCCAGCTGTTTTATGAAATGCTGCAACAGTTACAGATGTTGCTACATGTACAGTGAAGTAAGCAGTATGGACATTTGTTCCACTAGCAGGCCAGTGTTGTGTGAAACCATTGTGTGTTGCTGTGTTATATAAAGGCATGGGGGGCTTTTTTTCTGATCTGCGGTCTATGGTGTGATAACTGTACATTTTCCCTTTTTTTACTTTGATTTATTACATTTGTCTTTTGAAAGAAACATCCATATTGGCAAGGTTTGTCCGTGAGCATCCTTTTGCGGCAGTATTCCAGAGGAAAACACAGAGATCGAAGAGTTGCTGCATCAAATATCAGCAGGAAATTGAGATATTTTTTATATTTGGGATATCCTCTCCACATGACTTTAGGTGGAAGTTCTTAATCATATTTGATTTGTCTGTTTTCCTCTGTGTCTATGTAAAAAGTGCCTCCATTAGACTTTGTCTCAGTTCCTTGCACTCCCCGTGTTGGATAGTTCTTGTGGTATGGTTGACTTTGGTTGCATAACACGCACTTTGATGCTTCACCCGGGTCGGCTCAGCAAGTGAAGTCTTCAAAGTTACCCTGGCCCGAGTGAAGAGGTAGCATGTTGCCAGGATATGTTGATGGTGTACGCAGATTCTCACAAGGGGCCTGAGACAGAAATGTGAAGAGAGAAGTCATAAGCATACTCACAACAAACAAGATAAGCAACAACTTGGTGCCAGGGGGGCGAGCGGAGAGAGAGATTGCTAAGAAATACACTGAAAAGTGATGAAAATAAGGAAGGTGGATGGAAAGTAAAGACTACAAAGTAACTCAGGAAAGCAGGTCAGAGGAGGAGCTACTCTTTCCCAATCTCCCTGCCAGGGCTCTGACTTACAATTAAAGTGGACTAGCGTCATTTACACTTGGAAATAAGTGAGCTGTCACACCGTCCAAAGCTCTAATTCTGGCCTGTCCCTGCTGGTCCTGTCACCCGGCTTTGATTAAATTCAAGCCACTCTCCCACTTCCCTCTCTCAATTTTCACCCCTTTCATCCCAATCGCTTTTTCACTCCCTTTCGTGTCCCTCAAGTTTTTCCCACCCCTAGCTTCCTCAATCTCCATTTACTGTTCTCCCACCACCGCCGCCGCCATCGTTTGGTCCTCCTCCTTCATTCTGGCTGCAGTTGAGACCAGTGAAGACATAAAGAGTGTGTGCCCCTGTCAAAGCAATGCAGTCTGAACTAGTGAGTACTTAGTACTTAGCAGCAGCCTACTGACATGGCGTTTCACATCATCCAGGCTCAGCACAGCTCCACGATCATTGTTTTTGTGGCTTTTGTGTTTCTTCTTTAAGCATCGACATATCTTGTACTTGATCACCTGAAAGTACACGACGACACCCATTACTGACCTTTTAGGTTATAAACAGAATATTGTTAGAGAGCATGCACACTTTCTCCTTTTGTTTCTGGCTCTTTGTAGTTTAAGCCCACACAGTTTAGCGTTTGTATCAGGCAAACTGACATTCAAATTAGATTAATTTTATGCATTTATTAATAAGTTCGGCCATTAATTCTGCACATGAGCAGGCGCTGCATATTGCTTTGTCTGTCTCACACATACTCACATCTCAAATCAAGGACTAACACACACACGCACACAAACACAAACTCTTTGTTGGTGGGAGAGAAAAAAAACGCATGCAACACAGGGTTACTCTAATGAGGACGGACAGAGACATCCTGACTAATCTAAAATATAATACATCCAAAATGTTAATGTATTCAGCGTTGCTGTTGCAAAGATGTGTGTGTGTTGCACAGAGATGAGCTGCGGTGTGAGGAAGAGGGCGTTTGTCACGCTTGCTACAACACGTCCTTGTGCGGAGGGCAACTTTGTGTGAGAAACTTGATTGTGTGAATAAGTGAGGAAATGAATCCATAAAGTTGGAGCAGCACAAATTTCTACAAACAATGCAACTGGAGAGACGCTGGGCGACACAGTATTTCACAAAAATTATTTTACCTCATATAGATAGTCAAAGAGTTCAAGAATGGTGAGGATGCTGGCTCCAATGAAAAGGCCCATCTGACCTCCAATGTCACCTGAAAAAGCAGACAGGAGACTGCACATTAGTGTGTAACAGAGATAGAACTCATCACTGTGCAGGAAACAAAGGTCAGCTCTGAAACACACTTTTACCTTTATTTCTGTCTGAAAGGTGAGAAATGTACCGAAACCATTAATGTTTGCAGAAAAGCACGACAGATTAAAGAGACATGTGTTTGTCTCTTGTGACCTGAACACTTATTACAACAGAATGCAGGCACTTGTGTTAGTGTCACTTTGGATAACAAGCATCCGTCATTTTGCACACAATTCTTTTTTTATCTATTCCCAAGAAAAAGCTTGACAGCCACTTCCTTACCCAGAAGACCTGCCAATTCGTAGGCTTTCTTTTGTTCAATGGTTTCGTAGTTCAGCGCTTCAAAGTAGATATCCAGAACCAGAATGTTATCCCTGTAACCAGAGAAGGAAGCACACAGTCACTTATTTGAATGTCTCAGTTTATATTTTATACACTTTTCTTCCATGAAATTGTCCTCAGGCGGAGAAGATGGCTGGTGAGTCTGCCACTTCCTGGAGATAACAGAGCAGATGCAGATAAGTTTAGCAAATAACCTGCTGTCACTAATTTCCCCTAGGTGGGGCTGGCCATTGAGGAATAGATGGGAAATGATGACGGCTGTTTGATTTCATACTGCGCTGAATGTCAAAAACGCATGACTTCAGCAGAAAGAAAAAGAGTGGGAATTAATTTAAAGGCCCAGGGCAAAAGACGCTATTATTTTGATTCCTGAATATCCTCTCTGTGGGCCGAGTTGGGCTTCATGCCCCACGGGAGTTGAGATCAGACTGCAGCTTGATTTTGTAGTTTTTTTTTTTCTTTTCTTACCACACTGTTTTATCACTTACATTAAAGTGTGATGATCTGGGGATCTGTTATTCTGCGTTTGAAGCTGAGGGCTGAATCGAAACGACTACATGCAAATTGCAATTGATAATGTTGAGATGGAGATATACTGACACAAAATGAGGAGAGAACATCAGCTTGTTTCATGTTTGGTATGAGAGACACAATCTTCCTCCAGCTCCTGCAGCTTGACTACATTGACTTTATTAAAGACAAAATCACAAAACAGCTCTAGTAAACAACATGCATTCATTTCCTATTCAGTTATAAATAATCTGAGGGCATGGGTTCACAGCTCTGTCAAATGAGCTCAGGTATCTGCTCATTAACATCACTTGTCCTTTTACAAAAATGTGTGATAAGACTGATTTGACACTGTTTAAACCTATTTATTATATTAAAGTGTTATCGGGCATTTTAACCATTTTTGTGACATGCTTATCTGGTACCTTTAGCTAAAGTGTATATTATTTATTATCAGTTTCCTTCCTATAACAATTTCAACTGTTTATCCATCATTTTTACCATATTTCACCAGTTTTTTGGACCACCACGTTCAACTGTTTAGCTGACTAACTTAACACTCAGCAATTTATTAATTACTTCAAAGCGACTGATTATTGGTTTGAGTTTCACTGTTCAGACTCTGTTTACTTGCCACTTAATTTTGTTAAACGTGTCACAGCCAACTCAATATGTGGATAATATTTCACACATCAAATTGCACTTTCTGCTTTTATTAAATCAAGTTGAGCTTCTCTACAATTTTTTTACACCGCAGAGGAAACCGCTCTGGAAACTGCAGAGCAACTTACCCTCTGGGATATAAGTACCCTTGGTTAGGAATCACTGATCTAGATGGTTTGTGTCTTATTATTACTGACGTTTCCAGGTATTTCCTCCTGATTTATAGGCCCACCTATATGAGGTGTCAGTCTGTGGTTTAAGTGATGCTTTCTCACTGTCAGGTGTTCTCACTGTGAATACGTAACCTGCAGTACATCTGACCAGAACTGTTTTCATGAAGCTGTGTGTGTGTGTGTGTCTGTGTGGTTCTCGGTAAAAAGACAGTCCACTGTCACAGACTTCAGTTTCACACCACTAAACATTGTAGAGCCCAGAAACCAGAACACTTCCAACTAATGCTCATCAGATTGACATCACTTGGAAATATGGCCAGTCAAAAAATGAACTAGATGGATTCACATCGATCCACAGGGAATAAAAAAGAACTTTCTGTGGAGAAAAGTGAAAGGTTTTTACAGCACTCTGACTACATATGGTGTAATTACTTTGTCCTCAACAGCTCTGCCGGGAATGATAGATTCAACTATTATTGCACCCTCATCTCATTTTCTTGAACTACTTCTGATCTTTTCAGTATATTTGGCAAAGAAAACACTTCTATTTGGCTGATTAGTCAAGTTAGTCTGTGACTTTAAGCTCCCTATTCTATTTTCTCACCTCAATTCATACATCATGGATGAAAGAATTAACTGATTACAGCAGTAAGTGAGGAGTCATTAGACATGTTAGCTAAAGGGAAAAGGCAACCAATAAATCTTGTAATAAAGAAAAGGGAACAGACACTGTCGCTTGTTTGATTGTAGTTTATCTTATGCATCTTACTAGTAACAAATGCAGTAGGTGTTGTAGCCTTGAATGTGTGGCAGATGTATTTGTATAATACTGTTCAGTGACATGGCCGAAATCCTTACAGTACACTTTAGGGGTGGACAATCAGACCATTTATATTTGAAATCTTTATGTACACAAACACACACACACACACACAGGAGTGACAAGAACAGTTTTTTCACTTGTCCTAAGCAGGACTGTTGGTCTGGGGACAACCTCGCTTCTCTTACCTTCTTCAGGCAGTCAGTGCCCAACACTGATTTTATTGTGATTGGCTTCAGATATGTCCACAATGTGTCATTTCAGGCAACTTCAAAGATTGCAAGCCTAAGACTAAACCTTCAAAGCACCTTTAAAATGCAGATCTGCATAATGTGAGTTATAGCAGCCTTTGCTTGACTGGCACCTGCTTTGCTGATTGGATATATTGCCTTCTTCACTAGATGCTACTGGCTACTAGCATGGCTGACTAATTAAGACTGTGGATCACAATTAGAAATAAAGATATGACGGATCACCCAGGCCAACTATACTGTATAAGTAGCAAATATATTTAAAATAACTTATGAATAATCAAATTCATTACACAATGCACAAAACATTTGTTTTCTTAAAATCATGCATTTTTTCAAAAACAAACATAGAATTTCGACTTACGCTATATACTGTTCTGTCTTGTTATATTTCTTGGCAAGGTACTTGGCTGATGCTTTGCTGGGTATCTTTACAAAGGACAACTCTTTACCATAGCGCGTCAAGTTACATGGCGTCTCGCAAACACAGAAGTCATTGTCTCTCTCGACAAGAAAATCTGAAAAATGAAATATATGTAGAGAGAGAGAGAATGAGGGAGGGAAGGAGGGGGGTTGGGGTTACCCAGAAACAGAGAAAGAGAGAAGACACAGGGACAGACATATTTATTCGCACCCCAGGATGACAACCAAAGGCTAGCCAAAGGAAACTTGTGAAAAGATGCTGGCAGGAGACACCCCAGAGACCCTTATAGGAAACACACAGGACATAGGGCACACGCCAACAGACAGCAGCAGCAGCCAAAGGCGTAGAACGGTGTCATGAAAGAGCAGGAGATTAAAAGTCAAAAAGAAAACAGGCTACAGATATGAAAGGCCTTAAAGGTATCGGTAGATAGAGAGACAGGAGAGGGTGAAAAGGAGAGCCTCCGTGCCAAGCCGGAGGTTTACTATTTGAGAAGGCTTACCATCAGGCTGAAGGAACACTATTATCTGTTATCAGTGGGAATCAGTGGCTCTGAAGAGTGAGACTAAAAAGTGTTCATACGCACACATGCAAACACACAAACACACAAACACACACGCATGCACGCACACAAACAAGCAGCACATTGGGTTATCTCCTTACCCAAGGCAGGATCTGCACAATCCTTGTACTGCTCGGCGGTGCAGTAGGGAGCATCTCCTAAAGACAAGCAGCAAAAACACACTCTTCTTAGTGTGAACAAAAGCAAGCAAGGGATTTGAGATTGTTTCAAAAAAGCCCAGAAATTACACTGTAATTCATTTGGTCTCCTTCCTGTCCTAATCATGACTGGATGGTCATTGCAAACTTGATCTTCTCTTGTAATCGATTTCAACTTTGGTACATTTGCTACCTCTCATTACGACTTTCAACCCATGTCACTTTCTCCATTTTTCACTCCCTAGCATTTGAACCATCCGTCTCCTTCTATCAGCACAACACAGGAAAAAAATACATGTCCTAAATATAGAGGAAATTATTTCCCAGCTTCTATTATTCACTCGCTTCTAAAACTCACACTAACAACATGGAGACAGCTGAGATTTCTAACTGGAGTAGACTTACATTAATCAACTGCACAATCACTGTGAGATCACAGCTAATCCTGATTATCATACAGGCACATTGTCTGGCTGTCTATATGCAAAGCCAGCTGTGAAAGTGACCTTGATTGAAGAGAGAGAAGCATTAACATTTATTGGACAGGTGAGTGAGGGTTAAAGGAAGCCAAATCCAAATGTTTCCCAGTGTGCCAAACTCCTTTTCAATTTGTCCTCTGAGATGTCACACAGTGATTAAATCTAGGGGTAGACAGCAAAGGCCACCTGTAATTACCACACAAACAGAAAGTGAAAATAGTTGAGTTTTCCAATCCACTGGAGTGTGAAAGTATTTGATTTTCCGCCGTTGCCAGCAAAAAGTTGTTTGTTCCTAAAGAGTTGTTTTTTTGTCACCATGGTTTCAAATGAAAGTTCTTCAAACCACAACGACAGACACTATATCACTCTAGACTTTCAGAGGCAAACACAGAAATATCTGTCTCCTCTTGGTCCCTACCAGGCATGTGGACCATTCTGCAGTTACAGTTCTCCACCAGGTATCGGGTCTCACAGTCGATCCGGCAGGCCGTGATGCTGTAACTGTTGAAGAAGTCTGAGTCCATCGCCGCGGCCTTGCAGTCGCCCCACGGTGGAGGAAGATACGTCAGCTGAGAGAGTGAGATGCAACAGTGCAGAACCACTTCAGTTATAAAGCATTTTCTGTGCTGAACTGTCTATCCTGTGCCCCGGTATTGTAACCATTTGACCTTGTACTTTCTATCAATATGATAATAAACTTGTTACTCTGTCTATATGAGAATCCATTACATTATTATTGCATTTGGCACAGAAAATGAATCTTGTTCTTACTCCATTGTGACTATGTGTGTAGTGGTGCTTATTGTGGGAGCCTCTCTCCTACGCTTTTCCTATTCTAGTCTCCCTCTGTGCCTTTATTGCACTGCCCACATTTAATGCAGGAACTGAATAGTATCAGCTGTGTGGTAGATTTGTAATGTTGCCAGAGTTTCACACTAAACAGCTTTGTTGCAAGTGTGGTGATCCTTGTGTTTTTATGCACAAATGTACAATTCTTGTTAAAACATGCACTTGGTGCATTCGTGGATGATGTTTCTTTGGCCAACAGCCCAAAACAGACCCTGGAAAACTCAGAAAAAGCATCTTCCTTCACACCATCAAGATGAACTCTAATCTCTGTGTATGCACAGCTTTGGCTTGCACACTGTCCGAAATAATGTAAATCTACACGTTTACATATCTGCACTCTGTGTACTGCAATTTTAGTGTACTTTTGCTTTTTTTGTCTCATGGCACATATTCACAGTTTAGATTTTAAATAATTAAACAATGTACAGTACCATTTTTAATATTCATTTAAATTAATTTATTTTATATTACTTAAAATAATTACTTATAATAACTAATAATTTTTACTTAAGAATAAGCCACCCTGCATTTCACTTCATTTGTTGTGTAAACCTTGCAACTTGGCCTGCAGCAACCATTGTTGATTCATCTGAATCATTTTCCACTATTATTTACTTCATATATATATATATATATATATATATATATATATATATATATATATATATATATATATATATATATATATATATATATATATATATATATATATATATATATATATATATATATATATATATATATAGTGCCAGTGTAAAGTCTAAATGTGTCCTATATATACAGCTTGCTTTTATCACACTAAAACTACATTTGCTTTAAAAACAAGCAATGTTCATTTGTTAAAAATATCAACTTAATAGCTTCTCTTTCGACCATGTGCCATCATTGTGAAATAGAATAATAATATCCTGTTAGCAGTAAACAAATTAAAAAGGAAGATTTAACAACAAATAACAGAAGTATAGGACAGAAACCAGTGCAATTCTAATAAGATAATGATTATATTATGGCAATTTTAAGTGGCACAAGTTCCTACCAAATCATTATAGATCCCAAATGAGAGAAAAAGAAATATATATATTAATGTATTAGATGCATTAAATGAAGTGGGAAGCTATAAAACAGGCCCTGTGTGTTTTTGTCTCATCCGTTCAAACAGTGCATCATTGAGTGCTCACATTGCAATGGATAAAGGTCACTTTTGTGATTTAGGGACCTGTATTTTACAGTTTGCACTGGAGCGCAAGATGCAACCAGGTGTGTTGCTTCCTAGATTTGGGCAGTAATAGCTATAAGGTGCGCATGCCATTTTCACACATATACACGCAGGTACAGTGCACTGATGAAAACTAGACAGCTGCAACTAAAATGTAATCAGGAGACTATGAGGATTCCTCAGTTTATTTTCACATCAAGGACGTTTCACAAAGTCAAAGAGAACATAAAATCCATCAGGCCTGGGTAAAATGTGATAATCAATACTAGGTGCTTGTGTATTTATTCACCTCATCATGTGGTCTAGAGCTATTGGAGGAGCCATATGACTTGATAATGGCTCTCTTATGCTCAGAGGTCTGCTATTTAGATTTCATTTTATTTTTAAAAGCTCTGCTCAGCCATCCTGAAGCACCTTCTGCCTACATTACTTCCCATTTGTTAAACGTCTGCACAAGCTTAATTCTGCAAGCGTGGACACAAGTGAATCTGACGTCAGAGATTTCAGGACATTTTGGTGGGCTAAAGGTGTTTAACGACGATGAAGAAGAAAACAAATCATGTTAAGACTGTGACCTTAATTCCCTCCTTCATTAAATGAGTCAGAGAGAACAAATGAAAAGGTAAAAAGTGCAAAGGGGAAGGCCAGCAGGACTCAATGGACAGCAAAAGAGAACCAAGAAAAGCTGGGTTAAGAAATATTGTGGCGTTTATGTTTTTGATGGTATTTAGGGGGAAATTGCAGATTCCTCTTTTGTGAGATCACTTTGAGTGACAGTTTGGAATGCTGAGAAAAACCCAACAGCTTTACACTACGAGACTGCTGAAGCAGGGAGTTGAATGAATGTGAGCAAACCGCATTAGATAAATGAAGAGTGAGCCTGCCAGCCACTGAAATAACTAAACAAACAGAGAGAAAGAGGAAAATCATATTACAGAGAAGAGAATTGTATTAGATGAATTGTAATGACTGTTGGAGGGGAAAAAATAACGGAGCTAAGTGAGAAACAGAAAAACAAAGAGGGACAGTCTCCTGCAGACGCGACATTAGCAGCATGCAAAATCCTGCTGCAGCCCGCTGACACTGGAACAAGCTCACCAGTAGTGTGGACGTGGAAGGACTGAGATCACTCCCAAATCCATCCCTTTCACTCCACTATTCATTATGTATGGTTCTGTTGCATATTAGAGGCCAGAGTGTGTGATCTGACTGGCTGCGTGTTCGCCTGCAGAATTTGCAGTTCAGAGGAATAACTTTGTTTAACAGATTAAGGCAGATGTTTACAAGCTGATGGTGGGAAGTTTGTGTTCTTTAAGAATTTTAAGGCTCCAAGTGTGTAGCTGTGAGGACTGTGCGAGGCCCCCAGTTCTCCAAGATGCCCGTAGGCATAAACAGCCCCTTCAATTGCACCGTGGGACTGGAAGATAATTGGCAAAAGTCCTAACATTGGAGGCTCATAGTTTGATTTCCAGCTAACAAAACAGCCATTTCAAACTCCATCACATTAAAGGAGAATGGAAATGAACCAACTTTACAGCTGTCAGGTTATCCTTGGGTCTACATGTTCCGTGTGATACACGTGATTGATTCCCAGTCAAGATGATGTTTTTAACCTCTGTGTGAAGGACCAGTAGCATTCATCCTTCAAAACACAGCGTTGAGCTGCACTTACACCATGTGGGATGCCTTATATTAATTTCCTGGGGTCGGGAAAAAGCCTTGAACACACCCAGTGACAAACATGTTTCCCTGCTGGATGGCTCAATCCCTAAGGCACATTCAGAAATGCTTGAAGGGAAAAGAATTGTTCAGATTCTTTATTTGAAAAAAGTACTGCAACAGGTACAAAGTGTTTTAAGTATAAAAAGGCGTTTTTCTAGATCTTCTCGATTACGTGATAAAATATTATATATTACTGGACTGATAGTTGGTAATAGTGATGCAATAATGTGTAAGAAGAATTTTACTGCTGTAGATGGTTACATAACACTGTCCGTTTAGTCCAGTGGTTTCCAACCCTGGATTGTAGATCCTTAAAAGGGTCACAAGAAAACCTGAGCGCTCCTATGATGTTTATTGAGAGGGGAAAGAGGAGAGGGAAAAACTCTGTATAATAATGCTCTGATGCACAATAATTTTTTTGTATTAAGCTTAAACTAATTTCTAACTAGTTGGCTTAGACCCTCATAAAATGGAAATACTTTGAATTCCTGAAAACTTTACAGTAGCAACATTTTTTTATTATTGTTTCTTTATTTATACAGGTTAGTATCACTGATATACAAGGTCTCATTTTCAAGAGAGACCTCTTTCACAGTTCTTTTAATGTTAGTGTTATTCATTACCTTGACTAATGGAAGCAAATGAATATTGAAAATATTTCTATCTTCCATCCATCATCTCTGTCTATCCAGCAGCCTATCCCATCGGTCATTGGGTGAGAATTGAGGTACATCCTAAACATGCTGCTAGTCTATCTCAGGGCCAACACAGACTGTCCTTACATGCACTTAAGGAACCTGGTTACTGAACATCTGTGTATGCATGCAGCAGAAGAGTAACTGGCTTTCTCCTCCACCTCTGACTTATTTTAAAAGCCCGGCGCATAGACGTTAACTGTATAGTGAAGGAAAATTTCTGACTTTCTGACTTTTCATTTTGTGTGTGTGTTCATGTCACAGCAGAGTGACAGCACAGAGGGAGACAAAAGAAGAAAAGGGTAGAAACATGCAACAGATCCACAATTGGAACTGTCTGACTTTACGAACATTTTAAGGGGAAAGTGATGTATATAGACTTTTACGAGGGACTTTTTATTACATTTCCTCTCTGACTTTAGGTAGACTTTTTTTAATAAAATGAGATGACATTGCCCTGTTAATGACCTCTCATTTCATTTATTCTTTCACTCAGCCATTAGTTCTCTTTTGTTACGCACATGCGCAGTTGGAGAAAACCGGTTAAAAACCAATCTGTATTGGAACAGAACTGTGAGCTGCAGAGCAAAGAGTTGGTGTTCTCAGTGGCTTTTATCACCTTTTCCACATTACATAAAGTCACTGGATTCAATTTTCATATGATACCTAATGGAGCTTTAAATGTATTCAAAATGTGTAACATTTGCCTTGACACTGTTAAATCCACAGAGAAGGGTTTCTGATAAGCTCGCAAAAGCTCGCAGCCCATGTTTAAATTTAAAATAAGTGAGCTACTGAGCGGCTTGGGAAAGTTCAGTAAAGCTCTGAGTCTGTCTGCTGGGAGTGATGAGGGCAGACGAGGGCAGAGTCATCAGGAGTACCTCAAAAGCAGGAAGATCCTCTAGATGGTTATGGATCAGGTAGATTGAGCAGTAGAGTGGGAGTGCTACTGGGACACAGGCCAGGGCTCAATCACTAATAGCCTGGTCACCTGCAGAGCTGGGCATCATTCAATGTCAATTCCTGAACAATCCTTTTTTAAAATAGCAATTTTATAAAATCAGTTTTACCAAAAATAAAATTACATACTTTACATACCGTATACTTTGTTCATGCACTGAAAGCCAAATTGTGGTTTAACTTAGATCGTCTCTCTCATTTTGGCTTGGCGTATCTAATAAACTGACAACTGAGATCACTCTGTCATTTATTTCTGCAACAGGAAAGCAACATGGGCTTAATATCTCCTTCAATCCAAATGTCATGTAAAATAAACAGTCCTCCTATTAATCACTGGGCGCAGTTTAAGTAGAATGGAGAATGTAGAAACCAGTCCCTCCCTCACTGATCCTCCGGTCTTTAATGAGATTCACTGCTGAGCAGGTCCTGCTGTTTAGGAGTCTCAGACCACCAGAACTTGTTCAGTTTTAAGACACTAATGGCGGATTAGGCTGAACATCAGCGGACAGATAGCTCTCGTTTTATCATATTCTTAACAACTGGTGAAAAAACTTTCTATGGCAACAACACTTGGTGACAGTAGATGATGATATTGCAAGTACAGACAAAAGTATTGGCATTGTTAAGTTGTTTAATACCCCAAGTTACCTCAGTGACTTGTTGTAAATCACTAATTAAAGCTCACATTTCATTTTGTTATATTAATATATGTCTATTTTTTGTGAATCATAGTATTGTCTGTAGAAAGCAACACAAATAAACATTATTATTAAAGTTAAAGTGGCTTATTTTCTGTTTGCATCATCCCAAGGCGCACAATATTATTTGATTTATAAACAGAATATCTCAAACACCAGATTAGAATTCTAATACGATGCCGAAATACAGTATATTACTTAGTATATTGATTTCCTGTATTTCTTGTCTGTCATCTCTACCAAGACGTACCCGTTGCTCTTGACAGGAGACAAAGGTCTGAAACCCCGGTGCCACTCCGAAGCCCAGCTGGTCTATGAACGGCGGCTCGTCCTGCGAATGGATCTGAACTTTGATCCCTGCTTCAAACGAAGTCTCGTCTGTTGACAAAAAGAGGTCAGGACATTTACAACTGGGATGATGATGATTTGTATGCACACCTTGGTCTGCTGATCTAAGCTGCAGCAGTGGTCTTATGAGCTAGAAAGATCCATTTATGGGGAGTAATTGCTTATTCATTAGTTAGAATTATTTATTTTGCATGGATGGAAAACACGTTAAGGTCTTTTAGGAGGTAACAACAGCTGGGAATGTGGAGTAAAAAGATAAAGGAGATAGACTTAATTGAATGGTTGATGACAATATGTGCCCCACAGGAGTTTCATTTATTGTGAGGGGAAACAAGAGTCAAAGTATAAATTAAAAAATAAAAGAGAAGAAGAAAATCATTATTGCTGACAGCTTCTCTCGCTACAGCACTCTACTGTGCAGATTTTAAACCAAGCAGATGGGCCTCTTTGATACTGAGGTCGGGAGAACATCACAATGACACTGTGGCTCAAACCTATACTGTATTTGTATCACATTTGCAGAGACCTAGAACTGCTTATCGCGGTGATGGCAGGCTGTATTTAAAAGATTTACTTCTCCTGAGGACTGGCTTGGGGATAAAGTAGCATGTCTGTTTCTCGCTGCTTTTCCTCCCTGGTTGTCACTTGGTATCGTCTTACAAGTGCCAGGCTTTCTCAGTATTTTCAATTAAAGAGCTCAGGGATGCGGCCGGAGTGACAGATTTTAACTTTAGCACACAGCTCTTCTGAGACTGGCTACAAAGACATTTTCTGCTGCTGCCAAGACAAATGCTCGAGGCTTGGAGGAGCACATATACATAAGTATTCCCTTGTCATCTTTAAGTCATGGCCATCTGTCATCCTTACACAAGTGGCATAATGAAATTTAGGGCCAACACTGGAACAAAATTGAAACTTGATCATATTTGACACTTTACAAGCACATTCAGCCTTCTCAAAGTTAGTTTGATTGCCTGTGTTGTGAAATAATTACTACCAGAGAAGATGATACAACCAAGAGTGGTTGTTACAAGAAAATCCTAACTTTGTCAATTAGGAAAAGATTGAATTTGCCTCTGAAAGTAATTTTCACACCCACCAACACACTAACACACATTTTCATTGATTTCTTTTTTGCCGTATCCCACTGTGCACTCTTTGTGACTTTTTGATTGTCACTAATGCAGGATGTGAGCTCAGTGGTTGTCTCACAACAGGAAGGGTTTTGACTGACACTTCCACCAGTGTTGTTGCTATGTGGAGTTAGTATGTTCTCTCTGTGTCTGCTTGGTTTTCATGTAGGCTCTCTCATTTCTTGTCATGGTCCAAAGACGGGAAGCTCCAGTGAAGTCGAGACTCTGAACTATCTGTAAGTGTGAAAGTCTAAAAGTGTTACACTGACACTTTTGATGATTGGTGTTCCCTCCCTAACCTGCTTTTCACCTAAGCTCCCGCTCTCTGCAAACCAGAAGAGGATAAGCAGCTTTAAAAATTAGCAGGCAGATTTTACTGGATAGTCAGATTTCTTTCACCAGTAGCTACCACTTTAGACCTGTGGCCTTATTTATCAACTATGTATATGCTTAGCTTTGAAGGGGGCCTGGTTGCTTAGTGGTAGAGAATTGGGTTGGGATGCAGAAGGTTGTGGGATCGAATCCGCCCCCCCCTCCCACTAGGCGTGGCATCGCTCAGCCACGAAGGGCCACCCTGGTGCTTGTCCTGAGCCTGGATAAAATGGGAGGGTTGCAGCAGGAAGGGCATGTGTCCTAAGAACTCCTGCAAAATCAATGTGTTGAACGTGTTCTGCTGTTGCAACCCCAGAAGGGACAAGCCGTTGATCTTTTGTATATATGCTTAGTTTTGGCCTTATAACCATATGTACGCTCATTTTTAAGCAAGCAATTGATGTAGGTACCAGCTCCACATGCTACCAAACTGAGTACAGATAAGTGTACGACTGATGGCCTGACTTCAATAGCCTGACACCCAGTGGCCCATAGGTATAATTAAGGGGAAAACAGATTCCTCAATTACATACAAACCCCAACTCTACTGACTGCCTGTAACTGTGGACAGACTGCAAACTATCGTGCACAAAGACAAGGTCATGGCTTTTTTCAAAATGAAGTTCTAGCATTAATGACTCAGTGGTGTCTCTCGGTGCTTTCTCTTAAACAGCATCTCTGAGCTCCTGTAGCGTCACAAGCTAAAAGCTAAAATATCTCTTTATGGCTTTTAATTGCAATCAACGTACACTGTTGTCCATAAAATTAGAATCATTTTGTTTTTAAACCCATCTCCCTTTTTTGCAAAGCTTAATGGTGTTTTCATTTTCACTGTGATATGTTTGATTAATAAAGGTTTGAGAACATACACTCTTACCTATCAAGAATAAATTACATTGTCACAACAATAATTTCATGAGAATAGGTAAAAAATATTTAATTCCACTCCAGACAAAACTGTTGGATTTTGCAAAATGCTTTATTTTCTAACCGTGGTGATCTCAGGTTCTTAGCTATGAATGTCTGACATTAACAGCTGAGCCTATTTAAACACCTGATAATGTACTGTATGGAGACCATAACAAACTGTGCACACCAGCTCTCTCGTGGTCTTACTGCATTTACTTAAAAGAATTGTCTGTATAGAATTGAACAAAACTACACCTTTAACAATGCAGGGACATACAGTATATAAAAAAGATACTAAAACTACAAAAGCTTGGTTGAGATTATAATCTTTGGCATTGTGTGGGTGTTTAGGTATGTAAATATACTGTGTGTGTATGAGCAGATGGATGCAGAACAGGTGGGATTCAGCACAGTTCACTGAACTTGTGCATTAACATGTTTGATTAATGCCATTTTTTTGTTCATGCAGACAGTTCCTACAATCACATTTAGAATTTGTCTTACGCATGCTTTGATAAATAAGGCTCCAGGTGTTTGAACTGGCACATCATGTGCTGCATCCAGCAAAAATAAACACACAGGTGATAAATGCTGTTATGCTAGAATTAAATACTGACCAATCTGCATCATTTTGGCATTACTGAGCTTCAAGTCAATGGAATATGATATCAGTGGAGTAAATTTTTAGTAATGGAAACGGAAACAACAGTATCTTGTCTTGTTAATTTCTGCTACTTTAGACAAAGCAAGTGATCTTTAATGATGTGGAAAGTACACTATATGTGTAATGCAGCAATTGCATCCTTAAGTTTCTTTCTCCCTTCTCAAATCCCTAAATTATTTAAAAATATTACATAAAAAGCGTGGCATATCAATATAATTGAATCAGGAAAGCTTTATGTTTAAATATTACGGTCTTTGTGCTTCCTGTGTGATGTTGACTGTGAGCTTCGCGTTTCTGTGAACACACTGAACCGACTCTTTGCATTCATAAAAACCACTGACACAAACAACAACACATGTGGCCGCATTTGAATCAGAGCTGCAGGATCTTCTGGAGCTGAACAGAGGAGTCTGAACTGTGTTGATAAAGGGGGGGGGTGACCCTAAATGGAAGAGCCTCTAGCCTCCATTGATTTTAC
This sequence comes from Channa argus, assembly GCF_033026475.1. Classification (NCBI taxonomy): domain Eukaryota; kingdom Metazoa; phylum Chordata; class Actinopteri; order Anabantiformes; family Channidae; genus Channa; species Channa argus. The sequence continues at coordinate 20,807,122 of NC_090201.1, read as the reverse complement.
ATCAAATGTAAACCCTTCTACTCTTTTTTGATTCATGTAGACTTAAAGCCTAAGTGACAAGTGATACAATTAGATTACAATGAAATTAAATTCTCCTGATCAATATCTGTCTTGAAACAAAGTAGTCGATAATATCTTGTGGGCACAGCAGGGGCATTTCAAATAATCAGAGGGTATATTTTTCAGGCTCATCACTTAGAATTCAGTGTCATAGAGTTTCACATTTTAGCTACACAAATGAGTGCATTATAGCTAAGGCAGGTCTCTGTCTCCGAGATGAGAGGGGAATCTGTGTGATAGTTTTTCCCCCTTGAGAATTTCCCAGAGCACAAACACTGAAAATGACTACTATGGTGTTTAATTGATTAAAGAAAATCTCTTTTTAACTCTAGTCTTCGCTTCAGGGCAAACATAAACACTAATCTTGTAGTTTTAGCTGAAGTCTTCAGAAGTGGGAATGGGGTGTTTCAAGTGCTATATCCTCCACGTAAGCTTACCAGTCTCTCCCCAAACAGGCAAGTATTCATCCTGCTGGATATCCAGCATCAGCTCAAGTCCGTTTCCCATCCCACCTTTCATCGTCACCAGCAGGGGTCGTCCATCTTGGCCCGAATTGAAGGTATAGCACTTTCCATAACGTGTGAATATCTGAAATACACAAAGAAAAAAAAGGATTTAAAGATTTTAGACACAACGGATGATGCGAGAAGAACGTAAACTGCCATATCTCATATCTGATATTGAACAAAAGTCCTGGTTCCAGCTGAATGTGTTTAATCCTTTAGAAGTAGAGATAAAGGTCGTGCTTAGCAGAGGATTGGTTCAGAAGCACCTACAGTGACCTGTACTTGTTATGCTGTCAGCAGCAGACACCAGAGGTCGTGGCATTGAGATGCTGGAGACAAGCTGAACCCTCACCTCTCTGTGTCCTGAACGGTATGGTATGTGCTTGATTGACTATGACATGGGATATCCTCTGATTGAGAAACTCCCACAAGGACTGCTGGCATAAAAGTAACTCTTCTAAATGTCAATGAAAGTAATAATGTCTTAATGTAATGATTTATACTTGATCGCTATTAGAGCTAAAAGAGTCGGCCGACACAAAATTAAAAAGCGACTATTTTCGTATTTCAGTTTCTCAACATTCATAGTTCAACATCTTAAATGATTTCTTGTAATTTTTCATCATATGACTGTAAACATATTTTAGTGTTCTCGAATAGTTAGATATAAAAATATTTCCCATAGCCAAAGTATTTCAACAGGGCTGTAGGAAATTAAACACAGCCAACATACAAAAGACATTTTAATAAACTACAGCCTGATAAATCAGATCTAGGGATGCAACTAACTATAATTCACATTACTGATTAATTTATTAATTAAGTTCAGGATTAATTGAGTGGTCCATAAAAATCTGAACATAAAGCCCACAACGTACATAAATTGACACAAATAAGAATTTTGCCTAAATTCTCAAATCCAAAAATATTTAGGTCAAAATAGTAGCAAACAAAACCAGCTGTTGTGAGAGGGTGGAATTTTTGGCATTTCTGCCAAAAATCAACTACTGGTTTGAACTTTAATCAAATGGCCACTGAGTGCACTATTTCTCTCCCATAACTGGATTCAAAGCCTGTTAGAAAAAGGGAGCCAGATGAAGTGAGCTCAAAATGCTCCAGGTCTTCTTTTATCTCTCTGACACACACCTACAGTTGCAACTTTGAGTTCAGTGAACATGGCACAGTCAAAATCTAACTATACCTACTCTACATTCTTAAATAACATCTTATTAAAAAATCATATTAATTGATCTGGTATATACTGTATAGTAACATTTACTGGGGAGATACTACAGACTACAGCAGGGAACTGTGACCTACAGTATTGGGAAAGATAGCCAGTGAACTAATGGATGACTAATCGAATCTCAGACATTAGGAAATGGAAAACCATGGCCACCATCCAAATCATCTACTTTGTTGTTGAGCTGCATGATTGGAAGCCCTGTATGAAAACATCCAAGCACACAATTAACTTTTTATTAACCTTTAACTTTTTGACATTCAGATGCGGAAATAGTAAAAGCACGGATGAGGAGTTTGCATAAAGAGAAAAAAATAGGAGAAGTAGACTGACATATAAGTCCACATGTCTCTGTTTAAATACAATATACACACATACAAATGGAGATAAGGCTTCAGTGTAAGATAGGGGTACAAATACCCACGTCATGACACAGTTTGTACACAATCGCTTTTTTGCTGAGGCTGCCTAAAAATATTAGACCTTATTTTCTTGTGAATGTATTTGGAGGACCTTGGGAACACATAAGGACACATTTATCACAGGAGCCACTTATGAGTCACACATTAGCGCTTCATAACAAATGACTCAAATGTCATAAACACCAGATGCACAAAGCATAGGAAAAAAAATGTCGCAAAAAGGAAAAGTTAGTATATTGTGAGTCCTGTTCAGAATGGTGCAGGAATCATGATGGATTTCCTCCCAGGGTTTGCTCATATAGGAGCTTTTAAGTCACAAAGTGGTGAAATGTAATAAAAAAACCTTCTGATAGTTGGACACAATATGAAATGTGACCTTTTGAGAGCATAAGTGGCAAAACTGAGTCAAAAGCAGCAGCTGCAACACCAAACTATGTGTGGTGACTGTGGAGCAGGATACGTACATCAATAAAATGCCCCTGAAATCCATCTTAGTCCTGGAGTTGCCTCTCACTATAATCTGATCACCGTATATCATTACTCTTTGGAATATAAAGGCAGGGGAATCTTATTATATCACAGTGGCACCTGCATCACAACAACAATGGCTAAACCTGCTGAAAAACATTTGGGACTTCTAGTCTGAAATCGTTGTCCATGACACACTGCGACAATCAAAGAAAGATTTTACTTTAAAATTTAAACTGACCAATTTCATAGGATGATTTCCTGCCAAGGCTTTGCCCACTTACAGCTCACTAAGACCAATTTCTTCTAGGAGACAAGTTTGAGCATTCAAAGGAAGAGGCACTGTGGCTAACACTGAACAGAGGAAATCACTTGGCAGCTTGATAAAGCAATGATAAGATTGTTTGTGACTGTGAAGTGTGCACATCTGTTTCTCATTGTGCATGTAGTATGTAGGGTGCATACGCAAGAATACAAAATGAGCATGCTCACATGGGTGAGTGAGTGTTCAGTTTTTGCGTGGATGTGTACAGCCACCCCTGCATGCCATCTGCATGTGTGCGTTGATAATAATGTGCCGACTGACTACAGGAGGCCGTGTAGTCAGAGTTGCTGTGGTAACCAGGAGATTGTGCTGGCTGCACTGAGCGAAGAGCAGCAGCAGTGGGTGCCATTGATGACCTTGGGGAGTTAGGATCTTCGATGTTGCTTTGAGGATTGTGCTGTCTCAACATGCTTCTTTGTGTCTATGTGTCTATCAAACAGCCCATCTTTCTTATTCAGCATTATTTTCAGTGTCTGTCCAAAGCAAAATGCCCCAAAATATATCCTAACAAGGAAGGTTTGCATTATTTTCGGAAAAGTGCGACTTTTTTCCTGAGAGAAAAATCCCACCATTGCACCTCTAAAGTAAGTAATTCTAGATGAAGTCAGAGAATAGGGTCATATTTATTGATGGTAAACATTTGAAACGTGTTGCTGTGAACCCAAATCAAATGCATTTAGCAATAAGAGTGATTCAATATTTGTGATGCATATGCGGCTGTTCCTGAGGGTGTAAATCCCATGTTGCAGGACTAACCACTGAGCCCTACACATTACATTTAGAATGAGAACCACCATATCTTCCTAACTTCTAAACACTTAAATTAAATATTTAAATCTGCCCCACCTACAAGGGAAAACAGAGAGAGACATCACCCTCTCTCGTTCTTACAGGGCGTAGAAATGTCACTGCCTCTCTCTACGATAAATAATTCACAGACAGACAGCCCGAGACTGTCGAGTTGGCCCTCGGCTATCCTTCACATGACAATGTGACAAGGATGCACAAGATGTTCCTTAAAGTTGCCAGGGAGCCACTTTCCCTCCTCTCCACTGCTTTCAAGATCAGCGCTGAGCACAAAGGTGCAATGTGTTATGACAAATACATAAACACACCTATGAGAGATTGTCTGTTCTGTAACTTGGCACTGAATCAACTCAGCATCAAAAGGATTTGCGGAAATGCAGCAAATAATGGGTAGAAAACTGTATAGATAAAATTGTGGCAGATAACGTTTCTGCTGTATCCACATTGTGCTTTTAATTTTTAAGGGGAGTGAAGAATCTTACACTATAACATAATCCAAGACAACATCTCAAACAAATATGGCACAGATTTGAATCAACACTTCTAAACCGGCTTCAACAAAAGCCAAACATTACCATAAGCATCACAAATCTCTCAAAAACAATCTCACCTCAGGGTCCATTGAGTAGCTATTTTGGAGCTTTCATGCGTATCAGACATATGAGATGAGAATTCAGAGCAGCTACTAAATGGACCTTGAGGTGAGATTGTTTTGTCAACTGCTGTTTGCAAAGTCATGAATGAACTTTTGAATTAACATAAATGGGAAGTCATTAGGTTTTCAATATCAAGGGAAGTTTTACCATCTTCAACTCTATCTACTGCTCAGGAAGATACGGCTCTGTATATTTTCTGAGGTAACCATAATTAAAGTCTCTAAAATAACTCTACTTTGGTGCTAAAACGATATTGTAGAACACCAAGATAATGAACTGTCAATTTCGCCCTTTAAACAGAATCGTTGCTCATAGCAACAATTCTGCGATTCTGTAATCAAATCAGGCGGACAGTTCCCTAAACCTAAACCAGGTAACTTGGGCCCAACACAGAGAGACACATACAGACAGACAACCATTCGCACTCACTTTCACACCTATGGATACCCTAGAATCACCAATTAACCTAACAGTACCTGGAAGAAAACCCACGCCAGCACGGGGAGAACATGCAAACTTCATTCAGAAAGGCCTCAGTACGCAGGCAGATTCAAACTGGGGCCATTTTAGCTGTGAGGCGACAGCATTAACCACTCCATCGATGTATTATCATCCTCAGACATCATCTAACAAATACAGTGTCATGATATCCAATTTCAAACTTAAATGTAAATTCAAATGCTTTTGTTAATATTTCAGGTTTGTGTAGGGGGTTGAAACCCATGTTCAAATGACGCGTTCCTATTTTATTTCTATTGCAAGACCATCCTGGCATAGGCCAGTAAGCTTTTTAATATCTTAACTAGCCCTGTGTTCACTAGGCCTACAGATGAAATCAAAAAGATCAAGTCACTTAATCAAAGCTTAGCTTTGGGAAGGGAAAAGATCTGGATCAGGTGATGAGATGAGAGAGTAACAGTAGGTTCAGTCCACTGTGCCCAGAAGAGGACTGACATTATGTCTCTGTGCTGTTCACCATAAACACAAACTCACTGATCTGATCATGATCACAGTATGTTCCCCTGATTACCACAGACATACTGTAAAGCTATTATAATCACATAATCTGAAAACAGTATAAAACATAAACAGAAAGGTTGTAATGTGGAAGATAAAGAGACAAGAAGAGTTAAGGGAGAGGAAGAAGATTCTGTGTTATATTTAAGGAAACATTTAAACACTTAACAAATTTCTAATGAATTGCTGCTTTACATAAACAGTAACGTGTGTTATTGCCCACTGACATGGTTTTTAAAGCTATTGTTTGCCAATTATTGCAACCCAAAACTCTCGAAAAGTACATATGCAGATCAGGTAAAACGTTTTTTCACAAGCTCAGTTTTTGGACCTTACTACATTTGAAAACTTGGCGGTAACTTGCTGGAACTGTAAACTGGGGACAAACTGAAGACTAGCTAAGCCTTTCAAACACTGGACAGTTCACACCTAATGACTTTCCACCAACTGTCACAGATTTCTAATCTATGACAGTCTGGAAGAGCACGCAACTGACAACTGAGTAGAGTGTGAGGACAACTGGCAGACAAACCTGCGTATCCTGCAAGAACAGAAATTCTCATGTGTTCTTGTAGTCAAACACAAACCATGTCAGTACCATGTCGTTTAGCAAAGCAAAATGCATGTAAAGAACAACAACATAAAAGGGATGAACAAAACACATTTAGTGTGGGACCTGGTTGGTGACGTGCAGGCAAGGACTGTAGAGGCAACATGGAGGCAGGTGATGAATCAACTCTGCCACAGCTCTGTGAAGTCTTTTAGTGTCTTTCAGCTCCTTGTTTTGGTTTCACAGCACACAGCATTTTTTTATTGTGTTGGATTATAATGTTTTTTATTCAGCTGCACTAGTTTTCAAAAAACAACAAAAACCTAAAGAATCCCACTCTACACCATCTACTCAGCACCACACAAAAGGTAGACAAAGTTAGGAACTAGTATACGTGAACATAGTGGAGGCTTTGGCAGCTAAAGACCCGAGCTAAAACTAGAGTAAATATTGGACCTAAATTCATCAGGTGGACCCAGACATGACTCCAGACGAATGCTAATTTTGCTCAATCAATGCAGGTCCAAGCAACTTTGCAAACTTGCTAGTCAAGAGGAAACTGTCAAGAATAAATGTGTGGTCAGTCAGTTACTTAAATCAGTTACAGAACAAATATGTGTAGTATTGTAGTTTTCATGTAATGCTGGAGAGTTTGGGGGCATTTTTATTTCTAAATGTCCTCTACATATTCAACAATAATGAGAGTACTTATTACACCAATTATGCAGAGTGTAAATATGCAGAGCAAAAGCATATTTGTTGGACATTCCAGTATGAGAACTATGTGGAAAGCAGCTGATCAATAGGATGCACAGGAAGGACAGAAGCTGACTTGGAGTGACTGTTCTCGGATAGAGCTCATCACTGAAATCAATGCTAAGACCTGCGAGCGAGGAGAAGCCTGCCTGATTTGAATTAAACATGTGAAGTTAAAGCATGGATAAAGACAGACGATGCAGCTACAGGGAAGAAAGGATGGATTGATGAAGCTAGTCAATCATATTTATAGAGTTTCAAGAAAGACACAGCAACATTGGTGTGTGTGGGGGGGGGGGGCTTCCGGCAAAAAAATCAATACATCCTGAAACCTACTGCATGTGGAAAGACTTGTCTTCCTCCTCCACACCTCACCTCTCAAGTGTGACTGACTCTATTGGTCTGAGTCATGTCAACAATCTTGTCTTTCCTGCCCTAAGGCCAAGCAGGGAATCATCGATTATCCATGCACTAACACATAACACATAATCCCAAAAAACTCAGACCTCGGCATTCCATTTTATCTCTGAAACAGGTTGCCGTTGCTTGGTCAGCCTTGAAAACACTCTGCACAACATAAAGTGTTCCTTAAGATGCGGAGAAATGTGTTAAACTGTGATAACTTTTTTTTTGTGGTTCCACACGCAACGCATTTACATTTGTGAAGAAAAGGGAGCCTTCTGATGCTTTTACAGTTTATAGACGCAGAGACTGAGGGCTGCCATCAAGGCAAGCAGCTTCAGGTGATACATTTCCCTCAACACAGAATAATTTGAAAAAGCTAACAGTTTGAAACACCAGAAGAAATCTATGTAATTGAAAACAAATTTGGGTAATGAGGTGGGAGAGAGCAACGCCAACTTTACATCATTCTACATGCAATGGTAGAGTGCAATCAATGGGGGCTGCAGTTTACCAATGAGGCCAACACTAACCACTCTTTATCACAGTGTTGGGCAGTGTTGTTAAAGCTGTGCTAAATGAATCAAAAGTCTTCATTAGGGGCAGATTGGTCTCTTGTGAGCATAGGATTGTACACACATTGATCCAGCAGTGATGGATGACAGAAGTGGGACCCAGTCAGACGCCAGTCAAACGCTGCTTTATGAACATCTCCAAAAACGATTCTTCAGCTTTTAATATTATTTGCTGTGTAATTTACAATGGGAAATTGTCACAGTGTCTACTTCTGTAGACAACAAGAGAGAGACAGAAAGGGATGCTTAAGAAAAAAAAACATCTTGTAATTAATTTAAAAATGAGCAACTTGATGGTTGTTAAGTCAGTCAATTAACTAAAGGGATATAATAGAAATATAATGGAAGTATATTTAGAGCTGAAATTAAAATTAAGTAAGGCAAATCACTTTAAACGCACTACGGTGCACGTATATAAATATTATAGTGGCATTTATGTGGCTTGTGAGGAAGAGAGAGAGTTATTTTAACTACTGAGGCGCATCACCAAGCAACAGAGGAATGCGCATTGTTACAGTCCATCAGCGTTTCATAAGAGACACTGACCATTCATTACTTTTACCTTCTGACTCAGACGTATTAGATAAACTCCATTCCTCTCTAAAAGCTACATCAACCTGTTGGGAGGGGGTGGGGAGTTGAAACAGAGATCTGAACTTTGGCGACACACTCACGGTGCTGAAATTGCGCGGCCCACAGAGCTCTCCCTGGTACCGACAGTACAACAGCATCTCCTCCAGCTGGTGGCCCAGCCGGTCCAGCAGCTGTCTCATGGACGGCTGGGACTCCCGGGGAGGAGGAAGAAAGTGGTTGAAGTCCAAAATCCGAGATAGCGGCGACCAGGGCGGCTCGCCCCCTGCGCTCCCGCCACTGTCCCCCGGCATGGGTATGAGCGCCTCTCTTGCAGCTTGCGACACCTGCCAGTTTCTCCCCAAAAGTCCCAGCCACCTCCCCGCACTGAATATGTCCGTCTTCTTCATGCGCCGCGGCAGCAGGAGGTTCTGGTTACAGATGGTGACAGCTGGGAAAACGAGTCGCTTGGCGTAAACCATGTGCGCCTTTGTGTACATGGGCGAAGAGAGCAGGTACCGTACTCTGTTAGAGGACCAGGTGAAGAAGAGAGCCAGAGCTGCCAGGAAAGCCAGCAGCCACGCAACTCTCCGGGGGTAGGAGCCGCTGAGGAAGATGTGCCTCAAGCCGTGCAAGGTGGTATGTTTCAAAAAAAGCTTCCCAGCTTCGGCGAGGGATCCAGGTCTCGGTTTTGATCCAGACGAATCGCTCTGGCACATTTTGGGGGACTGCTGGTGCGCGCTTTCAACATCGGTGCCGCTGTGGTCACAGTGAATGAGCCTAAACTCGCCTCTGCGCTCTCAGATGGCTGCTGTTGTTCAGAGAGGTTGGAGAGAGAGAGAGAAATAGTGTGTGTGTGTGTGTGTGTGTGTGTGTGTGTGTGTGTGTGTGTGTGTGTGTGTGTGTGTGTGTGTGTGGTGGGGGTGGGAGGGGGGGGTCCTCTCTCAGGCGCTGAGCAGCAGCAGCTTGTGGCGGTAATGGGGGAGTATTTTGTCAGTCGCAGAGCGCTCCCCGAGCTTGTCCGCGGGGAAGCAAAGAATGATTTAGTGCGCTACTGTGCCGCAACAGGAGTCCAAGTGATAATTTCATTAAAATTACAGGCCGTTATTCTCAGAAAATATGAAGAAATACCCCAGAGACAATGGATTTTGTAAAAATCACAGGCATATTGTAATTACACGTTCATTCTTTGCCTTCCTTGAGTGTCAGTTTTCTATCTCAGCTTCTCCCCTCACTCTTATTGTTAACACACACACACACACACACACACACACACACACACACACACACACACACACACACACACACACACACAGAGGGCTGTTTGGTGAATTAAATCATTGGCTTCAGTAGCTACAGACCATTTGTCTTCCTTTTCAAGTCCATCACACACACACACCTGTGGTTTCGCTCTCTGTCTCTCTCTCTCTCACACCCACCCACACCCACACATATCCTCTCATCGTCCACACCACACACATGAATCCCGATCCCTTCTGGGTCACCATTTGTGTTCTTCTTTAAAATTGAACCATGCATTATAGAAGACAATACTTTAGAGCCTGACAACTCCTTCATTTTTGCTCCAGGTGAGTTTTAAATATTACAGGTAGTAAGCTGGAGACAAATAAAATAAAACATCCACTATGAAATGCCACGTTGGTTGGCATTCCTGACTCAATTATCAATGTGTTTGAGTCAAGCATTTACAATGTTAGGGGGAAAAGAAAAAGGTCAAGTTGTAGCTGGTAAATTAACACATGTTATAAATATAATAGTGTTATTTCTTATTTTAGATGTAATGTTTATTTTGCCCTTTGATGCCCCAGTGCGAGTGTGATGTGGGAAAACAGTTTGAAGCGAGTGACAGAGGCTTGAATGCACCACTGACGAAGCGTTTCATGGGGTGTTGGTTAAGTGGTCGCTCTCGCTTGGTTGGTCACTATTACACTGTTCCAATCCAGAGTAGAAGCTGGACGCCATGCAGGACTGATTCTCACTCTAGGCTCCTAACTTTGCCCCCCCTTCTCTCCCTGTGTATGTGTGTGTGTGTGTGTGTGTGGTAAGTTTACTGTGTGACACTTTCTGGTGTGACAGTATTTCCTCACTTCATTTAATTGTTTGGGAATATACACCATAAAACATGAGATGAACTGATAAAGATTTTATGGTGGGTTCTGATATATATAGGATCATTTTGACTTTTATATTTCCGTTTTGTGTATATACGCATGTGCAATTTGCATTTGCCCTCTGGCAGGTTAATGTAGCCATCCCAAGAGATCTGTTTAAAAACCGTATTCTATTACTTGTGTTTTTGGCTCATCAGACAGTGAGACTGTGTTTACAGATCTTAGTAATTTACATGCTGTGTACATTTTTTTTTTACACTAACTAATTACAAAAAACAAGAGAAAAAAAAAGCGAAATGAAAAAGACATCAGAAGATGTAAGTTGTCCATTTGCTGCGAGTGTGTGAACATTTTTGCAAATTTGAACATTGTTAGTAGATTCTGCAATACAGTAAGAGATCTGTATGATGCCAACATTTTTTTAAGATACATATTCTTCATATGGCAACTTTAGTATGATGACAGTTAGGGACTGCAGTGAAGCAGTTGTTAATTGCAAACTCCAGTGCCCTTCATTTAAAGACAAACATGCTGATTTTTACACTTATTGTTGTGCCCCGTTACATAAAGGGCCCACTACATCCTGCGTAGATGTAATTCCCCTTGTTTCCTTGTTTCTGGGTTTGTACAGAACACAATCTGCTTACTCATATTCTATTGGCGATCTAGTGTGGCACCCACTGTAATGTCCCTTCTGAGGACAATCAACTCGTCTACTCCCGGTGATTATTCGGATTTTAACGAGTACGGGTGCCAAGGCGAATGGCTGCTCAATCGTGGGCCACGATGGCAGCTGAGCGACACCTCTGCATCACATATTCAAGAGTGGTACACAGCAATTAAAATATGCTTGATTGAATGCAGTGCGGGCCACATGCAGAACACTGCATGCCTGTGAGAAGGAGAGTCAGATAATGAGACAAACATGATTTGTTGTTGCAAATGAGAGTAACTTAAGTTACTTGGAGTAGGAGTATTTATACCTAGCATGTGAATCGGAATTCAGTGGAGAAGGATCCTGACACTTATACTATTTAACAGCATTTCTTCAACCGTGTTTCCTCAGCCAGCTAATCAAGAAAGACATATTGGAGGAGCCCAAGTGCGACAAGCTAATCCGTCTGGGTGAAGGGATAATGATGTACTTGCTTGACAGAGAAACGCAATCCCGAAGCAAATGTAACAACAAGAGAATAACAAATGCAGGCTGCTGTGGAACTGCAGTTAAAGAGTTTCACTAATGAACACATTATGAAAACACACAGGCACATTCGTTAGGGGACCCTGGGCACGTATTTTTTGTTTATTAATACCTGAGCATCTGAGATAAATGCATATTCTGTTGCATTGGCAGGATCTTAAAATAACCCAGAAACCCCAAAAAGGGGAAAAACAGTTTCAAACACAACTTTCACTGATTTATAAAAGGAAATAAAAATAAATCCCATAAAAAGCTGTTTCCTTGATTAGTATTGTTCAGAAAAATGCAGACTTTGGCTGAAAGACTATTGATTTTTCAATGTGTATCCTCCACTAGCAGAAGTTTTGAGTCTATAAAAATGCCTGCACATTTATTTATTCAAAGAACAATGCATCCCAAGGCTTTCACTTTAAAGGATAATACACATATGGCGCTACTATACAGCAATCATAGTCAGTTCAATCTTCATTTGTGAGAGTGAATACTTCTCTTGCAAAGTCATTTCAGTGTAAATTTTCATTCCAGAGTAAATTTATGGTGAGATTTGGAGTTCAGAATTGTCAGCAACACTACAATGAAACAAAAAAGGGATGCAATTATAGAGACATTCTCAGGCCACAAATGTCAGTATCCATTGTAAATCAATGTCGTGAATTTCCATCACAGGCTATTAAACACCACACAATATTAGTTGCTTGATCACTAAGAGTTAATGTGAATGAGTGTAATAAGTAGATGGTTGTTTTTAGGGTGCGCTTTGACTTTGATGGTTTCTCTAAATGAGAAAAAGACTTTGATATCAATCAGCAAGGCCAGTGAAGCAGTGAATACTTAGAAGCTAACAGTAAATGAATGAAAGAGGCACCGACAAGCACAGAAATTTAATAACTGCCACTTGACGCCATATCTTACCAGTCGTTTTAGCAAGCTAGCCAGGAACACACCTTTGGGCATTCAGCATGTGTTGTGCTCAAAACGGAACAATACCTGAAGTATTTGTTTTTTCAAAGTACCACCATTAGTATTCAAACTTTGGCAGAACATTTAAAGATGATGCACGTCACCAGCGCTACTCATTGAATAGTTCTCACTTTCAATGTTTTTATATATAGCTACATACTTATGCAAGGCATTTCAGTCTCATTTCGAAGTTGTATTGCTTTCTTGCTGAATGTATTCGTGTACTTTTTTATTTCCTTTTCTTCTATTTCACTAGCCTCAATTTTCCGCTTTCCTGAGGTCTTCAGGTATACAGTAGATGATGCATACATTCTTGAATAGCTACAGTATGGACTATATTCTATATTCTATATCCTGACACTGCATAATGTCAGTTGTACTGAAATGTTTTTTCTGCAGAGTCTGGATGCACTGGTGCATGCATGTGTGAATGTGTGTGAAATATGTGTGAAATTTCTGTCTGTGTCTAAATCTGTTGATAATATCAATATAAAGTCAATGAAATGTAATGTAAACATTAGGGTAAGGGAATGACAGGAACAACATGAATATCCTCTGTGGCGTGTGGACACTGAGGACTAAATAAATCTATCTTGCTGCATGTGCTGATGGCAGAAGGTTTGTTTGCGAGAGGTCTGCGATGTAGAAGCACTCAGCAGTTAATCAAACTGTCAGGCTGGGTCCACATCAGGGTGGGGCTGGCCAGTCTGGACCTTGACATGTGTAGAATAAAACAACATGCCAAAAGGCAAACAACACTGTCCAACTCCCCCTCCCAACCTGTTTCGCCACAGCTATGTTTTAAATTTATTTGGCTCTACAAACTCTGCCTCTGTCATTACCCCTGCTTTCCATGTATCAATACTTATAGAAGAACCCCTCCATAAGGCATAAACACAATGCATTGCCCCCTCACTGTACCATTCTCTGCTCCATCTCTTTACATTATAAATCGACCCTCCTCACACACACCTTTGTTCTTTACTCCCCCCTCCTTTCTTTCCTCCTCTCTTACTGTGATCTCAATATTCTCTCGGCTTCTTTTGCTTGCTTCTGTCTCTTCTCTGTCTCCCGCTGGGAATGTTTGGCGCCAAGGCACCCACAAGGGAGCCGGAGAAGAGGGGAGGAGGAGGGAGGGCAAGGACAGAGCAAAGGAAGAGAAATGGGTTGGAGGTATGGGGAGCAGCAACAGTCAGGGTCCTGTAGCTGCAGGGGCTGACAGAGGAGCAGCTGCTGATTTACGGAGACAATTTTGATGGGACAAAGGTACAAATGTCACAAAGGCCACATTTCTAATAGCCTCTCAATCTCCTGGGCTATAGTATATAACATATATAAAACATAAAATACTGCATTATGCACAGTAAGTGCTCTACTGTAAAAACAACATGTCTCTCATGCATGAGAGGCAAGAGTCAGGCTCAAAAGTTCACTGTAAGGTTGTGAACAGAGACAGTGAAACAAAGCTAAATATTGTGTGATGCTTTGAAATGCACTCAGTGCATGAAAAGTATTAGGAGCAACATCACGCTGTGAAAACCAGTACCATTAAACTTAATTTCAGTTGCTGTGAACCCAGTGTAGTCAGCGTTGTGAGTAAGCAGAAAGTGCTATACCACCTTAATTAACTTGATGAAGCCTTCTAGTAATTAAATAGTACAAATCCAGTATGGAACACACGTTGCAAAAGCTTGATTGGACAAATAAATCACTCTGTTTTAGTAAAAACATGAAACATTCATGCAATTTAACTGTAATTTAAAGCATAAAGTCTATTATTTAATGTTCATTCATGTTTTAATATATAAATGAACATTTTTAACGTATAGTGTATTATGCTTTAGTTTCCTTTAATATTCCACACAGGCCACAGTGGCTTAAGAGGATTTTTTCAGAGGCTTCTGACAGGACTGCAACAAAGTTTCAGAAAACCAAAAACTGATATGATTTAGGCACGAATATGGCCGGATGTAAAACAACCAAACTTGGCACAAATGTATCAGGCATGGGTGAATTCAGTCTAAAAATATTAAAATTGCTGTGGGTCTTTAAAAGCTCATGTTGACCCACTTCACAGTGATTATACACTGGATGAGCTATAGGGTGGTTTTAAGCACAGTGTGAAGCCTTTTAGCGGTGTTAAAACTAGCATGTAAAGCATGGGAATCATTTCGCTGCCGTGGAAACACCTCAAAAATAAGCTACAGTAATATTACCACAGTGTTCGCAGCTTCAGACCAGAAGTTTAAATACTGAAAGCTGCTTTGGGACCACAAATCATCGGACAGCAAGCTCTGTTATTCTAACGCCACTGTTCTCAGGACAGGGGGATCTCAAAAGCCTCTATTTTAAAAATGTGAGTGTGGCAGCACCACCATGTAAAGCGACCTGTGGTACACCGATGCATTAATCTGAGAATGGATTTAGGAGTCTTACTGTATAAGTAGTGTGGCTGGGTGGAGAAGATTTATATTTATAGCCCAAAGGGAAGAAAGAGTATCCCTGCCTGCAAGGGAAACACAGGGTGACACTGCTAATTCATCTCGGCAGCATCACGACAGCTGGGCTGGTAAGAGTTTAGGGAAGGGGAAATGGTTCTGATGAATGACTTTCAGAGTACGGCCGCTAGCTATAGCAAACAGTCTCCCACTCCCCACAGGCCTGATGCCTCCTATTTGCTCCTCAGGGAGAAATGAATGAATGGCCCTTTGTGAAATAAATGGTCCCTTTCTGTCTGACATTTACAAATGAATCCCTCTTGTAAAACTAAATCCATCCATTTGTTTTATTATTAGTTGTGGAGGTGAATTTCTTTTTCTGGCGCTCGAAACTCTGCTGTTGTTAAAAGGACACCCACCAGTGTGGGTTTAAGAAATTTATAAATGGTGTGACCATCATTTTTGCTATTATACAAAATTGCAATTGACTGTGCTGGATGTGTCTATTATTTCGTCTGCTCCCTTTATATCAATGTTGCTAGGATAAATAGCAAAAACATTTCTCTGTATAATGCAGCACTGCTCAACAGCGGCACAAACCAGAGCAAATTATCACACAGTTGAATCAAGACCTCTCTACAAATAAACTGAACATTATCACCTTCATGGAGGATTTATTATTAGTATGTTATGTTTGTGTGTACAGCACAGATGAGTGGATAGATTTAAGGCATAATGCAAAATAAAATGTGAAAATACAGTAAAATGTAAAAATATGTTAATAAAGGTCGGTATATCAACTATTCTCATAGTGACTTCTGCAATATGTTGTTTTCTCCAATCCTGAGGAATAACAACTTCGGGGTGCATATCACAGGTAAAGGCCACTCTTTGTGCTTTGCCACTGACATATTGCACATGTTCTCCGGTGCACATGCTTTTAAATCAACATCAAGCTCAAAAGGCAACAGTAAGAACAAGGTTTCCCGCTCCCTTTGCAAATACATATCCTTCAATATGGTTTATTCTAAAAGACCGGAAAAAGCCCCCAGCTTCACCTCATTTCGCCCCAAGAGACAAGTTGTATAATAAAAGTTTTACCCTTTTGAAATATTACACTGAGTTCACTTTTTCAGCATAAGTATGATCAAGAATTTCTCAACCAGTGAGATCCTCAGGAGATACTCCGTCACATCTTATTAATTTCAGTCCCTAACCTGCTTAGGAACATCTTACAATCCTAGACTTATCAGCTGCTGTTAACCAGCATATTCCAACAGATGGAAAACAGAGAAACAAAACACCTCTTCGATTTCTTGCCAGGATGCATTGCTTTTATTAAAGCTCCTTCACCAGAATTTATATATATCCAAATACTGTGTTTGTTGTCCTTATTCAGAAGCTTGTTTTGCACCAAATACACTGGCAGCTTGTTAAACTGCTGACAAAAGGTGATGTTGTCCATGTGTTTGTGTGTTACATCTTATGTCGAGGGGGGGAGAGAATGTCAGACACGCAGTGAAAGCAGGACTAACGAAGGATGGTTGATAGTAGTCCAGCTGGCTGACAACTCCTGAAGAAAACTCACAAACATACGCACGCACACACACAGGGAAAGATCACACTGGCAGGAAGGATGAAACTGACAGTCGAAAGCCAGCTGCATAGTGGGTTGCACCTAAATGGATCTTTCAATTTGATTTCATTTTAGTCTGCAGTATAAATGGTCCCTCTGGAGATGCATTTAGTGAAAGCAATATGATGGCTAATATGTATGTGTGTAGGTGTGTGTTTGTGTGCAAAATATCTAGCAAACACCATCACTAATTGCTGGCATGATGTATCTCTTTGCGCTCGCCTCCTATTAACTCCTGGTCTGAGGCTGTGATGTCCCAAAATAAATGTCTTAACAGGGAGGTTGGGGTTTGAATCAAGAGGGTGCACCTCCTTGCTGATGCTGGTAATTCTTTCACTGTGTGCTTGCTTAGGCAGGCGTTATTGGTGTGAAGATTTGCATCAGCTGTCCTTATTAAGTCATGGTGCTAAATAATATAATCAGCCCATTCTCTAGTACTGCCCAGAGGCAGCAGCTCAGACCTGCAGAGACTGACTCGTAGATACTGGGATGAAACAACAACCACTTAATCAATAGACCATCCAACATTAGCTCAGGACAGGCTTGTTTACAATTTTAAGCTCATTTACATTTAAGGCAGTTTGCCTCTGCTCTTATCCAGAGTGTTTCACAGTGACTGAGCAGATATGTGTTTAGAGTCTCAAGTGTTTTTAGAGGACACTATTGCATCAGTGGTAAAAAGCATAAAACCTCTGATATTATAGTGTGAGACACAAATCTTGAGACACTCACCAAAATTAACTTTAAACCATTAAAAAAGATGCTGAAAATGAGTGTATATACTGTATACGTTGACAGATGCAATAAATCTGTTACTACTGACAATGAGGAGATCCTCATCCTCTATAGGACAAGACACAAAATCCAAAGTTTTCATGTAAAGATACCTCCCTGAAGCTACAGTAAGACTAGCAGTATCATGACAACCTGCTCTGTTTGCTCTGATATGCTCCTATACCGTCTGCTACACTCCACATAATGTATAGTCATGACAATGCTGTAAAAATGAGCAGAAATCATGAAATTCTCCGATTGGGTAGAAGGCCAAGCCTTCCTAAAATTGTTAAGAAAATATATCTGCGCTGCTGCCGCTACCGTTCTATGACACTGAATTCACTGGAGGTGTCAATCTCCACAATAAGGTCAAATTTACAGCATATTTCTATATATACAATATAATAATATATACAACTTTATTTATATAGCGCCAATTGAAAACAAAGTAATCTTAACGCACTTTACATAATAAACTCAAGACTATACAAGTATGTAGAGGAAACCCAACAAATTGAGAAACCTTGAGCAGCCATAGGCAACAGTGGAGAGGAAAAACTCCCTTTAATGGAAGAACCCTCCAGCTGAACCAGGCTCAGGGTGGGCGGCCATCTGCCTTGACCGGTTGGGGTGAGTGGCAAGTGGAGAGAGAAAAGAAAAGAGCAAAAAAATGCAACAACAAAACATTTGGCAGGTTGGAAGGACCAGTAGCTGCACATTGGAAAACACCCAGCTTCAAATCTGGGGACACCTGCAGAATGGGACAGAGAGAGGGAGACAGAGAAGGAGAAAAGATTGCTGCTGCTACTTCTCCACCTCGGCCTGTGCTTCTAGGAATGTGATATTTACTATGACTTGGGGGGGTGGACTCATTGAGACTGATATATTCTTCCTGCTGCAACCAAGTTTTAGTAAAACTAAACAAATCAATTTAATGATCATTTATCAAGTCATTTACTAACAAGGATTTAGACGAGAGAGATGTGATATTTAATAACGTTCATTTCCTTTGGGTTTCGGTTCTGTATGAGAAGTAGTCTTAACTTTTAATAGGTTATTATGATTAACTCCCCTTGTGTTCATTTTTTGTTTTAATTTAGGTGGTTGGGGAGCAGACGTAGTCTATTGGGCAAAGAGCAGTGTAGTTAAAATCGTGAATTTCCTTTGGTGAAAAATTTTAATCCAAAAAAGCAGGGTAACGTCAGATTCTATGAACATCTCACACTGTTAATACCTGTGGATGTTGTCGGGGTTGGAGCAGAGGATGCAGGAGAGGTGAGCACATCAGGGCCACAGGTATTTCAAATGGACAGTCAGTCACCGGAGACTGAGATGCTGAGAGGGCGACCGAGCTGCCTTTGGTGCAGTGAGGTGCGCTGAATGTGGAAGGGAAGCGGCCACCTCTGGGGGCCAAGCCGTCTGGCATCTCAGGAGGCAGTCAGGGAGGGAACCGGTGCTGGGGACATCGCCCTGTCCAGCTCCTCAAGCACAGTGAACCGGCTATCCACCTGGACAGGAGAAGGTTCAGCACTCTGGATCTGTTGACCCGATGAGATGCGGTGGGTGTCGTCTGATGTCTTCTTTAAGCCGGAACCAGGCCTCCTGTGTGAGCGTTAAGGAGCAGGCCCGTGTCAGGGCCGTCCACTGGTCGTCCAACAGGACCGGAAGACCGCGGGTTGGCACTGTGTCTCCAACAGAGTTTACAGAGCGAGACCAGGGCAGCGTGATATCAGGGTCCTGGGTCACTGAAGAAACAGCCAGGTGAATAGAGACAGTTTGATCCGTGTAGCTCGAGGTATTTTGGGCTGTGAGGTTCTTCGTCTGTGCAGTGGCAACGTAGGAAAACTCCAAGATAAGATCATTCTATTTGCTTAGGTTGCACAGGTGTAGCTAATGAAGCCACTACTCAGGGTATATCATGCTCAAACTTTTTAGTTTGTTTCACAACCACACACTTTGACACAGCTGCTAGTTTGAAAATAGTGGACTGTAGCGATTCATTGTTTATGAACAATAACTTTTAACGTACAGACACATAACATGTAGTCATCTTTAAAGAACTACATGTAATGACAAAGTGGTCATTGAAAGTGACTGTCTGCACAGTCTAACAAAATACATTTTTGAAAAATTTGTCTTCTACACGCTTGTTGTGGTTTTACTGAGAGGTTCAGTCATGGATCTCATTGCCCTATTTTAACAAACAAGCTTTGATAAACACATTGTAACCTATTGTGCCGACCCAGCAGCAAAGTGTACTTCATTTGTCAAGTGGCCAGAAACATGAGTCTACTGGAATGATAATACATGAGATGGAAAATGTGAATTTCTTTAGGGTTTAACTATAACATCCATTTTTCAGGTATATTTGGAATTTTCAAAGCCACTGGTCATCACACAGTTTTTGCTAACGGGGGATGTACAGTGTGTAGCATATTGTAGGTAAAGAATACTGAAAGGTGTTAGCACTGATTAGTCAAACATACAGTAGACAGACAAAAATCAATACCTTTGTCTTAATCTTTCTTCCCGTGCCTCTTTCTATTTTGCACACACACACACACACACACACACACACACACACACACACACACGAGAAAATACACGTTTACGGAAACACACAGGACTAGGGTGAAGTAAGGCCTCGCTGTTACACACTTAGATGTGCTCATTTATGAAAATGAATAGTTTGACCACAAACACAAACTGTACAGCACTAGCCTGTATGGAAAAACACACTTGTCACACACTTCTGTCCGTTTTCTGTTCACGTACTTGATACAAACTCTGATAAAAATTTGTTTTTTTACAGCAGATGCAGTAAGTAGTAGATTCGCCCACACACGAGGACACTTGCAGAAAGACACCACAAAAAGGACAGAGAGACAAAAAAGGCACACGAAGAGAGTAAACACTGAGACCAGTGCTCTGTAGGGACCTTTTTCCATCTCTGCCACCCATTCTGTCATTTGGAGCCAAATGTTTTATTTCAGCACTGATGAAAGTACAGGGGAACAATCCAGTAGGAAGCAATTAAGGCCCTCTCATCACCCTAATTAGCAACTAGCAAGTGGCTATTGGCCCCATAAAGGACACTTGTCATATGTCTTATTCATATATAATTGCTCCAACAAGATGACAGTATCCCTCATTTTCACATTATTAGGAGTCATTTATCTTAGTCGAGTGATAAAGTCAAAGTTCTGTCCTTTCATTTATGCCACTTTAAAGATTAATTAGCTTTTGCGTTATGAAGAGTTAGCTGATATTGGAGAGAGGTAGCAATGTATCTGTCCAGTTTAAATAACCCTGGCTTAATATGCTGTTGGATTAGTCTTAAAAGGGAGTGAGAGTTGCTGCACTTGTCACCAGTCTGCAAAGAAGACTGATGAGCGATTTAATTAAACTGGGTGTATTTGCAAACACTGATCAATCGCTTGAATAGAGTGAGAGAGATAGGACACAGTGACAGAGTGCCACAGTGTCTTTTCTGGACTTAAGTCCTTCACTTACAAAAATAGTGTGGCACATGAAAAGAGACAGAGAGACGAAGAGAAAAGAGTGTTAGGGATTGAGTGAGGGATGGGTTTTTGCCAAGGCCGTACACAGCGAACAAAGCTCATCTTATGTTTGATTTGAAATATTTATTTTTCAATCCGCACAACACACAAATAGAGTTTAATCCCTTGTGAAAACAGTTCTTTCAAAAAAATTAAAAAAAATAAAAATGCAACCACTGGGTTTTCACTGGCAGCAGCTCTGCTTTTACATGCTTTAACTGGATAGCGGTCACTGCAGCCCAGAGACTCTGATGTTCTACTGTAGTGGGAATCAAAGGGTTCTTTAGTGATGGGATTAAGTATATTTGTGAGGGATTTCTTGTAAACAAGAAGAAAAAAAGACCATCATGTAGCATCTCAGTGCCAACAACTCCATGAAAGCCAGTTAGGGCTGTAAAATAATTGTGAAACACTGCCCCCTTGTGATAACGGTTTGATATAGGTGCATCCCAACAAAAGTAGAACTGAAAATGTTGGCAAGCAAAACGAGTTGCTGGAAAACCTTAAAAACACAGTGGAAATAAGAGGAATATCAGAGGCATTAGTTTTATTATTTGGATCAGACAGTCATAAATCAGAAACAAGAGGAGAGTGCATATGACACTGATATTTAAATATATTTGAGAGGACATAAAATTCCAAAATTACTTTTATTAAGGGTCACAACGAAATGTAATTGTGATCACCTTTAGCTGTGTACGACAGTGAGCACCTATGAACCTTTGATCCAAAAACAACCAACAATGGTAGACAAAGTCACAAACAGCTGTCTGAACTTCAGCGTTACCATACATATTTAATGGTCTTGCACGGTCACCTCTCAAGGGGTAGGAGGCATTTCACATCAGGAAGTGGTTTTTCAAACTCAAAGACTGTAACGGCCACTTTCTGAGGGAGTCGGTGCTTATTTTAGCTCATTTCCACAACCTTAAATTTAAAATCCAATATTTTGGTTCAGTTTTCTCACACAAAGTCAGGCATTGCATCAGGATCTGACTTTGACACAAACTAATGAAACTGCAAAAATACGGGATAAATCAAGCTATCGACAATGTAATGCATATTACGAATAGAGGCGGAAAAAATCGATTTCTATATGAAGAAGTGACAGTTTAATTAGCCTAATTACACAAGGTGTAGAGTAAGTGTTACTTCACAAGTGACAAGAACAAATTGAGATTAGCACACACTCGATGTAAGCAGTGCTGTATCCCGTGTTGGTGGAACACATGTTATGATCTACTTTGATAATTTACTAACATCTAATTTATCATGGCATATGCCTGAAGATGATTAAATTACACTTTCCCCGATACACGCTTTTCCAGTGTCTGCTTAAAAGAAGTACTGAACCATAACCGTAATTGCAGCTCGGAGCCAGATGGCGAGTCCAGCTCTGGCATAACACTTTCCCTTGTCTGAAAAAAATCTCTCACAGTCTGTCTGCCTATTTGTCTGATTGTATAAGCCTGGGGCATACAGACTGATGCTCTTGAGGAGACAGGAGAAGGGCGTAACAGGAGCCACTGGCTGATTCTGTAGACAATGCTGAGCTTAGGAGAAAGGCAATCTGTTTCTAATGGGCTGGGGCTTGAGCAGGAAGAAGGGATTTGGATCACTGCTCTGAGGGGGGCTCACATTTTGCTCTGGGACCGAACTACTGCAACCTGAACCGTCTTTCTGAATGGTGTTAGCAAAACTTCACTACTGAGCCAGGGCTCATCACAGAGTGTGCACTTACACAACGAGACACACAGGAACACCCACCATGCACACGTACTGGGACGGTGGAGAGAGACTCAGAACGTGAGGAGAATTGGACAGCGAACTCCAACCATTAAGACAGAAAGCAATCAATCTGCTCATTTCCCTTTCCCACCCCTCCGTAGTTCACCAACAATGCAGTCTGCAAGGCCATTAATGTCTCTTCAGCACATAAAATGAACAGGCTTTAGTAGGAAATGGCACTTTCAACAGCAAATTTGCAGAAAAATAACTACACTATATTGATTTGCTGTTCAGAGGAAAAGGATAATAGCAATGCATAATGAATACTGATAAGTGAGATAGCCAGCTCCATAGATACAAGTCACTCCTATATGCCACAAGGGCATTATCACTAACTCGTTAGCGATACTGCTAATTATTCATTTTGCTAATGTGATTTTTAAATGTCACTTTTCAGCAACATTTTCTGCTAAGACATTGATTATAAAAGGGTTACGGCTGGAATCTGTTTTTATGGATTAATTTTAGAGAGGGTAGATGATCAGACTATTGCAGGGCTCTCCCACTAATCAAGTACATAAATAAATGAAAGATCTGAATAGACAAGCAAAGTTAAATGCTGGACGATTTTCCACAATGTGACAACCTGTAAATTGTTCCCATACATTTTTTATGGCTGAGCTATACAGCATTAGTTAACAATGTAAACATTAATAAATCAATTATTAACTGCATGAAATCCTTTATTAAATGTATAATAAAGCAGAACCCCAATTTATTCATTACATCATCTGCCTCTTTCCTCTGTATGGTTTTTTCCGGATTATTTAATAATGTACTTCCCATGGAAAAGGCTTACTCTGGTTTGTATTCATATTTGATGTTCATATTATGAACACTAATTTAAAAAGCTAGTTCATGCCTTCCTTAATATGAGGTATATCTACTGTATAGTCATTACTGCTCTATGTCCTGGACTAAATTCTTTGTGTCTACATTGCATTTTCTACTATATATATCACACACACACACATACACATATATATGTGTATATACACACACACACACACACATATGTGTATACACACACACACACACATATATATGTGTATATACACACACACACAATAGGGTAACATCACTTAAATATATCCGTATGCTATTGCATAACAAATGCTTACCCTGCTAACTACACAAATATAAGAAAAGCAGTTAATTTCACCAAGTAATACAATGGGCCCAGAAAGCACAATAGCTGTTTCCAAGCAGCTTGCATAAACAGTTGTTTTTCAAACCTGTTCATGTCAAAGCACCGCAGAACATTTTTAAAACTGGTTTGGACACAGAGCGACAAAACAGGAAGAAAACACGGGTTGATCATCACTGCATTGAGGTACATGAGCTGGAAGGAACAATCAATAATTATATTAGTGGGATGCTGTACTACAAGTTAAATTGACAACAGCTATAATTAATCCCATTAGACCTGACAAAGGAATGATTACTTGTCACTCGTGTTAGTCAGGTCTTTAGCCTTGCTGCGGTAAGAACACTACACGAAACCTGCAGGAAGGCATAAGCTATTTCCCTCAAAACCGATCTACAAACAAGACTCACATGCTCTGTATACAACAACCCAAACCTGTAATACTACCCTCTCACGGGTCCATGCTGTGTTATCTTTCACTGTATATTTAAATTTGCAACAAGTTCTCTAATAACATATAATGCACAATTCAGACCCGTGAATGAAGATAAGGCAAAAATGTTGAGTGGCACATACCCTATTAGATTTTTAATATACTGCACAAATATGACATAAATTGTCATCATTCCTAAAACTACATAAAAACCTAATTTAAGAAATGAACTAAAGAAATCTTGTTTGTTCATGGTCTAAGGAAAATAATTTGATCCAATGTTCCATATCTGTGTATGTTAAAGTATTTGAACCTCTACGTGTTATTTATCAGTTCATTTTAGTGCAATATTAGAATCACATGTTTTAATCAATGGAATAGGAGTCAGATGAGTCTGGGAAGCCCTGCCTTATTTGAAAAAGACTGCTTTTCAACATGAGAACCTTATACCATCTTTATAACAGGTGTGGTGGTTGTATCATGATCTGGGCTTGATTTGCTGCCTCTGGACTTGAACATCTTGCCATCACTGACAGAGTTATAAGGTCTGATTTTTGAAAAGCAAATTCAAAAACATGTCATGTTATCGATCCATGAACTGAAACTCAACACAGAGTGAATCATGTGGCAAGACAACAACGCTAGAATGGTTCTAGCAAATAATGATTAGGCATAAGAAACTCTAATATTTTAAAAATGGCCAAATCAAATTCCTGACTGTAAACCTGTTGTGTAAGGAGTAGTAGACTAAAAATCCCTCAAGACCAATAAACATTTACTGAAAATGTTTAAATGAATACTGCCAAGGAAGATTACAGGCATTTTATAGCTTTGCAAAACAGAAATAGTGATGATGGTATAATTTTCTGCAATAAATATATGAATAAGTGCAATTTTTTTGTCTAATTTTTTGGGGGTCACCTTTATCAAGTCTCGCATGACAAACTTTCCACATTTTAGGTCATTGTTTGCAGAATGAGGAAAAACTCCCAAAGATTCACAAACTGTGCCGCTGGACAAGGACAAAGGCTCTGCTGGTTTGAATGGATGAATCTGTCACAGCTTTACCAAGGTATAGAGGATGATGATGTAATCTAGGAAGCATCCCATCCAATTCAAAGTAAGATATTATGAAGGCAGGAATGAATTTTAAACTGCACCATGGCAGTAATGTCTGTCATTGAATGAAGCTTGGTCACTACCTCCCTCTCATACATAGAAAATGACAGACTGCACTGCAGTCACAGTACTTTGTCTGATAAAAGGCATATCAGCAGAGGATGACTGCTGGCCCAATTTCACCCCAAGGACATTGGCCATATACTCTATATTTTTAAATAAAAAGTCTCCAATTTTGCCCACCTTTGCATGTACACACTCTTCCACACTCCCACATCATAACATTTAAAACCTCAATGTCATATCGACGCTCTTGTTTTCCTTACATTAAGAGTTTGTATTCTAGTTGTTAAGGATGGAATCCCGTACAGCTCTTCACTTCTGTAGCTCCAAACCTCTAAATGTCAAAGCCGCTTACAGTGTTGATGCTGTGAAATCCCTAATGAAAAATCACCTGGTAAGACAGGCTTTTAATGTTTAATGTCATGTCACTCTGCTTGTGTTTGCATTTCAATCTTCCCTGTGAAATGTGATTAAATGAGTTTATCACAGTGGTCTATACAAATAGCTTCATACAGCACTTCAGTCTCAGTGAGACTCACGACATTGATTTTAATGATGAATTCATACCTGAAGAAATAATTAGGGCTGACTCTATTCATTACTTTAAATAACCATTACTGAAACTGACACATCAAACTCATTGATTTGGCAAAGCCAAAAAACTGCAAATAAAAAGCATCATAAAACACAGTAATAATCACAATTATGAAGCCACAATCAGTAAATCTTCTCAGAAATGACTTAAACAATTAACCGATAACCAAAAAGAAGGAGAATGACCTGACTAATTAAATAACTAATCATTTGAACACAAAAACTTCCACTGCTGCTGTTGATATTGTGCTACTACATACATTGGAACAATTCATGCTGAAATAAATTGTACATTAACATAGGCTCCTTGTCATTATCGGGTCTAAAAAGGACATAGCGTGTCACGTACACAGATGTATTTGCAGCTCGTGTAACTCTAGCACATCCATTGGCAGTCCAAACAACTGTGCAAAGGTCGAGCAAATCAATAGACCAATAGCTGGATTTTGTCAACACTACTTGGTAAGTCAGTATCCCTCCTGAGGGTGCACAGGAATAATACTAGAAATTCGAGGGCAATGTGTGTCTAGCAGGACAGGACCCCTTAAGTTTGATCAAACGGCACAACTATTCCTTTAGAGCCAGTTTAATTCAGTAATCAGCTTCCACTTTAAGTAATGGGACCTGCTTTTATTATGACTACTTCATGGAGTTTCATTTGAAACCCTTATGCTGACTTAGAAAAACATTTTTATTTACACTTATGACTTGGTATAAGTTATAGCAATAAATACACTCTTTATTTTTTCTGTATCAGAAATCCCTAATGTTTTACTATGTTCACTTCACAGTTTCACTTAGAATTCAGAGGTTTAACTGAAGCTGAAACCTGAATATATGAAGAGTTAAACTGCACTGATCATGTCAAATTTAGAGTCTGCTAGATCTAAAAAAGATCATACATTTAAATATATTACTTCCATGTGGCGTCTTGGTGAAACTTACCTCCCTGAAGTTTTCAGGACCACAATCTATGCCACTGAATTTACACTCCAGCAGTATGTCCTCTATACGGTGTCGAGTACGGTTGTAGAACTCATCAAGGCTGAAACGAGAACCTGGTGGGCGGTCTGGCTCCGGGGCTAGCTGAAAACCCGGCGCCATGCCTTCTTCGAAGCCCAGCAGAGGGCCCATAAAAATCAAGTCACTGAAACTCAGCTGAGACTTCCGAATAAAGTTGTAGTTACAGAAGGTGACAGCAGGAAAGGTCATGTTATTGGCCGCGTTTTCATCCAGCAAGGTGATGTGATTATATTGGAGATAGTATATTACCCTATCAGCAACCTGGTACAAGAATGCAGACAAGGCCGTAGTGAAGACCACCGCCCACAAACCCTGGCGAATACCAAACTTCTTCTCCTCCACAAACACATGGTTGGCACCGTGAAGTGAGCAACCGCCAAAGAAACCGGCCAAATCTGGCACGTCATTGTCATTGCCTTCCTCTTCGTTGCAGTAATCCACCTGACTACACCTATCCAGGTAGTCCTGCGAGCCCCCTTCGCTATAATTCCTCTTTACACGCTTGTAGTGCTCATCAAAACAGTCGCTAGCATATCCCCTGCTGGGCTCATCATCTGCCGAAAAGGAGATGGTGCACACAATCCGGACTGGCATTGTGGCAGGATGAATGAGCTAATAATGCTTATTATTAAAATAGCAGTCTAAGACCAAAGGTCCAAAGGATCAAAGAGTCCTAAATCTCTCAGCGATGCATCATTAAAGCAGAGGAATAGTGGTAAGGCACAGTTGAAATAATTCTACCTATGTTCCACCAATTTTTATTGTGCAACAAATCAAGTCGGCGCCTAAAGTGAGGTTTTAGTCAAAATACACACCCAATCAACCACACACAAGTCAGAACGTCATCGGAAGCTATTAGCACAAGCTGAAAATCAAGCCAGACACTCCGCTCGCCACCATTCAAATCTACTCTGCTAAACTGAGATGCCTTGCCTGGGTTCGTCCTTTTGTCTCGGGGGCAGATCCCTCAGAGCAATACAGAAACAAAAAAAAAAGAAAACAAAGATGTAGAAGAAGAAACATAAGAAAAGGAGGAGGAGGAGGCGGAACGGAAAGAAGGTGAGGCCATAAGGAGTATGGGATATGGGATACTCCCACAGGGCCCGGCTTCAGGTCACAGTGGTGGGGCAGGGTTTCAACATTTACAGGAAAAATAGAGGCTTCATGCAGCAAAAGAGAGAAAATGAATGAGACCAGCAGCTAAGGTACAGTAGCAAAAGCACTAAGCAGGCTTTTTATTTCTGCTGAATTTACTGTTTGGCATGACCTCAATGCTCCCCTATAAAGAAATATGATCTCAGCACAGCTGTATAATCTAATGCAAATGACACTTAGGTGTTATCGAAATGACTACACAGAAGCAACTGCAAAAGATTCAAACACTGGAAAAAACAGCACAACCTTAGGTGCAATGGTTTTATAATAAGGTCAGATCTTAAAATAGGTTTTAATTCACAGAGAAGCCGAGTAGCAACACAAAATAAGAGGATTCCTTAAAGAGTGCTAAGTTCGTCCATGATGTCTAATCAAGAAACAGAACAACCACCAAGGAGTGAAGTCAAGGAATTTAATCAAGACTTCCACTTGTTCATTGTTCAGTGCTGTTGTTTCAATCTAATGCCACTTTTACTAGCAGATCTCTTTCAAATTACAAACCAACACATACCTTCGAGCAGTTCTGTGGAAAGCAGATTAACTAAAAGCAAATAACTACTAGTATTTGAGAGAAAGAGAGAGAGAGAGAGAGAGAGAGCATCTTAAACAGATCCCTTCATTATTGAATATGGAGATGAATGCAGAATCCCAAAGGTGGTGTTGGTTGTGATATGAAAAGGAAATGTAAGAGACCAATCCATCTGTATCGATCCACCTCCATTAGACTGCTGAGATTATTTTCCGAAAACAAGACAGTGCCAGAAAATGAAACCATAGACACATTTAGAGGCATTACAGCACTCTATACAAGAAGAACCAACATCCAATGATACCGTTATAATACCGCTAAGAAACAGCCACATAAAAAACACATTACCTAGGTCAATCCAATGAGTTGGGCTTTGTAAACCATAACAACCCATCAGCATGTTTTCATCAGGGGAAAAACCCTAACATCAGGTGAGAGGGTGAGAAAGGCAGCAGACTTAGTCAATATGTGTTTAGCCGCAGCTGTGGAGATTGTCCATTACCGAAAAAAGCTATTGATGATAAGGGAGCAAACAAAAGAGTTAAGACTTGGCCTTGATCCAGCTCTATCTTGAAGCCTGTTTAACAGCAGCGCCTGATAGCCCCTGCTTCTTGAATATGTATTAGTGATCACTAGATAGCCTCCAGCATCCAGCCTCCAGCATCCAGCCTGACCCAACAAGAAGGTCACAGTGCTCCCTCGGCTGTAGTCCCTAGGCCTTCTGAGAGGTACAGCTGCATGAATATTCAGACATGTTAACATCTCAGATTTGGCACAAGATGGCAAGTTGTGTAACTGCTTTGGAGGAAATTAAGCTGTGCAAAGCAGTTCACTGACCCTCTGAATATATGAAGGTTTTTAGGTTCATGTCCTTTCTGCCAAAAACTCTTAATTATAGTATCAGTGCAGATTTATTGATGCACACAGGGTTGAAATAAATCTGTTTTGGCAGATAAATCCCAAAATAAACACGATTTTCTTGCACATTTCTTGCCCATTTATTTATCTTTTTATGTCTTTTCCTCCCTTGTCATCATTCATTGTTTTCAAATCATGAGCATCTTGCTTTAACGAGTCATCTGCTATCCACTAGGGGGCAGCAGCATCCCATACAATTCTGTAGTCTCTCCTGAGGCTGAAACTGCCTTGACAAAGCATCAAACCACATGATCTACAACATTTTTAAAACCCAAGATGACAAGCGGTAATACGAGAAGCACCCTTTGTCTTTTTTTTGTATGTTACACTATCTAATTAATGTAAACGCTGTCCCAATATTGTCTTTTGTTATCACAATATGTTGACTTTTTCACACGAGTTGCTACTGGTAAGCATTAAACTCAACGAAGCAACTTTATAATGGAATAAAAGGGTGTAAAAATCTATAAATCACAGACAGCGAAAGAGCTATCAATTTTTAGACTTACAAAAAGGACTTTGGGCTTTAAAACCAACAGCAAATTGTCCTAAAACCACGTTTCATAATAACACCTTTTGAATTAAAGATATGACTCCCATAAAATTACCTTGCTTGAATTAAACAGCTCCAGGAATATTGTCTTGGTAAAATCATCCTAAAAGGGGCACTCTGGTGGCCTTGGAGCCATTAACTCATTCAAATCCAGCTGGGGAGCTCTGTAGATTATAATTCCTCATCCCCTTATCCCTTCATTTCCTGTCATCTCTCTACCGCCAATATCGGAACGAACATCATGCTGAAGGGACCATGTACTGGTGCTGGGCTTTTAGCTTTCAGGAAAAAACATACACTTGTTTGTCTATTGATGAGGCCTGAATTCACAGGAAAAAAAAGGACATAAAAACAATTTGACCGTGTTTTAAGGGTAGATTTTCAAATAAGGTCAAAAGGTGGCACTGTTGTGATGTGAGTGTTCATGGTCACAGTTACAGTCTCTAACCCTGGGGCTGGGATTTCAACAAGGCCACGCATTTCGCCATGGTCAGAGTGAGAAGAGCGCAGGGCAGATGAGAGGAGCGGTTTAACGCTCCCTTTCAAGTCCCTCTCACCAGCTTCGCTTACAGCTAGGATCGACCTGGCGTTGCCATGGATACATACTGGCTGTCAGCAAGAGAGGATGCACAAAGCCCATTACTTCCAACATGCATATAGTCACACATGGAAACACACATACACAAACACCAGAAACAGTAAAAAGGTGGCCACATGGCAGTGCCTTTCCTGTTTACACACACACACACACACACACACACACACACACACACACACACACACACACACACAAACACACGCACACACACACACACACACACACTTAATGGACGCTTGATGCGTCAGCGTAATTATACATCATAAATCTGTTTTGAGTCAGGATTTGTAGCGAAGAGAGAAGGACAGTCAAGATGACAAAATAAAGATAACACAAAAAAGAATTGACACACCAAGGCAATAATATTACTTGCTTAGAGGCAGTGTCCAATCAATAGTCTAACATTCATATTTTTAGGTTATTATAGGATTGAATGGATTTGTCTTGCGAAGGAAAAACAAAGAGCCAGTAAACAAAGAACTGAGCTTGTTACATTCCCAGACGATGCTTTGGGACAATGAGGCAGAGGCTAAAGAAAATGATGCTGTTCTCCAAAACACAATATTCTGTCTTCACCTTTCAGCAGAGGCCATTGCTATCTGATACAGTGTCACCAGCACACACCTACCTGCTGGGAGGAAACAATATGGAAAGAACAATGACCTATTTTTTTTTAAGTGAGTTGCTGTGACCAAACAACACATATCTCATCTCGAGCACTGCAGAGGTGACAAAAAAAGCATAACAACTGGCTCTAAGATATGGTTGATAGTAAGAAAAACAGTTCTGTGATAATAACACACAGATTTTCACAGCGTTTGCCTGGTAAAGGACTGTAATACAGGTGAGTCATGATTTTAGGAAGAAAGGTTTTGACACACTATTCTCAGGAGGCTCTCGCTACAATAGGCTTGTGACAGACAAATCCTTAGATTGAGGCAAAAAAACAAACAAAAAAAAAAAAAAACAAGCGACTGATATTTAAGCATTGTTTCACATTTTGGTGTCTTCTGTCGACAAAAAGGCTCTGCTTGCCTGACTGCCTAACTGCAGAACACATTTAATCACAAGAATGTCATATCTCTTCTTATCAGCAGGAAGCCTAAGAAAGATTCTTTTTTGATTCTACTTTTTCATAATTAATCGTTATTCCAGGGTGCACTGTAAAACTAAAACACACAGATGTTTGTTTATGGAATCTGTTAAAATGGTCTTTCTAGTGTCAGCTTTCCCACAATGTAAATGGAAAACAAAAAATTGAGAACATGAGGCGGTGATACAGCTATCAAAGGTAATATAAAGGTCAAAATACACACACTCAAAGCACTAACCGAGACATTTAAAGTAATGCTCCCTGTGCACTCAAAAGAAATATGAGGGAAGCATGAAACCTGCTCCTATAAACCTGACCTTGTCTAATAGCAGATTCGTGGACACAGATAAAACCAGTGAATTGCTGTGGTACGCTCACAGTCAGGGTTTCTTCATCAGAGGCTTCTGTCATGTGATTCTGAAGCATATTGAGCATGTAGATGTCCAATCTCACATAATTTAAATGGCAGACGCTTTAATCTAAAGTGACTTGCAAATGAGGAAACATACAAAGACACACGCCAGGAACCATAGACACACACATTCTGAAGGAACGGAACATTAAACCGTTGACCCCATGTTTAGTGGATGACTCGCTCTAGCGCCTAAGCTGCATCATGAGGTATATACCACCATAATGCATGCCAAAGCAACAACTGCAGCTTTGATTGGACATTCTTTATCTTCACCAACAGCTGTTTCAAAATGCTTGGAAACGATTTTACACTTGAACATGAGTTTGCTCCCTGACATTTTATCTGCTCAAAGCAAAACAACAAAAGCATGTCCATATGGATGAAGCAGCGCAACGGAGCAAAGGCATCTCTTCTAGAGCTGCAACCAACTAACTCATCAGTTATGCCCAATCTGCTGAATACGGTGTCCATTAACTGTTAATTAAACCCAGATACCAAATTTAGACACCTTGTTTGTTCAACAAAGAAATATTCAACTCAGCATAAGGCAAGACAGAAAAGCATGTAATCATGTCATTTGACAGCTGAGACCAGCACATTCTGTTGAAACCACCTATTTTATCCCCACTCACCAATTGTTTTGCTGAAAAATGGCTAAAATGCCAGAGAAAAAACTTGAGAACAAAACATAGAATTACTTATTACACCACAGTTAGTAATGAACCAGAATTTGGCTGCAGATAACACAAGAAAACTCTGCTGCTCAGTGGATAGTGGCCAGTATTGTTAGGGACTTCATTGTAATGCAGACTGAAGTCAAAGACAGCAACAAATATTTGTTCATATGAGGGTAGGAGGGCTACAGGAGGCGTGTAAGTACGCTGCATCTCAAGTAGTGAGGTTGATATTTATGACATGCTTGAAATTCACACTATGTAGTGATGGGTATCTAATGATCATACTGAATGCGGCTGGTGGCAGTTCAGGTCGCCAAATGCTGTCAGTTTAAAAGAAAAACAAGAACAAAGGACTAGACTCAAACAGAGATGGAGATAGAGCGATGTTGTTAAGGTCACTGTAATTAGCACTGCATTGAAGTTGGAAATGGATGCCAGATGGGATTTATAGCAGAAGAAGACTGATGAAATCAATAGAGATATCGTGTGTCTGCTTCTGAAATCAATAGACTCCATGGAAACGCCAGTATGTTCGGATCAGAGGCAGAAACATCAGAGCTTCATCAGCTCTTGGGCTCTGATTGACATGTCAAAAGTGAACAGAGCTGGGTCAGGGGCAAACAGTAGCCGCTATGTGGTTGGCTTGCTGTCCTGCTGCATTACACGGTGACATTGGCTCCCCTCTGAACGTGATTATCACTGAGTCCAACCCATTACCTGCACGGGGATGTCCCCTCTTTCTCCCGTCTTCCCTTTCACCAATTTCACATCAGCCTCTACTAATTCCAACTCTGTTTGATTCACTCTGACTGTATCTCTAACAATTTCTCCTCTCTCTACCTTACCCTCTCCTTCTGTTACAGAGATGAGTATCAGTGGGACAGCAGACTGACTGATTTAAGGGTAAAGAGGTACACAGTTATCAAGCTGAATAGTTTAAATATGTCACTCTGTGGCATTTTCATAAAGCCAATTCATGAGGGCAGGCCCGGAGTCACACAGCTTGGGGATCTCTGCACTAATATCAGTGATTACTTATTCTGCTTTCAGCGCCGCCATCTGCATCATTTCACACATACCAATAAACGCTCAGCTGACTCCCTCGATGTGCATTCATTCATTCAGGCTAAAGCCTTTATATACACAATAAGGCTTATTTTTTTTGCAGGCATCTTGCGTATGCATTATAAAAAAATGGACATGCTGTGGCTGTGTTTTGAAAGTCCAGATTCTTTTCATTGGCTCAGACATAATGTGTTTTTGTCTGCATCTTGTCATTATTTCTGTCTCACGCCAATGCAAATAACGACAAGGAATTACGTGACAATCATGACATTTGCTGTATTGCTCCTTTTTCCAGATATATTATTCTGCACTTTTCTGGCTGTCAAAGCGTTGTTATATATTCTGCAAGAAACTCTGCACTCAATGTATCATTTTCATTATGGTTGCTGAACAAATGTCATTAATTTTGCACTGCTCTAAAATAAGACTCGAGTTGCTCAAAACTCTGTGAATTGTGACT
Organism: Channa argus; assembly: GCF_033026475.1. Classification (NCBI taxonomy): domain Eukaryota; kingdom Metazoa; phylum Chordata; class Actinopteri; order Anabantiformes; family Channidae; genus Channa; species Channa argus. Next base: position 20,772,434 of record NC_090201.1, on the reverse strand, counting down.
GAACTTTCCTTCTAGTCACACAGCATGAGCACTCATGGTTTTCTTCAGATTTGAAGGACTGAAGCTCTCATAAGATAGCAGGGAATTTGCAAGCTTCACATGTTTTTGCAAATTCTAAATCGTTTGAAGTTTTATATTTGTTATGACAACTAAATTATAGAAAAGCGCTGTCAAACAGAAAAGGGAAAGTATCCACTACATATGGGCAATTAAATATCTTAATTTGTAATTTGGTTTTGCATGATTTTGAAATGTGCACAAAAGCCCCCTTTAGTGAAAAGTGACTCAGATGATATTGGCTGCATTATCAACATTGAGTAATGCCAGTTTGCAGGATTGTCATGACTCCAGGTGGCTGGCTTCTCTGACAATCTTGTAGTGTCTGTTACCGTATAACTGTTATATCTTCAGTATAAAAGGGACAGAATGTATTAGGTGAGGAGACGTTGTCTCTAGTTACCAGACCTAAATCCACGGGATTCAACTAAACCATGTGCAAATTCTCCTTTGCTACCGAGCAGCTATCTGCAGACTAATGTCAGAAAATACAAACATAAGGAGCAAAAGCATTGGTGTGCAGGTATTTATGTGCTTTCTGTGCTGAAAATATTAAAATAAAAAAATTAAAATTATTTCAAGGTGGAGCCTTATATTCAACACAATTGTAACACTTTCTCTGGGCTACTATTATAATTTTGGCTTATACTGGTCTGACAGTATCACCAGAGGCTAGAGTTTATTCCTGTTGCAAATTAGTTGTTTGTAAAAGTCGTTTCTAGGAGGCAACTTTGACTGCTGACTCTTAGATTACAAAGCAACACTATAATGTCCGCTGTTGAAATGATCATGCCATGATGAGTCAGAGCTTGGCAGTCACCAACATACACCGGCACTCTGTCCTATCAGTCCTGAGCTAGAACACATCTCACTGCTTTACCAGTGGACTAACAAGCCAGGACACTGGTTCTGTGGGAGTTGTTTACATACAGTACATGTCAAAGCACAGCTGGTAGCGGCTGCATGCATGTAGTAAAAGCACAGTCTGTTTTTTTTTCTGTCTCTTCATCCTTCAGTCATTCTTGCAGACACACTCAGACATATACCCAATGTTTGACAACTCCTCCATCACTGCCACAAAATGTGCTGGACGCTTTCTGGTGGCAAACAAACATTTTCCCTTGCCCCACCGCCATTCCTCGACAGCTGATGGATGGTCAGCTGAGGACACATTCACCAGTCTCATCACAAATGAATCTCTGGGCCAAAGCACCTGGTACATCTCGGCTCTCACTTCAGTATTGAGCAGTGCTCCCTCCAAGGAATCCTCAAGAAAAAAAGGAAAGGGGTTAAAGAGAGAGAGAAAGAGAGAGAAAGTGAAAAGGAGTGAAGAAGGAGTGGTATGAAAAGACAAGAGAGAGCAAAATCGGTGGAAGAGAGGGAGAGAGGAAGCCAGATGCATAAGCTTGGATCTATTTGTCATGTCAGTTAATATGACAGGCGCTCCAATGGGGAGTTTATAACTAGATTATTGAGAGTACCTCGATTTATTTGCAGGACTAAGAGAGCCAACACTCACACCAGCCTGACGCACTCATCACTTTTAAAAACAAGATTTGATTTTGTTCATTTGCTAAGCAGATTATATTGTATCTTTGAATAAAACTACAAATTTGTCAAAGACGTGGATAGCTTGGCAAATTGGGAAAGCATCAGCCACGGTTGTTGATCACTCGATTTTCACTGAGAGGGCTGCTTAATAACCTTAGTCGTCAAGGCTTGCTCTCTATCCTCTTTCATCCATCTTTTGGTATGATCACTAATCAGTCTGCTACATTTTATGCACTTGCCGCCTGCATTACACAGTGGAGCATAACTTGAAGTGGGTGGAAAGTTTAAGTCACACTTCGGTCAGCAAAGTCTTCGCGTCCAATGGGTTTATAATGAATGTGTCCCTGTGTTTAACCCCTGGGCTCAGACTCGACACGACGGTGAACAGTAAAATGGAAATGTAGCTGCAAGACACAGGATAGCAAATTATTTATTTTATTTTTTTTTACTTTCACGTTCACAATGGTGACTAAATACAGAATAAAAATGAGCAACCCATAAAAAACAACCAATGAAAAAAAATAGGGAAACGTGTTCCACTTTGACTTACAGTTTAATAAAAAATGTATCCGTCCTCACAGTCCCTTTGTTCTGTTGTTGAGGTATCTGTTATTAACAGAAAAATGAGTCATGTTGTCATTGTGTGCACCTGTCCTTCACTATCTAAAATGAAACCAAAGTCATATTCAAAGATTGTTTTTGCTATTATGTCATATCCTAACTGTGATAAAAAAAAAAGCTTTTATGAAGTGCCAGAGAATGTCCCGAGAATTAATGTGATGTTTAACACTTTACTTTCACCTCCTAAGCCTCTAATGAGTTGTAGATGGTAAAAAGATTAGAGAGCCATCAACTAGTGAAGATTAGGGTCTGGACAGGCCCTGACAAGGGCTCACTATATGAGATTTACCATTTCCTCATCCAAAATAAGGGCCTGGCTGCTGATGAGAAGGGGGCAAAATCAATACATCCTTCTCGTTCCCATGCTCAGTTGGAGCACAAGCACTAAAAGAGGGTCAATGATTTAGTGCATCGCTCACTGAAGGAAATTAATAAACATGAAAGTCTGGGGTTGTGCTGTGGCATGCATGCCGTTCACATCAGAGAGGTGAAAATGATGGGGAAAGTTAATTCAGCCTGCTGAGATAGCTAACACAGAGAGATGGAAGGTCACTTCCATTTCGTTATGGCAGAGTACACGGTTCTGGATCCCTTCACTTTTAGTTTTGTTCCTTTGCCCTCTCGCTCTGCTCCTTTCCTTCAGGCAAAGTTGTAAATATCATTATTAATTTGGATGAAGCCATTTCTTTTTTTGCTACATTTTCTCATCACGTACTTGGCTGCAAATTTATCAAATATGTAACTTTCTGTTTTACTCACTAATGTCCAAGCTCTTAAGGCACATACACAATGGAAAAGCTGATAGGATTTATACAGGAAGGTGGGAACACAATCAAATTTGTGCATTAGAAACGGCAGTACTTGCAGAGTAAACCCACACGGTGTCTACATCAACAAGAGGCAGTCATTAAACTATGTCCCGAGGAGGTGCAGTGACAGCAAACAAGTAGTTTGGTATTATACCACCATACCCAATTTACAAGCCAGATGATATTTGCATCAGAGGCAGGAAAATTCCTCAGTGAAAACACAGCTTAGGGAAGAAAAGCATCTTCTGTTATCTGACTGATAAGGACAGCTACTCGTATCTTCGTTATTTTTTTTTCTTCTGCTGCTCGAATAAGCTCCTTATAAAGTATGTTTTCCTCCAAATGAATACTGGAGCGTCTAAAATTCATCATATGCCTATGCTTTATTTAACTGTTTGCACTGATTCAGAGCTTACGTAGCTTTACATTTAACCTACCAAGCTTTGCTTTAATAGAACTATTTGTTAATATTTTTCCACATAATGTTACTTATGTAGGGCCATGAACTGCTCCACGCTTGCTTTGCATGTAACTTTGAGACACTTCACTTGAAGGAATGAAATCCTGCCTATAAGGGACGGTGCCTCACTTCTCTTTGATAAATGCTGCAGGCAGGTACCTGGCTGCATGATTTAAATTCAAAGAAAAAAAAAAAAGGGCTGTGCTTTACAGGTAGTCTCGGTTCATTAGCGCTCTGTGCTGAGAAAGCTGGATATTATGGTGGGAAGTTAGCTGCAGCTGGCTGAAATATAAAGACACCCGAATAAAAATGCAAGCATGCTCGCCAGCAGGTAAAGTAAAGCTGGAACTAACCAGGAACTTTTAAGTCAATGACTCTGGGAAGCTACTTTGATGTTTTGACACAGAGGCAGGAATGAGTAGGTTGTCTTTGCACTCACTGGAGCGCGCCCCCACCTCCCTAAACCTCTTCTCTTTTAGTCCCATGATTGCAAGCCAGAATGCTGAAAAGGATGACTCTCTGTCCATTTGTTGATACTGCTCACACTTGTCTTCACAGACAAACACCAACTGCCACTATTTGAACTTGGCTTGGTCACTGTAACCCTCCTGTTCAAGACTGAAACCCTCCACCATTTGGGAGAATCTCTACAACTTAAGTAAATAAGAGCTCAACTAACCTAACACATAATGTTGAGCTAGGCACTTAAACCTGCGCTGCTCAGGTTGAGCTGTTGAGTGTCAGACTGCTTTCCTTTCAATTGTAAATGCACAGGGGTAAGCACATAAACTTAAAAACAAATCATGCTCTACTTTGAAGGACTGTTATTACAGTAACTAATTATTAAATGACTTGCAGATTAGTTTTATGATTAGGAAAATTGATGGATATGGCATGGTTGTTCTATACTGTGAGAGCATTTTTATATATATATATATATATATATATATATATATATATATATATATATATATATATATAAAAAACAAGTCTCCCAACCTTCACTCCTACAATGGTTGCTTGTCCCTACCTTGGTTGAAAAAGCTGCTCCATGTAAGGAGGCAAGCATCAGTTGAACCCACACACTTTTGGCCTCTCAGTTGGTGTAACACTATTCTTCACCTTAACAGTCAATTACAATGCATTACAACTGTGCAAACACAGCGGGTTGGTTGGGGCTAGGCACCAAGACAACAGGATGAGATTCTGTGCCTAGAGGAAATGTTTGCCATTTTTCCTAAAAAAAGACAACATCTAATAATTAATATTAGAACTATTGCAGATTATTTTCCTCTCAAACAACTAAGTGATAAATCCAATAACAGTTTCATCTCTGTTTTCACACTGTTGGTGTTACGCCTGATATTGCTGTTAACTTTACATTTGGGAAGTTTTCTAGTAAATGCAAAACAGCAAATATGTAGATATAATTAGATTTCTGATCTAATGAGCTCCAGTACAGACTTGGATTTCTTGCTCAAAACAAAATGTATCTGTGCTATAAAAGTAGTGTGCAATTCTTTTGTATATGCCACCAGTCTGGCAGCTTAACGGAGTCCGCTTTAGCACTGACTTCAAAACGCAGCAAAGTGAAAAGAGGAAGAAAATAGCACATTTGATTTTGGTTATGATGCCTCAATTCAAGACTAAAATGAACATGCACTGTAACTGAAATGTGTTCGAAACAAGTGGGAATAGCACAAAGGGTAAGAAAAAGATTATGACATTTTCCTTTTTTATTTCTTTGTTTCTTTCTTTTTTAACTCCACCGTCAGTTTATATGGTATCAGATATGGGTCACATCCCGGGGCCAGATGTGTGCACACTGCACATACTTCAGACCATGCGTACATACAGTTTTCTAGTGGCAGGATTAATGAATAAATCAGGAAAATAAAAACTAAGGTAAAACACAATCAATTTATGAGAACATTGCTTGTTTAGTTGTTTTGTATTCCCTACTATTAAATGCACATGTAAAGGCTTAATTTTAAATCATTGCTTCTGTTTATTTGCTGAAATTGTTTCCCCCTCTGTGTTTTTCATTTAATGTTACCCTTCACAACTGTGAACTGATCACTTTGTGAAGTTAGTTTAAACATGAGTGCTATACGTACAGTATATGTAGATGTATAATGGAAAAGGTAAAAGGGTCCAAAGGGTCAGTGGTTCGATCCCCGGGCCCGGCTATATGTCGAAGTGTCTCTAGGACACTGAAGACAAGACACTGAACCCCCAGTCCATTCCCATCCCCAGCTGTGCAGTGCCGGTCTAAGCTCGGTAGAAATTGGGGAGGGTTGCGTCAGTAAGGGGATCCGGCGTAAAAACAAATCTACATGCAGACAGTGATCCGCTGTGGCGACCCTAAACCCACGGAATAAGGCGAATGGACAAAAAAAACCGAATAAATAAATAATTGTTTATGTGATGTGGTATTGGTGGTACAGAGGGCCACAGTTGTGCATTACAGTCATCTGTGATAAAACTTCCCCAGTGTATTATAATTATATTTCTTCTTAATTTTCTTCTTATTTTGTGGAGTGGGCACAAGTAGCAATATGCAAACTGCTGTTTAAGGCCATTTCTAGTTCCATTCAGCAAACTGTGGGGGTATAAATAAAGTTCATGCATGTGCACCCATTTCCACAGTGACTGAGATTTATAAAGCAGAACAAGGAATCTTTTATGTGTTATAGATCTAGACCAAAGAAAATGCATATGCATATTTCTGACACAGTTTTTGTCATGAATTTACACAGATTTATTTGCATCTGACTACTGGAATAGATAAAATCGGTCATCCAAAGAGGCAAACACAAGCAATTCAGATTTGAGCATCAACATCTACAGTGTGAATACAACTTTTACAGCTATTAATAAAGATAACATCTTGCTCCTAGTTTGTATAGAGAATGAGAATGTGACATTGTAGACATCAAAGTGTAATAGCAGAAATGTTGAAGTTATGGTGGTATTTACATTATCAAACCTGGTAAACAACATGGTAAAAGGGTGAACACTTGGTCTATTATCAATGGTATATTCATTCTGACAATTGGTGTGGAAAACATAATGTTATCATATGGATTTTTACAACCCCAATTCAAAAAAGTTTACAATAGAACCTAAGCAACATATCAGATGTTGAGACTGAGAAATTTTACCATTTCACGGAAAATATTAGCTCATTTTGAATTTAATGGAGCCTTTGGCAACTAATTAGCTTAATGGGCAACATGTCAGTAACATGACTGGGTATAAAAGGAAGCGCTTCAGAGAGGCAGAACTTCTCCAATGAAAAGATGGGCAGACGTTCACCAATCTGTGACAAACTGGGTCTTAAAATTGTGGAATAATTTCAGAAGCATTTTCCTTAACATAAAATTTCAAAGACTTTGAAGATCTTACTATCTACCGTATATGATGTCATCCAAAGATTCAGAGAATCAGGAGGAATCTCTGCGCACAAGGGACAAAGCTGAAGGTCAAAACTGGATGTGTGTGATCTTTGGGTCCTTAGGTGGCAACCGCTTGTTGTCAGCTGACAGTTCAAAAACCTGCATCTCTGCTGGTATGGGGCTGCATTAGTACCTATGGTGTGGGCAGCTTACACATCTGGAAAGGCACAGTAAATGCTGAAAAGTACAGAGAGGTTTTAGAGCAACATGTGCTCCCATCCAGACAGACACTGAATCCCTAACAGTCCATTCCCATCCCCAGCCAATGTCAGGATTGAGCATGAAATCGGGTTTTACAGTGAACACAGAGGTACGTAATGGCATGAATAGTGGCTGGTTAATAAGCGCCACCTTCATGATATATCCGTTTTTACAGTTATAATCAAAAAGCAGACTATCAATTTCATTTATTTTCCTTAAGTATGGCTCATTTGCTTTCTTGTTTAGCATCGAAACTAATATTGAACATATATTCACAGGGTCTGTTCGTGTTAACTGGAAGTGCATTCTAAAATATGGCCACTACTACTCAGAATACAATGTGTCATGACACCATTGCCCCTTCTCTATTGCAACTGTGCCGGTAAGGATTGCTCAAAAAAGACTAGTTAGAAATACTTAAGGGCTTAAAAGGACAATGTATTGCTAATGAGAGCAAACTGCACTTTTCAGATGAAAAGGGTGTGAAATCTGTTGGCATTTGCTAGTTAACGGTAGTTTTGGTAGAGACAACAAAGCAACAGACACCTCAAAAGGAAAACTTTGTTGCTCCGGTCTAAAAGTGGTGCCGTGAGAGAGAGTGAAAGACTGTGATTATACAGGAACAAAGTAATTGATATTCCTCGCAGGAGCCCAGGGCTCTGCCAAAAGAGAGATGGAGGAAGACGGAGAAGAGGGGAAAAACGGAAATGTATTACTCAACGTCAGTAATGACCATAAACATATAAATCACAGGGAACTGAGGCTGTTACTGGGAAAATGAATCAGGCACTGCTACGAGGGTGAAGGTTGAAGGGAGCACATGAGGCATGAAGGAAAGGGGAAGAAGTGAGGAAATGAGGGGAACTCGCAGGCTCAAACAACACTGTGGTGCAGAGTGTTACGTCACCACTCATGGCTCGATAATCAACGCTTGATGCATGATATTATTAATCCCTGGGCATGCTACAGTACGAGCAGAAACTCAACTAGTGGCCATCAACTGGCTGACTCCAGTCCAAATGTTGGACATAAAGAGGGTTCTGAAAAAATACTTTTTTTTTTTTTTACAGGTGCAGTGAGGCCAGTGCAGGACACACCCAAGAAGATTCAATAGGAGTCAAACCATTTAAGAGTCCTGTGGCCAACCTTGCATGTCATTATCAAATAGGAAAGACCAGTTGGACAGTTCACACCTACTGAAGTCAATGGAGCCAATCAGCAGACCAGCAGTAAATCAATCATGATTACCTAGCTTAAAAAAAGATCAATGGAGTTAATGACCAGTTTGACTTTGTCTTGATCCACATGAGAAAACAAGGACACACACACCAACAGTCTTACACGGTACCTCAGGTGTCAAAAAGGCAAAGGTTTTTAGTGAACCACTGGTTTAATACTATCACAGACAAGGATCTTTATTCAGGTTGCTCTCTACAGTCAACTTAGGCTTTCAGAAACTTATTATATGTTACCACAAGCAACAACTTTGTAGCTAAGAGAAGCAAAGCAGTGATATAAGGCATCTCAGTGGTGTTTTAAAACTTTAAAAAGTAAAAAAAAAAAAAAAAAACTTTAACTTTAAAAAAGAGCCTCCACGGATGATGAAAAATGCCACCAGCAAGACAGAAAAAAAAAAAAAACTGCTTCTGGCTTGAAGGACTCATTTGAGTTGGACAACTGATGTGACAAGTGGCTGACAAAACAGGACTGTGAAAGCAGGGCTTTGTTACAGCAATGACACAGACAGACAGTTTGCAAATAATCAGAACAGGCTTAAATAGACGGCCATATTGCGAAGTGTGCATTAGATATACAGTTTTAGCTTTGTCAGCTGTCATTCATAAATGTACAGTATTAGGCTGTCACTTTCAAACATGGTGACCCACACATATTCTAGGAAACCAGCTCACTGTGCTTTTCTTCCAATGGACCCCATTGATATTTACTGTTCTTATTTTATTATATAGTTGGCAGGTTTACAGCTGCTTCTTTTCTAATGTGCCTGAAAATATGGACGTGGATTTTTATAATTTATATACGTATATTATACGTAAGCCACAAAAACATTTTACATACCTAAGAAAGAAGGTATTGCAATTTAAACCTATTTAATTTTATTCGTAACTTCTTAACTTCATTGTGAACACATTGAACTGTGAGTTCCGCATTGTGTATCAAACCAAATTGTGAGCTGGCTCTATCGTTACAACCCTAAGCATCACCAAGTATTAAATAGATATGTAAAGGCAAGGATTTCAAACTCTTTAAATATTTACACCTTAACTATCGTTCCACAGCACATATGTAGAAATAATTTCAGAGTAGCTGTTTATATCGTCTTTTATATCTTGACCTTGATTTTAATCTTTCAGGCAACAGTTAATGCTTGTTTTTATCTCAGACACCCACCTAATTCAATTTCCTGCTGAGTCTCATACATCTGCCGGAGGCCAGTACTACTAATGTGCCACAAAATATCAAAAACAATTATTAGTAGACCATATGCATTTGTTCATAGTTTTTTCACTTGTCTGGGTGCCAGATTCCTCTAAGCGTCATGGCAACGTTTTCTCAAAATTAGCCCACTGCTTTGGCTTTGGTCTCAGAAGAATCGAGTTGACTGATTCTGCTTTTATGAACGAAATTCATTTCCCTGCAACTGGATAGACAGCAAGCTGAAGTAAAACATTGTAGACACTACAGTAAAAAAGCATGACTGTTATTCACAACACTGACACCATAATTTTATATGGCCTTGATGTATTGGACCTGACAGCAAATCAGGGTTGAGCAGTAAGTATATTTTTCTACCAAGCCGTCAATAATTTCAGCCAGAGTGCAGCTCTTCCTTCAGGAAATCTTTTAAAGAAAATTCTCCAGGAGGAAATGTCTTATTCTTTCATTATCACTCTCCTGTGTATTTTCTTTCATTTTGCTCCAAATTGTTTTCTCACTCCCTTATTTACGCATTTGCTCATTGGCTTTTTCCCTGTTTCTGCACTTTTCTACAGCACATCTTCTTCCTAACACAGCTATACTTCCAGACTTCACAGCTGTTTCTTCTACCTCCACCTACTCTTTCCTCTGATGTCCTATACACTCCTATCTCTGTTTGGAGCCACGTCCCAGGGACACAGCTGTCCAACTTGATTGAGAACTGGACATTCGCTACAGTTTTTTTCTAGCAGAGATTGTGATTGTTTTTTCTTCCATCTCTTGTAGTTGTTGTTTTTAATAGAAAGACCCCTTTGGCTACACTTCCTCATTAGCTGTCCTGTGGAGTAGTGCAGCACAACTGTACCTCCACCAATATGTCTCCATTTAGTCCTCTCCCTGCCTGCAAGCCTTACAGCTAACTGATTGCTTTGTCTCACCTCACTGACCACAGGTACTGGAACACAACTATATTTTGTGCACTTGTGCTAGCTTGCATATGTATATACAATCCATAACAGATATACAAATCCACAACAGTTCATACATAAAGTCGTGATGCATCCCAAAAACCCCCCAAAAGTTAATATATGAAGTTGACATTCTAAGCATGATTGAACTGCAGCTTTTCCAGCGAGCACAACCAAACAAATCTAGACACCCTTACAGCATTGTTGCAAGATAGTGACATGAGCAGGATAGTAATCAGAATGTGCAGATGCACTTTTAGCAGAATAACTTATGGCTCACCTGAAAACAAGATAAACTTAATCCATGTTAACACTGTACCCAACGTGATCGACAAGTCAAAAAAAAGCTCCATGACCAAAATAACTGATTTCAGCTGAACTGAGTGTATGGTTGACAGTGTTTTTAACTGAGACTCATCTAGCAATGGTGAGCTATAAAATCCTCTACTTGATTGTTGCAATTAAGAAAAGCACATAATACAAAATAGGTATGAAGCCAGTTCACAGCTCTCTACAGTCTTTATCTGACAGCCTGAATTAAATAAAGGTATCCTCAGAGAACAGTTCAGTCGATCATGAAGTTGTTGAACATTTTTATAATCAAGCCCTAAAAGTTTTATAAAACTAGTGTATAGTTTAGTACAGTTCATTGAAGAAGATTTGAAGAAACCACGTGTTCAGACTATACAGCAGCAAAGATCATGAAGTATCCAGAGATGTTTAGTTACTTCACCTCATTTTCATTGGTGTACTATGAAAAGCTACTAGCTAACAAAAACCCCAGTGGATTAAGTTAAACTGGAAACAGCTTATTCAAATGTACAGAGGTTTCACAAAATGCAAAATTTCTACTAACATGCACAATCTTGTTTATTCTAAATCTGAATTTTTTTAACTAATGTTTGAGCAGAAACACTGAACTTGTTTCAGTGTCTCCAAGATGTGTTTGTTCTTTTTATTTAGGTGCAGCTCAAAAACATTAATGATGAATGAAATTGATAATGAATGAAATTATGAAAATAACTAACCCTATTCTTTTATTTGTCTTGGCAAATTGATAGATTTTTCAAAATACAAAATAAAACATTCCAGAGCATCTTTCCTTTTGTCAGAATTGATGAAAGTAGACATTAAATAAACCATTAGGTGACAAGCTGCAGGCAATTTGCACTCTATTATACAATATGATGTAATGAGTCGTAAAAGTTTTTCATTTGCCGTTACGATCCCCCCCTCGCCAACACAGCACACAAACAAATACTTCCAGGCCTCTGTGGTCATGCCAATAACATCTTTCAATACATGACACAGGTGTGTGACTCACTGCACTGTTATTTTGAAATCTGAGTCATGCTTAAATGGATCATTTGCTGTCAGTTAGCAATGATCAGCACTTCTCTTATAGGTCTCCCATTGTCACCAAAGTGTAATACATTTTAGAGGTACAAATAATGTTTTATTAATTTCTGGGATTTCCCTATTGAGTTCCTAGTTTGACGTGCATTAACCTCATTATGCAGCAAAGGAATTAAAAATCAGCTTCTTAATGAGGCTCCAGAGCACCACCCCTGAAAAAAACCTCTGACTTGTTCCCACCTTTGCAATGCTGTAATGACGGCTGTTACATTAGCAGGATAGATTCTCCAGATTGCTTTAGAAGGGTATGGAAATGAGCCCCTGTGCTACTTTACTCACTCAGCCTTTGATGTGTGATATCACAAACAGGTTTGCCCGTGTTTTATTGCAGCTGGCACACAGAAAGAGAGCAAGGGAGGGGGTATCTATGTCTTTCTTGGGTTGCTGAGCACAGTGTAACCTATCTGATAAGCTTTTTGCATTTATGGCTTCTTTATGTCCTTCATGAGGGAGAAGGATAATGCACATACATAATACAAAAATAATTCATGCATGCTTTATAGCAGGACAGCCCGTGGCCACAAAAATCCACCTTTTCAGACGCAAACTGGCCTTAAGCACTTTTCTCAAATCAGAAATTACAAGACGTTGTGAGACAGTTAATAGCTGTATATCTATATCACGTGTTGTCACAAAAACATTTCCATAGAACTGCTTTCTGAATTTTAAACGCAGCTTTTCTGTTCTGACGGCGAAGCAAACACCAAAGAACAACAACCTCTGTATGTCCTCATTGACTAGAGCCACCACTGACTACCTCAGCATGCCAGAGACTATTAATGTAAAAAAAAAAAAAGGGAAAAATGCTGATCCTGCATATGTCCTTGGTAACCAAATCTCCTAGACAGATAGCATCTGATTGCGAGAAGGAGATCAAGAGAGAGTAAGGCAAAAAGAGGCCAGAGAGAAACACAATAAATATCACTGTGTAGTTCATCATGTTGTAATTTGTATTCTTCTTACACCATTTTCACTGTGATCAACAGTCACATTTAACTGGGGAAGCATAACTCATTTCCTGTGTATGTCTGCAGACAAATATACAAGCTAAGGAGTATTCCTGTGAGCAGGACTAAGTCTCAATCCCTTTTGCTTCTATAAGCTTCACCAAAGCCTTAAACCTCCTATTTGGGCAGCTGCAGTCTATGCGTGAAAGTGGCTTAGAGTCCTGTCAGGCTTGTAGGTTATGCAAACCACAGCACGGCATTATCTCTCTAAACACGGTGAGTGGAAATTCATTACCTTGACCACTGTGTCTCTTCAGAGCAACTTCACAACTCAATTTAAAAGCACAATGGTGAGGATATGTTGTGATTTAAATTAAAAAGAAAACCTCACACAGGACCAGTGATGGACCTGCAGAAACATCTTAGTTACTTACTACACTAGAAAAATATCCCTGTACTTCTAGCTGAAAAATGCCTCCAGGTGACATCATCTGAACTCTTAATAAAGAAAAGCTCCTTTGGGTGATGTCACCTGTAGGCGTTTTTCAGCTAGAAGCAGAGAAATATTGTAAAATAGGGAAGTCACAGCAAAATTTGAAAGCATAATGTTCATTTACACTCTAAACTAAAGCCATAGAAATACAGTTAAAAATTGGTGAACTCTGCCTTTTATAACTATTTACACATGTATTGTCTAGGAACATCAGCATCAACACCTGCATTCTGTTCTTAGTGGACAGAAACATAAAGTGAAAATTTTGATAACTGGAACAATACATAAACAAATAAAATAAATAAACTTAGATAAGATTAAAATGTGTCTAGATAAGATTACATAGATTTCCATTTTTTATGAAGATACTGTACCTAAGCCCAGAGCTCAGATTCAAGCTGTGTAAAAAGAGACCAAAATAAATAAAGTTAAGTCAAACATCTGGTCTGTTTCTGCTTTGGCTATATCTTTCATAGAAATATAACAGACATTTTAACTATATTAAATATTTAGTAAACTTTTAGTATTTGAACCATTGTAATAAATAGAGAACAAAACCTGGGGCTCATCTGGTAAAGCATCACAGAACTGAAGTGCTTTGGTTCTCAATTTGTGAATTTAGCAATTAGGCTTGTTTTTTTCTTTCTCCCGTGCAGCAGTCACAAAAATGTGTGAATTTATGCTGCATTGTTCATGTCTTTTTTGACCTTAGTATGTTTGCTTCTGAGGTCCCCTAACCTTAACAATTTATTCCTTTTAAAACAAGCCAACAATTGTCTTACCTTAGTATAACACCTTTTTGTGTTTTTCTAGAAATCATGGACAACCAAACAGTTTCACTGCTCATTACAGGGGCTCTTTCAGGCTGACGAAAGTTAATAGGAGTCACCAAATTTATCCTACAGGGTGAATGAAGAAGCTACCGGTAGTAAAACATTTCAAACAAGCAAGAAAATGTTTTGTTAGGTGGAAGCACTAACCACTATACCATAGTGCTGCCCCATGTTATAGAATTATATATTTAAAAAATGATCATATCTAAATTACATAGTTTCAACAGACATTTAGAGGGACCAGAATCATTCCCTCTTATCTTTATACACATGGGATCGTTATGTTTATGGCATGTCTGTGTGTATCTGTACACATATCAGTCTGTGTAAATGTGCATTGGTATTTTTGTTTGTGTGTCGCTCTTTTCAAAGCATCTGTAGCAGCCAGGGAGTGGGAGCTGGTGTGACGTGGGATAAAAGGGAGCCGACATATGAAACGAGGAGGAGCAGAGATGCCGGTGGATCTGTGGGCGGCTCGTGTTGCATAGACATACAGAGGAGGCGACAAACACCAGCTGCAGCATATGCTGATCCATCACTCAGTCACAATGTGATGTCAATAAAACACATACATTCAATAATAAACACTTAGGACTTTTTTGTGCCAGTTCAAAGAGCTTTCAGAGCAGATCAACTTTAGGAAAACTAAAGGGAGGGATATTGCAAATCAATGATATCCGTGATGCCATCGGTGCTCGGTCTGTCTATTTATCAAGTTTCAGTTCAAAGCGATACACACTTGTAGTGTAGTTTGTGCAAAGAAAAAGTAAAATCACATTCCTTTCTCTAATGTCTAGCAGAGAGCAGTGTAAAACGAAAAAGGGGCTAAGCTTTAAGGTCAAAATGTACTCTTTAAGGCTAAGAAGTCGCTAAGTACAACAATGTGTGTTTGTGTGATGGAGAAAAAGGCATATTTTTAACCAGGTAATGTGCATCTTGGGTCCAAAGTGACTTTATTTAAAAGCAGATTGAAACCATCTTTTCCAACTGCTTGAATTGGCACCATGTCGTTTGCGATGTACTTAGATAGTGTTTGTTTTGTCTGTCCATCTGTTGATTTTGTATCGTAAGGATTTTTGGCAGAATGATTTTGTTGAAATTGTGTGTGTTTTTGTGCTGCTGCTTCAGGTGTTTTAACCCGCAGTAAAGAACTGACTCACAACTTTTTCTTATACTCCTCTTTTTCCACGTGTTGGTTCGCAGATGGCAAAAAAAAAAAAATAATAATTAGTTGTCGTAGTAGCTTTTTTTTTTTTTAACAGCAACCAATTTCTGACATAGCTTGCAGATGGTCATCTTTGCAAAGCCATTCACCTTCCATTGAGTGAGTGTGATACACGTCCAGCAATATAAAATAACAATGTAGATTGTGAAGATGGTGTCGTCTACATTTTGTCATCTGTCACTGATTGTTCACCCACTTTAACTTGAGGCATTGGTGCAGCTATGCAAGCTTAACTTGTGCTGCAGTGACACGCAACATGCTCTCCCAAGGCTTCACATGCAACTGTCTATTCTACCAAGCTACAAGAGCATTACTCAAAGGTGCTGCAAAGTGACTGGCATTCTTGATAATGTCAGATGGCACACTGTTAAAACAACTGTTTAAATATTATGGTAGACTACAGCTATTGCTCAGCCCTAATTACGTTCACACGTTGCTGTGCAAAGGTGTGTGTGTTTGTGTGAAGTCTGTCTTGGGTACAAATACAACATGTCTCTGTAATTGCAGACTGCTGTTGAGATCAGTGAAATGAGCAGTTGCATCCAGTCATGTAGCAGTACACCACCTCCAGCCTGGCTGGTGACTGAGTCCTGTCTCCCAGCAAGTTGTGATTGAAGGCTGCTGTGGCAGATATGCTGCTAAAGGTCATTGTACTCATCAACTTCCCACTGTCTCCCAGTTTGATGGAGAGAAGCCTAAAGATCAAATGTCTAGCTGTTAGGCCGACTGTTCAAACCTCCTCAGCCCCACTGTTCGAAGTGTGTTCAAATTGCTATTTGAAAGGTGCCAAGATTGGTTGGGGTTTGCTGTTATTCAATCACGCAATGAAAGCGTCTATGTATTGTATGAAATGACTGAGTTCAGT
Source organism: Channa argus (assembly GCF_033026475.1). Classification (NCBI taxonomy): domain Eukaryota; kingdom Metazoa; phylum Chordata; class Actinopteri; order Anabantiformes; family Channidae; genus Channa; species Channa argus. The sequence goes on along the minus strand of NC_090201.1, from coordinate 20,756,094 downwards.
TCAGCTGAAGGGAGATGTGTTGGTGTGTCTGAACTAAACTGTTTGTGGGTAGAAAGTTGCTGCTTGTAAGTCTATACTCCCAGAAGCTGCTACCAAGATGGTTGGTAAGTAATAGCTTTCAGTTAAAGTGCCCAGCAGAAGATGGTTAGGTGGAATGAACACCAAAGCATCTCCATCATTTAATTTTTAATATAAGAGAAAAAAGAGCGTTATAGGGAGAAAGAGAAAAAGGGATTTGAGAGGAGGAGGAGGAGGAGGAGAGAGCCAGGAGAAGGCAGAGAGAAGCAAATGCCAACAGGTCATTGGTGGACAGCCTCGGGCTGAGAGCCACAGACGCAGAGCTCATTAAAAACAGACCGACTTTTCTGAGGAGGAGGACAATATGAACCGAGAGAAACCCAGTGGCGCTAGTATTTTCTGGGAAGAGGAAGGATGGTAAAGGAAGCAGACAAAACAACAACAGAGTGACGAAGATAAATGGAGAGTGTGGAGCAGACACACAAAGACGGAAGAAAAGCGTGGATGCAATTTCTTTACTCTGAAAAGCAAAGGAAGAAAAAGAGGTACCGTAGGAAGGAAAAGACCCAAGAAAAAATGTGTTATTGTGTGTTACTCAAAGATATGAATCAGTGTGACCACAAGTGTGGGTGACACTGTGTCCCTATACATTCACTTCCAGTAGTCGGTTACACCTGAAAACTATGGGGCCATGCACTGATTCTGCAATCTGATCGAAGAGGCAGCAAAATCTACAGCTCCAGCTTCCCACTTTGTCTGTATAATACATTGCATGAAAGCATTTTTATATCCAGTACCAAAAATGGAAATAACATTCTACTGTATAGACTCCCTCTCTCTACGGATTTGTGCCCATTTTTCAGTAAGCTATGTGTTTATTTACAGTTTTGGTACTGTTTTAACATCTCGGCGAGAGCCTGCGTGGAGCACCACAACAAGCTTATGAGATGGAGTTAGCAGCCTGTCAGGTATCCAGGTGAGCCTGTCAGGCCTGCAAATATGCTGAAGGTTAAGTCGGTGATTAGAGTGGGAAGAGGAGTCCTTGCCCTTTGGTCCTCTGTCTCCCTATTGATTGGACCACCCTTTGAGTCACATTTGTTTAGATGAGCGTTTTTTGCTCAGTTACATGTGTCTGAAGACCCCCACCCCCACCCCACACACTAGGGCTTGATCTAACCTATCTGGTGTGTTTGTCATTTTGTCCTTGTGTTGTTTTTTAATTCATTTAATTCTAAATATTTTACAATAAAAACGTTTTTGTATTTTATATAGGTAAATGGTCTGCACTTATATATCGCTTTTCTACCTGTTGCCACTCAAAGCGCTTTACACTGCTTCTCATTCACCCATTCACACACACAATGCTGCTATGCAGCTGGCCAATGCTCACCGCAACTAAGTTGGGGATCAGTGTCTTGCTCAAGGACACTGACATGTGAACGGAGGAGCCAGGGATTGAGACGACAACTGCTAGATTGGTGGACAACCGTTCTATCTTCCTGCGCCACAGTCGCCCCACTAGGTGAGAGTGGTTTCAAGGAGAATTCAATGCACAAGGAACGAGAGTACAGTGAATTTGCTTTCTGAAGAGGCTGTGATGGTGCGCGTGTTTTTACACCTTGGGTTAAGTCACTAGCTGCCACAGCTTTTTCACGCTCCGGTGGACGGATGTCAGCTTGGGAGCTTGTACTCGGAGTTAGGTCAGAGGAAGCACATGGTTTGCCAATGAAAAAATAAAACTGTCTAACAAATTGATAGTGTAACACACATTAAAAACACTGAGCTAACAGAGCACATTATCACGCACAAATACACATGCTCACTCACAAATGCTGAAGGTTTCAAAGTACTTACTGGCAAGTTTCCTCAGCCCCTACTTCTTCATGGCAGGTCACTGGGCCGCACACTCCAGATCCGATCATGCACTCTCTAGCAACTTCAAGCCAGCAGTGACTAGCAACTCCAGGATTTTATTCACCTTTCTTTCTTTCTTTTTTTACCACATTTCTTTTGATTTCTCTTTGCCTCATTTCTATTTGACATTTAGATTCTTGTCATTTTGCACACAGTGGGAACTTTTAGTTTGGATCTTGAGTTGAGGGAAACAACAGCTATCTACTGGCTAGATTTATAAATGTGTGCATTATACACAGGGCCTAAATATAGAAGAGATAATAACAAAACATCATCACTTTCCCGACAGACCATCACTCTACAGTATTTGTGTGTTTTCCCCTCTGTCATTAATTACACTGTGTTGGAGCTCAACTGCTCCTAATGGAAATCAGGACAAATATTGCTTTTATCTCATACCAGGCAGTGTAGGGAATTTTTTCAATAATGACAACTCCTTAGATAATGAGATGAGCAAGAGAGACATAATTACACTAGAAGACAGGACAGTGTTTGAGCCCTCTAATATTCATTATTTACTGTGACACAATCCACAGTAAACGTTTACCCCTTTACAAATGGAAAAAAGATATTATACGCCCATTTCTGATTTTACATAGCTTTTTCTTCCATACTAACAATGAAGTTAATGCTGTTTCAAATATAGTGTGTTATAAATCTCACATGAAATTTATACCAGAAGGGACACATCAGTGGGGCGTAAGTGTATGGAAGCATCCATCCGACCAATGCACAGCGACTCTGTACACTACAGATGTCAAAACCAGCTGTCCTGTCAGCAGCACAGCTCCTGAGCTTCAGCTGTGGTCAGTTGTCTACACTGATACCAGTGAAATAACTAGGACTTCTTTTGAGTCAATCAGGGCAGTTATTACAATCAAGCCTGTTTAAGCTCAACTTAAAATTAATAGAATTTAGATGCACTGCTGTGTAAATTTTTAGCATTTTTTTATATAGCTTTTTGTTTTTGGCGTTATGCCTAAGACTCTAACTTTAACAAAGAAACACACTTTAGTATTATGTACATTTCTCGTTAATTGCTAAACTGGATGGACACGCAGAAACAGTGCTGTTTACACGGAATATTTGTGTCTGCTTCACCAAACCTGTCAGTGAAAAGAAATGCAAATAGGAAGTGTAATTTCACAGACTGTGTTACATCACAATGTCTTGCAACAACACAACCATCATCCATGGTTTTGGCTATTAATATCTCTAGTATTATGATAATTAAAGTACTGTACCAATAAACCACCATCAGCTTGATAGTTTTCTCTAATGTTAATGATTTACTCACATATATCAGTGTAAATATATGCTAATTACTGTATGAGGGAATAAAATGATGCCTCCAGTGTAAATTCAAAGGAAGATTTAATTGATCACATAAAACTGATTATTCAAAGACAGATATAAATGCAGCTTTGGCGTTTCACAGATTTCTGTCTAAACCAACAAACAGGTAAACAAACAGTAGAAGTGTTGTTACTTATTCACTGGAAACAGTTACCAGAGTGAAGGGAGTGGAGGTTAAGTGATCAAGTATACTGTAGACAAAACCCATTTTCTTGAAAATAATTCCTCTGAATGCTACAGGGAATAATAGTACCGATATCAGCTACACCTAAAACCTGTTATTTTGAAACTTTGAAAAAATGACTGTGCTACAGCCATGTTTACAGCACTGCTGTAGTAAACATGTTTCATGTCCTTCATTTAAAGTACTTGTGGGACTTTTACAACACTGAAGACAGGCTTTTAAAAGCAAAGGATGTACAAAATGTACAAACACTGAAAGCTGAAATTAAATGACCACCATGGAGATAACATATCCATTAGCTCAGTACATGATACTTTACATGTCCTTCAAAAATGTATGCTTGTGTTCACAACACACTCAGCGATATATGTACAGTTATATTGCAACATGAGTCCATTACTGAGGGCAGTAAAGCACTAAATAGTTTCACAATAGTAAAAACACTTACAAATTGAGGTAAACCAAAAACCTTCGCAACAGACTGTCTTGCAAAATTAATTTCACTTATCCTAAGGTAAGCTGGTGCAACAAATTAAACAGCAGTACTCACTGGCTATTAAATTAAAATTAAGTTTTGCACTAAATCTTACTCATGCATGTTATCACCACCTGTGTATACAGTGCTGCATCTCACTGCCTCTCTTCAATTTTCAATCATCTTTAAAAACAGAATGTCTCATTCATCACTAAAGTGACAATATTAATCGTATCCCAGCTTTGTGAGGAATGAGAGACCTGCTTTTCAGTGAGCAGTTTGGAGGCTTTATTTGACAAATTAAAATTCATCTAATCAGTTTTGTCATTTGATTGAACTGTAAATCACTGCAGCGATCTAACAGTGACCTTTCTGTTGTAAAGACAAGTCACACTGGTTTCAGTACAGACAGCATTCAACACAAACCAATGTCCAGGAAATATGATGTTTATGTGATTTTATTAAAAACAAAGAGTAGGTTGACAAAGGTTACTGTAGGATTTATCATCTGCATGAATGTCTGTGCAGAATCATTGCCATTAAACACAGCAATTGTGTGAGATATTAACTGAATAACTAAACACTACAGGTGGTGCCAGAAAAAAAGTTTGTAGCATTCAGCCTCGCAGTTTTGTGGTTCATGTGACATTTCAGTGTGGACCAAAGCTTCAGTCTGATTGCCCCACAGTGCCATCCATTAAGCTTCTATCAATGTCACAATATTCTTGTCGAAATGAGAAACCCACTAACAACTAAAAGAAAAAGTGCACATCTGCACTCGTGGCTCTGTAAAGTTGTTTGCAGTCACAGGCAATTTCAGCTTATCTGTAAAAACAAAGTACCACAAAACCACTGGCATTAATGCTCAGGACAAAACTTAATGGAATTCTGTGGCTGCTCTACACTAAAGTGAGATACAGACCAACAGACTGACATTGTCAATAGTGATATAAAAATGTCATCCAAATGTAATACCATTCCTAAGTTGCATTTTGCAAACCTTCACTTTAACAAGTTCTTTCAGCTGCCAAAAAATGACCTACAGTATAGCACATATGCATAAGTGCAGTAGGCCTGTGAAATAACCAATACCTCCAAATTTCTAGTATAAAAAAACAAGAAACTTGAGTAAAAGCACTGGAACAAAAGTCATCAAGAAAACAGCCAGTAGGGAAAAGACCTTGTGTTGAGACATTATATTTTACTTTAAGCTGAGTTGACAGACTGTGACTGCCAGTGTAGTAAGTAATCTGGTGTCTGTCTGACTGCTGCAACTTCAAGGTGTGTGACAAAGATTGTTTTAGTTCAAAGCTGTGATGTGCTATGTTGTCAATCATGGCCACAACACCGACACTCAAAGTACACACTTACTAAAATCTCTAAGTGTTGAGGACATTTTCAAAAGGGGGTTGGCGACCGACTGTCTGTCTGTAGCTGCAGTAAACGAATAAGAGAGAGAGAGAGATACCAAAAGGGGCATTACACACCTCAAATCTAAAAACATTTTCTAAGGAATTACATAAGGAAACACCCAGCATCCTGCCATTAGAGAGTAGGAGTTCGAGGCATCTTTCCAGAGGGGATTCAAGCTGCTGTTATGGGAGGCCAACTGTAATACAGAGAATTTTACCACTACATATAGTTCATATACCATGCACCCTGTTAAAGAAGGAGCCTTTTCATTGAGTTAATATTCAGAGTTTTGCAATACTCATATTTATAGCGTGTATTAAGGTATAGTTTTCTTATGCTCATACTATATGTAACAGAAAGGTCAAGAATACCTTGTGGAACAGAAGACGATTGTTCAAAGACATCCAGCTGGTGCTTCAACTAAATGTAAGTTTGATCATTAGCTTTGGTTTACTCTATGGCCGTTTATTAAAATCGTACCTAATTATAGTCTTTATTACAGTCTAAGACTGTGGTATTAACTAGACTAAGAATATGGCACTGCTTGCAGCTCTGAAAGGCAAAGCGAGTGCTTTCAACTAAATGCTTTGATCAGAATGCAAACAAGCTCGCGGTGACAATGTTAACACTAGATACAAGAAGTATTAATGTTATACACTTTGCAAGTACTGGGCAAAAAGAAAGTTTGACTTAATCTGCCAAAGTAAAAATTTAAATAGATGCAAGTTCATGTTGCAAACAACCAGCTTCAATGTGTACAGTCTCTCACACAAATCCAATGCAATATATGGTCACATCTGTCAACTTGCCTCCTAAAAAGTCAACGCAACTGTCAGGTCAGTGTCATCACGAATGTAAGCACATGTAATCTGTGATAAACAATGTGTACATATTTAAAGCAATAAAGTTCCACTGGGCCAACAACCTGCTCGACAACCTTGTGTGTCTTGTAGCTTTCCCTGCACTTGTGTTGCTTCTAGCAGCTGTTAACCACAGACCCAGGTCATTCCTTTGAGCCATTTAGTCATTCACTGTCAGTCAGTGCAGTGTCTGAACCCAGCGTGATGTACTGCCAAGTCCCCATGTCCAGCAGTATTAGTGCAGTATCAGTGATATATGAAGGCTAAGCAGAGCCAGCCAGAGTGGAGGGGTCACAGAATAATACATCAAAACACAGCTATAACAGCAGGGCCCAAGGACTGATTGCCTGCCGGACAGCACCCACTGTACTACGCACCGATATAAAGATCATAATGACTGCATCGGGGAGTGGCGTGGGGAATGACACTGACAATTGGATTGTTTACAATACAAATCTTCTTAGTAAATCATAAAAGTAAATGGATGAATCCCCACTAATCAATTAATCAATGCATTTATTTATTTTTTTACCACATATGTATTCATAACATTCTTTAATTTTTTATATGCCCTCAAAGCTAAAAATTATTTGCACTTATTGCTTAAAATGGTTGCCTATAAATCAAGGCCTGCTATTTGCACTTTGATGCAAAACGACACCATGCCAGGAGAGAGGAAAGAATGCAAGAGTGATTGTACCATATGTTGTGTCATTTCTTTAATGAGACCGCGTGGTGTAGACACTGTAGTCCTCTCATAACATGCCCCTTTCTTAAAACAACATATCCTGGATGAATACCAATCAGGTTTCTGGATGCACCACATTAAAGTTTTGGCTCGTGTTAAGGTAGCAAATAACTACCTGCACTGCTGTCATTGAACCCTGGACACTATGCCATGATAATCCTGTTCCATGAACGTTCCTCTGCATTTGATAACGGTGAACGTCCCATACTCTCAAAGATGTTGCTGCACCCAGGGCAAGGCCATTGACGGGTTTACATCTTATCTGAAACATACATCGGTATCGTTTAAAATAGACTATATTATACTCCAATGGAGTGTAGCACAAGGGTGAATCATAGACCCAAGTACTCTTCTCACTGTTTTACCAATACAGTCTGATTTTGGAAAACGTAACATCATTAGGTGTATAACAATAGCTAAACAATTTATCTGAGCTGCAACAGCAATATTGCAACTTTCTTTATGGAAGATCAAATCAGTCATCCCTGGCTGACCTGCAGCTAATTCAAAATGCAGCAGAGAGACCTTTTACTTTTCTTGTGCTGGCCACTGGCTTCCAGGTAAATATAGTCATTCTCATTCAAAGATTCTCTCATTTGATTTTAAGTCACTGCATGACTTGGCATTAGCTGGCATTATCTGAAGTCCTACAGTACACCTAGACCACTCAGAAACTCGGATCAGTTACTCTGGGTTTCAACACTTACAGTCTAAATATCAAGTTAATGGAAGCTTTTCCATTGCTTCTCCCAGGCTGTGGAACAATGTACCCTTCAGTGCCGGGTCCCTCTGCTTCTTTTTTCCCCTTTTAAATCACATTCTACAGTCTGCACTGTCCCCGATCGCCCTGAATGCCTCACACTGAGCCGTTTTCTGATGAAAAACAGATGAACTACGTTTTGTAGTGTCCCTGAAGGCACCTTTGTTGCAAGACACAGCAGGCCCTGCAGCTTTTGACAGGTGCAGATGTTATGACATAGTGTGGCTAGCACACATTTTAATTATTTAATTTTATAAATTATTGTTTTGTTAATGGTTATTTTTTTTAAATGTCCACTATAAAAGAAATAGAATTGACAATGTTATAAATAAAAAAAAAAAAACCAAAAAAACACAAAAGCTTCTTATAACTAAGGCAAAATGCCGAATCTGTGCTATGATCTATCATCTTCTTGAATCCTTTAATGTATTAAATGTTGCAAGTTAATGTACAGAGTTGGTTGGTAAATTGAGTACAGCAGTTAGAGACAGTAACTCAGGATATATATTTATTTCTTAATTTAGCAGAGACAAAATGACATATTTGGAGTTGCCTGAATGTCATGAGTAGAATAAAAGTTTACTATTAGTTACTGTTTTAAAAAAATGTGTTTTCTATTTTACATAAGGTTTATCTAGGAGTTTAGAAATGTCACATTCACATATACTATACATTATCAACTGCAATCATCCTGTTGTTGGCTTGTAAATATTTCCACTTAAAAAATCTTCATCCAACTGCCTTGTATACGGCACTTATTGCTAGGGAGCACAAGTCATTTATATTTCCAGCTCATATTCCCTTACAGTCCAATTTTTTAAACAGGCTACTTGAACCCTCAGCTGCACTGACAAGTGCAGAATTATCTTTCCTATTCTGACTAAATGAGAAGGTGGTTTATAAATATGATTTGAGTGTACGCGTGGGTGGTGTCAAAACATTGCATATTAATTACAGTAGTAAACAAATTCATACGTATGTGAAAATGAAAGCAGCATGCTCTTCATGGTTCATGGGCTTGGTAACTGTTCATCTGGAAGAACACAGCAGCTTGACTTTTTACAGATGTGTTGTTTTGTCATTATTGAATCAACAGGAGAGCTATCATTGCTGCTCTCAAGGTGGCCTTTTCATAAACAAATAAAGATCATCTGTCCCCAGTGACAACTCCATTTCATAAGGTCAACCTGGGCTTACCTATGGTGTGTGCCATTCCATATTAATACTCCCTGAATTCAAAGTAAGTAGTTTCCCTTAACAGCACGGCGTACTTTACTATATCAAAACACCAAATGAATTTGGGCTGTTCAAGATGAAATACATTAAAACAAAGAACCAAATGATGATAAATGCTTGTTTCTGCACTTACTGCAAAATTTAATTAGATTTTGAGTTTTAATGCCAGTGCTAGTTCAGGACATTTAAGCAAATGCAAATAATCTACCAGCACATTTTTTCATGATTCCTTACTACACAGAAACAAATGTCATCAAGATGTCCAACATGTCTGCATGATAATTAACAAAGATAATTTATTATTACTCAAACAGTCTGCAGTATAAAGCTCATACATACTGTATAGTCGTCTTTTTGTCTTAATTTCCTGTGTCAGATTGTCTCATTATGAGACACAGATTTTACTGTTAGTAGTGCAGATGTGATAAGTCTAAAACATCAAAATGTTGCAAAGCTGTTACAAGTAATAAATAGCAACATAAATATTATTAATCGCATTAGTTTTCAACGTGGGTCTTAATGCTTACAGTGGGTTATGCTAATTGTGCACCACAGCTTTCATTGGAGAAAACAGGCCCATTATACAGTTCAACAAAAAAATAAAAAATAAACTAAATTTAGGAATAGCAGTGTGGGCATTTTAAAACTTTCCTAATAAACTTTAATTTGTTTTCATGAAAACCATTAAGATCTCTGAGCCAGACTGACTTTCTGACTTTTATATATAACACGATTCAAGGGTTCATGAGAGGTACAGGGGGGTAGATGAGAGACAGGCACAGAAACACTGAAAGAATGGAGGAACCCTAACAGAGATTTGCATCTTTGGCAAATGCATCTAATGTTCAAACATGGAAAGTGAAAAAAAAAACTAAAAATGTATATAAAAGGATAATGAGTATGGAGGACAAAAGGTGTACAGTGGAGATTAGCTTAATAAGTCATGACTGTATGCTATCAGGTAATATCATGTTTGATGAATTGCTTTTCAAAAAATAATCCTTTTTGTCCTTAAAAAAGTAATTAAAAAAAGAGATATACAATTAAGTAAATTAAAATCTGTAAACAGATCAGAGTTTCTTTTTTATTGTTAACTTCTCTTAAATGCTTTACTTTCATGAGGACACTTAACTTCAGCTTCAGTTGTGTTATTCTAGATTGAGGGCTTCTGTTGTGTGTGTATCCATTTAAATTCCATTTCATAAACAGTTTTTCTCTCCACGCAGGTTCACCTGCTCATTTATCTGGTTTCTACCTCCCAGCAAGTTCAGAGTGGTGCCAAAAGCTGTAGGTCCACCATCATCTGGGCAGCATTTGTGTGTGTGTGTGTGTGTGTGTGTGTCCGCGCGGGTGTGTGAGTGTGAAATCCCACCGCTGCTGTGTTGGTGTGTGTTGGTATGAAAGACCACCTCTGCAGTGAGTAATGAGACTGGTGTAAAGTGTGAATTCAATAACTTGTTTGTATTTATGCACTGTATGTGCTTTCCTGCTGGTGCTGGAGAGGGAACTTAGATGATGCAACATGCAGTGTTTAAAGTGTGTGTGTGTGTTTATAAAAGGAAGAGAGGAGGAGGGAGAGTGAGAGGAGGCGGGAGTGGGAGAAGAGGCAGGGTGTGTGATGCTACTGCTGTGGCAGATTGATGTGAAAAGCAATGGAGCATCCCAGGCTTTTGCATAGGGTAAACAATGATGTGAGGACAGCTAATGAAGGCTTGGATGTGTGTATACACATTTTTGTGTGTGTCTAATGGTGGGGTCCATTGTCCATGCTTGTGTGAGTGTGGCCGAATCTGCATGAATGTCATAATGGATAACAGATCCAGAGGAAGCGTCGCCTCAATATTTATTTCCTTTCATTTATCTACCTATAACAATAGCTGTCATTCTCCACTGCCAAAATGTATAACTCCCTTCACTATAAGTACTGTGGGCGTTATGGGGGGAAAAGTCATTAAGCATATTAAAATATTGATACATTAATATATACATGTGTATTCTTGAATTCTGCCATTTTTTACACTGTTCACAATAGTCTATACCAAGAACTTTGTTGATTAGTCAATAAATTAGTCAATCATCAGAAACATAATCATATTAACATCTATATATTTAGAAAGCCAATGCCATTGGGCTGGGGAGTATTTGTCTTGACATTACACCAAAATCAAAATATGTTGCATAACTCTTCTCCAATTTGCCAAATTGTAATCAAATGTTTTTGCCATAAGAATCATGAGAAAGGTATGAATTTATAGCTTACACTGCTGATTTAAAAATGACAATAGTCTTAAGTCTAGGCACTTAATGCAAACCAGTAAAAAGCGTATGTAGTATTCCACAGTATACTGTTACATCATATTGTCTGACTGTATTTAAAATTTATCCGTAAAATCCAAAATGTGTCATGTTTAGTCTAATTCAAATTGCTGTTCAGAAATGGGAAAACAAAATAAAAACTTGATTTATAATAAAAACCAGAGAGGACTTTGGTATGATCGGTATAGCCAAAATCAATATGAGAAATACTCAACACTAATGGTGGAAAAATTCTGGTTACATGTGAGGCTTTTGCTGCTAGCTGTAAGAATACCATGACAACAAGAGAGTATTTTAGCCTACTCAACTAGAACTGATTCATTTGAACCTATTTGCCTTCATGTGTACAAACTTGACTGACTTTTTGAAAAACTAAATTGTACAACTCAGTAAATCAGAAAGCAGAATTGGTGCATTGTGCGTAGGATTACTGGATAGCTGACAGGCTGACTGTTTAACTAACCTGATTTACTTTATTGCCCTATAATACTTGGCAAAGTGGCCCTCTGGTGGCTGGCTGTAGTGCCTGACTGCATAGCTTTATAGATGAAATCAGAGAATGGAAAAAAAAAATAGATAAGCTGGGCTGATCTGTAACCATGTGCCAAAGTGTTATTCTCTGTGATAAGAGTCTGCATGGCTCTGCGTTTGTAAGATAAAGCTGGGCATGTTTTTCTCATTTCCCTACACGAGAAAGCCTTGCTGCCCGGCAAATGCTGTTTTCCACCATAGAAAGACGAGAAAATGTCTTGCTAACAAGTGGTCTCTAAACACTGGGAAACCAACAAATAAATTACAGAGAAATCTAGATTAATGGGCTGACTAAAGGGTAAGGGAATGTGCACCAGGCTCCAGCAAAATGGCCTGCCTGGATCCTGCTAGATTGAATCAAACTTAGAAATAAATTGTGTTGAGGAGGCAGTCTGGAGTGGGAGCTATCCAGTAGCACTATCCCCTCCCCTCCTCCTCTATCACTTAGATAGTCATTGCTACTCCAAACATGTCTCAGCCCCCTTCTTCCAAAGCTGTTGCCTTTTTCATGGGAAATGCTTTTTTGAAGATACTTGCCAATGTCCTCTATAAATAACCATCTGATCCACACAGCTGCCACTCATTCATTTGAGGACATTCATATGCAAGGTGAGCCAAACGTCCCTCTACCACAGCCATTTGGCATTACTGATGATGGCATTTCAATTAAAATAAGTGCAATCAGTGAAGGTGGATGAGGGAATGAGTAGTATAACATGAATAGAGAGACTAATAAATATAATCATAAATACAGCTTGATGGCCTAAAGTGATGTTCAGCCTTACAGAACGTGGGAGTGAGAGATTTTGGAGTGTTTTCAACTGGAAAACTAAATAGTTCACCTATTTCTGTAGCTAATTTACTGTATGTAAAGTACATATACGCTCACGTGTATTTACACCCACTATGTACCTTAAGATATAAGACCTTCTCCCCTGAGGTTTTTTTATTCAACAGAAGCATCAGAAACAAGTACGGCGATCAGCCCAGGTGAACACATTTGACAGCTTTGCTGAGTCCGGAGTTCCACCATCAAGAGCTTGCAAGAGGGTAAAAAAAGTGGTAAAAAAAATGTTTATTTTCTTTGATGAAAGGACAGTGAAACTGTTTCCATTAAATGCGATGTAGAATTTTATTGACATCCATCCCAGAATGCCCAAAAAAGATCTGGATAGAAATACACATATAGATTGACCATAACTAAACACAAAAGGGGAAGTTAACCACTTTGAACTGTTTAAAGGATGAAACCATCCAAGCCTATGACAACTAATTAGGTTAATTGGTAGCAGGTCAGTAGTGACTGGGTAACATAAATGGGTATAAAAGGTGCATTTTAGAGAGACAGAGCCCCTCAAATGTAAAGTTGGGCAGAGGTTCACCAATCTGTGATAGACTGTATCTACAAAGTGTGGAACAATTTCTGAAAAATGTTCCTCAATGTAAAATTTCACATTTTGATTTGGTTTAGACCATTTCAAATGAGCTTTGGCCCAGAGAATGTGGCGTTTCTGGATCGTGTTCACGTATGGCTTCTTCTTTGCATGATACTGCCTTAACTAACATTTGTGGATTGCACAGCAAACTGTGATCGGAGAAAGTGATTTCTGGAAGTGTTTCTGGAAGGGTGACCTTGGCGTAGGAGGTGGAGGTGTCCTGTGGACTTAACCCCAACTTAGTTGCTCTCAGTGAGTGTTGGCCAGCTGCACAGCAGGTTTCAGAGGAGCATCTGGTCCCATCCAGAAAACATTTCTTACAGGAAAGGCCTTGCATATTTCAACAAGACAATGCTAAACCACATACTGTATCCACCACAACAGTGTGGCTTCACAAGAGTCCAGGTGCTGAACTGGTCTGCCTGCAGTCCAGATCTTTCAGCAACAGAAAACATTTGGTGCATCATAAAACAAAAAAAACGGCAACAAAGGCCCAGGATTGTTGAGCAGCAAGAATCCTAGAATCATACAAGAATGGGACAACATTACTCTCCTAAAACTCCAGCAACCGGGCCTCCTCACCTCCCCGACATTTACAGACAGTTGTTAAGAGAAGAGGGGATGCTACACAATGGTGAACATCACCCTGTTCCCACTTTTTTTTTTAGATGTTTTTTCTGAAATAAAAATTAAAATTTACTAATATTTTCCATGAAATGTTAAAATTTCTCACTTTCAACATCTGATATGTTGTTTATATTCTATTGTGAATAAAATAATGGTTGATTAAATTTGCAAATCATTGCATTCTGTTTTTATTTACGTTTTGCAAATCTTCCCAACTTTTTGGGAATTGGGGTTGTAGATTTGTTTTGTATTTTAAGCAAACTAAAAGTGACTCGTTCTTTGCATTCACAAAGGGATTAGCAGCATCCAGGATCTATTTACGTTGACTGGTATGAGTGTCATTCTTTAAGTACTACTGAAATAACACAAGAATGAGGTTTTACTTATGGTCCGTGCAGAGTGTCAATATGTTAATATGCTGATGTTTAGCAGGTATAATATTAACTATGTTCACCATCTTAGTTTAGCCTATTAGCAAATTTGCAAACACCAAAAGGCATTTCCATTTATTCTCAGGGGTCCATGACTAAATTTCACAGCAAACTATGCCCCCCATGAATGACTGCATACATTTGGCGCCAATTTACCTGTATTTTTTAAATAGCTAATATCGCTATCTCTGGATCCGTGAGAGTGATATGGTAGAATAAATAAACAAATCAACACAAATTTATTCATCCACAATTTTTATACATATTTTAATAATATGAATATTATAATATATAAACAAAAGTTGAAGATAAAAGAAAATATGCTATGGTATATTTCCAGCTACATAACTACACTGAATATTGGTGTTAAGCACCAAAGTACTTTCTGAAGGTTTTATTGAACTTGGCAGTGACTGGGTAACTACACAAGTTCAGAAACTGGGTCTAAAACCTAGTCGTTAAATAAGGCTAAACACCATAATCTCAACCACAAGCCTCTATCTATCTGTCACCTGTATTTCAGTGTTACTCACATAAATCTCTGCATGCTGTTTATTTGGCATGCCTGCGTCCTAAACTCTGTGCTGTTGCCATAGCACCGATGCTACAAGCTGCTAAAAGCTGATGAGACACTGACAATGTTCACAACGAAGCTAAAAATGGTTCCCATATCTCGTGGGAGTGTTGAAACTTGTTACTTTCATTCACAGGTCACTGACTGACAACTGCAATCTACACTTAAAGTGAGCATGTTTTTTCCAGGTAGTGTGCAATCACAGTCTACCCTGGTTGCATACCTTTTGAATTGCAGCTCACATCTTGAGCTTTTCAGTGATTCTGGTGTTGCCTGCTTCAATCTGCTGTTGTGCTGGAAGAAGGCTGGAAAAACAACCGAGTCGATCAAACCTTTTTAATCACAAATGTATTGTGGGATGGGGAGGTCACGATCTGTACGGGAACCTGATTTCTTACAATTTCCAAACTACCTTCCAATAGACTCTTTAAAACAAATTGTTACATATTTGTATGGTAATGTTTAGGCATTAAATGCATGGCTAACATTGGGGAATAATTGTGGCCTGGTTTAAATGTTTACAGTCTTGCTCATATGAACCTAAATCATATTCATAGACTGATTAGTGACATTTGTTGATGAGGAGCTGCACGCCAATGATATTTATCATTACATAATCAGTGCCCCTAAAATTGCCATAGAAGGCTGTCTGTTCTACTACGTTTGTGGTTGAGTTTTTTTTTTTTTACAAAAAAGTTTGTTGTGTGCTATCCGAACTCACTAAACAAAAACACAACAAATTTGATTCAGCTACCGCATTCAAAAACCAAACACATTTAGAAAGTAAGAATTTGAAATAAGAGACACAAAGAAACCTATGTTAGCACCTTCTTCTCAAAGAATATATGCAATCAATAGCCCGACAGAACCGTTATGTATGAGTAATCGCTGACATTGCTGCTGTAGGCATTTACACCAGCATTATCAGATCTTGTGTATCCAAACAACAGCTCAGTAGGTGTACTCATTGGTATATCATGTTTCTGAGGTCATGACTGGCTGCTGGATAGGTTTGAGTTTCAAAAGGTCACAAATGCAACCAGGAAATATAAGAGGAATATGTCTGTAGCAGCAGCACAATACCACACTCACTAGAGCATCCAAACACACAAAAAACACCTGTAATGAACCATGATATCACACATATCTGTACTACTATCTGTAGTTGGTAATAATTGTGCAGAGACATTTTACACACTATCACATTGTCTAGACAGTATCAAAAAGCAACACCTCTGTAGAAAGTGCCTTAGTGTAGTGTGCTGCCATTTAAGGTGACATTTCTTACCTTTGATTTGTATCTCAGGGCCACATGTGCCAAACACGGCCAGACACCTACTATTGGCAAATACGAAAGCAGCCTGCCACTTGCTCAATATCAGAACTGGGAGTGACTGTAAAAGTTGTGATGAATCATGGTCTCAGCTGGATGGGTCTCCCTGGCCTCTAACACTGACTGTTCATCACACTGGCCAATGGCAATAACTGTATGAAGAAACAATAAACCATCTATCACCTTTGGCAGCGCATTCTCTACTTTCTATGGGTTGCTATGTGTACTATTAGTATCTTCAAGGTACTTTTTATTTGATGCCGTGTCTCTCCTTCATATTATTGAGATGTAACCTTCTCTCTAGCAGAAGAAAAAGCCTCTGAGCTAACATCCTAAGAGCATGAAAAAAGGCGCCATGAAAACAAATTGATTCAATTCTGACAATTTGCAGGAAAAAAAGAAGCACAGTGATAACAGGTGGCAAATAAGAAGCTGTGAAGCACTGTCAACAGGTTGTCTTCATTCTCAATACCGCATAGTGCCTCGTGCTTTCTATAAACTGCAAAATTTTGAACTGAGGCGTGGGCCAAACCGGATGGTCTGTAGAACCTGTAAACAGTGTCAAACTGGAACTTCTGCAGTTCTGGGAGTGGAGCTGAATAGAGTAAACCAGTTGAATCTAATTAAATAGCAAAACTGCAGCATCTATGAAATGGAATCTCTTTTGTCTCTTATGTATGTGCATTGTCTCCTGGCAATGACAGATTGTGTTTTAAGATGCCCCATGATTACACGGTACTATCATAAGTAAGATAAGCATTCAAACAAGCCATTAATCCATTTATTTTCCTATAAACACAACCATAGGCAAGATACCTATAAACTTGTGCTTAATGCTTAAAATGCACCAGAAATGACAGTTATGGGCTTCTCTAGCTACTAAAACATCAATCACATTTTCTAATTATCAGGACTGAAATTGTTCCGATTTTCTAATCCGACTGTATGGTGCTTTACAAAGGCTCACCAACATGGTACATTGTTTTCAAGCCTTGTCCTCACTTTGCCCTTTTCAACACATTCAACACCAGACATGCATGCATTTAATTGTTTGTTGAACTTCAGATAATTAACACTGAGCACAGACCTCAGGGTTGCCTAACAAACCAGTTAAAACTGGGAGAAACGTACCTTAGAGGCACAAGCCTCTATTAAATTCTACATTTGTATTCAGCACAGTGACTTCATTCATTGTAATGGAACAATGCAATCGAGAGTGAGAGGAAAGAAAAACAAACACTATGAAAAACACAAATTTATCTGCCAAGAAATTTCTATGAAGCACAGCCAGAAGGGATGTTGCTCCCAAAACCTGTCTTCCTCCCTCGAGTCCCCTCTTCCAACATAATGAGGCGCCCAGTGAACACTGCCTCCAAACCTATCATATTGGGAAATCCGCCCACACAGAGGGAGCTCATAGGTCAATTCACTTACAGAGCTGAACCACCCTGAGCAGAACCAGCAGAGGTGAGCCAGAGACACATGGATGCATGTCTTTAAATGACTGCCTGCAGGGGGGACACGAAACCAAAAACAAGCCAAGCTGAGATGCAAGTGGAACACGCTGAGAACAGATGGGCAGGGAGAACAGGGAGGCTGCATAATATTTCAAAAAGTGTGCGTCAATGCACACACACAAATACATACAGTCACAGTGCTTTCAATTCGAGTCATATCAATAACCATCCATATAAATGTTTCAGAACTCAAAGCTAATTTCTCCCAACTTCTGGGAACAAGGAGTACTGACAAAAATCAAGTAAGATGCAAAATTAGCCAATCAAAGTTTTCTCTGACCAAGAACCTCAGTTGGTTCACTCTCACCAACTGTTCTCTCTAATCCCTTTTCCATCCCCTCTCCTTAAAATTCACAACCTACTCAGTAACTTTCTTCTGTTCCTACTAATCCTTCTCTACCTTTTTGCCTCTGACGTTCTCTACAGAAAACAAATCATTCATTACCTTGGCAGGAAACAATTTACCAAGGCCCCTCATGTAATGAATCTATCGGTGGGATAGTCACTTGCATACACACTTTCATACCTACAGACACACATTCAAGTTTGCATGCATGCCAAAAAATCAGCTGGAATTAGCTCATTAAATCACATTTCTCCTGATTAAAAAAGATGGTCCCAACGCACTTGGCTTCTTCCAATTAAAACATCAGACCATTTCACTGTTATGAAGGCAGATTGTGAACACTGCTGATAACCAGCCTCATGAAGTCTCTCATAAAACTTAAGAAATAGTTATTGCCTCCTTCCCCAAATGTCCTCCTCCATCTCTCTCTCTTAATATTTACAAGACCATAGATGTATGACAGCGCTTTTTTTTCCTGAAATGTCAGTTTGGGCTTGGTTGATACAGAGTTTCATGGTATTCAAAATGGCACAAGACATAGTGGCTTCTTAATCAAATGTTACAGAAAAGCAATTCTCTCCAAGGTGACCTGCGTTGCTTTGCACCAAGTCACAGTAATGAGCATTTTAGAGGTAAAGCAGAGACAGGTAAACCCCCGTTCTTCTCTTCGGCTCTGTATCCATCAACAACAACAACATTCTTCTGAGCATGACCAAAAGAAACAAAGCAATCTTCCCTAAATCCCTAATTAAGGTGTACACTCTGAGGTGTGTTAACGAACACAGGCATTGGAATCGGGAATGTCTTCAAATGCAGAACTAAAGATTGCAACAAAGTCAGGACAAGGAGGATTTCATTTCAGGGCCTTTCTTTGGATCCAGTCAGACCTGGCTTCATCATAGACAAACCCAGTTCGACAAGGAACAATGGAAATACCTTTGGTCTATTTAGTAGAATTTTAAATGTAAAGGAATCATCAACACTTTATAAGCTCTCAATCAATGCTGGTATGTATTTAAATTTGTATGCTCCATTCCCAGGCCTATAGATATTAACTTAAACGTAACTTACACTAGGTTTAGGTCCCTGATTAGATCTAGCTTCAATTATGCTTTGCTCTGGCGGTTTCCCTTTAGCAGTCTCTTTACTTGTAAACATTTCTCTTGGCTCCTACCTAATACATACTGTAAAGCTGATGCACAGTGTAAAATAATATAAAACCCAATGAATATGGAAATTCATACACCAAATCTCAATTCATACAACATGCAATTGTCTTCTTCCTGTTCATAGGAGGCCGACAGGAAAAGCACCAAAACTCCCAAACTGGAACTAACCCGAGGTTGTTTACCGACTAAACCCAGACACATAGTGACTCTACCTTCATAAAAAATAATAGTGATTAGTTACTTCATCACACTGAGCTGCCGTCAAGTCTGTTTTGATGAATACAACACTAATGCTAAAGCACAGTGGTGACGCCAATGCAATAATCATCAGGGAGCTCTTTCGCACACAGCAGATGAACATGACCTGGAATCTCTGGGATACATTTGTCTTTTCTCCCTCTCTCTTGCTTACTGCTGAATCCTTATTGAATAAATGTTAGGGCGACCTAGGCACAGATGACACATTGCGGTCTACAAAGCAGGGCCTTAATTGAAGCCTATTTTTCACTTACGATAGCTGTGTTGCCAGTGCAGGGGATGAGAAGAAGAGCTGGAGGGAAGCAAACCAACAAACTGAGTCAAAAGTGGCAGCTCTTTATTGCTGTACAAACGTAAAGTTTAATATTTGTAATTTTTGATCAATAAATATAAATTGTACTTCACATTGTATATTTATTTGCATATGGATTATATTGTATGGTAGGCTGCTAAAAATACATATTGGAGGGGGGGTAGAAATAAAAAAATGCAATACGGGGGGGGGGGCAGTTTTGCTCAGTTGTTAAGGCAGTTTTCCTCGGACCGCAGGGTCAGTGGTTCAATTCCCGGTTCCTCCTGGCTATGTGTTGAAGTGTGGATCAGGTGAGCACCATGCATGGCAGCCACTGCCATTAGTGTGTGAGTGTCTGTGAAAATGAATGAGAAGCAACATTGTAAAGCGCTTTGGACAAAAGCGCTATATAAGTGGCGATTTAATATTTACCAATACAGCAGCTCTGCCAAGAACTCTAATTTTACAGGGTTATAATTTCTCAGTTTTAATGTTTTGGCCCTCTCGTTCATTTTAACTGGGCGGCCCGAAATATTAGAACAACCTCTTAATATAATAGACTTCCCTACAGCTCACCACCCACTATGACCTGACGTGTATTAAACACATGCTAGAATTATCACTTTCTGACAGTTTCGACTTAAGAACTAAGAAATTATAACCTTGTAAAAGTCAAGTTTTTTGGCTGAACTGTTGGATTGTATTAGATTGTAAAGATACATCTAATTAAGTGGCCAGTAAAAGCATATATTTTTGAATTCATAACAACCAAATCGTGGGCTGTTTATGTACCACATGTGTTTGCAGTTGTGGAGTAAACACCTACATCATCCATGTGCATGCATTTATGTATTCTGTTGGGGTATGTGTCGTGACATCATAATCTATCAGGACAACCAGGTAGCATATCAATCATCACCATCTGTGACATGGTCATAGAAACACAGA
This sequence comes from Channa argus, assembly GCF_033026475.1. NCBI lineage: Eukaryota > Metazoa > Chordata > Actinopteri > Anabantiformes > Channidae > Channa > Channa argus. The sequence goes on along the minus strand of NC_090201.1, from coordinate 20,735,352 downwards.
CACACACTCACACACGGACACATACTCACAGACACCCACAAAGACTGAGGCACTATATCTCGGGCATATTTGCTCATGTCTCCTAGTTGGTTTCTAAGAAGAGGACTGACTGTCCAAACATCAACTGCAGTACACATGGGTATAGCGGGACTTAGCAGGCAAATACAAGATACAAAGAGGTATACTGTGAGATACTATACAAACTCCATCTTACTGCTTGTGAATGCATTTAAAAGTCTGCAAATTATTTATAAACTGTCCAGTGACTGTGTACATGTTTTTATAACATACTATTATTAAATGGTTTTCCCAGTTATAGCAAAAAACAAATGAACCTTTGGCCAAACTGCAACAACAAAGATCATTTACCTTTCACTCTATGTTGGGATTCCCTGCAAAAACTACTCCATCACATTTGATTTTCCAAGCTGTCAGAATGTCTTTTCATTAAATTCTATTCTCACCACCTGGAGCCAATCAGTTAGCTGAGACCATTTAAATATCACTTTGTTTCTGTTACTTTCCCTTTGGCATGTGCGTTTACACAACCCTTCTCCTCCTTTTTGCCACCTTTTCCCAAAGGCCATTCCAGATCCATCTTCCTCTCCTGTCTGATTCCACCACTCTGGGAGCTTCATCATATTTCCTGTCTTCAATGGCTGCGCTCTTAATTGAGGTCTAATTGCCAAAGTTCTTTTTTGTGGTCACCAAATTTATATTCCGATACAAATTCTAGTGGCCTCTCTTTGCTGAAATGTAATTGCTGTCTGGGTATTGTTCAAATGCAACACTGTCTCTCAGTGAGTCACTACATGAATGCAAAAAATGCAGAACTGTGGCACCAGAGAACAGAATGCAGGTTTTGATTATATAACTTTTTTAACATATGAGCTGGAATCCTGATCTTCTCAGCACTTTGCCCAGAGACGGTGTATGTGTGAGTGCAAACTTCCAAGTGAGATTCCCACAGTTCATCCTGTGACCCCCCTAGTACAAAATAAGGATAACATCCATGAGCCCATGCGTGGAGCCCGCTGGTCTGTGCCAAATTGCCTATAGTCTACAGGATGATTTAAAGTGAGCCAATGGGCGTGTTGACAACATTTATATTAGTCATTCTTTCTTTTTAAAATGCGCGGCTTTGTGCTGTAAACAAAACACTGTTTCCCACCGCTTTCTGTGTCAAATTATCTGCATGTTATTTTAGCAGTCAGGGATGCATATAGGTCACTGCATGTGGAACTTCCCACCTCGCAAGAGCTGCCTGCACCATTTGTGTTAATGCTATAGGCTTTGGCTATGCAGAAACAATTTCCAGGAGAAATGTAATATTGGTTTCGGCCTTTTTTAGATGATTTGCCAATAATAAAAAAAATATCCACACCCATATCTTTTAACTGGGTGTTTTGTGATAATGTTCATCCAAAATTTTTGTCGTCCCTAAGACATTGTTTTGAAAAATTCACAATAGTTCCAGCACCAGTTTTCAAATCATTCCCCTAAACAGGCCCCAGGTTGGTAACAGATTTTCACAATCATGAGGGATGATGTTTGGGGGGGACCACTGTGCTGTGTGTTGTTACCCTGTGTGTGAAAGTGTAAAACAGAGAATGAAAGAAGGAGAGAGACAGATAACTGCTGAGTGTGCTGTCACTGGGCCTTGTTTGTATGTGTGTGTGAGACCGAGATAGAGAGAGAGTCTAAGACGGGGACAAAGAGAGACAAGGGGAAGATATATGTAGGGAGAAATCGGGAGGACATAGAGTAAAGGGAAAAGCAGACACACAGCCCAGAGACAGCCCCACACGGAGGCATATGGCAGTGATGGAAGTTAATACCCAGCAGTAGGCCAATGTGCAGACGATACACCGTGGCTGGAGGCGGGTAGGCTTCCTAGCTTCAGGCTTCCGATGAATGGCGCCATTAGACTTTATGTGATGTTAATGCCAATCTTTCACAGAAATAGTGGTGAGACAAATTGGTATTAGAGTAAATAACCGGAAAAGCGGACAACGCAGAAACAAGCTAATGGTTATTATTAGGCTTAATGTCCAGTCTCTTTCTCAGCTATTGGTCGGAACACATTAGTGATGTGAATGGAAAGCTTTTATACAAACTAAACAACAACATCTAAGTTCTAAAAGATTTTACAGTTTTTTCTTTGTTTAGTTTGCATTAAATCTAACATTTTGCCCTGCTTTCATTTTTACAGCATAATGGAACCGGTTTTCTTTTGATGTATAAGCACAATTTAGCTTTGATAGACAGGAAAAAGCCTGCTCTACAGAACATCAGAAATTGTTGTGATGCACAGCAAATGTGTGCACACAAGGAGATCTGACATATATGAATAACTGCCTGAAAGGCCAAGAAGGTAGTGAGCTAGCGCTAAGTCAGACTCTAAATCAGTCATCTCGGCCCTCTCCACTCTGCTACGCTCCACAGAAGCACTTCAGGTAATTTCAGTTATCAAACAATAAATAATAAACTGCAAAACTTACTAATCGATACAAAATTGTTGTTTTCTCTTTATTGATCAGTAGAGCGAGCCTCACTCAAAACGCTTTTTGAAGCAAATATGTCTACACCGTTGACAGTGCTGTTTAACAGGTCTGTGTCAGCAGAAGCTTCCACTGCACCTCTCTACGTTAAGATAAATGCTCGAGCTTATTTCTACTGATAGAAATGTTGCACACTGTATCCTAAAGTGTGTAGATAATTTCTACTTATTTAGCTAAAACATAACATGGCTGTACAAATCCCATTTCTGGAAAACTGACCCAATCCACAAACTGATTCTCCTAATACTTGGCCTACTTGGATAAATGCAGTCATGCACTGGAGCCTCTACAATGAACGTGAGAACTTTTGTGCATTTTAGAACATCGTGAAAACTCTAGTTTTGCCAAATATTAGACCTATGCTAATCTATCATGTACACTTCTACTAGGTCTAGTAACAACTAGAACATATGATCTCAGGAAATGTCTTTCTTCCGAGGTTAGCTGAGACATCCATCAAGACAATAATATAAAAGTTAGACTAGTTCCTAGTATAAATCCATCCAACTTCCACCAGAGGTCTAATCAGCCCAAATAACTCCTAAGGTGCGTAGGAGAGCTGGGCCTTTAAAAGTCCAAATTTGCTGGACTTCGTGGTGAGTCAATAAAGACCTTCCTTGGAGGTCTGTTCAGGCAGAGCCACCATCTTCCTGACATATTACTCTACCACTAAAAGCAACTGGGGACAAGATTGGTGCTTCACAATAACCTAAAAGTGTATTGTTGATAGACTTACAGCAGAGTAACAGGGAAGTGACTTTTTATTGTAGAAGTGCAATTTCTTGTTGGGTGTTTCCCTTTTCTACCTCATGGGACTAAAAAAGCCACTTCCTAACATGTAGGTAAGCAGCGGCTGAGTAAAAGTGGTATCTTCAGGATAGTGGTTAAACACTGTCACAATAAAAAACACATCCAGTGATGCATTAATTGGGATCCTGGATTGCATTGTCTGCCAATACAGACCCTGCAGAAGACACTGGGTATTCTTCTGTGACCAGTTCACACTGAAAACATGTGTTTTGCCTTAAAGTTGTTATATTGTGAAGCTGGACTGACAAAACTGACAAACCCTCTAAAACCAATAGGATTTAGATTTGTAAAGTGTATGAACATCTTTACTCATATTTAAAAAGTGTTGTTTAATTATAATCTCATGCCTCATACCTGACACAGATGAATGATTGGAGCCATGAAAAAGTGGCCTTCGATATCATCTAAGTTTCTGGATCAAATCCAGTATTAAGAGGATAAATACGAGTCGGTGTGCAATAAATGCAAATGGATGCAGAGGGGCAATGGAGAAAAATAAGATGGACATAAATATGGAACTTTGGGTATATTACCGGGCAAATTAAGACAATAATTAAATTTTCCTTTGAAGAATCTGCCTTATAGAAAGAAGACACAAGACTCTTATGCACTAAACTCATGAAATAATGTTTTTATATTTGAGTATATCATGTTAGATTTTATATGTATCTGGATGAGCATCACTAGTTGTTCTTTTATTCCCATCACAGGTCTTTCCATCCCAGTCACTGTCATGTCATATTCCTTTCTGAATAAATCCGGCTAACCCTATGTTGATAGCCTTGTATGAGCACTCACACATCAGAGCACAAATGTTTCTTTAACTTTTATTAGGAATCAGATTCATAGACCTTTTTCACTGCAGACATTTTGACTTGTCATAGCTGGAAAAGCACAGGTGGAACTAATAACAATAATAATGGCTCTGTTGCAGCAATTTTTATATTGTTGCTGCAGCGACTCAAACCCCCCAGTAAGGAACCACCACAGAATGACATCAGTGATCAAAAAAGCTTAATTCACTGAAGGTACTTCTCATGCATGTGCAAATCCAAGTGCAAGAAGATGTGCAAGTATATAACACATTAGTAAATGTATATACTATAAACTATATATTATATATACTACATATTGTTTAACTTTTTTTTAAATGTCAACCCACTTATCTTATTCCATTACAGTACCATATGTGTGATTATATTACTATCTTTCATTATCATATAAAAACAGAAAATGTGCTCACAATATTTTGAGATGGAAAAGGAAAAGGTTGCAGAAATGGGGAAAAAATAAAGTATTGCTCAGGTGACTGCAATGGATAACAGTAACAGATGTAGCCATAAGTACCTTTCATTGTTTATTCTCTTAGTGTAACTAACAGCATGTTCTGCATCTGGTGTACACAAAATCAGTTCACGCTGCAAAGATAAGCCAGTACACACACACACTCAGACGCTCACACTCTCACACAGAGAGACATCGTGAGACACCCACAAGCACAGATAAACAAACATCAGAATGCAAACACGACGGGGGCCACATCCAAAGAAGACACAGTACATCAATACCAATTCGCACGCACAAACACACGTATACACACACAGAGGAGATGTCCTTCACGTAGGACCACAGCAGGTGGAACGCCTCCCTGTGTCTGCCAACCAGTCCCTCTGCAGCATCCTGTCTGGTCCCAGCCCATCTGATTTCCTCTCTGCCCCCATGTCTGTCTTCCTACTTTCTTGTCTGATTTCTTTCAACCCATCTGTATCATTCCCTCTCCTGATCTCCCCCCCACATTTTCTGTCACATCTAAATCTGTCTTTGTGCCTGTCTGCATGCTTACATGTGAGCCCTCTGCACACAGAAGATATCTGGGAGAAAAAGAGCCCCATTGTTGTACTGTATTCGACAGCTGACATGATCCCAATTCACTTGGGACCGAGATATATTTAGAACACATGGTACTGCAAATTTAGAAACAAACAAGAAGATTAAACCCATTTATTCAAATGGTGACCTTAAATGGAGATGCAACATAAAAGATCCTAGGACAACAGATTGAGTAACTGTGTGTCTTCCTTGCTGTACATGTGTTTATTTGGCCCATCTCTTCTCTGTCTGCCACCGTTCCTGCCTCCCACCCATTTTCTCTGCAGTCATTATTTGTTTCTTCTCCAGCCCACCGACATTACTTTCTTTCTCCTCTGTCTGTCTCTCCTCTTGGCTTCTTGGCTAAATACCTGTCATTTCTGTCTCCAGTCAGTTTTGTTCACACACTGGCCCCAGTTGCGTATAAGGTCATTAGTCGTCCAACATGTTCTCTTGTTTGAAAGTAATCTGCCACATCATCACACTAAAAACCCCTTCAGTGCTGAAAGACACACACAAACACACAATTTGGGAGTAAGGTGACATCTTTTTCTCCTACACACACAGTCACATCAAAGGCTCTGAAACTACTATCAAACAAGCCTGCTGGCTTTATTGGTGCCTGTAAACGTGTATATGCTTCCAAAGTCATATTCAGTTGTTATTGTTATCAGCGCTTCAAACCCGGATTGTTCCAGTCTGACTGTTGGCTGCCTGATAAACGGTCTATAATACTTTATTTGAAACAACAAAGCAGGAAACTGTTGCCTGCCTAAAACACACAAACTGATAACAAGAGACAGAGGCATAGCGGATGTCACAGGGGAGCCACAGGCAACAGAGTTTTGAAAATGATAGCACTGGTTATGATTTTTGGGGAGGATAATCAACTGCTTGGAAGTGAAACATATATTCTAACTTATGATTGTTTGCAAAAAGCATCCAGTGGTTAATACTACTAATAAATATGCTATTGCTTTGGACAGGTGACATGCAATGTCACACATAATTTTTGGCCTGATGAGAGAGAAATAATTGAATCAAATCAAATAAAGTTTCATGTCTCTGTGTATTACTTTATATGTTGGTAATTGGCTTATCAGCAGACAACAGTAACACAACAGTAAGACAACAGTTTTATATATACACATATACATATATATATATATAAACACACACACACAAACGCACACATACACATATATACACACACACAAAGTATATTTGTTTTTTGTGGCCGATTTTAAGAGTTCGTGTTGACTTGAAATGAGTATGATAGTATAAGTTACCTTGGGTGAAAGCTAACCTAGAAGATGTTTGTAGAGGTTTGAGTGAAATATAACAACTATTCTTTGTCTTCTCGAAAAGTGGAAAATGTTGCTGAATTTAGTCGTCATTAAAATACAGTGAATGAAAGATTACAAGAATAAGCTGTTCACAGTTCTTGTTAAGCAAAATAAAATGTAATTCAGGGACAAACCTAAAAACTGTGACTCTTTGCACCTCAAAATTGTTTGCACCAACTGTAACAGACAGTCTTGAACGGTGCACACCTGCCGACCGACGAGTGAGCAGACTAAAAGGACTGGGCAACTTGGGCACGGTGGTAGAGTTGTTAACACTGCTGCCTCAAAGCTAAAAGGTCTCTACTTCGAATTTCGAGACGGCTGGGGTCTTACTGTGTGGAGTTGGCATTATCTCCCTGTGCTTGCATGGGTTTCCTCCAAGTACTCTGGTTTCCTTCCACAGTCCAAAGAAATGCATGTTCGGTTACTTAGTGACTCTATATTGCCCGTAGGTGTGAATGTAAGTATGAATGGTTGTCTGTGTATGTCTCTTTGTGTTGGCCGTGAGATAAACTGGACCTGTCCACGGTGTAGCCCGCCTCTCGCCCAATGACAACGAGGATAGGCTCAAGCTCCCAGTGACCCTGAATAGGATAGGCGGTTAGGATAATGCATGGATGGTGCTTGTTTTTCTCCACAACAATGTGAAAAATATTATGAGACAGTGATTTTTTTCCTATCTTAAATTTTCATGCAGAAATGTTCCATCACTTTATTTTCAAGATTTTATATAATCGACCTTAAAGACACATCATGCATACCTGCATTCTTAATTGTAACTCTGAATTTGAATTTAATTCTCTCTTTTAATTTGTATTTTCTTTTAATAAATCTTATTATTACAGGTGTTTTTAAATGTTCTTTACATTTTTGCCTATACATGGATGAATATGGGAATGATGCTACATGTAGGACAATTCATATAAATAATTTAAACCTGAACCTCTTTGTTACAAACATAATTAATTTCTACAAGAAACACCGCACTACAAGGAAAGTTGATATTTACAATCAATATCTCTCAGCACTAGAAAAACAGCTTAGGTTTTCATTCTGAGGAAAAAGCTTTGAAGAATGATCACCTTCCACTGAACCCCCTCTTTCTTCTTCACATTGATGTTGCATTCTCTTCTTTGTCAGCTCCCTTTATGTCACAGTTCCGTCTCTCAGTCTTTTCTTCTCTTTACTATTTCTTCCATCCATCCACTGTCATTCCATTTCATCATCATCTCTTTCCCTGTCCACCTAATCTCATCTGTTTTCTCTTTCTTTCCTTCCATCTTTCTCAGCTGTCTTTCACCTCAGTATTTCTGTGGCAGTGAATGAGAGATGGGGGGCAGCTTGTTGATGGTAGTGTCAGTAAAATCTTATCAGCTCACCACAGTTCTGGAAACTGAATTCGCATCAGAACATCTCCAACTCTCTTGTAGGAACATGTCAATTACATTTTTCAGTTGTCACTATCTGAGTGTTTGATTAGCCTTGTAATTTGTGTAATTCAAAGTAGAAAAAAACAATATAGATCATTGCGTCTGACTAGGCCCTGTTTCCCAATGACATCATAACTGAAGTCACTCAAAATCTACATGATTCTGTTTACTGTGAAATTATCCCAAACAAATGTATGAAATCTATCTCTAGGTGTGACTTACAGTCCCATTGTCACAGCTCCTTGGACAGCAGAGCTGAAGAGGTTCAAGTGGTTTCACTGCTGCTCTGGTTCCACTGTTATGACAGTGATACATTGTAATGGTGATACTTTCCAGCCATTACGCTTTTATCCTCGCTGTCCCTAAGCTGGACATTCTTTATCAAAGTACTCCCTTGTTCTCTATCTTTCTTTATACATTCCCACAAACACACTCCAGCTTCCCTCTCTCCTCTTTTTGGACATCACTTCCAGAGACATCCGACAGAATGTAATGGAATTTTTCTATTGTCATTCTACACAAGGGTGATGCATGGCTCCAATTTCCACAGCTGGAGCCTCCTAAGTGGCAGAATCATTGTAGTGTCCATTGATGCAGGATGGCCTTAGGTCCTCAGGGAGAAACAGTAAGAAGGAGACAATGAAGGAAAAAGAAAAAAGGAACATTTGAGTAGAAGGAGATGAAAAGAGGGGAACGGAAAGAAGAGAGTTTGAAAGAAAGCTTGGCAAACCTAACCACAACCTTCCGAGTACCCCCACATATTTGCCCATTTCCATGAACATAAAGCCAGATGTACACAGGAGCACACAGTGTCCTGACACTGACGCGAATCTGTGTTGCCCTGGTAACCTTCTCTATCACTCGCCTCACCTGTCCCGCTCCCTTTATATGCCACTCTCACCGACTTCTCTCTACCAGATCGTCTATCGAGAATCTCGCTATCTGTTTGTCCCTGTGTTGTGCTTATCCTCCTGTCTCATTTACCCCTCCTGAGTCTTCGCCTGCCTGGTTATTTTGTTCCCAGCTTACCCCTGGAGCCTTTTCTTTTGTTTTATTCTCTGGCCTCTGGATCCTGAACGCTCCCACAGAAGAATCTGCTTTACAGGCAGTAAGTGACTTTTATTTGGACTATTATCTCAGATTGATCTCTCTGTTATGAATTCTACTGACTAGTTTTTATGCAAGTCTCCAGTTAAACGCTACCTGGATGTTTTCTGCTCTCAAACTCTTGCATATTGCATTCAGTTAATTTGTTTCTTTGTGTGTTTATGGAACTTCAAGTTAATTATCATGTGGACGTTTCTCATTACGGACACTTTTAGTTGCTACTTTCTGTTCATTTGTTACTTTGTTTTTTGTGTTGCCTAACCTGATAGTTTTAGCCGCCTTTAGTTTTCCCATTTTCTCCCCTCAGTTTCTTCCTTCTGGTCTTCGATACCCATCAGTCTCCCATCTCCACTTCCTCACAGGAAGATCCTAGCCAGTTCTATTAGTTTCTTTCTGTGTGTTTTCTCCATAGCTCACCTCTTTTGTCCTCCCCAGACTTCCCGGTCATTCCCCAATTCCGAGAGTCCCCAAAGAGTTTCCACCTGCTGCCCTCGCCATCTCCACCACATACCCTACATAATAAACTGCATTTCCATTCAGTTGCTTCCTGTGTTTTTACTGGGTCCCTCACAAAACATCACTGACACATAGACCAGTTTTGTGTCAAAGTGTAATAGAAGCCTGTTTCACATATGAACTCCTAACAATGTTAGGAGAATTCAGCCTCGAAGTGCCGTTTCAGACACGTAAGGCACAGTGGGAGGATGCCCGAGTAAGAAGTGTCTTCATGTGTGAAAATCTGCTCAATTTCCATCAGGATAAAGCTGAAGAATGAAGTCTGGATAAAGACGGGAGCGTTTCCCTCTGACATTTGCGTTCACACATACACCCCCTCCTGAAAAAAGTCCGGAGAATTCCAGTGCATGTCTGACAGTTGCTTGTGGTATGACTTCTACATGACCAAACATGCTAAGCCAATGGCACACTGACTTTAAACTACTCAGTGTTCCTGATACTGTATTTTCCTCCAGATTCGCAGTCTCCCTCCCCCAAAACTTGATGTTCAGCCCACCAAGTCTGAAAAAGGGCCAGATTTAATAGGCCAGTGACAGCTGAGCTAAGATTAACACTAAACTGGAACTAAACAACAGAGAAAGAGTAGAGTCGTGAGGAGCAAGAAGGTGAAGTAAATTAAGGATTGACCACCTGTAGTTACTGTTACCACTTTTTAATCCTGTCTGTGTGACAGGCTGACCAAACCTGCTGAAAAGCTCATAACCATCAGTATTGAGAACAAGAGTTAACACTGGACTCAGGACAGAGTGCTGAAAAGACACTATGGTGCTCACCAGAAACGGTCACAAACAAATGAGTCACTTCTGAAGGGCATGCTGTGACAGAGGCAATGTCTCCAAATTGTTTTCTCCAAATCTTTTTACGTTTTATCTTCACCTATCCTCTTCTCTATGTGTCATATCAGGTGAAATCTGTTTCAACATCTAAGTTATGGTCTTTGGGTCACTGGGAGAGGCTTCAAAACAGTCTTTTGCAAAGGCAACATCTGGAGGCTATTACTGACACAAAGAAGGACTGAGATTCAGCCAAAAGCTAAACAGGAAAAACTTTGTTTGGAGCAGAGTTAAAGAGAGCGCTTGAGAAGGTGTATCATTTTTTCAAGAACAGACAATGCCTGAGGAGGCGAGATTCAAGCAAAGAGGAAGGAAAGAGGATCTGTGGGGAGAGAAGGGGTAACAAGCCCAAGGAAAACAAGGCAGAAAATTATTCATGAATAAAACTGACACAAACTTAACTGGGACATTCAGGATTTCAAATAACTAATCCATTATGTATAGGGTTGCTGGAAAGACAACTCTCTGGATGGAGAAGGTGGTTTTACACACTAAGCACAAATTGAAATTAAACTCCTTGCAGTAAAATGTAGTGGGCCAGGGTTTACTCACTCTCACACAAACTAAATCCGCCGTTCATCCTTTTTGTCAGAACGGGACTACAATTACATTTGGTAGGAAGATGTTCTTCATTTTTATAAGCACCCACTTATTATACTAGAGGTTAAGCCCGGTGCTGTGTAGTCTGTCAGTCTATTACTAGTCAAGGGGAAAGTAAAGTGAACAAGTGCTACTGATAACTTTGAGCAGTCAGGTCAACGTATAAATAAATATATAAATAAAGCAGGCAGAATTTCACAGACTCAGACAGAGGGTTGGCAACTCTGGTCTGGCCCTGAAGGGTTCTTATCTTACATCTCAGATGTTTTACAGTGGCATTTCAAAACTATGTTTCTTCAACTCAAACTTTGTCTGGTGGTGTCCCCCAGAGCTCTGTCTTGGGTCTGATCTTTTTTTTTTTTTTTACATGCTACCTCTTTGGCAAATAATAAGTTAGCATAAAAGTATTTCTTACTGTTTTTAAGACTCTGCCTTTACTTCTAACATGACAAATTAGTTACAGCAGATCGACAAACTCTCTAGATAGAGGATCTAACAAATTTACCGTACCGGAATTCCTCATTCTGATAAAACAACACTATCAAATTCATCTGATGAAGAGATGGTTTTTTCCCCAAAAGTGCAGAATGACAAATATTGCTGTGTCAGTTTTTCGCAATATTGTAAACCCCTACTGTAGTCTCAGAGAGACCCTCAGAGATTAACTAAACACAAAACATTAATGAAAAACTCAATAAGGGACGTACAGTATTGGCAGCAAATCCCTAAATATGAATTACAAACATTTTACTAACTTGGACTCAGACCCAGAATGGAACTTGCTGTTGGAAATAAGCCCTTTTAGTTCTCGTGAATAAGTTTTTACTACTTTCACCAAAATATTGTCATCTGACCAAGAAAAAAAAGGAGTACAATGTCAGCTCTTACAAAAGACCAATCACTTTATGAAGAAGAGGAATTCACCTTGCACTTCTAATGGCACATAGAAGGTGTGAAATGTCATAACTGAGCAGTAATGCGGAAATTGTTCACAGTTTGAAAGTCACTATAACTGAAGTTGGAGTGTGGGTAGAATAGGATACAGGTTGTTTCACAACTCAGCTTGCAGAGATGATTTGACACAAATACATGAAACCCCAGGCTTATGATAACCTCCACCACATACCTACTGTACACACACACAAACCCTCTCATACTTAGTGGCCATCTGGCCAAGTGGAAGTTCAGCTGGATACATCCCCCATCTCAGCTGTTCAGCACCTCCCCCTCTTTTGCATCCTGCTTTCAAGTTTTATTAAGATAACTTTCACCATTTTCCCCACTCACATCATTTATTTATTTTTTTATTTTATATTTAATCTCTGCCATCGGGACACTAGTCCGGTCTGTCGTGTGAGACAGAGTGAGGAAGAGAAAGAAAGAGGGGATACAGAGAGGGGTTCAGTGATCCCTGTCTGGTGCAATCTTCTGCGCTTTAATGAAGTCCAATCTGTGAACACACTGTGGTCGCGTACCCTAAGGCGATCATGGGCTGTCTGCGACAGAGACACACATAATAAGGGAATAGCTCCACTGGCGGATGAATTGAGAGAGCCTGATGCCTTTGAAACATTTCAACTGTACAGACATGAAAGAGAGGCAACTTGTTAAAAATTCTTTTGTGTGATCAAACACAGTACGTCTTTAAAGGTGAACTCGCTCTCCGAGTTGAACACAAACAGAGACAGGTAGTTAATCACAACTTTAGTGACATGAATGGCTGCAGCTGTACTTTCTGTAAGAAAAAAACATATGCAGAATATGCATAAGGTCCACTGCATCACCTATGCAGTGTCCCTCTACACTAGTCATTGTTGTTGCTCAACGCCTTTTTACTGTATAAAGAATTTAAAAAATGTATCACTTCAGTGTAGTAACTTGCACTTTGTTAAAGTATCACATACTCAACTACTGTTGTACTACTGTAGTACAAATCAACTACATCCCTTTCTTCTACTTTTTCTATCTGGACTTTGTAAGTTTTCACCAGCATTGGTAAAAAAAAAACAAAAAAAACTTAAATTCTGTACTGATTATCATAAAATGTTCATAAATACTAATAGCGCTGGAGGAAGTAGTCCTTTCGGTTACTAAAATTCAACTGATGACCTATGGCTGTAAATAAATGAAGCAATGAATGAGCTGACGGAAAAGAATTATTGAATTTATGAACACATTTTCAAGATGAATGTGCTCAGAAAAAAATTATATGGGATAATTACCTAGATCCTTTAAACCTTGACAGACTATTTGGGGCTCAGCTCTTTTCAATTTCTTCAGATCTTCAGCACTTAATCAAAGGATACATTCAGTGTGTACCACTTAATGTCAAATAAATGTAAAGGCCCTTTAAGCTCTGACATTTATTTAATCTAATTCACATTGCTTGCACGTGTAACCATACATCTGTCAAAGCACTTTTAGGCACCAACTGTTATGACCTTCTAATCGTTACTTAGTCTATGAGAATTGGGAACTTGTCTTCCATTGGGGGATAAATAAAAAGACAATGTAGCAGTGTACCAACATTGCCTCTTTCACAGATAAAAACAATATAATTGAACTCTTGAAAATAACTTTTCTTGTTTTACTCTTCATCCATTTAGTTACTGAAATAGAAGTAAATTGTTTGCCTTTTAACACTCTCCAGAGGGTCTGCCAGAGAGCGCCCCTGCTTTAAATTCCGTGCAATGAGAGCAGTAGTAGCACAACAGCAGTTCAGATTGAGAGTCACACCCCTGTAGTCAGATCACAACAAACTGTGTATTATGAATGTGTTTTGAACTACTGAGACGTCATTCACTAAAGGTATTACTGAAACAAGGGCCTTAGGGAAAGCAGATCAAGCAGAGCTTGGGATGATCTTTAAAACTTTTCTCAAGGACCTGGCTTATACACTGAGGCTGCAGTGCTTGAGTGCTGTGATTTTTATTGTAATATGTACAGATTTAGGCTTGTAAAGTGTTGTCCTTTTCAGTGCGGTGTGTTTGCAGTACTCGTGGCGTTGGATCAGGGTCAGTGTTGACCTGCAGTTCTAGTTTCAGCCACCAGGTGTTGCAAAGTTGCGTCCTCATTCCAAGTCCACATTAATGAATCCTGCCCACTGGAAATGCATTAACAGCTTCTTCGTGAACACTTGTTTTACTGTAAATCCGATGTATTACACAGCTCCTGTCATAACCTTATATTTACGTTGACATTATGAGATGAGATTTCCTCTGTGTCTCTGTCTCTCTAACGTGGGCCGAGATTACATTACTTTTTCACACATGTTCTGTCACCATCTCCTAAAAGGTTCCTAAGCAACTAAACTGAAAAGGTAAAATCAGTTTGCAGGGAACATTTGATGTATTGCATTGCAGCAGACTGACACTTGTTTTTGAAACGAATGAAGCAATGTATTTACCTAAAATTATATACAGAGGTGTATCACAGTAGTAGAGTGGTGGTGGCCTCAACTTCAAACTTTGAAGTTGTGAAGTTTTTTGCTACTAAATTATAAATAGTGATCATTTTTTCATTATTTATATGATTAGTTCTCCTCTGCTCGTCTAGTTGCAACCACAGGCCTATAGCTCGCCAATGGCTTGTTAGATTTTCAGGACTGCTCCTTTGTTAAGTTTTTTTATACGTCTTGTGCAAAAAAGTCCCCATTTAGATTTAGAAGATGTGATCAGTTTAACCAGATTTATAAAATTGATTAAGATGTCACGATGTGTAAATTAACACAGTGAAAAAACCAAAATAAATTCATACAGTGTTAAGGGAAAAAAAGTAGTCTATAAAAACCGCTGGGTAACAACAGTTTAAGAAGACGGGGCAAATTAGTTAGAAGGAGGGCGTGATTCAGGAAAATAGGACAGAAGTGAGCTAAGACTCCAGGGACAGGATACAGGATGTGGGAAGTGGTGAGGCAAAGGCTGGTAAGTGAGCCAGCAAGTGATAGAGGGACAGCATCCAGGAACTGGCAAGACTCAGGCGAGTGAATGACACAGTGAGTAGTAAGCAGAACAGCAGGCAGACAAATGAGAAACGGGCTGGGATACAGGTGATGTGGAAAGCTGAGCCAGACGAGTGGAGTATCTGAGGATAATGAGCAACGAACCAGCGAGGAGTGAGTGTTGAGTGTGGGTTGATATTGGAGTGACTGATTAACAGAAATTATTTCAGGTTAGGGTAGGTGGAGCTAAATGAAAGTGTGTGTGTGTGTGTGTGTGAGTGTGTCGGGTCCTAATCAGGTAGGTAGGAGCACCTGGATGCAATCGTCAGGTAATAGAAAGAGAGCAAAACCAGAGCAAGAGAACAAACAAGAACAAAAGCTGTGAGAGAGCGAGAACGAGATGGAGAAACAGAGAGGGAGAGAAAGAACAAAAGGAGTGGACAAGAGAGAGGGGCCAGACAGGAAACAGGTAAGGAGTGTATGTATGCTTACTGCCTGAGGGCTGGGTTTGTGTACAAATTGATCAGGAGACAGAGGTGGTCAAGGGGCAAAAAATAAAAGAGTCCACAGCTGAGATTGTGACAACTGTGTGTAGACTTTGTTATAAAGAAACCGATCAGCTTTTTGCAAGAGTGCAATGAGTGGCCGGATGACCAGAGCCACAATCGCCATGGAGTGATGCCTTTTTGTTTTTAAGTCAAAGTCTGCCCACATCTGAATAAAACTGAAACTAGCCAAGTGGCCTTTAAGATTCAAAGTTTTAAAAATTGTGTATGGAAACCAGCAGAAAATCTGTTTAATTTCTCAGATTTCCTGCTTTGTTCTTATTACCACCCTCCGTCTCTTTATTTATTCTCTACCCCACTCAACTACACTCTCTTTCTCTGTCTCATTCACCGAGTTGGTGAGGACCGAGCAACTGACCAATAAATATTTCTTAATATAACCTATTTAACTCATTACTCAATGTCGGAAGCTCGGCTCACCAATTCTAACTGTATAGTGACAAAAAACGCTGCTTTCTGTCTTTTATTCTGGGTTTATGTTGCTGTAGAGTGACAGCTGTGGTAAGGACAGAGAAGGGAGGAGAGAGACACAGCACAAGCTAGAAGGGACGTATTTAGCCTGCTACTGGACACTGTGTGTTAATTTCATTTTCACTCTGACATTATGTGGATTGATTAAAAAAATGAGGTGGCATTACTCCATTAATGATCTCTTTTATTTAGACTTTGGCTCCTACAGCATCAAATGCAACTAATGATGGGGCTGTCGGTACCATGTGAATAAAATGTTTTATTTCAACACTCTCCCACCAACAGATGTGATTAACAGAACAGATTAATCCAATTAATTGATGCAAACATACTGCCCAGTCCTATTTATCAGCTCCATTTACCAGGTCTTTGACCATAACCCTAACCCAAAAGGCGAAAGCTGGTTTTTAAAAGTGGGCGCAGGGGATTAGAGAAACCTGACACCAATTCCACTGTCATGTACGGGCATAGCCAGGTTTCGAATCCGCTTTCTCCAATAGTAATGTGCAAAACAAAAGGCTGCAGACAGAAACCAACAGCTGAGTTTAAGACAGAATAAGGAGATATCATTAATGGGGTGATGACAGAAAATTTAACTAACACTGTGGATCAGCTGTGTGTCTCTCTTTTTCTCTCCCCGTACACTGTCACTCTAGTGCAATTTGATAACAACCCAAAAAAAACCATTTAATAAAAAAGAAGCATTTTCTCTCAATACATGGTGAAAATCTGTGAGCCAGGCTTCTAAAATAATTCAAATTGTGGAGGACAAATAAGGTATAAGGCGTCAAATTTCATCAGATGGAGGTTTGGTCCTGAGTCGCTGCAACTGAGCACGCCAACATGACCTGGTCCCTAATACACGTTTTTAGTGTTAAGCAGAGGAAATCTACGCAAGCACAGGGAGAACATGCAAACTCGACACAGAAAGGTCCCTGTCCACCTGGTCCAGGAATTGAAACCAGGATCTCCTGCTGAGAGGCAAGGATCCTAACCACTCTTCCACCATGCTGCCAATCAAAAATGTAGAAATTTAACTAAACACAGTCTGTAAACTAGCTGTAGATGTTTAGTTGTAAAGATCTACCAGTGTAAAGTTATGTTCTCAGTTATGCTGGTTCATGTTAAAACTCTGGCACTTGGCTAATAGTCTTCTGGTACGACCAATTAAAACCCCACTACAACAGATGGCCTAATCCCAACCCGAGATTTTTCTCTGTATTAGCAACTAGGGATGGTAGTTTGGGTGAACATTTGTCCTCAGATTGTCGAAATTAAAATATCACTTGCCTCTGTGTGTGGCCTTTAAATTGAATTAACATTGTGTAGTGTTAGCTGCCTCGTGGCAGCAGCTGCATAAGAGGAGGTCAGGGACACTACAGAGAGTGTAGGTCATTTGTCCTTTAGCAGGTTTTATTTAAAAGCTTTCAAAGTGTAGTTTGATGTAACCACATCTCCTATCTATATGAATCTTTTGAATCTTTACTGTGACAATGAACTGAGATGTTGAGATATTGTGCAACCATTTGTTGGAGCGTCCAAATACCATTTAATTTTCACAGACATGGTGCTATTGGAAAAATGGAAAAGTCAAAATGTTGCTTTAGTAATATCCGGTCTTTGGCGACCTCTTTTAGTTTTAGTGGACTAGCAATCCATGAAAAAAAAAGATGTAAAAGCACGTAAGATTTGATTTGAAGAAAAAGAGGAAAAAAAAACTGATTAAATATCAGGCTGGAGAAAAACTATGAATGATGACAACAGTGTGAGAGCAGCAGAGTGGGGAACAGAAGAGTAGCATGGTAGCAGCTCCCTGGCATTTCTCTAGTGTCATATCTGCTGCCTTAGGGCCTTATGTAAAAGTAAGAATGGAAATGTCTCTAGCACCCAACTAGAAGAGGAAGTTTGCTACTTTCTCTTGAATAAAAGGTAGCCAAAAGCCATCTATCAAGGTGAGTTCCTTTTTTAACATGATGCAGAAATATGAAACAGATAACACTGTTTTTTTTTTTTTTACATTACTGATTGAACAAATGTTTGTGTAAAACCAGCTAATGGAAGCACTGCCTACCACCTAACTACCAAGTTTTTGGAGGAGGAGGAGGAGACTAACATCTCACAGGAACCTTAGTGAGCATGTGATACTGTGTTAATCAGTCTTTTTATATAAAAGGGAGGAAGAGCAACTGCCAGCACTTAATTTCTTTTGAAACTTGTACGAAAAGACATAGTTTCTAAAACACCAATAAATAAATAAATAAAAATGTCCATTGAGTCCAAAAAGCAGTTACCCAGTTCTGACTAACTACCCTCATAAATGGGGAGCAAATAAAACTTAACTTATTGGCTCACACACTGACTTTTACAGTTCTTAAAGCATCTATTGTCATTTAATGTGACAAACAAAATGTCCACATATTTTGCTGTGCTGTTATTGAAAGTGCTTTGTTATGTTGTATTGTTTGCTGGTTTGGTAATACCACTGAGGCACAGAAAATGATTCAGAAAAACTGTAACAACAGCTAGTTATGTACTGTTAGGTACCACAAGCCAAGAGTGAAAGGCATCTATTGAGAAAGAATTTTATCTAGGGCTAACAGAACTAGTGTTGGGGGGGGGAGATGATGGACACCCACTTGCTGCTATCTAGGTGATGATATTGCTCAGCTTGATTTCTTGAAAATAGATCATAATTTTTATTTTTCTTACAAGCCATTCATTTTTTTAAGCCATTCAATTTTTTTTCTCTTTAAATGTCCACTGTAACTTTTTAAATGTGACACTGCATCGTAACTATGCAGGAATCAAATTTCTCCACAGGCACAATAAAGTATCTATCTCTCCATCTCTTTATCTATCATTTTATGTGTTTGAGACATTCTTTCAAAGGAAAGCTCAGACTTTTAACTGACCATAGATTCTTCCTTTTGTTTTGAGAGGCAAAACAGTAAATGCATTAAAATTTCTTTGGGCAATTTAGTGAGCAGGTGGGAAGCAGACAGGGAGTTAACAGTAACAAACTTATTTTAATATTTGGATATAGTAAAACATGAATTAAGGTTCTCTTTGCAAGTACGGCTACTGAAACTGAGATATAATCACTCATCACTGTTTATGTATAGCCATAAACATTTATGTGTAAGCATGAACTGTAATCTAACTCCTTCTGTCTGTCTCACATTAAACTCAATGTATAAAAATTAAATACAAATGTGTAGTGAACAAGCCTCAGAACTGAGAACAGAAGATGACATTTAACATGCTTATAAGATGACGCACCAAAGCCCTTCCTTTGAAAAATGTAGTGATATTTATCCAATCTCAATGAGTAGGAGTGTGTAGGAGGGATGTGTTTTCTTGCGCTGACCTCTAAGAGGTTGCTGAGACAACCCTCAAAGGGTGAATATCAAATGCTCTTGCTGCAGGCAAGCCTGTATAGGTCCACATCCTGTAAACCCTATTACCAGCCTCCTCTATCCCCTTCTTCCTTTTCCCCTGCCAGTCTGTTTCACTGTTACACAAAGACAGGAGGATTTTAGCCCCCAGGATACAGCCTGGTTGTCAAACAACAGCCTACTGACCACTATGTAGCTTCAGTTATTGCCCGATTTACCTTTTTAAGTGGCTTAGTCAATGTGTTTGGCTGTACTCCAGATCCCTAATATGAAGTGTAGAAAGGGCACAAGCCACAAGTAACATCTTAATGCGTATCCCTGTCCTGTGCTGTTGTATTTGTGGTGTTTCTGTGTGCAGGGTGGGGATGTGACAGCAGCTGAGAGCTGACGAGGGGGGACATCCACAGCATCCCCCTAGGGTTCGGGCTGCAGCTTTATCTTAGCCTAAGGCAGAGCGATTCAGCCGGGAGGATGTACTCGGGCAGCCAAATAAAATAAATCACTGGATATTGGCTTCGGCTTTACAGACATAGCCTGGGCTGAGCACAAGCTTCCCTGTTTGAAAAGGTCAGTGGTGCAAATGCTGTGGCTGGGGGGTGGGGGGCTAACACGTTTCAGAGGTCTGCACAGCTTGTCCCCCCCCTACAACTCTGAAGACCTCAGGATCAAAAGGCCGTGGCTGCATCACAGCTTAGTAACACTGCATGATGCGACTATCTGTTTTAATGTGTGTGAATAGATGAAGTGGCACATGTGTCTCAGATGTAATCCTCACGGTGAGGGTAAAAACTAACAGGACCTACTTTTTAGATGCATGATCCCAGTCGTATGCCAATGTTATACTAAAGAGGTACAACTATGTGACAAAGTGAACAAAAGGTGTATGACAGAACTCCTTCAGAGACACTAGGAGGCAAAAGGGTAAAGGTTCAGTTTAGTCTGCAGGAAGAAATCACAAATCCACAGCAAAGCCAGATCAAGTGGCTCTGCCTGAATTCTTTCTCAAATGTGTTCTTTTCTCAGAGGGTCAAAACTTTCTTTTAGCCTTAAACAAGTTTAAGAATTAGAAGCAGGTTTAATTCAACCTTAAGGCAAAATTACCTCTTTCCACACGACCAGCAGTGGCTACAGGCTAACAGGCAGAATGTTTTCCTTATGTGACAGTGGGGCTTTGAATTAACTCTTCAAAAAACTAACCAGAGAGCAAGATTGTGTCTCTAGGTCACACTTTACATGCAATGTGTGTAAAAATAAAATAATAACATGCCCTTTCTTTTCTTCCTGCGCTAAGTTCAAGCTGACCTGATGCCATGTCAAGGTGTACGCTGTGGTTAAAAATTGATAATTGTGCGGATCACTTAAAAGAAAACATGTTATATGGGCACAAACTTAGTATCAAAGATGAGGCAGACAGCATAAAACCAGGGCAAGGAAGGAGAGGGAAGGAGGGGAGGATAAAATCTTGCAAAAGGTGAGAAGAAAACACAGGAGGAGAAGATGATGACCTAGGACCTCAAAACTATCTCTTTTGCATCTCAATCATGCTGCTACATGAATATCAAAGCACAGCTCTTGATGGACAAGTAGGACGAAAAGAGGAGGAGACGTAGAGAGAGATCTCTGAGGTAATGATGAGGCAGAAGAGAGGGAAAATAATTGCAGATGTATGCTTTTTCAAAGATCAAGGGAGAGGGCGATGAGCAACCTTCTGACTGTTTCACCCAATACATGTTAATGTGAAAGATAATACTACTGAGAAAGTGCACATGCAAATAAATGTCTGATCTATTGCATGATCAGTGTGTGATGTCTCTTTAGCAGTAAATTACTCAACTGCACTGACTGCCATGATCCAATAGTGATGGATCTAAGTATGCCCTGGCTGCCCCCGTTTCAATTGCTTTTTTTCTGTATTCATTAACAAGAAAAGCTTAGTACACTCCCTTGTTTTTTTAAATGCTCCATCATAACACACATACACAGGAGCTTGCTAATACAAAAACAAGAACCTTATGCTGTTGGGCAACTCTGTTGGATTAATTAGGTTTGCTGTCTTGCTCTAAGGCATCACAGTGGTAGTTGATCAGTAAATGGCGTGTTCTCTCTAACTCTCCAGCTAGGAGTTTCTCAGCCAGACCATCTCAACAGTGACCACAAAGTTATTATCTTCACCTCTTAGCTGCTGCTGCCTCATTATTTTTGTTCGAGAATACAAATCCCCATTGAAACCAACAGACTTCTCCTTGGGGAGCCTTTTAGCCAAGCTCATCTGAAGTTAAATATCAATGACTGAATATTAGAATGCACATAAAGATGAAAATCCACTTACACCAGTAATAATAGCATTAAATTAGTGATGGCGTGAGAGAGATGTCGTTACATTTCACCTTTGTCCACTCAGCTGTCCTTGCATGAACCATCACCCTTTTAATAGTAAAACCAGCCTCATAATTATCCTCTCTGAAAGAAAAGGAGGAATAAAAATGAGAGCAGAGAACCAGTAAATATTCTCATAAATGAGATTTGATTTTACTCTCTTCTCATTTATTCTTCTCTGTTAATTAACATTGAGTTGTTCTCCTTTTTCTTCCTATTCCTATCTCATAGTGCCGGCTCCGTCTGGCCTGTGTGACACAAAAGGACACCATAAAAAGTCCAGAGTGTTCGCACCAGTGCGCTCAAAGATCATATCGGGCCGCACCATAAAGAAAGGCGCCAGCACCAGGCTGTCGCTCTCGTAGCACCACAGCCCAATGCAATTATCAGTCAGCAGTGATAATAGAACTCATAGGGAGGTGTAATGGCTTTTAGATTTGCACCTCATCATCATCATCCCTGCCAAGGCTACAGGCAGACCAACTGCATTATAATAAACCACTGTGTTTGTGTGTGTGTGTGTATGCATTTTAATAGATGGATAGATAGATAGATAGATATAATAAATAATAGTATTTGTATATCCCACTGCGAGTAAAAAACTTTGTTTTTTAGTTTGCTTTTTTGACACACATTTGTATTTTTGTATTGCCATCTATATAGAACAGTTGCAGCCCACTGTGTTACACGCAGTATACACACCAATCATCTCCCTCGCTCTCTTTCTAATCCATCCACTGTGGCTATATAGTGATGTAATCATCTAATTGGAATGCAAAGGCCTCAGTGTTGTTGGATGATAAATGCTGAAAACATGGAAAATAAATTGTACTGTATGTGAGATGATGTGGCATACAATTCTGTCCTTGGGGCAGAGTACAGAATTAACACATTCTCACAATAGGCCTATTGTTTGACCTATGTTTATTGATTGTTCATTTGCAAAATAGTGTATTAACTATAATGTAGAAAACAATGCAAAATCCAACTGTCCAAGGAAAATTATAATACTTTTTTGGGGGGAGGGATTATGATTTTTATCTGCGATGTTGTTCCTTTCAGTTTCCCCATGCAATGGTAAATGTGCAAACAAATATTACTTTCGCGTTTGCTACACATTTGATGCACCACAAAATTTTGTCACACAAAAAAAAACCCCACATTTGTATAAGTTCCCTTCTTCCAGCACAAAATAACATGACAGCAAATTAGTAAGCAAATATATAATATTTTTGCTACCCTAATGGTGCTAAAAATTAATGGTATAGTCACTGAAAATGTAACAAAAAACATAATGCAATGATCCACTCTGAGTAAGCCGTGTATATATAATATATTTTCAAGCAGATTCAATTTAATTGAGGACTGAGTTGAAAACATACTCATGTGGGTTTGGCCATCCCTCTCTTTATCTGTTTTCAGCTATTCAATGGAACCCTGACCTTATCTAGACATTACTCAAAGTAACTGTATGTGAGAAAGCAATTAGTTGGACCAGATAGTAAACCTATGCCCTGCCAGCTCCCTAGTACAAAGTCTCTGTAATGTCCCCAAGAGCCCATGTGTGATTAGAGCAGGTCATAAACACTACAATTTCTATGGTATATTTTTTGGATCATATCCTACCTATTGCACGTTTTCCCCAGGTACAACACCCTGCCTAACCCAAACATTATTATTTCCTCTAGACCAATGTTCGTTTTATAAATGCTCTGATTACGTAGTAGGTAGTATTTTCTATTGTATGGTACCTATGTGAGTTGGGCAGAATCTCGACCTGTTTCCCCATAAACTGTCCGGAGTTCAAAACAGCTCCAGACCGTGTTGAAATAAGTAGAAAATACTACCTAGTGGAATTTGAGCATTCACATATGCATTGGCTAATTTATAAATAAATAGAAACAAGAGGCTGAGTACCTTTCTTTAATGTCTGGTCTAGGAAGTGGTGCTCATAATGCTACATAATGTACAACCCAACCTGCATCACCTCTTGCCACATCAATTTTGAGACTATTGTAACACTGCAGCAAATCAAAACTCCAGAGGGTCAAAATGCACTGGCTTTGAGGGGATGAAGTATATCTCATCATCTGCCAAACACTAGGACTCCATGCACCAATAAGACAACTTGCAACAGATATACTTTTTCTACATAACTCATGTCAACAGGCCGATTTACAATGGAGGACTGTCTCTTGTATTTTGTGCCATCTTTGTTCACCTCATGTGGGAAACGAAAAAAAGGCCTTAGTGATTCACATCAGAAAGTCTGCCCTTAAGTACTCTATGAGAGCACGTAGGAGATGCAGCTGTAAATCCATTAAATATCCAAATAGACTGAGCTCCTGGTTGTATTTCACATGCAGAAGCAAGATTCTAATTACAGGATTGAGGTATAAACCTGGAGCAGGGTTTCAAATAGTGTAAGGCTCTTGGCTCAGATCAGCTCAGGAACAGGTAACCCTGGAGGGAGGCTGGATGGGTTAGCCATAGTTCTTTTCATGTGCATGTTTGAGGGCACACAAAGCCTGATGAATCACCACTTTAGTGCAGGATTTTGTTTCAGGCTTTATTTTGTGTTGGATATGCAATATTTATTTGTGGTGTTGTGGGTTAAAGCATGTTTATGGTCATGTTTTTGAAGATGTGCAACTCATTTCAGGAGCTCCGTTCTTTTGTTATGGCAACACGTGGGTTAAGTGTTATTATTATTAAATATAATCACACTGATCACGCTGTCATATGCCCCCAGCCTTTCCAAATACACAGAGACACACGCACACATACACACAGTGTTTGCCCATAACACTGTTTCTACTGACCTATTGGGAAACTTATTTCCCTCGGCTAAGTGAGAGACAATAACATGTAAAGCACACCAAGAACGCCATTATTAGGATGGATGACTGCACTCTTCATCCGTAGAAACTTCATTACCTGCTCAAACACAACACGATTAACAACCATAGTGGAAGATGGTTCAGTGAAATGTAATACAAGCCACTTTGTCAGAGTTATAATTTGCCATTCTTATACCCACTCATCAGTTGCCAGAGTTCAATACACAAGAAAGAGAAACATGACGTTGGCGCCATTCCAGATCTAGTGTTAATTAGTCAACCTCTAAATGCTCTATCCTTTTAAACAACCTTATTTTGTTTTTACCGGATGAGCTGTTTAATTGCCTATTATGGCGTCTTTGTAGAGAAGGGGGTACTTGTATTTCCCCCAAGTGTATTGGGGGAAGTACTATTGATGTGGGCACTGGGTGTGAGAGTGCTGGATCACATTTTCATTGCCTGACGCTCAATAGTTTCCGCACACACTAGGGTATTAATGGTACCATTATGCACCACAGTGTCTGACACATGGGTTCTTCAGTCAGGACACAGGTCCGTCCATGTGGTCTTTGCTGTCTTGGTGCAGCAAAGGTGCAATGATGCCTTTTACGTACCTTGTGAATATATATTCAACAATCAGCAACTGTCTGTGGTCTGCAGAACATTGAAGCTTAAATGCTGTTGTTTATTTTTCGTGTCACCTGGTTCAAAAGAAATAAGAGCAAGTGTGGGAAGACGGTTTAACATTACCAATATATGTATCCCGCCGGAGGGAGGACACCAGAGTACAACATGCACACTGCAAAAAGAAAGGCCGCAGCCATCTGGTAGGGTGGAGCTGGGGACCTTTTAGCTATGTATGAGGCAGCAGTGCTACCCCTCCACCACTGTGCTGCCCCCATGAAGTTCTCTAAATGAAGTGCTCTAAATCCTATCTATGATTTTCTTTTAGATATAAGACTCACATTTCGTACACTGACACAAAACATTGTCAGTAAATATTATCCAGACAGCAACAATGTCTCCACCACAGCACACACTGCCAATCCAAATTCACATAAGGCAGATTTACTCACAGTTTTAACTTGATAAAGTGAAGTGATAGTTATATGCATCTGGCTCTGGACTTCTGCACTCCTTTGGCAGCACAATCTCTTTTCAATCACCCTCTCCTTTCCTTTATTCTCAGCCCCTCTTCTTACATCAGAGCTTTTTGGCTGCTCCCAACTGAATTTCTGCTGTGTCCTGTCAGACAAGTGTCATCTCTTCCAAAGAAAAGTATCATGCAGCTCTGCCATTGTTGATCTGTTTTCCTTATACTCCCTCTTTGGCATCAGATCAAAGTTGACCTGACAATACTGATATTTCTCATCTAATAAAATAGCATTTTTGGCGGGGGGAGCTGTTTAGGATGAAGCACTGAACAATGTGTAAAATCTTCCATGACGCAGTAAGTGACTACAGGGCATAGTAACTTTACTGTTGAAAGGTATTTTCAAATTCTTAAAATAGACCAGTTCATGCATTTTTATGGAGATGCAAAGTGAAAAGTCCTGACATCTATTCCCCAGATTCAGTGTGTATTACTCTGATAGTTAACACCTGGCATTTATTATATAGTCATAATTATCATTTGACTGCTAATACAAAACAAAGCAATATAATAGTTTGAAATGTCTGGCACATTAAATGTTGAAAAAGGTGCTAGGGAGCTTCTGGAAACCTAGGAGAGGGCATTTGTTTAGGAAATGTAAATTTAAAGCCAATGTAAAATTGGCTTAATAATGTAAAGAAAAACAAGCACATAATTTGAAAAAAGATGCAAAGTGATTGCTATTAAATTGCGACACTTGGGATTTGAATCCAGAGCCTGTCGGGTGGTAAGTCACTACAGTTCCAACTGAAAAAAAGAGCAAAAAAAGAAATTAAACTCCAAAACTCAGTGTTTTTCTTAAATGTCCCGTAGAAAAAAAAAGTACTTAAATAACTGTTTACCAAGTGTTGGTCATGGTGTTCATGCAGTTAGCAGGAAACAGACCCATCACAACAACCAAATGTCGACAACCACATTAAAAAAAAAAAAAAAAACATAGATAAAACATATACTAGAAAAAGGAAAAAAATCCACGTGAGCCCTTATTTAAACGAAAAATATGCACTTTAAAACAGCCTTGAGGTGATGACATCCTGCCATCACTGATGACATTCATAATACAATGATAAAACATTTTCATCATCTCATTCATTAAGTTGCCTGTTTTCTGTTTGCTGGCCAACTTCGCTAATTTTTCAATCCATTTCTAGTAAATGCTT
Organism: Channa argus; assembly: GCF_033026475.1. Classification (NCBI taxonomy): domain Eukaryota; kingdom Metazoa; phylum Chordata; class Actinopteri; order Anabantiformes; family Channidae; genus Channa; species Channa argus. The sequence goes on along the minus strand of NC_090201.1, from coordinate 20,708,379 downwards.
CACAGAGATAAAACAGGAATCGAGTAGCATGGTTTATACATTCCACAGTGGTATTCGTGATATGATAAAGCTTCCGTTTCCATCAGCTAAACATGCCAACTGAGACTGGCTCATACTGCTCGGCAAACTGATGGGTGCCCATGAAAAATGTATCAATCTTATTATGGTAGATAATGCCATCATTTGGTTGCACTTGCCTAATGCCCTAAACCAATATAGCCACTAACATGAGTGCCCGGGCAAGTTTAATATTGTAATAATTAATTTATCTTAACACTCAGTTATTTTCTATTCTCAGTGTGAGGTCTAATTGGTCATCTTTATTGGTTGGGTATTATCAGGGTGTTTCATTTTGAATATAACTTTAAAAAAAATCAGGCTGACACTAATCAAAAGTATGAAACACACATGGGAATAACACAGTAGGGGATACAATGGCTTTAAATTGTTAATGTTAAATAGTCAATGGTTTTTAGTAGAATGAATATAATCTTTAAAATAGCACAATGATTTAAACAGCGCTAGTGTACGGAAAGAGAAAGGAAGAAAATATCAAGTACTTTTACTTTTAATTCTTTAAAGGACGTCTTCTTTTGGTTCTAGTTGGGGCAGTTTATGTAAATAACTGCCAATAAATTTCCCTTTGACTTCCCTATATTAAAAGATCTCTTTACTTCATCACTTGAAGGAAACTTCAGTTGAGATTATGTTGCTCAGACTATGTAGTTTGTAATTATAGTTAACCAGAGCTCCTCCAGATGACATCATCTGAACTCCTAATGATGAAAGACTCCTATATGGGCGATCTCATCTGGAGGAGTTTTTTCATCTAGAAGCAGACAAATATTTTGATATATTTTGATTTATATAAGTCAGAGGGAAGTTTAAAAGCATTCACGTACATTTACACCCTAACCTAAAGCAACACAAAGCAAGTTGAAAATCGGTGGAGTCGCTCCTTAATGATATAATTTATAATTAGAATTATTAATCATGTATTTACTTTAATTTCAATAAAATTGTCAGATTGTTCTAATTTTACTTTGTGTCTTAGTCCTTTTAGTTTAGCACAGTTCTGAGTACTTCATCCTCCACTGGCCAAGAGCACAACTCACTACACTAAATGTGGACACATCAGCACATTAGAGTAGCTGCACCATGTGGACATGTTGCAGCCCACTGCTGTATTACATCGTTTTACAGGATTCAAGGGGGGGAAAAAACCCTTCGAGCATGAGATATTCTACCTCAAAGGACTACTGAAGGACACAAGCAGTAAGACTGGGACAGAGGGCCATATTTAAACCTTTTCTTGCCTTGTTTTAAACACATTCTCTGATTACAGAAAAACTATTTATTGATTAAAATGTGGAGCTGGTCTAGAAGAGTAGTACCCCTTTCAGTAATGATTCATCAGTCATTAAAATGACTTTCTTTTTTTTATTCATATGTGCAGTAAATCTTTCTACTTTGTATGCAGAGATGAATAAATGTGGCAGATATTATTTTTGTAGTTTGCTATGCAATTCAAGTTTCAGAAAATATTATTATTACAAGGTTACTGCTCTGCTCAAAAGAAGAACATACACCGAGAACCACACCAAACTAAATACTAATATCTATGACTTCAGTCAATAATTGGTGAACATTTAGAACCAGTTTATCTCTTTGTGTTGAGGATAGTTTAGTTTAGAAATCACAGCAACAACAGAGCAAACACATCACAAAATGGCATGAAGAGGAGCTTCAAGTTAAAGCAAAACAGATCACTTTCTCAGAAAAATAATATCCAGCAAAACTGTATACGGCAACTACAGTCATTATCACTATCATTGTATATGCGCATTACATCATAATTTCCATAGGATTCTTAAGAGATATCATCACTCACCACCTGCTATCTGCTGGATAGGGGGATCTGTCTGGATTAGCTCTTTTTCACACTGCAATGTGTAACATTTTATTTTCACATTTTTGACATGACAAAAAAAGTCGATTAACTGATTGACAACCACTGCTGCACTACCAGTCTAGGTTATCTCCATGTAACAAAGACACATTTGTTTTTAAAATGCACATGTATAAAATGAATCTGCATAATGTACAGCAGATGCAAAGGTCACATGGGTTCCTGGTAATTATTGGATGTCTGTAATGATGCAATACATGAGCAAAGCAAACATTCCCACAAAGCCTCTTAGAGCATTTTTAACATCTTATTTATAAAGCAAGTGTTGAATTGAACCAAGGTTCAGCAAAAAACACGTTTCACCTCTTTAATAAGAGCATTGCTCAACCTTTCAAAACAAACACTATCAGGCCTGTTTGCAAGTTCCAGCAGTAGACTTGTACATGGTGTTTATCTTGGACGTGACTGCAGAGGCCACTGGCCTGTGAGTCAGTTACAGTAAGGTCCAGTCCAGTCGTTAGTGTGAACAAAGGGGTTTGGACTGATGATCAAAATCAGTCCTTACAATTCACACATATTTAACTGATAGCCTCCCATGCCATTTCCAAAGAGCAAACTGCAGTGACAATTTCACAATCGAGGTCGTACAGATACTATAATGAACTACACTGATATTGTATCACAAACATGCTTGTCTGACTCTATTCTTGGCAGGCATCAGCTGACCCTGCGGAGAACAGTTCTCAGGCCTGCACTCTGACATGCACGTATCATGCTTGTTGTGACCCTATTTAATATTGATGTGCAAGAACAGAGGAAGGGAATAATATCTACAATATTGCCAGTAAATAAGGCCTATTCCCAGTGACATTCAAGGGCAGGTTGATGACATAGCGAACTCACCAGGCGGTGCCAATTGCCATGTTTTCCATTGTTCCTGTCTGCCTCATGGCTCATTACACAAGCGGTTCATTAAGACCCATTTAACAGCAAAAAAATTATGCCTTTTTGGTATCCTACATTTAATATATGACACTAATGGGCAAGCAGATCCACTTGGACCAAAAGACAGGCAGTAATTGTGTGAGTCCAGACTGTGATGATGCATACTAATAGCTGTTTACCGCAGCTTTCTTCGGTCCTGATAAATGTGCGAGGTCTTGTCTCTTCTAGAAAATTCAGGTTAGAGTCACTGACCTGTGGCTCTACGGAGACCTTTTGGTATATGCATACATGTGATTCTACATATGAGGTCACACAATATACACATTATACACTCACTTTGAGAGCTACTCAAGCATGTAGGCGGGCTATGTGGCATAAGAATCACACCCATGTGTCGGGCTCCTTTTTTCATTCTGATTTAAAAGGTTATTTAAACTAATTTAAACTATTTGTGCCACACTATTTCTACTATTTAAAATCTAGCTCTATAGTTGGTGATAAATAAAAAGGCCATACAAGGAATCAATAACAGAGACCTTTAAGGTCAAACCACTTTGTAAAAACAGTGTTATTACAAACAGTAGTTTGTAGTAGATTTTATTGCATCAGGTATGTTTAGGTTTTTTGGATAGCAGTTTCACCACTGACTTTCAGAATTGACAATATATTACACAACTGCTTCTAGACATATTTATGTAGTTGTGAATTTATCCAGAGTCAACACACACTCACATGCATCACCCACCATTTGCTTTGACAAACCAACCCTTGCCTTCCCCCTCCAGTCGGTTGAACAAATCTATAGAATTAAGTCACGCAAAACAGCGTTAAACGGAGGCCTTTTTTTTTTTTGACATGTGAAGTGACGCTCTGCTCCTCAACTCTACTAGGCTTTGAACCATAAAACAAAGGCTGTCTGCATTTTGTGTCTCAAAGACCCAGACACGACAAAAACCTGACTATAAAAAAAAATAAACCATCTAGGAAACCTGCCAGTCGTTTAGCATGGACAAAATGACCAGCAAATTTATTTGCCCCTTTACAGTGATCTAATTAAATCTTCCAAGTGACTTAACCTATTATTTTTAGGTTTAGGTTGCACAGATATTGAATCCAATAAGTTTATTCTATTCTATCACACAGTTTACCCCTTGACACACATAGTTTGAATCATAGTAACACTCAGTAGCACACAATAGGTTTTAATAAACCGAGTATCAATCATGAATTAGGCTTTACAAAACGCGTACCAATCAAGAAAGGACATGCATTAATCCGACACGACACATGCTGTCAAACAATAGCCTACTACAACTGAAAGGAATCGTATTTTCTTCAAAACACAATTACTCCATTGTAAGTTTAGAAGTAATACTAAGCCAATATTTCGCATTGGTATTGGTGCCAAAACTAAACTGATCTCTGTATTAGTAGAACCACATGAATTCATAATTTATAACATTATTTGTTAACAGATCAAAATCTAATAGACTAGAATTCTGTCCAGGGAGTTTACTGAAAGGGTTTGAAGCCATAGCCCTACCATTTGGGATATGCAGTAATGAAGTGCATAATTTGTATTCTAGTTTTTCTTAGCATTAAACAAAAGAAGTAATAAGGCCTTTTCAAACTGCAAGTTTTAACCTTTCATTCAAGTGGCATCAGTGGCCCAATCACACTGAAATTCAATCTTCGGCTCCAAACACCGGAAACAGTTAAACAAGTAAGATAAAGAGCTAAACAGGCACACATTTTTTGTCAGCTTAGTAAATCAAAACACTTCCTGCTCTTTAACCCAGTTTAACCAAAGTACAAGACCTTTCTCAGTCAAACAAACAACTATCTATGGAGGTGGAATGAAGAGGAGAGAGCACAAGGTCAGACAACTTGGCGACAGCAAACATGACTAAGGGCCGTGACACAGCAAACCAATGTCAAAGTACTAATACTAACGAAGACCAAATGTTGTGTTGGCTCATGTTGGCTTGTCAAGGCAACAAGTGGTACTAGAAAGCACTGCAAAGACGACAGCCAATGAGCATGCAGTGCTACATAGTCTGCGTAAGAGGAAGATAAAGAGGAGGAGTTTCTAAAGGAAGTTACAAATTGTGCTGGCAACAACAAATCAGGCTGACATCTTTCACCAATGGGCAGATTCTAATTTAACATGTCAAAGTGGTTAAAAAGCCACAGCCGGTGTTCCAGCTAGCACTGATGGTACGGGACACACTGCAAAAACTATGCTGTTGGACAGTGGCTGAACGCTCGCGTGCCTTTTAAAAACCCTGAACAAAGATAAAAAGAATTCAAGTTTGTGAGCCACTCCACTTAGTGGAGTAAGCCACTTGTTGGATCCAGTTTATGATGTTTAGGTGATGTATGTAGTTTCATTCCTCTTCCATAAAACATTAATTGAAGTACTTATGTGCCCAGCTGTTTGCTCCGTGTGCAAGCGGAAGCATGAACTCAGGGACAAAGTAAGGGTGCAGCTGCAGTGTTTCATCTGCGTCCACTCTGCTGTCACCTCTCATCTACTGATTTGCAACCTAGACTTGGCACATTCATTGTAAATGTCAGTCTTGCATTAGGGAAAAATTACTTTTCTATAATAAGAGAAATGCTGCAGTGGCCCAATTGCAGCATTACATAAATGTCCTTTCTTTGCTTGTATACAGTAACAAATACAAATGTTGAAATGCGTAATGCTTGCTAATACTGTGTGCAGTGTTAAACATCAAACACAACTTCACAAACACAGAATGACTTACTTACACACACACACTCTCTCACTTGGGAACCAGCAGGAAAGCCAGAAAAGCAAATTGCAAAGTTGAAAAAAATGGCAAGCTTTCGGTAACTGTACAGCCAAGACAGATAAAAATGTTGCTTTTGGGAGATTTAACCAATAAAGTTGCAGGTCAGCATCTTACTATATAGGTAAAGCTCTTGAACCTGGACACTTAATTTGAGGCTTTTACTCAGTGTGATCTCTCTCTCTCTCTCTCTCTCTCTCTCTCTCTCCCTCTCTCTCTCACTTATATATTTAATTCTGAATGGAGCTATAAATTAAATGTACTGCATGAATATGCTGCCTGTACACATTGAACTGGGCTGGTGTGAACTGTATACTCAGCAATCTGTAAGTGATTTCTGATGCTTTTAAATTCCCTCACCAACCCCCACTGGTGGTTATAAAAAGATAAAAAAAAAAAAACATCACAAGGGAATAGTGAGATGAAGAGACTCCGAGTTTAGGAAACTTGACATGAAAATATAATGACTGACAGTTCTTCTCAGGTACAACGAAAAAGGTGAGGAAGGAAAACTAAATGCTGCAACACCAAACAAGTTAAAGGACAGCACTGCTTGAAGTCTCGCAGGAAGACATTGGTATCAAAACACTACTGGAAGTTATGCAGGTTTGCTCTGGTGAATTCAGCAAAGTTAAACAAGTATTGTGTATGTGCTAACTTACTGAATGACATATTTTGACATAACAAATAATTTTTGGCACAAATCTTAATTAGATCAGTGTTTATTTAGTCTAGGTCAACCCAGACAGGGCACAGCAGATAAAAAGACTTTTAATACCAAAGAAAAGAGCTGCCATAAAGAGGCAACACAAAAACCTGCTCTGAAGATCTACAAACAAAAATATTCATGTTATTTAAACGTAATGTTTGGGAAATTCAAAACCATCTTTGTACTAGTTTTGGAGAATTTCTCAATTTAGTCTATTTTTGATACTTGCCTTTGCCCTCAGTTACTGACAGATGAATGAGACTGACATTCCCAAAGCCCTACTTTCACAAGGTTGCGACAATAAAACTCAAAACAAATGCAAAAAACACTGAATAAGCAGTTACCCTCAGCCCTTGGTGGGTGAACAGATGATAACAAGGAAAAGCAACGGTTGCTTTAACATTTAGCAACAAATCTCTATTTCCATCAGGAAGGAATCCAAGGCATATTTTATTATTTTAGTTGACAACTATTGACTAACGGATGAATTCACTCACTGGAGGACAAACTAGGTCAGCTAAGTGCAGGTGTTGCAATCAAATCAAAACCACATCATATTAGGAAGTCCAAGTATATTCAACTAAATATATCAAAATTGCAACTTTGTTCCGAATTTTACACATTTTGTCATGTTACAAACACTGATGCTGTATTTATACTAAGATTAAATTATACTCGGTTGGACTCTGTTTACTAATTAAGTGACTTCTGAAGGCAATTGGTTCCACTGGATTTTAGTTAGCGGTGTCAAAGTAAAGGGGGCTAATCACAAATGCACGCCACACTTTTCAGATATTTTTTTGTAAAACATTTGAAAACCATTTGTCATTTTTCTTTCACTTCATAATTATGTACCACTTTGTGTTGGTCTATTACATAAAATCCCAATACAATACATTTACATTTGTGTTTGTAACATGGAAGATGTGGAAAATATCAAGGGGTATGAATACCTTTTCAAGGCACTGGTATCCTCTGGCATAGACTCACAAACCAGGTTCCTTGGCCCAGAGCACTGTCAAAATGCATACTCTTTCTAGTCACCTGAGGTGAAAACCTTAACACATCTTCCCCAGTCCTGCCTTCCTGCTGGTAGTCCTGTCTGAGGTTCATCTTAGCCAGTGCAGGACAATAGGTGAGAGGGCAGGCAACAGTCACACCAGTTTCCTATTGGAGCTTTCACCATGTATATCTAACAAAACACAGGAAGGCAGGCCAGCTGTGTGTCTGTTTTAATTCGGAACTGCTGCGATGACAATATTTAAAAACCTGTCTCTCTCAGTGAGAGACCCAATCTGGGTTGCAGTAAGTTCAGGCATATTTGGAATATCTGCAGGCCAGAGAGACCTGAATGTTGTGTTTGTGAATTTTAAGGATGTGGACAATATGTTACAGTGACTTGAGTACCCACTCTCACTTCACCCAACATACCCCCAGTGTCTCAGAGCAGAGATTATTGCTTTCAAACCTATTTTTATATACTTGGTGACTTTTTTAATCTTTGAAACCTGACTGGAAGATTAATAACAGATTTCCCTGTGGTGTGACAAACTCAAACCTTATGTTTATTTCTGCTATTCAGGGACTTTGAGTATGGCTGCTCTTATCATCGGCCTTATCCCACACGAATGCACAACCTTCTACCTGTGAAGCGGCAGCACTAACCACTCCACCACCCTGCTGTTATGGGATCCACCTGATTAGAAAATGACAGCCGTATATTAACAATAAAAACGTGTAACAGGTACACAACTGATTGATTAGCTTTCCAACTAAATTAAAAAATCCTCCAACTGCTTTTGTCATCCAATCTATCCCCATATGCTGAAACACAAACTGACAGCATTTGTACACTTTTGTCTGTCTAGTAAAGAATTATATTTTTATCCTGTCTGTTGCTCACCTTCCCAATTGTCCCATTTAATAATACAGTTAAGACAAAATCTATAACAGGCAATCACAGGAAACAGCACATGTGCATACTTACAGCCATAAATCAGCTGCTATAATTAACAGAGTCAACTTTAAATGCCAAAACCATTAATCTTGTTTACCAGTCACATTTCTTTAATGAATTCAAAGGTGTTAATGAACTAGAGGAAAGAACAAAATACACAAAATGTAATGTACCAAAGCAAATGTAACAGGTATCCCATACAATATTGCTCAATTACTAAAATGATGGAAACAGAAAAAAGAGAGAAAGAAAAAAAAATTACTCTGGATGGTAATTAGTTGACTAACGCAGCAGTGTGCCACCTGCTAGTGCCATGTGAATTATCGCTTAGACTGTCTAAAGAAGCTGAACCATGCATCCGCTGTTTGTGCAGTGGAGTGGAGTTGCTGAGAGCTTTACACACACAGTATGCATGCAGTGAGGTCCTCAGCACAGAAGGCTCAGAATACCCTGTTTCTCATTCAGCATGTGCACTGCTGGCCTTGCTGGTTTTCCTCAGTGTCTATCAATCCCTACTTCTTTCCTCTTTTGTTATTTTCCCACTAGCTGCTTGGCACCACTAACCCAGAGCCAAACAGAGACTCCCCACTGCACACACCAACATTCTTCTTTCAGGACAGTTTCCTGCCCCTTCCACTTTCTCTTCCTTTCTGTTTCTCTCACTACAAAGGCCTGCACAGCCTCTGATCTCAACCAAAGTTTTTATCAGCGATTCATTAAGGGATATGTTCTCTCCTCTTTCTCTCACCTTCCCATATTACATACAGTATCTCCCCCAACCAATTCATTATTAAAATTCCGTTTTGTTAGGTCAGAAGCAGTAACAGGATTGCATGGAATAAGTGGATTCTCAGATCTCTCTCTGCTTTGAATATTCCTTCACTAGATTTTCCCTCCTCTTTTCGCCTTTTGTCCATGCTGCACCTTACACATCAGGAAACTATCTTCTCCAAATTTCAAATTAAAAATACAACAAAGAGGGCAGGTAAAAGTCGCAGGTCTGTTTAGGTCAGTGTGGCAGGACAAGGAACAGTCATGACAAAGTTTGGATTTTTCAAAAAGTGCGTGACCAAAAATGTAATGTAACCCCCATCCGAGAAAGCTAACAGAAAATGAGGCAGTAAATCAAATTAGAGCAAAATCATTCTGCCACTTAATTTATTAACAAAATAATAACAATACCATAATAGTACCATTTAAAAAAAAAAAAAAAAACATATTGCACAACATGGGTATCAGCTGGCTTCACTTATTACACAAGTCTGTTAATGTGATATGGAGTCCTTGTGGCAATGTATTGTACTGTAGTAGAACATCTTTTAATGTGCAGTACAAAAATCAACAGTTTTTGGCTTGTCCCTTTGGGGTTGAGACAGCAGCTCGTGTCATGCACATGCTGATTTAGCATGTGATTTTACACCAGATGACCTTCCCGCAACCCTCCCAATTTGTTATCTGGACTGGAACCAGCACCAAGGTCACCGTTGGAGGCAGGGCAGGGCCACATATGGTGGGGTGGGATTTGGGTGGGAAAACTAGCTAGCAAGAGACCAAAAAGCAAAAACTTGAAAACTAAAAGTACAAAATAAAAACAATAAAACATAAGAAGTAAGTAAAAAAATGTTCCACTTTTGGACTAGTAATGGTAACAGTATTGCAGTTAAAATTCTATTCAAAAAGAACTAAAAAGGAATATGGTATCGATGTATGATAGGGGGTCGTGAGGGGGTCGTGATCTGACAGGACTGTGGTTCGGGAACCAGAGCCTTTTCTATTCTTATCCCCTGTGTGGGTTTATTGGCACATATTTGATTTAGCATCTTTGCTTGGAAAATATTTTGAATAGCCCAATATGAATGCTTGTAAAATTACAATTTGACTTGCCATTTAATTTGTGAGAAAAATATAACACTGTCAGGGAAAGCCACTGGCCTTCTTACATTCAAAGGGAATGTGTTTTTTTTTCATTAAAGATGCATCCATTACTCAGCAACAACCTAACTGATCCATGTCTTTGACTTCTACAGTAATAGCAAATTGATTTACTTATCCTCAAGAGGGAAAGTGGTGGGAATTGTCCAGCCAAAAGAACAGCAGAATCATTGGCTTTGAGCTGATGGATAGGACCAGAATATAAATAAATTAAAGAGTGGAATAAAGGTGAGATGTGTCAAAATAGATTATGAGTAATGGAAGATTAAAACTTCTTTTATTACAAATGGCAGATGCCTCAAAAGAGTCATTGAACCCCAGAAGTCAATAAAGTTAATTTAAATTATATCAGGGGCTGGTTGCCACAACTCAAACCTTACACTTGACTACCAGTATGTTTCCTCCATGTGTAACCAATAACATATAGTCCCAGTAATCTCAGACTAAGCAGAAGGACAACACCCACCTTATTTGTCAGATAAACGCTCTACATGTAGAAGGGAAATGTTTACATTGACCAAAAAGTCTTTAATTATCAAATGTGGAGAAAAAAATAAGACATCTTTTGAACTAAGTTATTGATTGAAGGGGCATGTGATCCATGGGGAGGAGGTCTTGAAAAGGCTTCCTTGATTGATCACATTGCATTAGTGATACTTTTCAGTACCACCAAGGTTGGACTCTTAGGGTCACTGGACAGCTGAGAGGGATCCAATAGCTCAATAGAATGATTGTGGTAATTGGGTTGAACCCAAGTAGAGAGTAGTTGTGAATGGCCTGTCAAGGAGGCTAAATAGACTAATACAAACTACAAAAATTGAAGTAAAATATGTTTTACTATAAATCTAAACAAAAGCCAGTAATAAACAGTATTAAAGATCAAAAATATTTCTGTGTAAAATATTTCAAACTGTGTGCAAAACTTATATGTAAGACAGGTTAACATTAAGAGCTGTCATATTACAAGTAGAGGCTGTTAAGAGTTGAAAGTAGTTTAAACGAGCCTTTGTCTTTTATTGTTTCTAGCTATTGTGTAGATTGCTATAGATCACTGACATAAAGAGAGAAATTAAAGTATTGTAATAATTTCAGTATGTGTTCAAAGTAATTTAATGTTGTGAAGTGAAATTTCAGATCAGGGACAAGGTGAACACTAACAATGGCAGCCTGTTCGAATACTACTATAATCTACATAAAATATTTCTTGCAAAGTATTCGGATAAAGCTGGCCTTTTGTTATTAGCTATATGAGTAGAAAGGAGAGAACTGTTGAGCTGCCCTTTTTCACTGTGTTTGGCAAACAATTGGGCAGCTGGGAAAGGGAGATACCGTGCAGCTCTGCAAGCTCTGGGGGCATAAATGAGCACAAACCTGGGTGTCTACTGATAGTCCTCCTATTGCGGCTACTGCTTTGGCAGGTTCTGTTTTGTGTCCTTCTGCCTTTCTACAGCACTTGAGCATTATGTTCAGGTTCATGCCAAAGATTTTGTTACCGGGGTGTCAGTCTTTCTGCCTGTCCCACTTTCTCTTCTGCTCGTTTTTTCCTCTCTCTCGTGCCATCTTTCTTATGGTCTCTACCAACCCCCTGAGCATCAGTCTTAAGTCTTGCACAGAAAGAGTTTTTCATGGTGATTGAAGTCAGACATGACCTAAAATGGTCATCCATGGTCTCAGACGTTGTGACAAACATCGTCTAACATCTTCATCATCATCTTTGGATTGTTCCTTACAGATGCAGTAAGACAGAATATGTTCGCAATAATCTTTTTTACTGAGTGTGTGTGTGTGTGTGTGTGTGTATATATATATATATATATATATATATATATATATATATACATATATACATATACACACACACACATATATATATATATATATACATACACACACACACACACACACAGTGTGTCGACATATAGGTAGCTTTAATTAAACAGAAGGCAGTAAAAAAATTCAAATTATGGTCTTTGTATTTCAATCTTTTTGTGTTTTACTATTATCTCCAACAGATATGGCTCATGAGCTGTAGGCCACCTATTAATATTAATTGAGGGTAATTTTTTTTCCTGCTGTTCTTTAATATCAACTGAGCTAAAAGGCGTCAACCAAACCGTCTGTATTCCTAATTAGCAAAAGTCTTTCCAAGGAGAAAGAGGAGGCAGGGACAACATCAGTGGATCTGAGGGGGTTGGGGATAGAGATTCTGATCAGTAATACTTCCAGCAGTAATGACTGAAAATTGGTTACATGACACTGTGTCCCACTGGGTGACCATTAATTGATGACAATACTGGACTCTGTCATGGACATACCGTACGTCTAATTTTAAAATGGATGAGTTTGAACCTGAAAACAGTGTGAAATTACATGGTAAAAGGTTTCCAAGAGCATTCATCTGTCAGGAGATTAGATAGTATTACATGACTGAATCCTCCTGTCTCATCTGAGACAACCTGCATTAAGTGTTATCGCTGCAGTCTGACTGTTTTATTTCCCATCATTATCAGAGCACTGATAAAATGATTTCATGCAAATGGGACACCCTGATGCTACAAGTAGGTAAAATAATTTGTTTCTGGATATCTTCTAAAGCCAGGGAGCTGCTAGCAAGCCAAGCCGCCACAGCCAGGGGTAAACAAGCAAAGCCGATCACACTGTTAATGTCATTTTTACTGCTTCCACATAGTGACATTTGGGGACAGAGGAAGGTGGGGTGTTCAATGTACTTTTTAAATTTAAACTTTAAAACAGCATTTAAAAAAAAAAATAGACTGAAGATTCTTTCCACACCATTAGTGTTCTTTGCTGAGTTGTTCCTTCAAGGTTCACAATTGTACTAATACAGTAGTGCCCTGTGCAGTACCATCTGCCAAAGCACAACTAAATACAGTAAATGTGGACACATCAGCACATTACAGGAGCCACACCATGTGGGCTGTGTTGCATCCCACTGCTGTACTACATGGTTTTACAGGATACAGGGAGAAAACCCCTCAGAGCATGAAATATTCTACCTTAAAGGACCACCGAAGGACACAGGCAGTAGGAGTGGGACATGGATGTGGGGGATGGCTGGGTTACAAGCCTTGTTTTGCCTTTTTTAAACACATCCTCTGCTTTAAGAAAAGTTATTTAGTAAACTATTGCACTGGTCTGGAAGAGTAGTTTCAGCTGATGCAGTCTGGCAATGTAATTCTTCCTTCCTTCATATGCATATTTCTACATTGTATGCTGATATAAATAAAGGTGGGAGGTGGGGGTTTTTTTGTAGTTTAATTTACATTTCAAAATACATACATTTATATTAGTACTATAATGCTATAGTTACTTCTCTGCTGAAACGAACCCAAAATAAATACAAATTTCTTTGACTTAAGTCAATAATTTCTGAACCTTTATAAGAATCTCTTTGCTTACTTTAGAGGTGACAGCAACAACAAAAGAAGCACATCACAAAATGGCATGAAGTGGAGCCGCACTGAGCTAATTTAAAAGCAAAACAGCGTCTACTAATTAATGTACCAAAGATGGAGATATTCAGTGATACAGTACACGACAAATAGACTTATTATGAGAAATTTGTATAACTGCATTATAATCACAATTATGATATAATTCTCAAGAAACATGTAGCCTATCAATGCAGTGCAATCATCACTCATCACCTGCTCTGGATAGGTGCTCTCACTGGATTAGCTCCCTCTCCCCATCAGTTGCAATGTAACACACTTTGTCCTTTCCGTGTCTCGTTCTTTTATGGTGTATCTTATGATTGACTTTTGCTTACACAATAGATGTTCTCTATAGTACAAATGAGATCAAAATGAGAAAGATTCTAATTTCCAGTTGAAATTCATTTACATCTTTGAAAGTGCTTGAAAATGTATTCGTCAGAAAAACGTAATGGAAGCGAAGCAATGGAAACGTATGATGAAAGTTGTACAAAATTCTAAATTTAAGGCGGGTTGACTGATTCAGAATGTGAACTCATGCATTGAACAACGAGTAAGAAAACATTCCAACTTAAAAGTTGCTTGTAGTTAGCAACACAGTTTCTCTGTTGATGAGCATAATCCCTGCATTGCAACTTTTCATCAGAAGGATTTTTAATGCTGCGTCATTTGTTTTGCACAAGTAAGTAAAGTGTCTTTCAAAACACAAAGGACTTGCATTCAGTCACCTTCACTCTCCTCTGTGAATGTTTGTTTTGATACACTGTGACATCTGCGTCATGTGGAAGAGAGAAGAAAAAAAATCTAAGTCAAAGAGAAGACTTTAAAGCAAAGTTTTATGAGATGAAACGTTTAGTGAGATGCAAGTGCAAGATAGGATTGATATCTTAAAGCTTTTAGGATTTAAGTGCATAGGAAGCTGCAGAAGATTTCTCTCATCAACAGTTTTTTGAATACTAGGAGTGAGGTTGCTCAGAGTTCAGTTTTGTAGTTTGTTCCACCATTGTGGGACCAATGACCTAAAGAGTTTTGCTTGAGATCTTTCACTGTGTATTGAAGGGAGACCAGACTTCTTTCCTTGGTGGAGCGCAGTTGGCAGGAGGGAATGTAGATCTGGATGAGGGAGTTTAGGTACACTAAGTTAAGCTGACCACTCTGTAGGCAAAAGTTAGAGATTTGAACTTGATGTGTTAAATATAAAAATATCACAAAGCCCTATCATTTGAATTTTCTATTATGATTCTTATGGAGTCCTGCGTTCCGTCTCCGCATTCTCTTTCTAAAGTGAAGCCAGACTTTTGACTGTGTATTGCTGCCACACCATGGTGTAGGCTGTAACATTATCCAACTTGCTAACTTCTATCTAATAAAATGAACATGCTGCTTGTTAAGTCAACAGGTCCTCCTGGACGACAGATGTGTACGTGCTTGCAGAGGTTTGAAAGGCATTAGCAGAACCAAAGTTCAGTTTTTGTTAGGGGTAACCGGGAATTGGCATTACTTTAATTTGGAACTTAATCCTAATGATAAAGTCTGTCCCCTTTGTCTTTGCTCTCTGTGCCTGTGTGGCTGAGGGTGGGACTTAGTTTTCCCAAACAAACAAACAAACAAACAAACAAACACACACACACACACACACACACACACAAATGCGCACTCATACATTCACACACACACACACACACACACACACACACACACACACACACACACACACCAGGAGGAGGACAGACGGAGCCAAGCTGATGTAGATGCCCAGGTAGACAACAGTGATGCTGTTCTCTGTACATGCAGTATAAGCTAGAGCAATAAAAGAACACGAACACATCTCGTAAGAACACAAGCTGCACGTTCACACATCATATCTTAAAACGGAACGCATTCTAGCGGACTCAGAGATACCAGCTTCCCCACTCTCACCAGTCCCTCGCTCTGCCAGTGGGACCTGTTCAGCAGTGAATCACATCAGAGAGGAGACCATGGAATCAGGATCTGGTACCAAAGTAAATGTAGCATATTGAAATTGTTTTTAATGATCCCATTACGTAATCTAATTGAGTTTATCACCTACAGAATAAGGCCAACCATGCAGTCAGTTTCAGGACTATAGACAGATCTTCCACACTTCATAGCAACAACATAATTACACTGCAACTGTAACATACATCCACTGTATCTATATATGCACTTTTAGTATAAAACAGCAGTAAAACAGCATGCACCAAGGCATGAACAATAAAGGAACATATCTAAGGCTTTTTAGGATGATCCACCTCTCTAAATTGCTAAATGTACAGTGTATTAATAGTGTTATTATTTTTACAGCTACTGCAACACTAAAATGTCCCTTCCCAAAAGTATCTGTCTATCTATGTATAACTGGTATTTTGACTTTCATTAGAATGTCATGACAATGTAGAGAAACTAATGACAACCACAACTACACTGTAAGTCAGATCAGTGCAGCTTTATCTGATGAATCTGTATACTGTACAACAGTTGCAAAGGTCACACGGCTTCCAGGCAATAACTGGATGTCTGTAATTATTTGATTATTACTATTTGAGATAATAGACCCCGTACTGCAAACATGCTCATCTGACCCTGGTCTTGGTAGGTGTCAGCTGGCCACGTAGAGGGCATTTAACTATTGAAATGCTTAACTTACCACTTTGAAATTCTCAGAGCTGCATTCCGTGCCTCGGTAGGAGCAGGAAAGCAGCATTTCCTTGAGGTCATGGCCTGTTCGTTCGTAGAACTCACGCATGTTGAATGGGCGAGGTTTATACTTGTCAAAGTCTGCCTTCTCCTTCAGGATCTGCAGGACATTTTCCTCTACCAGATGTGGGTCTCGGATCTCATACCTGAAAAGAAAGGTTCTGGACTTAGCTTATCACAAACATGATGAAGCACATTTATAGAACAATGTGCTTTCAAATGTTTTTTTCGTCATCAGACAGACACTAAGAGCAACATAAAAACATTTCTCTTAGTGCATTCTGAAAGTAATGAACTTTTTATTTTTAACAAACACCACCCCACATGCTCAGATATAGCATCTCCTTGTACTGCGGCTGGTTAAAATTTAAGGTTGGAATTACGAAGACACCTTTCAGTGAGGACAAAATTTCTAAGGGTCTTGGTTTTCTGAGTGAAGAAATATTGCTCCTAGTGGAGCCAAGGGTCTGGCTGATTTGTATTTTAATAGATCTGGTTAACAATGGAGGTCTATGGCAAAGATAAACAAGCTAAAACAAGCTGCTGGCTGACAATTAACTGAATATGAATAGAGAAGATTCAATGCTGGTTTTAGCTCTTGTCTGCCGAGTAGGGAGAATAGGATTAATTTTGAAAATGATGGAAATTATCCTTTAAAACCCCTCCTTGTCTTATCCCTTTATCTTCCTAATTAACCAAACATAACAACCCTAATTATATGATCACAAAGATCATGTTTTTTTGTAATAGTGGTTCTATTATATGTTTTCTGAAAAAAAAAGATCACAAAACATCTTTTCAAACTTTTCTTCCAGTATGAATCATGAATGAATTATTGGTCAGATATGAACAACAAACAGAGTAGACATCAAAAAGTCACACAAATTTTAACTGAGTTCCTAAAGGTCCTTTTCGAACATAGTCATTTTCGAAACACAAAATGTGAAACTACCCATGAAAGAGCAAATCATTGACATGTGTTCAAAGAATTTCCATAGACAGCAGAGCAAGGCATAACCTTAGCCTCACCTCAGTTTCATATTCAAATGTGCATTAAAAGAGTTTGGCAGGCAAAAACACATTTTTGGCAAGACAATAGGGATTTACATGTAAATAATTAACAAAGAATCAGAAAAATTGGCACATTCACTCTAACTGAATGAAATGTAAGTATGTGCACATGAGCTTTCCAAGCTCTGCAGTTGTCAAGCCCTCACAATGTTATCCACATGTTGTCTGCAACTGGCAGCCTAGCTATAGCTTGCCAGCCGCCACAAATAGCGCTGAGTGGGACAAAATGGCTCATTATTTAAAAGATGGAAGTATTTCTTTTTCACACAATCATGTTAATCATTCTGCCAGATAATAAGGATTAACTGTGGTAGCTGAGCATTTTCACATAGTAAGCATAACAATGTTTATAATACAGTGCACAGACTATTTAGCATTTAAATCAGAGCAGAACACTTCACATAGCATCTGCAGCAATTTTTACAAAACATAATCAGGTGTATCATGTTGAAAAGCCAAAAGGTTCCCTTGTTTTTTTCCCACACAGCACAAAAAAAACAAAGTATGAAAGTATGATTAATCTGTGTGTATTAACACGCACAAAACTTAAACTCAACTACAATGGACATAAAATAATTTATCCCGTGTCTATGCTTGACAACAAGTACCAGCCTTCAGCACCTGCTCACAGTCATTTACAGATATAAATTAACCTCAATTAACTATTGTGACCCTGCTCAGAGAAAGGACAGCCCATCAACGACCCCTGCTGAGTGATGGGCCACCAGTGGTACAAGCATCCAAATTATGGAGTGCTAAGATTAAGCACTACTTACAGGAATAGGACACACAGAGCCTATCAGAGAGAATAGCACTATAGAGGACTGTGTAATGTTTTGTAGAATTGCCTTAAAAAACAAGACACTGTTTCCTGCCATTTCTTGCAATTTAAAGCGGTGCAAAATAGGAAGATCCACATTTTGATCCGAAGTCCTGAATTTGTGTTTACTGTGAGAGAGCATTAGCCATCTTATAACAGGCTTCATGTATTGTGTTATTTCAGGATGGAGTTGGAGAAAGCAGAATATGAAAACCATAAGAACCAGACAGGAAAATCTGTAAGTGGCTTTGTGGATACTGACAGCAGTGTTATTTATCATAAATATGGGAAGTATTTTAAACTGTAATTGAAGGTAACACTTTATGGATATTCTTAATTCCACAAGGTCAGGTTTTGTCTGTGCTCATGAACACAATGTCCCTTGGTAATGGGGATAACGGAAGATGATCTATGAATTTAAAAAAAATCAAGAATTTGATTATTTCTTTTGGGAGAACTTTCTTAAAATTCAATTTTCCAACCAAATTACACAAAATATAAAATGTTCCACTGAAGCTACAGTGTTGTTAAGCTGCTACAAACAGAATGAAATAAAATATTCACCGTCTGAGACACTATGTGCTGTAATTTGAAATGAGGGCTGTTTCCCTCTACTGTGCTCATAACACTAAAAAGAGATGAGAATCCCTCATGCTTCATGTTGAATGAAGTTAATGGTGCTGTGACAGAGAAGTCTGGGACTATAGTTATGACCAAAAGTTGAATATACTGACACACAACATTGCTATCTAATTGAACACTGGAACAACAAGATCAAGTTGCACCTATGTGCTTACAGAATATAATCCACCAGTCCATTACTATGACAATGTACCTGGGAAACAGCTGTATTGTAGTAGTGTGTAACATATGTGCCACTGTGTTTCTCCACAAATACAAGGCAAACATTTCAAATCATGATGCTGTAATTTCAATTTTCATTAGCAATAGCAGCAGCTGTCTTTTTATTTACAGTGTCTTCAATTTAAAAAAATGCAAAAAAAAAAAAAAAAGTCATGTTGCATAGGCAGCATTGAAATGGCACAACAGACTCGTGCCAACAAACTCTACAATGCAGAGGACCACTTTGTTCATAAATTATATATTATATATAACCTAAGAAAGATTATTCATAATTTGCTACTTTGTCCTCAACACATCTGGCTATTGTTGAAAAAATATCAGGGCAAATTAGGGTTATGTAGGGTTACATTATTACATTTGATCCTACTTTCTCTTTTAACGGCACAAAATCTCAAATGGAAGTGCTCCTTCATACTTGTCTGATCTCCTTAAACCTTATTCTATGTCATGCCCTTCACTCACTGTGCAGGTCTCCTGTCTGTCCCCAGGTTTAAAAAGAAGTCAGCTGGCTACAAGGCTCTTTCCTGCTCCTCAGGCAGTCTGACTCAATAGAGGCTTTCAAATCCAAACTTTAAACTCATTTATATGCCTTAGGCTGAAATTAGTGCTGTACTTGCAGATGTTTTACCTGCTACCATTTTCTAGCTGGTGTGTTGGTTTTGGGTTCAGCATTTAATTAACTGGTAAGAATGAGACAAGTTTACTATATGTAACTGAAAATCACTGATTCTTTTAACTGTTAGATTTTCTTCTTCTAAGCAAATGAGCATCCAGGCTGTTTTCCTTTCCACACACTTGCTCTGTGTCCTTTTTAGGTATGATGGAGAGGAGTTTGTGTGTTACAGGCAATATCTGGGGATGGCACCTGAGAGTTGCTTATCACCTCACTGATTATAGTTTTGTTTATTACTTCCTGTTGTTCTTCTTTTCTTTTCTCTCTCTGCACATCTCATTCACCCTAACTGGTAGAGGCAGACAGCCATCATGTTTTTTTTTTTTTTTAGAGGTTTCCTCCATTAAGGGGGAGGTTTTCTTCTTCACTGTCACCTATTTCATGCCTAAGGGGATTTATTGGGTTTCTCTAAAATTCTGTAAGGTTTTGACCTTACATTGTAAAGTGTGTTGAGATGACTCTTGTGATTTGGTGCCATATAAATACATTTGAATTAAAAGAAATAAACTTGAAATTAGTAGGAAATTGGAGCATGGAGAGAAAAACCCATACAAGCACAAACTCCACTCAGAAAAACCCCAGCTGGCTGGCACTTCTAACTATGAGGTGGGATAGCTAACTACTTACTTTCTAGGTTGTTTAAATACACGTAAGAAACCTGGCCAGGGAAATTCCACATATAATAAGTAATCTGGTTTCTCCTCCACCTCAGACTGACATTGGAAGCCTGTTCACAGATTTTAACTGTATAGTGACAAAAAAAAAAATGCTTCCTTCTTACTTTTCTTTTTTGTGTGTGTGTTCGTGTCACAGCAGAATGACAGCGAATAGGGTCACATGCAGCTGATCCACAACGAACAGTTCTGAATTTTAAAATTCTTTTTATCTTTTCTGTTATTTTGTTATTTGTTTACATGTAAAATCCTAATCAGGGAAGCAAATTATCTTTATGCTATATGCACTATATACACTGCATTACTTGCTTAGTTGTAGCAATGTTTAAATGAATCTCCCTGAAAAGGAAGGGCTGGGTGGAGGAATGTGGATTGACCTTGAGCCCTATCCTGGTTTTTGCTTAAGCTGAATACTGTAGCTTCAAACGATATAACTATTGGGCTATTCCCATATTGTTTTTAATATAACAATAATAATAACAGCAACATTTTTTACATATTGTTACTAATGTTGTTTTTCCTGTTTCACCAACTTCTATTTAAATTGACTAAGCGCATCAAATATACAGGGAGTTGAGCATAATTTAATAAGAAAGATAATGTGTAGGACCCTGAAAAACACAGGTCAAATTACATCGGCCAATTACTGGCTATAAAAGTTGTAACTTTGAAAAAAATTATCACAGGTCAAAAATGCTTCAGTTCTTTCACCAATGTGGGGACTAGATCAGTTCACTGTCATGCTTTATTCTAATAAGAAAATACAGCCTGTTGTGGTATATTCTGAACTTAATTGAATTGTATCCTGAGCCAGTGTCTTATAAGCAACACAAAGCTGCCAGGAGAGCACTTAAGACGCTGTGCTCCGATCCACAAGTCAAGAGGCTTTAGTTGAAGCGCATACAATCACAATAATATGGTTAGATCTTTAATATTGCCCTGCCACTGCTCCCTAAAGCAATCACAACAAACTCACTGCGTTGGGGCGGGGGAGCCTAAATTGGATTATGGGCCACGAGCACTTTAATTTTCTTGTGGGGACTAAAATGAATCAAGCATCTGCATCACTTCGCCACCTCAAGAGGAGTGAGTAAATATAAGCAACCGCTGTTTATTTCACCGCTGTGAACTTTGACTTTGGTCACAAAACTGTATGCTCTCAGGTCACGCCAACAGTTATAAATAATTAATAATAATAATAATAATCTTCATCCAGCAGTTAATACTCCCATTGTATTAAGCTGATGTTATTACCTCAGGCTGTGTCACGCAACAATGAGCACATCTCAATATAATCTCAGGTAATTATCTAATTAGTGCTAATAGAACTCAAACACTAATGAGGATCACATTGTTTGTAAAGTGTCCTTGAAAATTATCACTGAATAGGAAAATGGTGTTGGAATGGCTCCTGATAACAGTTTTGGCAAGTCTTGATCATGCTCTAAAATCAAATAAGGGACAGAGGTAACGTGAACGAAACATACATCTCTATTGTACAGAGGACAAAACAGAAACAAAGTGAAGAAGCAAAAATGAAATTTAACACCTGGCTATAATGGCTCACATTTGATATCTTAAAAACCTCACCTAAACACCAAATTGTCTACTTATGTCTCTCTCCAGCAGTAATAATCTCTCTAGTGAACAATCACAATATAAATGCAAATGAACTCACATTTTAAAAATCAGCTTCAGTCGCATCTCCTTGATTTTGTAATTTTCACATGATGATCTGGCCCCCACATGTCCTCTCCAAAGCACTTTTTACACCAGTCAAATCCTGATTAGGTCCTGTGATCTTGCAGAGACTGATAATGTGTTCAGAGAGTCAGGCATTAGACTTTGTGGTGAATTTAGAGCATGTTTCCAAGCTCGGGAAACATGCAGAAGTCTTGCTTCTCTGACTTTTATGAGCTGATCCAACATTTTGTGACAGCACAGCACATTAGCAACAGCTTTTCTAAAATGACCTTTCATTTGCTAATTATCATATAATTGCTTCTGTGAAATAATACAAATAAAACAGAGCGATTTGTTTATAAGCTTCTGCACAACCAAGTGTGACTTCAACCTGCATAAACACAATGAGAATTTGATTGATTTTTCTTTTTTTCCTTTTTGCCAGAGTGAAGTAAGTTGGGGTAGTTCTGCTATAATCTTCACAGCATCTACGACAGCCTGGCATCACCTCAGGAATAGATATTGCCTGGTGCTTCCTCCTGAGACAGTGATGGACACAGACTCATAGCAACATGACACTTTGTTTTTCCTCTGCCGTTTTCTAACAAAACCCACAGCATGTCGCTTGATATCAAGAAGTTTACCATCCAAAATGTTTTCCACCCAATCAATGTTTAATTTAACAGGAATGTCTGGAGGAAACCCTTAGAACTTTTTATCTAAAAGTTAGAGTCAACCTGTTCTCAATGGTTTTGTTTATCCTCTTAAGTCCTTATCACACACTACCTTTCCCACCCCTGTGAGACTGTCAGAGAGCAATACCTCCTAACAAAACTGTCCTTGTCATCTTTATGAAAACATCACTTACTGTACCAAACTCTGAGTGGGCTAAAAGCAAGGGGATGTTTCCCCCAAGGCCAAATGGAATAGAGGGGACAAGAAAACACGTTTGAGAGAGATGAGAGTGTGTTAATCAGCGGAACAACTCTGTAGCTTAACAAACAGCACTAATTACACAGGGATAAAGACTTGTTCATCACACAGCTTACGAGACACAAGTTAATTGCCTGTGCTTGTAGTTCCCTCCTTCCATCTAAAGTCAACTAGTTACAAAGTCACTTGGAGCAAGTGCCACTGCTTTCATTTTTCAGCTTACTTGTTCATTTACTCTGTGCTTTTGCCCTTATTATCCAGATGCATCTCACTGCTTCCATGAAATCGTGCTGAACCTGTGCTAAGAAAATCAACAAAGTGGAACCCTATATTGATATTGTAATAGTTTCCCATTATGGCTGATGGTAGAAACACAGAGAAACTAATCCACGTAAGACACAGGCACACTGGTTGAAATCTATAACATACATAGCACTAGTACAGCTGCATCGAACCACAGAATGTATTAACTTCCTGTAAGATTACAGCCTGTAATATAGAATCATATACAGAGGTTACAAGGCAACAATATTCACTAGAAATTGGATTTATGTGATTCTAGCATGTACCACAAAGGATTCTGCAAATGTTACTTGGGCTGCAGATCTGTGTGGATCAATATGCTAAAAATAGACTGAGTAACCAAATGTGTGCAAGATGGTATTTAGATATGTTTAGAAGAGACTTTAATATTGCAGAGGTAAGCCCAGCCATTGTCTATTTGCATAAGTGCATGTTACAAAGTAGAGGATGATCATCTGTATTGTACAGGTAAATGTGATGAGATTAAGCCAAATAGTGAGAAGGAAAATGAAGAAATCTAAATTCAAAAGTTTTAACATTGAAAAGTGAGCCTGTCATGGCTGCAGAAAGACTGAATGATCAAAGCAGAGCAGAAAGCAACAAGTGTACAGGGAATGGCAGCTGTGAATCACACACACAGTTCTCCCCACACTTCCTCAGCAGGGGATTTAAAGATCTTCTCATTTACTTATCCAATGCTGATATTCATATCACATGAACTGTAAAATGATAAGAGAAAAAAAACTCCACCTGCAGAATTTTCTCCTTTATCATTTGATATTGACCACTTAGGAACAGCCCATCCATTATCTGTTAATGTTAAATCCCGATTTGAGATTTAAAAAAAGTTGCATTAAATGTTTCAATCAAGCACCGGATAAGCATGTTTTAACAAATTGATTATGTGAACGTAATTCATGTTGTCACACAGGGTTTCATACATACAGCATCTTGCAGTGTGGATTTCAGCTGACGTGTTCTGTAATGTCACTAGATTATTTAATACCAAGTACAACACTAAGCCTTTTCCCTGCTTTCACAAAAGATACCTTAAATATTTTTCCTCAGGCTAAAGTCAGTCCAAGTTCATATTCACAAAGGCTCTGTATGTTCTATCCATGTTGCACATTGTCCAGTGGCTTTCCGAGGAGGCAGGTGAAAAGCACTGCTTCACACATCCATATGACATATGATTTCACCTGAAACAATTCAGCTATTAAAGTCTCAGACTAAGGTTCTACTTCCACTATATATATATATATATATATATATATATATATATATATATATATATGGAGAGAGAGAGAGAGAGAGAGAGAGAGAAAGAGAAAGAGAGAGAATGTGTGAGTGTCTGTGAGTGTATATATGTGTGTGTGGGTGTGGGTGTGTGTCTATTTCCCAAAAGTTCACAAGTACCATCTACATGTAAACTCGAATGGAAACAGAAGATGTGATTTAGTCAATGTGCTTACGGATTTAGTGATTTAATAGTCCTTGATTTGTTTGATTGGATAGCTCCAGTACAGTGTCAAAGTAAACAATATACTGCTTCAGCCAAATGATTCAATCATCAACCATATCTCATACTGTGCAGTGGACACACTCAAAGCCTGAATCACCATATACTAAATCCTCATAGATGGATTTCCCTGAGGCAAATCGCATCATCTAAGCAGCCAGTTGGAGGCCCTGTGCTGAATACTGGTTTGTTTTAACCTACATGATAGAAAAAAATGATTGTAGTAGGTGATGTGGGTTGCTGACTGGGAGGAAATCAAAGAGATTTCTGCAATAAAAGTACTTTTGGCAGACTTGCCTCTCACCTTATGCATACAACACGTAGACCTGTTGTAGTCCTAAACCTACAGGTAAAGGCACAGGTAAAGTATATAGATACGGGGCACACAGACACATACACACCTGCCGTTGAGCAAGGCAAGAAGCTCCCCAGCATGGTACAGGTCGTTGCGCGTCACCTGGCTGAAGCGGAAGGAGTTCAGGTTGCAGAAGGTGACTGCAGGGAACGCCATCATAGAAGCCGCTACCTCGTCCAGCTTGGTGACATGTGGGTACTGGAAGTACAGCTGCACCCGGTCGACACACACCATCACCAGCACACTTACGGAGCCCAGGAAGAACAAAATCCACAGGCTGCGCCTGATATACATGCGCTCATAAGTGAACATGTGCGAAATGCCATGCAGCGTGGATCTGGTGGCAAAAACTTCAATAGGAGCCGGCTTGTACTCCATGTCCTCCGAGTCTGCTTTGAGATCCATTATGTCCCCGGGATAAGTTCTGATGAATGAAGGATAGCGGATTGCAAAAGAAGCAAAGTGACTTTAGAGAGGAGTAGAGATGGTTTATTAATGGGAGGGAGATTGGTGTCTGCAAGTTCACGCCCTTCTACGCATGTGTTTCTCATGCAGCTAGTGAGAGATGTTGCGTCGACGTCAGCCGGCAAAATAGCCAGACATTCACAGCATTTTAGCCAAGATATTCTCGGAATACCTCGTCCTTACACGAACACATGGAGAAAGTGCAGCTAGGCAAAGCGCGCGTTGTACCTCAGCTGTGTTCACAGTTCCATAATAAATAGCCCAGTGTGGAGCGCGCATGGACAGATGCCAACGCTGCCCTCACTTCTGTAATGTTACCGAGTTGATGTTCGGCTTCCACGCTCGTAAAAAATAAAAAATGTGCACACACACGAGAGGACTGCAAAAATGGGGCTTTGAAGGAGAAAACTGTCGAATCGCCTCGGCGAGAAACACAAGGAAATCTGATTTCGAAAATCTAAGCGGTGCTGTGTTTTCTCAGTGTGAAAAGCAGAGAGTGGACTGACTACATGGATTTCCCGGCTCTTCATATGCAATCCCAACACGTGCTGATCGATCCGAATCCACCGAATTCTCGCCTGTTAGCGTTTTCAAAAGCAGTCGTTGGGATGTCCAAGGTTTTTCCCAACCGGGATAAACAGCTGCATCACTGAGGAGCTTGCTCCGTCATATAGCTGCCTCGGTGCGCCTCTGCTCTCTCGTATCCATTCCCTCCTCCGAGCTGCATCCACAACAATGCAGGGATACTTACACTGGTGCTATTTGGATTCTCACTAGTTTATCCTTGAATAGCAGGGTCTGCGAGATAAAATATGCACCTATCCAAAAAAAAAAAAAAAAAAAAAACCAAAGAAGAAGAAAAAACAAAACAATTCCTGCCCGAAATTTTCAGCGCTGTGAATCCAAAGGAAAGCCAACTCGGAGGCGGTCGCGGTTTGCCCGGATCAATTAAATTCGCCCCAAACAGGAGAGAGCGAGGATAGGACGGCATGTGTTTTACACCGGGTGACGAAGTCCAACGTCGGTGACACTAAAGCAATACCTATACTTTACCCCGGAGCGAGCTAAAGTAGTGATCCTACAATAAGCAGGACCCCCAATTTTCATTGAATCTTATCCCCGCTCGGTCTTATGAGCTAAGGCTAATGCTAGCTTAACTAATGACCAAAGTAGCTACCATTAACCTTTACTTTATACTGGTAAAAGTTTATTTCCTTTTATAAAGCGACCTGGTGGCAAAACCTTAACTTTTAAAATCAGTAAACAGTATTAAGTTGGATTTGGGGGTAATTTGCTCCTAATTCCAACCATTAGCTAAGACGCAACTTAAAGGCTAGGGACGTCCCAAAAGTTGGCTAAGGTATGGAGGCCCTGAAGGGCAAAACAAAGGAGTTTTTGGGCCTCTGTCTTTAGTTTCTGTTCATGGGAGCTCACCCCAGGTCAATGCTTTCTTTCTCACGTTACCTTCACTTGTTTCAGAATTTTTAGGCAAGACTATTTTTACATGTTACATCTGTATGATATAATGTATGTTTTTACATTTAATTGACAAAGCTGCTTTTGCTTTTATGAGTGACTTAGCGTCCCAGCATTCTTTAATTTTATTTGTTATTTTAAAGCACTTGTCTAAAGCAAGAGATAAATCCTTTAGTATTTGTTTTGCTAATCAGAAGACCTGGTTTAGAATAATTGTTTACGTGTCTATGTGTGTGTGTTTCTGGGCTTAGCACATTACATTTTATTTTATTAATTTGTCTTAAGTGCTGGTGGTGAAGCAGGGAACACAGTTATGAGCGTGTTCCTATGCAAGTTTCAAGTGCAAATGTGGTTTCCAGATACATCTGATAGCTCAACACACCACACTCTCTAGGGCTGAATTCTAAAGAGTAAAGTCAGCACGGTAGCAAGATAATTCTCAAAGGGGCAGGAGTGAAAATTAATGGGGTATTATCCACTATAAAGAGTTATTTTCATTTTAGTCCTAACACCATAGTTCCTCAGCTAACCATACAGGGACTCCTGAGGGAACCACTCGGTCAACTTGAAGAGAAACTCTCGCATTAGGCTACAGAAAAAGATAATTGAAACATTGTATTAAAGCCCTGTAAGTGTTTTTTTTTTTTTTTTATGTATACTAAATTCACTTGACATAAAACCAAATGAGTGTTTACAAGCTTTTACTGGTTTGGATTCATTAGCTGCCAAACAACCATCCATACCTGCTACTGACACACATTTCTGCAGAAGTGCACTTATAATATAAACATGAGTGTGTGGGTTTAAGCATACATTTATTTTGTAAGTAAAAACAAAACACAGATACATGCACACAACTGCACTCATGTCGTATACTCACATGCACATGCATAAACGTAAGCAATCATGTGTGTATACATGAATTCACTGTATACTGTGTTTCATATAGATATAGACACAGTTTGTACACAGGATAACACGAATCCCTGAAGAAATCTATTTTCTCCCCTGACCAATTCTCTGTAGTTGACTGAATGTAACATCCAAATATGTCAGAGTGAGTGAGTAAGCCAAACACAGGCAATAAGGCAGATGTGTCGCAAGACTGCCAGTGCCAAATCTGTCATAGAAACCGTATTGCCATGAGGCGAGAGGAGCTCACCCATGAAATTGTTCATAATGCGTCCATAATTGCCATTTGCCATAGTATTGACTTTGACAATGTGGCAGTCATCTATAAAGTCTGCGCCCTATATTGATCAACAGTGCTGGAAAGATGAGCCATGCTCTCTTCCAGTAAGGAGACGTGGATTCTTGCTAAACACTGTGCAGCAGTGACATATGTGGGTTTGATATCACCGTATATATATTAAATTACCAAGGTGCATCATGATTGCAGGCGTTGGGTTGGACACTTTAATGGACAAATTTAGCTGTATCATGGTTGTCTGTGCCACAGCGATGGTGGAGTAGCTTACTGAGAGCATACCTCCTGTCCCTTTACATTACACTCAAGAATATGATAGTAAAATGCTCCTCAGAGATACCCGAATGAATAAGCCTTTCTCCACAAAGTCATTTTTCAGTGCAACTTTCTTTGGTGGCTGCTCTTTAGTTCAATTCCGGATAGATTTTCCTGCTGTCCAGACCTACTTATGAATATTTCTATTGGCACCATGAAAGTGGGTTTTTATTTTACAAAGGACATTTTGAAAGCCCAGGAGTTGAAAAGAAATGTTAGACATAGCACTACTGGTGCTCCATGAAATGTGAATGACTTGATTATACTCGCAGATTATGAAGTAAGAGGTGGTGTAAAATTGCAGCCACTACTCATGCCCAATTACTCTGTAAAGCAGTTACTGTATTTTAGCATTTCATCACTTGTCTTTGCGGTTTATAAAGTATTTTATCACAGCTATGAGATTTGTTTTGTTTTTGACATTATTTACTTGTACAATGGGTACATGATCAGCGCCACAGAAACTGAAATCCAGAATCAGAATCTGTAATCAAACGATGTTTGACAATAAGATGTTGTAAGACTAATAACAGAGTCTGAGTTAAAACTCTTTTTCGTCAGTTGTGAAAGAGACAAAATGCTTTTTTTCCCACTCTAACTCAAGCTCTTTAAATGTGAATACACTTGCAACTAATTATTGTAAAACAGAAACACACACTGACTGGTCCTATAAATGCAAGTTAGGTAATAGAAAGGAATGGGGTTGTTTTCTCTAAGCACTGAGAGGCACAGGGAATAGGAGGGAACAAAATGCATTAATGACAGCAAGCCCTTGTTTGTATGCTTCTACACGTACACATGAACATAAAAAGCATACACTTAAGAAGTTTTTAGTCGCTGCCCTCCCATAAAATACTCTTCTTTTTTGTTTTTGCTGTGTTAATTTGCTTCTCTCCCCCATTTTGTCTGATGTCCAACAAACAATGATGTCTGCAGACTCTGGTATAAGTGCTCAGTTCTTTAAAAATATGCATACTGATAAGTGCTAATGCAGCCTCCCATTTTAGTGTTCCTGGTTAACTAGGTTACTACATACCTAATCTAAAACAGTATTTTGTGAAATAACAAAAGTGACTGTAAAACATCCCTGTTTAATGGGCATACACTGTACTGTGGGAAAGAGTTTATGGTAAATATAGCAGTGCTTTATTAAATATGTTACACAAAATGATCAACAAGAAAACCGTAAAGCACTGACCTTATTTGGGTTTCTCAATCTCATTCAGTTTTGATTTATATGTTCCAAACGCCCCATCTGTTCGACCTCAGTGACAAAAATGTAGTGTGATTGTTAAAGACATAATGCATTTGTCAAAATATGCAATGATATAGTGACATGTTATATATTTTCATAGTTTTATTTCAGTCAATTTTGCAATTGGGTCCAGTGTTCTTATTGTTGTAATACTTTATGTTTAGGCAGAAAGCGAATTTTATTTTGTGTTTGTGTGTCAGGTAATGTAATTAACATGTTTTTAAGTTGTTCCATTAAATTCTATTTTAAGGCTACATGTTGCTCCTTGTTGGATTCTACAGTACTTCTTTTTCATAATGTAATATTCTTGATTTGTAAAACATTTTTATCATTTTCATGTATAATAAATTATTTAAACATTTATTTTGTAGACAAACTATTGTCAATTTGTTTGTGATATTGGCTGACCTAGGCCTACCAGACTTTGTATTATGTGATACGAAATGACATGGAGATGCACCGTATTATAATCCCTAATGTTTTAATTGTATTAATTACGTTCAGTTTAAGAACTAATGTGATTTAGGTTGTTAATCATAGGATTTATAGCCTCCTAATGAGTCTCTCATTGCAGTTTACTATCTGCTAAGGACCATTCTCATTTCAGATTAAAAGCCTTCCTGCTAAAATGAAAAACTAAGTGTTTTAAACAAAGCTGAGTTTTAAATTTGCCAAAGATATCAATATAAACATAAGTGCACTGATTGAGCTTAGCTGTAGCAAGAGTAACTATAAAAGATGGGGCTAAGCAAAGGGTTAAATACGAATTTACATAAATAAATAATTGTGCCAAATTATGCTTCCCTTGCATATTACATATACTGAATTGTTGAACACTATAAATGTGGTAGACTAATGCATTTGTAAGGAGACCTGGTTCATGTAGGCACATGGGAAACAAGGTTCGCCACTGACATGTTATAAGGTTGTGTTGGCTTTATTAGATCATTTGGATTTCACTAATGAATAGAAGAGGTTTACACATGTGAGCATTGTCCAATATCCTCTCCTCTCCTTTCCCCTCGTGTCCAGCTTTCCTTTCAGCTCACTCCATGCAGACTGGCTTTTACTTTGGCCAAGGCTACATTATGTGCCAATGATCTCAGAGGGAGCTGGCAGGGAATGTGAATACACTCTGGGGTCCCATTGACAAGTCTCTTCAGTTATCATTGGGCAAACACAAAAAAGAGAGAGCAAGAGGCTCTTGACCCTGATGATCTTTTGGTCCTTTTCCCGCCCACACCCAGAACCTGCTTCCAAGCAAATTATGTCTTGGCACTGGTCCTGATGATGACATCATCAAAGGGTGACAGACAAGGTCCTTATAGACAGATGGTCAGTAGATCTAATAATGAGTAGCTGCAGGTTTCAGTCCAGACAAATGTGTCCTACTCTAGTGTGCAATGATCATTATCAGTCAAGGACGCCGTTATCGACAGCAGGGGAATCCATCAACAGAAAGCTTCGATACCCCCAATTGAGCTTTCAGTTAGGGTGCTTAACAAGACGTCTTCTCCCTCAAGTGATGTTATCCTTAGGCATGTGCAACTTTGAAAGGCTAATACTTCCCTACTTCCCTGACCTGTTATTATGTTCTTGTTAGGTGATTCGGGAGCAAATTGTTCCAGGCTAATGCTCAGCAGCGTGTTTACAACCCCTCCAGGCTCTTGGGGGAATTGCCTGCAAAAATAACACACACACCAAATAACAGAGCAGTAGTTACGAAGGTGGAAAATAGCTATTCTTACTTTGATCCTCAAGTTAGACACGCGCCTGTTCAAGGACTTATTCTATGGTAGGTATTTGGAGCTACTGCTAAAAGGCCTAGCCATTTTATCTCTGGCCACTTTGATACCAATGCATGGTTTGCACAGGTGAAAGACATGGTGGAATGCAATTTGTGGATGAGGACATAGTGTCGTCTGACTACTGCTATTTCTGCACCTCTTTGAGTGGTCGATTGTGTCTGAACGTGGGCTATTCATCTGTGTCTTTAGTTCAACACAGCGCCAGGTCTCTTTGCTGTAAGATTAATTGTCTGCCTTTGGACGAGAAGTTTGAGAATCATCATCCACAAACTTTGTGTGCTTGCAGCCTTAGGCCAGATCCAAGATCAGTGTCATGATATATTTGGAGAGCTGGTAATGCGAGACCTTTATGCTTATTTTACACTCACTCTGTTGACATTTTAACAAATCAAGGCACCAGACAACCCCTGTGAAATGTTGCAGTTAATGTGCTGTTGTGAATATTTTTGCTCGGGGGCAGATTCTCTTTCACCATTGACGTGCACAAAAAACAGCTACGATTGTATTTAATATTCTAAAAGGTAAGCAAATAATCGTATTACTCTTTATTTTTATTTTTGGGGGGTGGCTGTTGCTCAGTTGGTAAGGCAGTCGTCCACAGACCACAGGGTCAGTTGCTTGATCCTGGTCCCGGCTTTATGTTGACGTGTCTCTGGGCAAGACACTGAACCCCAAACAGCCCTCTCCCATCCCCAGCTGTGCATTTCCGGTCCAAGCCCGGTAGAAATTGGGGACTGTTGCGTCAGGATCTGCTGTGGTGACCCTGAACTCACAGGATAAGCTGAAAGGGAAAAAACTATTTATTTTTATTTTTTATTTTTTAAACAAGCTGCTCAACTCATCACTGCTAATTGCGTGATGACTTGTGAGCTCGTTAGTGCCTCACAGTTTTAAGTGATTGGTTATTGTCCACAGCTTAAGCGCCTTTATGGGACAGCATGAGAACTCCACCTCAGCCTCTTCCATACAGACTTCAACTCTCACGATGAATGCAAAAGGACATTTAAATTAGCCTTAAGGAGGAAATAATCCTAATGACTTCTATTCATTAACAACAAATTAAATATTCACATGCAGGCCTCCCTCCATCCTCCCACACCCCTCTTTTGTCTGTGTCTCTTATTTCATTGGTGGTCTGCTGTACAGTAGTCTGCTGCACATGAGAAAAAGGCAAAAGTAAATTATATTGTGCTACTGCACGTACGAGATATGGGCTTAACAAAATGGGCAACTAATAATTGCACCATGACATGAAAGGAATTCATTTTCATTGAAGAGAACAGACAATTCGGATAGAGACATGGGGAATATTCCTGAGACAATCTGAGATTATCTTTTTATGATTGACCAGGCAGTTGGTTGGCCACATGGGCTCTACTCAGTAGCTTTACCTCAAATTGTTAGCTCTGTAGGGCAGAATAAAATACAGAGACAGGGGCTGAGTAAAGCCCTCCACTACTCTTA
Organism: Channa argus; assembly: GCF_033026475.1. Lineage (NCBI taxonomy): Eukaryota > Metazoa > Chordata > Actinopteri > Anabantiformes > Channidae > Channa > Channa argus. The sequence goes on along the minus strand of NC_090201.1, from coordinate 20,675,056 downwards.
AGAATAGAGCATCTATTTTCAATGAAACCAGGTAAAATATGTAAGTGTAATGTGAGTGTACCAGTCAAGAAGAGCAGGAGAGGAAAGCCAACTGTATAATTCCCCTAAAAACATTATGCGCAATTTCAGTGACTACGGCCCATTTAGATTTGGATGTAGTTTGTAGAATTGCAACAGGTAAACACCACCACACACATGTCATTACATCCTTATTCTTTCCACTAAATGGTAGCTGGCTTTTTATCCTGCTCGAAATATCTGTGTATTTTAAAATGCAAATGTCTGGAAATGAGACAAGATTCACTTTTGATCACAATGGTGAGTTTTTTAGACATTAAATGGACAACTCGACAATTCCACACCATTGCCATTCTAAATTTATTTCCTTTGACTATTCAGAGTTACTCAGGTCCAAGTTAATTTTCTTATTTCTAACTCTGGCTCATAATGTAGACAGTAGTCATGCATGAAAGTAATATTGCACAGGCCAGTGAAGCTCTGAGATTGCGTTCACTGTCTCTTTGTACTTCCTATTGTCAGTGGTAAAATGTGATTGACAGAATACACAAGAGATTAAGAAAATCTGACGTTGGCTTAATATCAGAACTGTATTGTTAAACTTGCATTATCTTCAGACCTCAAACTGCCCAGTTTCACCACATTACACTGTAACACCACATTACAACACTTGCTAAAACTGATCAGATACGTCTGCCGCCTTTTGATGGTTTATCAAACTGTCGTGGAAAAAAAACGTGTTCATAGTAAGAAAGAACTCAAAAATTCATGCCGTGACACATTAGTCTGCAAATTAAGAAGTCACTGTTATCACAGCACACTTATTCAAACTGACTGACGCTCCCTTTGTTAATATGTGCTAATTGACATATAGTCATTTTTCCTTTTTCCCTGAGGAATAATTATTTTGACAGCCAGTGACAGGTACTGTATGAATGTGCAGTGCAACAAAAACATGCTTTACAAAACAGCTGCACAAGCTCCCTTGAGTTGGATGTGGTTGTTTTAATTAGATTTAGGATATCACATTGATATCACAGTACATGCTGCTCGATACTGTACTAACTTTTTAAGAGCAAAATTCATGCTAAAGCTTATGTTATCTTTATTATGTACTATTAGGTAATACTTCATCAGTTTTTTGTTGGAAATTTTAATGACCATTTTCAGTTAAAGTGTGGGTATAACATATTAAAGCCTGTTTAATGACCCAACTCCTGGCACGCATAGCAACAAGGAAGAAGCAACATGCTAGACCTGCTTTTAATCACATCTCGTCTTTCCTCTATCACTCATTTAGGGAAGCTTAGAGCAGCAGCCTCCTTTTCCACTCCACTAGACACTATCACTGCTGCAACCGCGGGCCAGGACCCAGCAGCAGGGCTGCAGCTGAGACCATGGTAGATTGGGAACAGGGGAGAGGGAACAGTCAAGGAAGTAGAGAGGATGGAGATGGATGAACAGTACTCCACAAGATCAATCAGGCACTCGAAGCCACAGTGGATCATCTTTCTCGAGCAGCACGTTACCACCACTGCCTTCATCATTGCCCCCCATAAACCACATCACCTCACCACCTATTGTATACAGCACCTTTTTGCCAGACATATAAAGAAGGAGGCAGATGGAAAAAAACAGAGAGGAAGGATTCATTAGAGGGAACATGAGCTAACTTCCTCAGAGAGAGTGAGAGAGAGAGAGAGAGAGACAGAGAGAGGGAGAGGTTAGGGGTTGTATAAGGATGTATCGATTGTTTTTACTGTGCTATAATTGCAATTAACACTTGCGAACAGCCCAGTGGATCAGTTTCTCTGCTGTCACCCAGCAGGACGCATGACAGCCTTGATGCATCCATTCACATTTTTTTGGCCAGCAGGGAATCGTGCTAATACACTGTTAGTCCCTGTGGAGTGTGTGTAGATTAGTGCCACGGTGCGCAGCATTTAGTGCTTCAGCTCCTCAAAAACTTTAAAACCATCAGGTGGCTTTTAATGGTGTGGTGGATAGGGGTAAGCTTGGGAAAAATTCATAATCCTGCTATGATTGGCAGTCGTCAGGAAACACAATGCATCTTACTGAAAACAATGAACACAATGACAACTAACAGTACAAACAGTAAGTAGTTGTTATACTTTTAGGTGAGATGAATACTGACTTCCTGATATGGGATCCTGATATGGGATCAAATACACATAAAAAAAGAGTCTCTTGTTGAAGTTCCCAGATATCTTTCTTTATTTTTAAGCTATAGGATTCTTTTGGTGTTGGCTCATGAAAAAAGAGAGGAAAAGAAAAGGCTACATTGTAGGTTTGCAACATAACATGGCGTCTTATGAGAAACAGCTGGCTCCATGAAAGAGTTCTGCGTGAGATGTCACAATCACTGGTTTAATTCTATTTATAACGCCATTATAGAAAATCCTCCCTCATGCATTTGCAAACTTTTGGTGTTGGCTCACAAAAAAACAGAGGAAAGGAAAAGGCTACATTGTAGGTTTGCAACATAACATGGGGTCTTATGAGAAACAGCTGGCTCCATGAAAGAGTTCTGCGTGAGCTGTCACAATCACTGGTACATTTTTATTTATAACGCCATTATAGAAAATCATCCCTCATGCATTTGCAAACTTATTTCACAGAGTTAATTTTAGAATATAATCTTAGATCACAGGACACATATCTGCTGTCTGTCCCTAGTGTAAAGACTGAGATGAGAAAAAGGTTTTATGTGCTCTGCTCCAGCTACTTGAAAATGTTTTTCAGAGAGAAATTACATGAAAGAAGTAGGTATCCCAGACTGAAATCAAGGCTATCATAAAACCTCTGGTAAATTATTAATTTGCAAAATATCTATTTTTAGCTTATTTTCACTTTCTAATTAACCCATTTTGCCCAAATATATATTTATTTTGTGTGCTAGATGATGTCCAGCAGTAATCCAGACCACGATGTCGTCAGGTCACCCTTGGAGAACAGTTTTTTACCTGGTTAAAAATAAAGACAGAAACTACAGTGCGACATGCAACTTTTGGGAATCAAGCTGTCTTAAGTCCATCCAGGCATCACATATTTATGCTGTGTCAAAGTGTCCCTTGGATTTGAGCAGAGTATCTTTGCATGTCAGCATGTGATGCGCAGGGTTAAACCTGGTTAGAAGGCCAGGCCTCTCTCAAAAAACATTATAAGGGAAGATTTCTGCACTGCTGTCATTGCTGTTCTGTTGTGACAGCCCTTCACATTAAGATAAGGAGAACATCTCTAGTAAAAAAAATCATTGAAATAAGCTACACACTGAAGCTTTAAATCAGTTACTGGTTGCCGCCAGTGTGGTGAAAATCAGAAGACCTTTCTCACTAATACATATCTTAGTGTTGCCTTATGGATTTGTGAGAATTTCAATCAGGATTTGTGTTGGAAACAGCATTTCATGCCAGCACTAATTGCAGAACATACTGAAATTAATGACTGTGCACTAATGGCAGCACTCACTTCTTTCAGTAGAGTTTGAATCTTTCTCTGGATGCAGTTAGAAATTTTCAAATAGTGTCACATTGGCATAATCAACAGTTAGCCTGTGATAACCACAGACTTTCTATCAAAGACCCAATCAGTGCATCCCATTAATTTTTTCTGGAGCCTCAGTTTCCTCTATGTGTGTGTGTGAGAGACATCTTTATGGGAACCAAATCGACTGTTCATTAACGAGGGGAAGCTGTATCAAGAACAAACATCTTTAATTAACACATCCCCACTTCCTGTCTTTGATCTCCTTATTTGATTTATGCCTCTGCAAGAAAAGGTTGGGGCGGCGGAGAGGTATGCGAGGAGTTCGGAGGGGACGAAGATGCTGTATGAGAAAAAAGCTAAATGGTGGAACCCCTGCTGATCAGGAAATCTTGCAGCACCAGGACCTTTTCCCCTGTGTGTCAAGGGGCCTGCTCAATTACCAGTCAGCGCTATCTCTTTAATAGTGTGATAAGGCAATAATCCAAAATCCATACAGTTTTAATGACTTCCTGTCTAATTAAGAATTGTTTTATAAAAGGAGGACACACAAGAGACCTTCCCATTGTCCAGAAAACTATTGTTGGAAATATCAGCATGACCAGTTAAGAACTACTAAATGCCTTTTAAAAAACTATTAATAACAATAATTTACTCACTTTGCGTGCTTAAAGCATCAAGCAAATTATTCTACAGCTCAATGTCAAAGAGGTTTGAGTGAAGTAGAGGAGAGAAATCTTCTTTTACTCAGTTCTCACACTGGATTTAAATCTTGCAAGCAAAGAATATAGAGTTTCACTTTGTCTTCATTTTAGTACAACATCAAAATCTGAAACACAAAATGAACTTGCATGAAGATTTAGAAGTTAAAAAAGAAATTCCCAGGGCTACCCGCCCTATGTCCATCATCTGTCTCATATTAAATAAATCTGAAATGTGTTTACAGCACGTGTCTATGTGTGATCAGGGGAGATTTTGCGTTTGTAAGACTTTAGCCCCCTCTAGTGTTGGGCTGTGATCCTGTTCTGTTTGCCATCACTGCTCTGACTCAGAATATGTGTTCAGAATTATTTTTAATTCTGAACACATACAGGCACAGAATACAGGCAGAATAATGCCTGTATTGTAGAAATAAAATACACCTACTTCAGGTTTTAATCATATATTTTACCTAAATTCTTAAATTCAATCTGTAAATTACTTCGTTTAACCCAATTTCCCCCTGCAGGTCATTCCAGGCCACAGGAGCCTGTTCACCTCTGTCAACACACACAAGAGATATGGATCCTGTGATCTGGGAAATTATCACATGTTCTTTTAGCTCAATTTACTACGATATGAGAGGATTTTGCAGAGAATTGCTTTGCTAAATGAAAATACACCAGTTAAAATAATCACTTAAAGAAAAGGCAAGTAATGTCACCTACTCAGTAGACTCATGTAGACTTCTTTCTTAACTAAGACTGAATTCCACAGCTGCAAATACCACAGCTCCCATTTTTATTAGTCCAGTATTTTACTTTTCTCAGAACGTTAATAGCCTAGTAGTTGCTAAAGCAAACACACAGAAATTTTTGTATTTATATTTGAATTTTCATGATTAGGTCTAATCACAGTTTCCTGTTTTTACATATTTATGTACTGTTTTTATTTTTTATTTTTGGCTTAGATAGTCAGAGGAGAATTTAGATGCTTGAAAAATGCTGCAATAACAGAATAATGTCCACTGTACAGTCACACAAAAAACAGGCTCAGTGAAGGAAAAGGGTGGATTGATTTTCCATTTTAACATATACTGTACCTTTCTGTCAAACCTCTTGTTAACATGTAAAAATCCATGTCTAATGTATTGTTTCCAACAATCATAAGGTCAGAAAATTATCATTACATCTAGTGGACTTTATCAGCCAACAAAAAATCACGAAAATCTTATAAGACCTTTGAATCACTGTGACTCATGTCAAACACATATCCTTGACAGTCTACGTGTCATTTTTGATTCTGAACTTCTTTCTACTGGTCCGTGCAGGAGGTGTAACCAACTGTGATAACACTGTGTGAGACAGACCACAGGTGCATACCTGGCTTTTGTCACAGGGGAAAGAACAGCCACACTCTTGTGCAGCAGCTGAAGGTCAAGTTAAGGTATAAAAGAAGGACAGGAGCGTTTGTACCTTGCAGAAACATTCTGACACACTGCAGACATGCTTAGGTTTCTGGTGTTGACAACTCTCGCAGCCTTGGGTAAGAAAATGACAGCACACACTGCGCTGTATAACCATTCATTATTCATTTTATTCTGTCTCATACACTCTCTTACTATCTGTTATCAGTCAGTCAGCACATCACTCAGTCACTCACTCTGTCATCAGTCAGTCTGTATATCAGTCACCCTCTCCGTCATCCAGCGAGTCAGTCATTTTTAGTTTAGTCAACACACAGGAGCTCAAGATAATCTGGCACAACAATACACTCTACTTAAATCGCATTTCCTGTTTCTATAGGAAATTATATTTCAGCAATTTATGTTTGAGGTGTTCTGGGAAAGGATGTATAACATGATTCCTGTGTTTTTAACCAGTGCTGGCTGAGCCCCAGCCCAGGTACATAGAGCAGATCTTCGGGAGGGTGGTAGGTGGTGAGGTGGCCAAACCCAACTCCTGGCCCTGGCAGGTAACCTATTGTAACACAGAGTCAGTACTTCCATGCATATTTCATGCGTGCATTGTTTCAGCTGCAAAATAAACTGATGTTTAGAGACCGTGCCAACACAAAAGTCATCAGATTCATGAATTCCATTTGAAGTATGATGGTCCTATTTTCATTTTTAATATCAGGTCTATTCTTCTGTCCTAGATCTCTCTTCAGTACAAATCTGGGAGCAGCTACTACCACACATGTGGAGGAACCCTGATTGAGAGAGGCTGGGTCATGACTGCTGCTCACTGTGTGGACAGGTATCATGATGATTAACTAGCTGTGTTTCAGCTGCATCTGTGCACGGCTTTTGATTATTTTGACTTAAATAGAAAATAATAGTAATCTTTGTTCAATTCATTGTTTACTCTTATCTTGAGACCCATGCTATGATTTATTTCAGTGTTTTTAAATGTCACCAGCATGAGGACACTTCTCATAGCCTCATTTATAACTGTCACAAACCAAAGGAGATTCGTTTATTTGATTAGAAAGAAAGAGAAGTCTCTAAACAATGAAGTTAAAACATCAACAAAATCCAAAAGAATTCAAAAGTTTTTGTTTTTTTTACAAACTATATCTGATCAGTGATTATTAATATCTTTTCTTTTTTAATAAAATCATTACAGCAACAGGATATGGCGCGTCATTCTCGGGGACCATGACCTGAAGGTTAACGGTGGCACAGAGCAGATTAAGGAAGTCAGCAATGTTTACATCCACCCCAAGTGGGACTCATATCGGGTGTCTAATGGGTGAGGATTTCTGAGATTCATAAATTTGAATGATCTTTCATCTGCGATGGTTTTGTTGATTTAAAAACATTTTCTCCTCTCTTTCAAAGGAAATCCATTTCTCTAAATTCTCAAGTATTTTTGAACAAATCCGTATACTGTAAGCTTTCACAGGGTAAATGTATCAGTACTGTAGGTGTGTCATTCTGACCCTTTTCCATGATCCTTTTTTTGGTTGCTTCTGTTTGACCCACGGACTTCTGTCTCAGGTTTGATGTTGCCCTGCTGCGTCTGTCCACTCCTGCCACACTGAACTCCTATGTGCAGTTGGGCTCCCTGCCTAACCCTAACGAGATTTTGCCCAACAACAACCCCTGCTACATCACCGGATGGGGACGCACCTCCAGTGAGTTGACTGCACGCTACTGCAGGGCCCCTGCCGCTCTAAAAGCTGTTGTTGTAGCCTTTTCGTAAAACTTAACGTCTTACTTTTCCTTTGTCAACATTTTCCAGCTGGTGGTCCCCTGCCCTCACAGCTCATGCAGGCCTACCTTCCTCTGGTTGACCACAAGACCTGCTCCAGCCCTGACTGGTGGGGCAGCACTGTCAAGACAACCATGGTGTGTGGTGGCGGCGGTGCTGAAGCTGGTTGCAATGTGAGTCTCCTTCTCCGTACTAAAGAAAACAAGGCTATTACTAAAAATCAATTATTACATCTTCATTTAACTCGCACGTGAATAAATATTAACAAATAAAAACACAAAGCAGAGAAATTATTCCTGTAAAAAACAGTCCACACATCATCTTAATCGCTTCTCATTTATTGGAGTGCTGCTGCCTTTGCGGTATTTTTCTTTTGTACTGAACATTCTCTCTTTGATCTACTGCCTCTCAGGGTGACTCTGGTGGACCTCTGAACTGCCTGGTTAATGGCAAATACTACGTCCATGGCATTGCCAGCTTCGTGTCTGGCATGGGATGCAACACTCCCAAGAAACCCACTGTCTTCACTCGTGTGTCCGCCTACATCGACTGGTTGGACATGGTCAGTAGGAGGTTACTACATGTGTATCTATAATGTGTGAATAACTTAGTGAATACAACAATGGGATCATCATAATAATCATTATTTGCTCCTTTTCTTTTCCAGATCATGAGCAGTTAAGAGACACAAAGAATCTGCCAAATTTGACCACTGTTCCATCTGCTGTGCTCGTTCACTTGTTGGTCTCATTCTGCAAAAATAAACTTGATAATTGTTTTTGGCATCAAGACTCATTTGTCATCAGAAAATGTATGCATACCCACCGATTTAAATGCCATCAGGGGAACATTTGCACTGGTTTAAGCATCCAACTATCTGCAACAAATAATTCACAAAGGATCCATAAAAATGAATTTACTTCACGTATTCAAAGTGTAGCCACAGGTTGCGAAAACAAATGTTCAGCACTTTAGGTCTAAACATATATGGAAACGCTTTTCGTGTGTCAGTAAATTCAGTTTGATGTGTCAACATGTTGTCACACACTTATCACAAAGACGATAATGTGTGAGATGGCCAACAGGTGTATTTCTGACCACTGCTAAGCTCAGCAGATGGTCCACAAGAAGTGAAGGTCAGCTCAGTGTATAAAGCCAGACATGCTTTTAGAAATGTGAAAAGTTGCTGCAAACATGCTTCCGTTCCTGCTGTTCACCGCTCTCACAGCAACGGGTAAGAAATGCCAAGGCTGTACGGTAAATACTCTGCTGATGAAAAATACTATCTTGCTTATGATAAAAATAGACACAATTAAGGCAAGATGAAAGTGTGTTCAGTAGTGTTTTGATGAGCCTTCGCCTGCGCTACAGTGCTGGCTGAGTTGGAGCTTCAGTCAAACTACACAGAACTCAGCCCTGCCGGAAGAGTTGTAGGAGGTCAAGATGTGCCGAATCACACCTCCTGGCCTTGGCAGGTACAGTATAACGTGACCAGACAAATCATGAAAAAATTGTGTAAGTTCAGGATATTGATTTTTCTACTTAGTATGGGGAGCAGATGTCTAAGTTGGAGCTCAGACCTGCTTTACTCACATTAGTGACAAACAAAGCTGGTCTTTTAGTTTAAAGTTTAACATTTTGACATGTCATGAGTTAACGCTGATACCAAATTAATATGACAATCTTTAAATATGAAGCCACATCCAGCAGCCCCTAAGCTCAGCACAAAGAGTAGAAGAAAACAGCCAGCACTGTAGAGACGTTAAGCATCTTATCTTTTAATTGTTTGGTTTTTGAATTGGACATCGTAATGACACACACAGATCACCCACAACAATAAATCTGTCCGGTGGTTATAATGTGGTAGACAGAGGTCAACACTGGCCTTGAGTGGACTTGAATGATTTGTGTGACTTGATAAAATGTTGTGAGTCCTGCTCCAGGTCTCTCTCCAGCACCACTCAGGGGGGTCCTATCACCACTTCTGTGGAGGAACACTGATCAGAAAAGCATGGGTTATGACCGCTGCTCAATGCGTACACAGGTATCACACAGTTACTGTTATTACATCTCACATTATCCTGATCTGATAAAGCTAATCCGCAAATGTTATTGTGGTCTGTTGGCTGGTCCACCATTTTGGTCCAAACTGGAATATATTGGATGGATTGTCACGGAATTAGCTAAAGTTATTTATGCTGCTGATCCTGATTCTGATCAGACTGACTTTTTGACATGTCATCAAATTTAATACAGACCACCAGGAAAAACTGTTGCACTGTAATGTTGCTGATCCTTTAACTTGTCGATAAAAATGTACATTTGTTTATGATGAATTACCATTTCCTGACCCATCATCCTGAGATGTACTTTTATTGCCAGTTGGCCTCTACTGGGATGATAAAATAAGCTAAAGTGGTAAACAGCAAAAACAATAACAAAGCACCACTTTGCAGAACAGCCTTGTTCTATTTGTTTTTGTAGTTGTGTTTTACTGTTTTACATAGAAGCAAACTAATTTCAGCTAAAACAGTTACAGCTCGTTCCGCGTGGTCCTCGGCGACCTTGTCCTGCACTCCAGCCACGGAACTGAACAATTCAAGAGTGTCAGCCGTTTTGTTGTCCATCCGGAGTGGAACAGTAACAGCATCTCCTCTGGGTGGGTCCTTGGTCTTTTTAATTTCAATAGGTCTTATAGGTTTCACTGCCCTCGAATAGAATATACTCTAACTGTGCACTGTTCTCTGTTTATATCAAATACAAAAGCTAATCTAATGTATTTGATCAGCATGTATGTTGTGATGTCATTCCAATAGGACCATGTTGTGTTGTGATTAAGTGTCTACTAAGTTTCAAGCATCCCCATCATTTGACTAATAGTAATGACATCGCTCTGTTGCGGCTGTCTTCTGAGGTGTCCCTGACCTCCTATGTGAAGCTGGCCTCTCTTCCTCGTTTTGGAGAGATCCTGCCCCACAACAACCCCTGCTACATCACTGGATACGGACGCATCTCCAGTAAGTCTGATGACATCTTCATGTTTCATGTTTCTGGCCCTTACGCTGTGAAGAGACTCGGTATCTCACGCATGCAGTGGCCCAAGTTTATCTCTCGGCTCTCTACCCTCAGCCGGTGGAAGCATGTCTTCCAGAATGAAGCAGGCCTCCCTTCCTATTGTTGACCACCAAACGTGCACGAGCTCGGGCTGGTGGGGCAGCACCGTAAAGACCACAATGATCTGCGCGGGAGGAGGTGCTCAGTCAGGATGCAACGTGAGTGTGCTGATGTTATAAGTCTGAGAATATTAGAAATGAAGTATACCTGTTACGCATGCTGTATATCATTTAATGCATAGTGGTGACAACGAACCTGTTTCATCCCTAATTTAATAAAACCTTTGCTAATCTCTGCACAATACAACCATTTCTTGTTTTCACTCCAGGGTGACTTTGGTGGTCCTCTTAGTTGCAAGGTCAACAACAGTTGGTACGTCCATGGCATTGCCAGCTTTGTGTCTGGTATGGGATGCAACACTCCCCAGAAGCCCACTGTCTTCACTCGTGTTTCTGCCTACATCGAGTGGATGAACTCGGTCAGTATGAGAGTTATATGTAACATTTAATTAACCTCATAATAACCTATAAAAACTCCTCATATCTTCTGCTACTTGTACTCGTTTAATGGAATTCATTAAAAGTTGTAATTGTCTATATTGAAAATAAAAAAACTGAAATTAAGATGGACATTAATACTTACTGAATATGTGGACATTTCATCTTCCAGGTCATGAACAGTCCATAAAACCGATGATTTTGCTGCAGAGGCTGCTACTCTAACGTGAGCTTGTTCTCCATCTACATTGAATGACCCTGTTCAAATCTTTTACTATTAAACATTTTCAAAATCATAATCTGTGTTAGACAATTTTGTCTCCATGTCAAACTTTTGTCCACAATGCTGAGAAAATCTGAAGCTTTCCCTAAATATTCCCTCACTCATTGCATTTTACATAATATTTGTCACACATATCGTGTGACATATGATGTAAACCTCACCCGCACACAAAAACACTGTATCTTCAACAATCCTATGATCTAATATTCTGCATTTCCCATTTTAAGCATTATCAGTACTCTCCAAGTTCAATTCTGTGACACTGTGACATAAACAGGACAAATATACTACACAGACAGTGCACTAAGGGCTGTACCAAGGACATGATTATACTATTTCTTTGAGCAGTTCTGTGTAAATGCTAACATTCATAATAGTTTGTCCTTAAATAGCCTCATCCTTTTACATTACTTTTGTTTTTTAATTCAACCCATTACAGTTATAGATATTATTGGTCTGATAGGTGCTTTACAAAAATAATGTTTGTAACCCTGTCTGTTGCCTCTCTGCGGGCTTTGTGACACTTCAGATGGAAAAGGCTGCAGGGAGCACTGAGGCTCTGATGGAGGATACAGCACAGTCTGCCTATAGTGGGAATTACAGAAATGTCGCAGCGTTCAGAATGGAATTAACTTTAACCATAGTACAGACAGACTGCTTTGGCTGGACAAATGTACAGTGGCATATGCTGTTTATCTAATTTAAATGTTTGCTAACATTGCAAGGTTGTTTTACTGAAGAGAGTATTTTCCATTAATAAATGAAAAGCAGGGCCTGCGTAGAGGCTATAAGTATCATTTAATTGTGCTGGATTTATTGGGTAATATCTACTGTGCATGGCCCCCAGCAACAGTATGCTTTTACTTTTTTACAAGATTGCTGAAGTCGATATTTTGAACCAGGATCTTTAAAGTTGAAATAAAGAATTCTGTTCTCCACATACTAAATAGATTAGCTCATTATCACATTTTTAGTTTCAGTTTTTTTAATTATAAGATAGTTTTTGTTGTGGCTGTTTCCTCCAGTTTCCTGTCACGCTGAACTGGCTGCTGGTTGCAGCTGAATGATATTTTAGAATTTTTAAATGATAGTGTTTTAAAGATGAAGATGGATAAACACTGTATTTTTATACTGTGAGGCAACAGTATGAGATCACAAATAATCCTCACCTGCTGTAGTCCTGTTAGAGAAGGGCAGATAACACAGCTCAGGTCACACAGCATGTCGTACAGTATATGAGCTTTCTGTAAGTGTCGCTCCGCAGCTCCTCGACACTAGGTGGGATTTGTGGTCTTCAGAGTAGAGCAGTAGAGATAATGGTTGAGCCTTGTTCCGGGAGCCTCTGTTGGGTAACACAAAGATCCCAAACTTTGGAGAATCCTAGAATTTCCCATGTGTGTTTATGAGTAAAATCTAAATCAAGAGATTCAAGATTATCCGTCATCTATGACCCGTCTCTGTTGAAACAGGTCTGCAACAGCGATTTCTACAGAAGAGATAATTGCATTATTACTTACACAGGGCCTTGGTAACATGTATCAAAGGCTAAAAGGGGAGTTTTGCACTGCAGCCTGTGGCTTCTCAGGCTTTAAACAGCGACCTTTATTGAAGACAAATAAACAACATGTAACATACAGGTTTTTCTCTACATGGTCACCTCTGTGACTGTGTGAAACTACTTCACTACACCAAGGTTATGTTGCCAGACTCTCCCGCTTGTATGAAAAGAGCTTTCTAATCAAACATAAATCTTTTGAACCAATGTACTGTATAGTGAAAGTTGCTTGTGGCATATGTTCTATGCAAAGTACTTGATCACACCGAGCGACTGAGTGAAAATATGCCTAGTCCCTATGGAGCCTTACATTATTGTGTAGGTATAAAATGGATCTTTCTGGAACCTGTCCCAGTAGTTGATTGTCTCCAGTTGGCTCCAGGTGACCAAAAAGAGAACAAAGTCATCCACACTCACGCTGCAGACGAAAATGCATCTGAAGATGGGTTTTAACAGCAGGGGTGCACTTGGAGAAAATGCCAGAGTGTGTCTGTGTGCTCTAACTTTGGCAGGAGGTAAGTGTGCTGTGAACAATGACTTGAGAGTACAAGGAAAGAGAGGGACATATGCTGTACAGATTGTAAAGTCCCTTGAGGCAAATGCGTGATTTATGACAGTCGGCTATGCAATTAAAATTTTATTTGAATTGATGAGGGCAAAATATGAACGTCTAGATGTGGTACAAGACTTAAAGCTAAAGCTTTAAAGTAAAATGGATGTGGCACATATGTGTTGCTTATGTGTCACATTATCTACAGTCAAAACTTGTAAAGGAAAAACAAATTGTACAAAACAGTAGAAGGACAGTAAGACACGCACACCTGACAGTAAAGCCAATAAGAGTGGAAAATATGGATTCAGTAGCTGAGTCAGCTATATCCCAAATGACTCCACCGTGAGAAAGACACAGATGGACATGTGCTGACATTGAACAAGTCACACACACATGCATGCACACATACACACACAATCAGCAGCACATGGAGGCCTGAGGGTATAAAACAACTTTGGACAGAAGTCTCCAGTGCAGAAACTTTCTGGAGATTGCAAACATGCTCAATTATCTTTTGTTGACCTCTCTTGCAGCCCTGGGTAAGAGCTGTCAGATTCTCCCTCTCCTGACATGAAATTCTGCACACACATGACTATTGGTACACTTTACTGCCTGATGTCTGACTGTGACGCTTCATGTGCCTTTGTTTTGCTTAGTGCTGGCTGACCTGGAGCCCGAGCCCAGGTACCTTGAGGCTGACACCTTTGGAGAAAAGGTTGTGGGAGGTGAGGTGGCCAGACCAAACTCCTGGCCCTGGCAGGTACAGTGTGCTCAGCAGTGGTTGTTGTAGTATGAATCTCCTTAACTAAAACTCAAAAGTGCAGTGAGTCTACTTCCTCACCTGTGCTGGTTTGGTATCTAGGTGAATGGCTGTGCATGGTAATTCCTGACAGTCTGAAGTTCTGAAGGCCTTTCTATACTCAGGTGACCTTTTTTATAGCAATTTCAAGGCAGTGGATCTGAATCTGATTGTGAAACTGAATGTGACTGGCAAGATTGTCACAACCTCTTATATACCCACCTACAATGTGGCAAATACTATTAAGTTGCATTAAAGAGACACTAGACCCTAAATCATTGGTACACATATTTACATAGAGTTTTGTGTGCATATAATATACATCCATGATTTTTGTTTTCAGCAAAATTCATTTTGTGCATCAATCTTTGTGATATTTACCTTTTTTTTTGGTCAGTGTGGATTTAAATGTTTACTTTAGTGGAATCCTCACAGAGCCCTTTAGTGTATGCCTAGAGAATGTATTTGCTGATTGTATCTACTGTATATGAGCTGTCACCAAACCCCTATGTGCCTTTACTGCACGTTCAGCAAATTTGTAAATGCTTCAGTGTTTTGCTGTTTTAATGATCTTTATTGTCATTTCATCAGATCTCTCTTCAGTACAAATCTGGCAACAGCTACTATCACACCTGTGGAGGAACCCTGATCAGGAGAGGATGGGTCATGACTGCTGCTCACTGTGTGGACAGGTGGGAGTTTCATGCATCACAGAATAGCTGCTGAACCTCAAACTAACAGAGATACAAATGAAGTAGCAAGAACCTGTGTGTAATCTGACAGCTAAACATTTACATGAATGTATTTCATTATATTTGCCTAGCTGTTTAAGTAGGGTGACTAAGTGTTATGTGGAACTTCTTGAAAATGTAATTTCATTCATTTATTAGGATATAAATACAGTTCAGCACTTGGCACAAAATATATTTCTGAAAAAGTTGTTCTCTAATAATGTCAGAGGAGAAATGACAAGTGTAAAAAATTTTAAACTTTCTATTCATGCTGTTATGTGGGACACTCATCAGGCCGCCAAAAACCTAAATTCCCAAAATGATCTTAATTCATCCTTTGAAAACATTTGGGGTTAATAACACTCAAGGTCAAAATTAATAACCTTTAGTAATTTAGTAGTTACAATATAACAATATTTCTTCTGTTTTTAAAATATATTGTCACCATATAACATCATATTTTTAATGCATCATAATATGTATAACATGCATATGATGCATCATTAGCCCAATTGGTAACGTGGATTCATTATGATGTCCAGTCATTTGCAAAAATTAATATCCCCTTATTGAGACACAGCAAACAGACCATTTTTTTCATCAATATCATATTTAATGCAAAATTTGCTATTACACACATTTCCTTATCAGAAACTAATTTTCATTATTTTTATTTAATTTATGAAGGGAGATCCAAACTTGCACTTTTCAAATGTTTAATATTTTACTATAACTTTTTTATATACATTCCTTGAATATATGAGGAGATGTGAACTTTCCCCCCAAAAAACTAACATTGCACATTCAGCTAGTACAAATGTTCTTTTATCACCAAAAGTAACAAAAATGGTGAAGGAGTGTATCTAAAAAAGAATAATAATAGTAGCTTTCGCTCATGACTATATATCTAACCTTAACAAGTATTGTAAATCTTCAATGTCACTGATCTCACTGAACGTCACACCAGGCTCTACCTTAAAGAGAGTCCCAGTCCAAATCCTATGGTTGCAATCACACAAGGCCCCATAATTTGACCACAGTCCTTTGGTTAACTTTTGTTAAAAGAAACGATGCATTTCAGATTAGATATCCTGCATTAGGGAGTGTCCCACACTCCACTTCATCACGTCATCCTTCGTAGCTAAAACAGCTCAGGTTCACGTTTTAACGCATTCCAGCTGTCTCCTTCCACTAATTATCAACTGAAAGCAACAGCAGTATAATATATTACTTTTTTAGCAAATATTCTTATGCTACAGATATTGCTAACTGCCAAACAAAACAAGTATGCGTGGAAAAAAATGTTTTGTACATCCACAGCCCCAGGACTTGGCGTGTGGTTCTTGGAGATCATAACATCAACACCCAGGAGGGCACGGAGCAGTACATGAGTGTGAGCCGAGTCTACGTCCACCCCAACTGGAACAGCAACAACGTTGCTGCAGGGTTAGTGACGACTGGGCCTTATCTGACCCACTTCTGAACAAAAAACATCAAATACTGATATATGTATATCACATATCAATGTATGAATGAATGTATTTAGTTTTTGTAAACTAGTTAAAAGAAGGTAAAAAGTACAAAAGGCAGGTTTTGGAATATATTTCTTAATATGAAAACTTTATTATCATTAACATTATTATTCTTCAATTTCACTTTGCATGTTATATTACAAACAGCAAACCCACCAATTCAACTGTGAAAATGTGCCGTTTTGTTGCACTCTAAAACATTGTTTTTACTTTCGGAGTGAGGTAAAGATTGAGGAAATAAACAGCAGATTAATTATTAATGGAATAATTGCTAGTGACAGCCATTAATAACTTCCACTGGATGACAAACAGTTTACCCATAAATTCCATTTCAAGAAGCTTTCATGAGTACAGGAAAAGTGACTTAGTGGTCTGTAACTTGAAGTCATGGTCTTCTGACCCTCAGATATGACATTGCTCTTCTGCGTCTGTCCTCCGATGCCTCTCTTAACACCTACGTCCAGCTCGGTGCCATCCCTCCTGGTAATCAGGTCCTGCCCAACAACAACCCCTGCTACATCACTGGATGGGGACGCACCCAGAGTAAGTCTGACATAATGATTCATTTGCACATTCACAACAGTATTTACAGTATATATACAGTTGGGTGCATCCCCTTATTTTAAAATGAAAAAGAACATTTGTAGCAGCTGAATGTGCACTACGATTACAGTATGTTAGGTTTGTGATTAAGGGGATGTAAAC
The DNA here is from genome assembly GCF_033026475.1 of Channa argus. NCBI lineage: Eukaryota > Metazoa > Chordata > Actinopteri > Anabantiformes > Channidae > Channa > Channa argus. The sequence continues at coordinate 20,657,851 of NC_090201.1, read as the reverse complement.
AAATATTCTTTCATCAAGTAACAAAACTGGTCAAGTATAAAGAAGTTACTGCAAAATAATAAAAATAAGATTGCTGCAAGACATTGCACCCCTCTTAATAAATGAATTAAATATCAACTCTTGATTAAAGAACATTTGCAGTAGCTGAATGTGCTGAATGTGAACTGTATCAGTAACACTGTCTGTAAGCAACATCACAGCAGTGGGTGGGCCTGCTGACAAAAGCTTTACCTGAGCTATTTCCTGCTGTTCCCAGCTGGAGGTCAGCTGTCGGCTCAGCTGAAGCAGGCCTACCTGCCTCTTGTTGACTACAAGACCTGCTCCAGCGCTGGATGGTGGGGCAGTACTGTAAAGAACACCATGGTCTGTGGTGGTGGCGGCAATGAATCTGGCTGCCAGGTGAGTGTGTGAGGTCTTAGTTACCCTCATCTTCAGTATTTTGTCTCCACCATTGCACAACCAACACTGTCCAACTCACATCCACTCTTTTTAAATCCCCTAACTTCATGTCTCCAGATTTCTTTTATTTTCAGCTGAGTCACACTTTATAAACTATTTTCATCAATGCAATATGCATTAGTGCACCCAACTGCCTTCCTAATTATTTCCAGTATCTCCCAGCATTTAGACAGCATCTCTGGAGTTTTAGTACTGGTTCACGAGATCTGGGTATATAGGATATTGCTTTTTAAAAAAGCTAATTTTTAGTTAATAAAATATTTACTAATGCATTATAGATCCATTATAAGCCACAAACCCTTTTGACATATTAGACTTTGTGGCCAATTACTTTATTGAAAAGAACTCAACAACAACTTCTATCCATACATTATCTATCTATTTATCCTGTTCAGGGTCATGGCCTGGAGCTTTTCCCAGCTGTCACTGGGTGAGAGGCAGGGTGTGAGGTGGCAGGGCTAACCATTGCACCACCGTTTTGCCCTATCATCAAAATATTAAACAATTATAAATGTGTTTGCATTATTACCTAAAGAGAAAGACAAGTGATTTTTAGAACATATAAAGCAAATTATTGTGTTGTTAATGCTATATTCAAACAACTCTTCATTATCTACTTAATTATAAAACATTTACAAAGGCATTAGTTACAACATACAAACCCTTTGAAGCAAACAATACGCTACTCTTAAAGATGGCCATTATAATAAACTTTATCTGTGGTTTTTTTACTCAAACCTGAGACCATATAATTGTTGGGACAATGCTCTCTCTAATCATTCTCTTAACAACTTTGTCTGGCAACTCAAAATGTCTTCTTATTAATCACAACTGGTGGTCAGTAAAGAGCCTCTATGGCATCTAAGGAGAGCAGGAAACTGAGATTGTTCAAGGCAGTTGAGACCAGTTGTCTCCAAAAACACAGGTCCCTCTGTTATTAAGATAACAAGTATGAAATTAGGGTAAAACCAACGAGGGAAACACTTCAAGGGAACTTGTCAAAATTCAGCCCCACTCCACTGTGACTAAGTGAAATTGAATGTCTCCCACTGAGCATAGGCCTGACCCCTTCCTTTCACCAAGATATTTTGAAGGACACAAGCAGGTTTACTTGCTGCATCAGCAGGGGCATAGGTCAGATACAGTGATCCAGGCTAGTGCTTAAACTGCACAACGTGTCAGAGACTTGCAAACTCATGCTCTGCACAGTCTCGCTTAAGGGTTGTCTTAGAATATAAGGGGACATGTGAAGGAAGTTGCCGGGTGGGGCGGCTGTAGATCAGTTGAGGGGGCGGCTGTAGCTCAGTTTGTAAGGCAGTTGTCACGGACCACAGGCTCAGTGGTTCAATCCCCAGACCTGGCTAAATGTCAAAGTGTCTCTGGGCAAGACACTGAACCCCCAACAGCCCTTTCTCATCCCCAGCTGGACAGTGCCGGTCCAAGCCCGGTGGAAATTGGGGAGGGTTGCGTCAGGAAGGGCATCCAGTGTGTGAAAACTGCCAAATCAACATGCGGACAATGATCCGCTGTGGCGACATTGAACTCACGGGATAAGCCGAAAGGACAAAAAAAATAATAAATTTAAATAAAAAATGTGAAGGAAGTTGCTGGAAATTTCAGATGTGCAAACAAGTTCATCAGTCATGAATTTAGGGCTCTGGGGTTTGTCTGTGATGTGTTTTGTCTGAATGTAGGGTGACTCCGGCGGACCCCTGAACTGCAATGTCAACGGCCAGTGGGTTGTCCACGGTGTGACCAGCTTTGTGTCTTCGTCTGGCTGCAACGCTTACAGGAAGCCCACCGTCTTCACCCGTGTCTCTGCCTACATCAGCTGGTTAAACAGCGTCAGTATTTACCTCTAACCCATATGAATCAGTGTATGAGTGGTTTGAAAGACATTCACACATGATAAAATTCATCAGTGTTGCTGTTGTATCATTTTAATTACAGAATGAGTTTTCATTACTTTTAGGATTTCTTTATCAGTCAAGCTGTATGCATTGACTCATCATTAGCTACATCTATTTTTGCAGTATTTTGTTCAGATTCTCAGAGATAATCACATAATGACGCTTTGCTTTGCCAGATCATGGGTTGAGAAGGTTGATCTCCATGGAGACGAGAGACAGCTCTGGATCATCTCAGTTGCAGCTAAATCAAAATAAAAAGTTCTGTAATGTGCATTTGCCTCACTTCATTTTTCTGCGTTGTATTTTATCATAAGACAACAGATTTAGAACAGCTGAAGAAGCTGGAGTTGTGTAAACTCATTACAAAACTGACACACTGTCACAAATAGGAACTAGTATATATAGCTTACAGTGAAGCAGTGCCCGTTTTGCAAAAATGTGATTACACTGGGACAAATGTTTTTCAAGGTAAAATAAGAGTGTAAAATCGTTAAGCAGAGTACATTAGCATTTAACATTTAAAAAATGTTTTACAATGTGGAAAAAAGATTGAAATTGAGTCAAAATACAATCCAGGGAGTAGAATAAAAGTCTGATGATTCTGTGTTAGCAATAAATCATAGAATCACAACATAATCACACATAACAAAATCAGTTTAATAATTATATATCCTTAAAATGTCCCATATCACTATAACTGTACAAATATGTTCATTAATAATAAAGTTAGGTTTCAGCAGGTCCACACCCCTCATACAATTATTAGGTTTAAACAAGTCACACTGGAATTTAATTACTGCACTTTTCTCTGTGACATTTTGGGCCAATGCTGACTGCCTGCAAAAATGCACAATATTTGTGGTGTTAGATGCTTAACTTTCCTTGAAGTGTTTTTTACTCATTCTTTCTTTATGCTCTACAATCTGTATGCTCTTATCTAGGATCACAGAAAACGAAACTCTTCTCTTGTTACACTCAAAATGCCCTCGGAAAACTCATAAAAACATACCAACAGACGATTTGTAGAACTCAGCATATCTCAAATACTATCCTATGTGTAAAAGTCTTAGGCCACTGTCAGCTTTGGCCTTTTTTGCAGGGTGGCAATGACAATTGATGTTTATTTTTCATTCTCTATTCATTAAGATATAACCAGGAAATACAGGAAGTCCAACAGAATACTAAATAAACCAAAAAACACATTCTACAGGAAAACGTTTTCATTTCTATGACCTTCCTTTGCTTTCAGCACATCTTGAATTCTTTTGAGGAGCGTCTCTTGAAGTTCTCTTTTGGTCATCTTCTGTAAAGTAATCTTCTGGCTTCCTCCAGCACTGACAATTCTTCTTTAGACTTAGGCTGTCTTTAATGTCTTTATCTGTCCAGGTGCTCCCATACTGCCTCTATGGTATTCAATTTTGGACTGTATGGAGGCGCTCCATGACTTTCAGTGTTTTATTAAATGTTTGTGCTTGGGATGATTGCCATAATGAAAAATAGAACTGTTCCCAATCAAACACTTTCTAGAGTGGTATGATATCATAATTCTTTAAAAACATGTCTGTACAGACCATGACCATTGTGTTTCACCAAAGGGTGCAACACTCTTCCATCTACATTTGAAATTGCGATTGAACATTTCAAACAATAATTGATCTCTCAGTAATACTCTTTTCCACAGATCTTCACTCCAATCGTTTTACCCTGTTTCTCTTCTAAAAATGTGATTTTTAGGTTGCTGTCCCACAAAGGCCATACCTGATCAAGCTTCTGCAGACTGTGGAAGGATCAACTTGGTGTCCAGATGAAGGCGCCAGATGCCGAGTCACGTCTTTTGTGGATGTCTTTCAGCCTCACACAGAAGTAATCTCCAAGAAATCTTCTAGGTCTCCAGCTTCTATTTCTGAACCAAGAGAGTTCAGAACATACTAAAGGAAGGTCACATTGTATACTTGTTAAATACTTGTTTAGCCTATATAAGCTGTTTTTGTGCTTTTAACACTGTGCACATATTCCATATATTTTCTAGTTGTATTATAGTCAACAGATTGTGAAATAAATACATATGGTAACATAGCATTGCTAAAATGATAAATCTAATGGTGGCCTTAGACGTAGACTACAGTACTTTATGTGTAATCAATGATCATAAATCAGTGGGCTACAAATAATGTGATTTTTTTAGTTCATTGGAAGTTATAAAAACATTTCACCACACTGGTAACTGTAGGAAATAGATGTCAAACATGGTAAAACACTTGTCAAAAGAAAAAACAAACAAAAACTTTCAAGACCTGTGAAAGCCTAATTATAGCCTTGACTGGTAGATAAGTGTGAGATTGAAAACATCTGGGCTGTAGGGAAAAGAACAGCTAGTAGTGAACCAGTAGTTTAACACTGCACAGGTTTTTACACTGCCTTACAATGAAGCATGCATAAATTCTACAGCATTCCAAATTATTTGTGTCTAGTCAGTATATAAAACAAAAAAAAAGAAAAAAATACTGACTGAGAGTGAATATAGTCTTAGGGTCCATCATTCCACCGCATGGTGAAGGTCCATAGAACCTATGGATACATATTTGTTGTTACTTGATAACAATAAGCAAATTAGGGGGAATAACAGGGTAACAAGATGAGAATAAGTAAAAAAAATGTTTTAAGATAGTGGGCAGGTAGTTTGCTCAAAACAGCTGTTTGAGTAATAATTAATAATAATCGAGCAAAATCTAAGCTTTGTTTCACAAAATTGCATTGAAATGCTCAGAGAGAAAATAGTGATTGGTATTTAGCTGCAATAACACAACAATTACATTGTATTTTAAATATTGATAAGTCAAGTTAAGCCGCCTACACCATGTCTTAAAACTAATGTCTAAAAAAACCGTTGTCAGAGATGTGTAAACCTTCAAAAGATTTTCAAACATTTAATCATCTCAGCACATTATTTTGAGATATCCAGTCAGGACTGTGAAACAAATTACTGGTTATTACATGAATTAATCAGCGCGAAATAGGTACCAACATTTCTAACTACCTTCTCAGCTGGTAGAAATAAATCTAAAGGTCAGCGCATCCGTAATATGTCTTGGTTCGCTACTCTAATAAGAAACAGTTGACTTGTAGGACTAATTACAATCCATTCATCATTTTGCTCCCTGATTAATCATATTCTTGTGATTAAAATGTTCATCTCTCAATTTAACACACTGTGAGGGGTACGTTACTTTGAATATTGTCAAACGTCCTCTCATAAATGTCTTTATTGTGATACCGGTACAATACAGTAGGCTTAGCTTTGGATCTCCACAGGTTTGCCCACAAATTCCCACAAAGATTATGTCTCTCAAAAACCTCTGCTGAATGACAGTACACACCTCCAAAGCAGCAGATTAAATCATCCAGGGTGGGAAGCTGGCATTTTGTTGGAAAATGTCCTGGTTGATTACCTGCAGTAATTGGCAAGTAAGTGGAGGTCTTCAAATTTCTTAGAAAAACCTTTCCGTAAATTATTCATAGAAAATAGTCAATTTCATTACCAGCAGAAAGCATCAGCTACTTTATATAACAAGGCCAGGCACCTAACTCATTGAAGTAGCTCTTAGGCACAGCAGTAATGCCAACATTAACCTAACACGCCAATATGCAAATGTTGTTTTGCAGGTATAATGTGTATTAGGTTTACTTTGTGTTCAGACTCATTTCCAGTGTCAATAGTTTTGCACAGACCACAATGTTTTGGCCTGAGATGAAAAGTTAGGTTACCATTAACATTATTACAATTCAGCAGGGAAGAAAATAAATATGTCTAAAACGTTTCAGGGCAGCTCATCCAACATTTAAAATATTTCAGTGTGAGCTTGAGTGATGGACTGACTGACCAGCAGACATAGCCATTAACAGAGCCTCACTGCTATTAGCATCAATCTTCAAAAGCCAACATAACCACATAAATTATATCTACTCTTTGGGTATTTTCAGCCTTGTTTTTTCTCACTCTCCAGCTAAATGACAAAGCTAACTTTTATTCCAATTCTAACTCTTAACTCATTAAGGTAATCTTTCCTGTCTTTTTGTCATGGCCTAATTAAACATCCTAAATGCCAACAGGTCCAAACCATCTACAAATGTACGCCGTCTGTTGGCCACGGTGATAAAGAGGGCCAATTTATTTTGTCCGGGAAGAATGCTGGATCCCAGACTGCCATTATTTTGGAAAGTGACTAAAAAGCAATCACTCTAGCTGTCTTCCTTAAGGCTACATGAACCCCGAGCTTACACAAGGTGGTTATTGAGAGTAAATGGTCAAAAGCATTGAATGATTTCAGAAAACATAACATCAATCGGCACGCTATCTGTTCCCTCCCAGACCCACATAATCAATGAGGCAATGGATAGTAGATTTTTTTCTTTAATCATTAAAAGGGGCCAGATGGCCTCACAATCCAGTAAACTACATGGCCTTTCCAGACATGTATATGATTCATATTTGCACAGCAAGACAAACAATGTATGTAGATGAGAAACACGGTTTAAAGCATGCTTCTTGTTAGCTACAGTAGTAGAACATCGTCTGTGAAGCTAGAGCAGAACGTCCTGCTGCCTCTCGGGACCACCACTCTCTGTCCAGGTGGCAGCAGTCTCTCTGGATGTCAGCTCAGTCTTATATAAGATTTTTTCTGCTCAGTAAGAGTTCACAGTTCCTTTCCTGCAGGGATCTGTGTCCAACACAACAGACACTGTGGGTCCACAGAGGTACAGACATTTATTTGGTAGGGGCACAGTGCCATCTGGTGGGTGCATAAAGAAACCGGAGGTACCTGCACTGGCATCACAGCCTGTATTAGCTACAGTGCATCGAGCAGGTTAGTAAAGGGACAATATGTCAAATCTGATAAACTTGATGAGGAGGGGAGAGTCAGTTCGAATGATCTCGTCGTGACAGTTTTCTCTATTGTAGCCACAGCTTAAATTTTATTAAAAGCTGAAAATGTAAAGAGCAAAACATACACAATTTATCCCACATTTATGTCAATGGAACCATAAAAACTGTCATCATACAGTTTATGAGCTTTTGCATCCACTCAGATAGTTTTACATATGTAATGGAGACAGTAAAAACAACAGTAAAAATGCTAAGTACATTTTAAAACTATAAGAACCACTGTAATTGTAAATTTCTCTCTTTTCAGAGCCTGTGGATTGTGAAGAACATTGTGACAATCTACTGCAAATAAAAATACATGGATCTGATCAAAACATACGTGCGCAGGCTACCTTTACCATAAGGCAGCATACTGCGTTTCTAAAATAACTGTACTGTATTGCTATTTTTTGCTCTGTTTTATTATTTTACTACTCACACTCTTATTGTGTGTCTTTTCTGTCTAGTTTCAAACTTTTTCGTTACACCAAATGACTCTTTTCCTTTGCTGCTACAAGAATTTGTTTGCTTAGTTCCATTTTTCAGTTCACACAGTCAACTGGCCTCCACAAAGGACGTAGATCATTTGGTTCTTTGTTATGCACTCCATGTGGCAAATGCACTCTCATATTTCCAACCTTCACTGGTTGCACAAACAACCTGACACATTACAGTTCGGGAAGTGTGTTTACAATACATCACACCATGCCGTCGATGGTGTCCAGCTTTGGGGAATGCGCACCATCACCGTGCTGCGTTTCCTGCTGGCTGCAGCCCTGCTGGTACTCTTTCAACACCTTCACTACCTCTTCATGTCCGAACTGCATGGCATCGTTGACCGGTAAGTTCCCCCACCTGCACAGCAACAAGTAAAGGTCACAATAGGGAGAGAACTTAACATGTTACATGATGTTTCTCTATTGTTGAATCATTTTTAACAAATCAAGCATCTCCCACTGATATTAGAAGTCACAAGCTCGAAATATATTTATATTTGTCTATATCGTCTATCTATATTTGGATTATTTTCCATCTATAATCCAAATAAAATAATCCAAACTATTTTGGCCTAATGAGGAATTAATGCAAAGAGATACAAACAAAGTTACAGATACCAGTCTCACCTGTCTTCTACGAATGGATTCACTTTGCAGGTTTCAGTTAGAAACTTGACAACATCTATGTGACCTGAAAATAAACAGAGAACACGACACTTTAAAACTTTCCCATCACAGAAAACCTTTGTCTGAAAATGCAGTTTTTCCCAAAGCAAAGTAGCAACAACAGCCATTAAATTACTGCCACCCAAAAACATAAAGCTATTCATTATTTTCAAGTTTAGCTAGTAGCAGGAAAAATTGTGGATGAAAAACAATGTTCTCTAACCAGCACATAAACCTGCTAAAAATAAAAACTGAATGAACGAACACCGATGAATGATAACTACCTCGAGACACAATTCAACTCTGAATCAGATTTAGGATTGCAATCCTCTGACTTTTTTGTTTAGTAGAAAACAGTTATTAATCCCATTTTTATCTTGTAAATAAACAACTTGCTTACAAGCGTCTTTTTTGAAAAATGTTGCTGTTGACGACTGTGCAGTGGAGCATTAAATCTGTACTTTGAATAAACTTAAACCACAGCAAAAGACAAATAATTAACCATATGGTGCTCTGTGTGTGAGCTCAACTTCATTAGTGGTTTTGTGTAATGTGAGCCAGAGGTAGTGAATCTCTATAGTTCATCATGAAAACAAATGAAGGGAAAACTAACTTAGTACTAATTACAGCTGTGGGCCTCTAAACAAAAATAATTAACAATCATTAAGAATTCAGTCAGTCACAGATAAACAGGAAATGTCAAATCTTTCTTCCAGATAATACACTTAAATACACACACACACAAAATGTTGAGCCATGTGATCAAATGATCAATAGACAGGACATTAACGATAGGAACAAACACCGGTCAGCTACAACATTAAAATCCCCTGATGGACAGTCACCCTCATGGTCACTGTGACTGGTTTGTGCCTACACAGCCTCATATACGGCAGGCTGTGATACATGCTCTGATACGTGTCAGTAATGAGCAGCATAGTGTTGTCACAACAAAAAAATGATGACTTTGATACCAAAATCTGCCATTGATAACAATTCTGCAACAACACCACAGCACAAAGGAAAAGCAGATGAAACAGATGAAAAACCTGTGATGTTTTTTAGAAACATTTGAACAAATCCTGAAGAAACCTAATTTCACTACATAGAAAACTAGAAACTTACTGGAACTCAGACCTTCTCCAAAGAGATATATTGAGTTAGTTGTATTAAATCTACCTTAATGCAGTACTTTCATTTTTATAGTACAGACACTACAAGGACAAAACAAAACAAGGTTTTAAATGGCAGGGTATTTTTGTGTCGGTATACAGTGTGACGCTAACCAGCATTAAATCTTTCCCATACTGACCCAAACCACCATAACATCAAGACTCCCAGCTGGTATTAATTAATTAAGCTGTGGCAGATTAATGTATGTTATTTCTTATACGATGCAAGAAAAACATATAATAAGTCTAAATTTCAGTAAATATGGGAAATCTTCCTAAATCCACTCTGTCTCTTCTCCACACTGTCAATTTCACTTTCATTTCTTTCTTTCTTCTCTACATCTGGCCAATATGATCTTTGAGCCTTATTATTATTTTTAGTTCGACAATTTTGCAACACACCTCCCATCACCACATTATCAACCGAGGCAGGCCGACTGTAAAGTTCACTTTTCCTCTACTGGCTGTCTGCAACACCACCGAGTGACTCTACTTCTATCTGAAGCTGCACTCATCAACAGGGTATAATTTTCCAATTCTAAATCTTTTCCCGTGGTCCCTCAATAAACATTCTCATTCTACTGAGTCAGAACTGGAGCCAAGTTTAGATCTGTCACTGGTCATTTCATCTATGTGAAAATGTCTTTATTAAAAGCAAAACTAAAATATGCAACTTCTACATGTTGGACATGCTTAGTGACAGATTTGTGAGGTTGTCTCATTTTCCATTCATTTCGCATAAAAGAACAAAACGGCTTATGGAAAATAGCACAATCTCTCAGAATTCTGGTGGTTTCTGACCATTTCTACTTTTCTAAACAGATGATATTCCTGCACAGTCTACACAAAAAAATGCTGCTGTTTCCTCTGTTTTTTGATAATATTGAGCCCCCCACAATACTTTGGGGCTCACCCTCTGCTGCAGCGACATGTAGTGCAGTTCGACAATCATAGTCTTTCAGATCCATGTCCATGGATGACAGAGCAAACCTGAAAGAAAAAGTAAAGGTTCAGTCCACCAGTACTTTTCATCCTTAAAAAAGAAATATACTTATCAAATTCATCTTTGAGTAATATAAATACAGAATAAAAATACATGTTGTAGCAGTGCTTTCAGTGATGTATATTTATGGAGGAAATAAATACAAATGTACATTTTTTTACTGGTCATACTGGTTGTTTTAATATAGAAATAAACATCTGTGTGAGCATTTGTGCTGCACTGTATGCACTGCCTCCAGTTAATCTACAAACAGGTGACAAATAAATATTAATATGGAGTGTGAAAGTTTGTGAATAAATGAATGTATATCTTCACAGTCATCACATCTCACCCGACAGGATAGAAGTGGGAGATAGATTTAAGTGTGTTGCAGCATGCTCAATTAAAATGAAGGAATATTTTTTCGTTTATCCTTTTTTGTTTATCTTTCAAAATGTCTCAAGCAAGCAGCATAAAACTGTAAGGTCATTATTCATTTAATTTGTCATCCACCTATTTGGGTTTTGTTAATTGTAATAAACAACTGACAAACAATAACCAGGGTTGGTGGTGATGTACCTCCTCAGAGCTGACACATCTCCACTGTGGGCAGCAAACATTAGGTTGAAAACTGACTTGTTCTGCAAATACAGGTAGACAATATAAGCACAGAAGTACAAAACATTTAACAACGCAAAGGAACAAACTGAAAAAGCAACTCACCCTGTCATCCCCATTCAGCCTGCGAGGATCCTGCTTCTTCACAAAGTGCCTCAAGTTGTCATAATTGTGGAAATTGAACAGTGACACAAGCTCCTAAGAAGATACAGCGTTTAGCTAATGAAGAAAACTCATTCCCTGTTGCTTAAGAGAAAAAATTAGTAGGCAGTTGCTAATCCGACCAAATATTTAAACCCAACAACTACATTGCAAAATGCTGATTTCTAAAATCAGTTACAGGAGCTAAAATATTCACTGTGACCTACTTATTTTCAGGTTCTTTAACATGTAGGACAGCAACACTGTTCCACTGTTTACTTACTTGATAATTCATATGGTTACTACATAGACAACATCACTGCGATCGTTAACAAATGGAGCTACAGTGCAAGAGATTTTAGACTTTGGCCCCGTCTGATAAACAAAGTCTCTTAAAAGTGTGCACAAAGTAGTTGCATTCAATGTTTTATTTATTTTTTAAATCCAAAACTGTTTAAGTGGAAAGTCACAAAAGACAGAGTGTAAATAAATGAGTGTAACTGCAGGTCTTGCTCTTGCCTGACAGAAGTGAATTCCACGAACACTGTTTCCAACTCTGTCCAGGGGAGGAGACCAACACATCACTCCCATGACGTTGGGGATCACTAGCAGTATTGCACCAGACACCCCAGATTTGGCAGGAAGGCCCACCTGATAAAGGAGATACAAAGAAGTTTGATGTGATTACACCAAACCCGGAAAATGGCACTGATGTTGTGTTAGAGGTGTGGCGTAATGGTACAGTCACCTACTGGTGTTACTCACATGAAAAGCCATCTCGCCAGAAAAGTCGTACATGCCACACGAGTGCATGAGACTCAGAGTGTTTCGCACTGCCTCTGCACTCAGGACACGGCAACCTGTTATTGGACAAATCCCCCCGTTGGCCAGAGTGGCGGCCATGATGCTTCCCGATTCACATGTCACCTCAATAGAGCAAAGCTACAGTAGAAGCAGAAGAAAAAAATCAGTCGTTTCCATTTCAGTTAAATTAACGTCAAGATCCACGCAGTGAAACAAAAGGCAAAAAAGGCGAAACAAAATTAATCTCCATGAACTCTTCTACTTATAACAGAGAATTTACCTGGAAGTAGAAGTCTAATGCATCAATCATATCTGCTCCTCTTGGAAAACACTAGTAAAAGGAACATAATCGTCATGACTATTAGACTGACTAACATACAGTATGCTCTCCAACACACTATGATATTCCAACCAGAAAACACAGACACACAATAATAATAATAATAATAATAACATGACACTTCATAAGATGTTTTACAGTAAGTGGCCTCAGAGACAGTTGGACCAAAATACTTCCGCTAGTAATAAAAACAGATGATTACTTTTATTTGCCTTAAACAATGAAACGTTATTAAATTCTTTGGCAAGAGAAAATTGTTTATTATGATGTATATTTCAATTAAAACCTTTTATAGTTTAGCTTTTATTGCTTTTGAAAACAATGGTGTTTTCAAAATATTTGTACCAGACAATATCTCGTTTCCTAAAATGTAACCGACTATTCCTTGCCATTGTATCAAGATATTTTTACATAGAGTTAAAACAATTTATCTATTATTCAACTGACAGATACTAAATAAACTATTTTGATAATCACACAATCTCTTAGGTAATTATTGTCTACTATACACTGAGCATCTTTTGCTTTTAGCCTGTTGTTTGGACAGAAACATTTAAAGATGTGACCTTTAAGAAATGTCTTTCTGAGGTTTTTGCCAGATAAGGAAAAATCTTAGTTTGTTAAAACACTATTTAAAAGTGTCAACTCTTTAAGATACACACGTTAGCACAACAGTCGTTGGGTATATTCTCACATATTTTAGCAATGTAAGAAAGCATCTGTTACTGACCTTCTTCTCTTTCATATAGTATCCGATGGCAAAATTTCTGTCGCCGGTTTCTTTTTCTGACTGGAACCTGAGACCCAGAAGCAGAAGGTTCAACACGGAAGCATCAATAATGCAGTAGGGCAGCCGACAGTCAATCTGCCTAACACTGTCTTGGACCTTAGGTTTGTGACAAACAACAATCAAATACATCTAAATGATTTGACAGTACACTTACGTGGCATTGCTGAATCCTACATATTCCTGGCCTGCCATCTCTTTTATGAAGTCCATAACCTAAAGAAACACAAAGACACAATTTACGTGCACTGCAGCATCTCTGTGCCTACTATGATAATTGAGGCACGGTTTAATATTCGTCGGGGAAAATGTGAGGCATGCTACTTACATAGTCAAACTTCTCTGCCTTATTTGAATGAGGCTGAAAACAAAGCAGGAGTCATTTGCTTGTGTAAAAATATGCTGATTGTAATTACCACACTCATTCAGTTCCTACATTTGTGATCAACACATATGACGTTAGCACGACTAATAACACAGTGTGAAACAATGCGTGAATGTATCACTGATTGCATAATCTTCCTATTTTCCTATCCTATTTTCAATAGGTAGAGCAATTGAAAAGGTGTGATCAGTGGTCATAAACCTCAGAGCTCACAGAGAGAGTTCAGGGGATATGTCACAAAAGAGGGTTGCACACAACTGTCACAAAATGTCATACTGGTTTTGTGTTGTTTGTGTTTTGTTTCAAATATATAAACTTTGAATAATGCCAAAGAAGTAAAAGAGCAGTACCATCCAGCTGAGGAGTTCTGTACATATTTTACACATTAGTTTAATTGAGATCTTGCTTCTGCTACTTCATGAAATTTCCTTTAAGCTGTATCATCGTCGCATCAACAGACTCTATAACTTGCCGTGTTAACTTCAAAATATTACCCCATTCAGAGCCATTTGCAACTGTTCCAGTCGATAAAACAGTGATTGCTGGTTTTGAATAGCTGGTGATGTTGTAGTTTCAAAGCATTAAAAATTGAGATGCAAAGTGAGATCATCTTTAAAACTTATTTACTGACACTGTCAAGGGATGCACGAACGGATTATGAGAAAACAAAGACATGTAATAGGCCCCCACCCCATTTATATAGGACTCCCAGACTGAAAGAGAGAAAAAGACAACAAATGAAGCAGTCATGTTATTTATATTCATTTTACTTGTCATTATTATTATTACCTATCCATCCATTCATTATCTTTATTATTATCATTATCCTCCTTGCACAGGACCTTTTTTATTGTTTCTTCTTTATTTGGGAGTTTTGGTTTATAGTTTTGTAGTTGTTTTAGGGTTGTTTGTCACGTTTTAATACTTATTTTGTATATTTTTGGTCGTCATGTCTATTCTTCAGTATGTCTATTCTTAACTATTTTTGTCATTTTTGTCATTTTGTATTTTTTATTTGGCACATTTCTGTATTTGGTTATCCTCTGTGTCTACTTTTGTCATGTTTTTGTGTCTTTGAGATAATTTTTATCTATTTGCATTTGCTTTTCATTGTACATAAGCTCTATCATAGGCCTGTTCGGCAATCTGTTAGTGAATAAATGACTACGTAACAGTCTTAAAACACGGTTTAGAAGTTTTCATATGTGGAATAACAAAACAAATGTACAAGTATTCCACAAATTCCATAACCAGAGGCAATGTCACTGTGTTTAGCTGAAAAACAAAACTAAAACAAGGCTACATGTGCATCTCTTTACCTTGATTAGAGAACTGATTACTATAGCTCCAGGATTCACCATGGGGTTGTGGGGCTTATCTGGCAGAAGCGAAGAAAGATCAGGTACAATTTTGATGAAAAGTTTAAAGAACTTTGTAAAAACAGTGTTTTATTAACTTTAATCAGACAATAAATGGTAAATAATTCTCTAAATAATTTCGATGTTTTGATACCAGCTAGCTACAATAAATCTGCATTTATACAGCGCTTTTCTACCTATTGGTACTCAAAAGCGCTTTACACTGCTACGTATTCACCCATTCACACTCAAGGGGTTTGCAACTAAGCTGGGGTTCAGTGTCCTGCTCAAGGACACTTTGACATGTGACATGTGAGCTGGGATCGAACCAACAACTGTGAGGTTGGTGGATGGCCGTTTTACCTCCTTGCGCCACAGTTGCCCCTGGTTCCTGTGGTTCATTTTCCCTATCTATCATGTGCAGTACATAAAAGAATTTGCCAAATGCTAATAAATACAGAAAAATCCACGTAGTCATGGAGTAAACTAAAACATCTGTCTGTAATGTGTGTGAAACATGCAGACGTTAAAAACACACAAAA
Organism: Channa argus; assembly: GCF_033026475.1. Taxonomy (NCBI): domain Eukaryota; kingdom Metazoa; phylum Chordata; class Actinopteri; order Anabantiformes; family Channidae; genus Channa; species Channa argus. Next base: position 20,642,266 of record NC_090201.1, on the reverse strand, counting down.
CAATTTGTCTCTAGCCAAATATTTACTATGAAGCAAATCCTGCTCTTTAAGAAGTTGGAAATAGCAAATGTTTGACATTTTAGGTTCAAAATGATTCAGACAAATCTAATATCCACTAATAGTTGCCTCTTTATTTTGTGTTAAATACTTGAGCAAATGATAATTTCAGCTCTAAAGTCTACATAATTATTTGATTTCCTTATACAAGAGGGACTGACCTGACCTTTAAATTATTAATAGTCGGATAAATAATCTATGTTTTACGTGTAATTACCCAAGAAACATGTCACGGTAGCAGTCATTTAATGTAATTAACAAGAAGTAAACAATCTGATCCAGCAAAAAACTAAATTACTAAATTAATTCAAGTGTTATTTCTTCCCTCTGATTGTATGGTAATGTAATTTATTCTAATACAACATCATGCTGATGACACACCTTCATCATCAAGTGAGAGCACGTTAAATTTGAGTCCACTCGGCTCCATGCCTACATAGCGATGAACCTCGTCTGTTCCTGTCTGGTGGACGGCGATGGCGTACTGCAGAGGCTTCACACAAGATTGCAGGCAGAAGGGCTGCTTGGTGTCACCTACTGAGTGTCTGGAGGAAGACGACAGAATCGAGATTTATCACCAAATAAATCGGGAAAATAAGGTTTTCACCCCTCTGCCCATTTCCCGTCTCTTTCTTTACTTTGCCAAATACAGGCTAAATGACAGAAATAATCGTGATCAGTTGATTCAACGTTTATTATTGAAAACACTAGACCACCTCACCAACCAGAACCAGCTGTTCTGGAGCTTTCAATCATATCAGTCGTCCTCAACATTCCGAAGAACTGAACTTTAGGCAACTTAATAATGACAGCCGAGGAAGACGAGGGTATACCCACAGAGCAGCCACTGTATGAACCTTGTGCTGAGATTAATTGTGTAAGATGTGCAGTGTTTACCTCTGGCCATCCACTGTACACAAAGACACGCCCCAAAGCTCTGGGCTAAACTTGGCCAGCTGAGGGATGTAGTCTGCAACCTGCAGCAGGAATACAGGACGGAAACACGATAACAGAGTCAAATCCATCAGTTTAAGAATTAATGTCACAAATAAAAGCACTCAAACAGAGAAGATGCTGGCAATGTAAAGAAGAGCGAGTCAAATGTTCATCTTATATACACTATAAATAGAACATGATAGCAAATTTGTGTAAGAAAAAATACAACAACATGTGTGCATGTCTTATATAGTTCTACAATCTGTGTTATTCAAACAAACCTACCATAAAATTTACAATTTACATGATAGCTTTTCCATTTTCAGAGAATGGCCAGACCACAAGACACATATGTACCTTCCCATCATTTTGTTTTTGCACTGTGTTGTAAATGTCATTTATTTTTTCTGCAAACACATCAAACTCGGGAATGATAAATTTCTTTCTGAAAGCCTGGATCAGCAGGACGATATTTCCACCAACACACCTGAAAAAAATTAAAACACGCACAGTTACCCAGAGGCAATTCCCGTCGATATGAAATACTTTATATTCTTTGCTATTTTAATAAGGCAATACAAACAGTGTGTGTTTGTGTGTGTGTGTTTGCACGTGTGTGTTTGGGCAGCTCACTCTGAGTGGGGAACAGCTGTCAGCTACTGGTCTGAGCAACAGGCATAACAATAAATAAATCTGTCATGTGCTGACACACATTACATAACAGGGATTTTTTTCACCACAGAGGACTTAGACTACTAGGTCAGTCAATTTAAAGAATTAGTTATGATTGTAAATATCAACAACAGTCTTAGGTAATTTCTGTTTATCTCTTGCAATAGGATATTAGTATTACTACATGTACTATTTACTTTATATACTTGGAGATGGAGGATTTGCTTCAGTGTGTATTTGCAAGGTGTTATAGAAAAAAATGCTGCCTTGCCGCAACTAACTACTTGTCCATCCATCTGCCACTGTCTCACCTGTGGAAAAGGTCTTTGTCCATCATTACCTCGCCAGAGGATTCTTTATCAGCTCGTCTGAGCTTGTCCATGCAGTTCTTAAGACGAGGGTCAGACGGATGAAGGCCAGTTCTCTTCAGAGCCTACAAACACAAACTAAAGGTTTATATAGTGTCTATATAAACTATAAACAGATGGTGATTTGTTTTTTACTACAAACTGACTGAGATAAAGTATGAGATGGGGACTTGCTCTTTTCCCTCTGTGATGGTATAGAAAAGCATGTTTTCCACTCCAGAGCTGGGGGGCTGGGAGTGCACATTCCTGTGAAGTGAAAAGTGAAAAGTAAAGTTATGAAGAGGGGAAAGTCTTACGATTTCACACAACGGACGCGTTCACTCATACTGAGCTTGCTTTTTTTATTCTAGTTTGGGTAGTAAATGTAAATGGATGCCATTAAGCTTTCCTTTTAATTTCCCATATTCAAATATTTTTCAACTTCTAGCTGACCAGATGACCATCACTTGGAGGAACCTTCAGTTCAGATTAGGTCATCTCGTTGCTCATACTACGTAGGCTGTAAGTATAATCAACCTGCTTTTCCACAGGTCCTACAGATGACGTCATCTGATCCCCTAACGATGAAAAACTCTTCCAGGTGATGTGATCTGGAGGAGTTTCTCTGCCAAAACCAGAAAAATATTTGAATATAGGGAAGTCAGAGGAAAGTTTAAAAGTATTATTGTACATTTACACTTGAAAATCTGTGAAGTTGCCCTATAAGAACTAGAAAATGTAAAATAAACAGTGTACTATCGTAATGATGCAACCCAGCTGTGACATTCAAACACAATTTTTGACAATTATTGGCATTTTCATGGTCTTCTCAAACAATTTGGTTCTGGTTTCATTACTTTCCAAACATTTTCCCACTATAGCGCTGTGGTCTGTCATGACTCCATGAAGGAGTCCTCTCTGGGTTTTGCCATGGACACCAATAACCACGCAACCATGCCAGAGATTCCCTGAAGACCCCAGTTGTTACTCTGGGGGCTTCCCTCTTTGCCTCAGTGAACATTCTGTGTTGTACCTTCAGAGCCATCAGCCGGGGTTCCCTATGGCCACAGTGTCTCCGTTCATATCAAAAAGTATTTATGGACTGATCAGTCGATATAATTAATACAATGAGTTAATATGCTGGCTGCAACTTAGGTGAACGTGTGGTCCAAATATCCACAAATTCAGATAAATCGGGTAAGACTTATTTACTCTGTATGGATTCAGCCTGTATGACAAACCCCATCAGCAGCAAAGTTTTGTCACACAGAGACACTTACGTGTGGAGATTTAATTGACCCACGTGCGTGGACTGTCGTCGGTGGGACGCAGCCGTGGATCTTGTCCTCAGACAACATGCCGGCTGGATGATGGAGGGCTTCTGTGTCAACGCCTGTGCATTTCTGACGATGACTTGCAAAGATTTTGGCAGACGCAGAGCTCTCAGACACTGCATGGCGCCGAAGGACTCGATACACAGGTGCACAACGCTGCCTGTTATTTTCACGCCTACTCGCCTGTGGCTCCTGCGAGGTCACTGACTTTCCACCAACTGTGCTGCCTTAAGGTACCGTCGAAAAGTTGTTGTTTTGACAACCGATTGTTCGCCATGAATTACAGACGAAGAAGAAGGGAAAAGCGAGTGCGCATTTCTGCCCCAGAAAGGAAACCTCGACAATTACACGTGTTTAGAAGTATGTTCGACGCGAGTCAAAATTTCTAGTACAAGCTAGAAAATCTAAATAAAGAGAGCTAAAAAGTCACCGGTTTGTCTTTCTTATCCAGGCGAAAATAAGCCTGGTAATGGGGGCGTAAACGTCTCATGTTGAATGTGTAGCCTGTCCCACAACTTAGAAAAAAATATAAATACAAATTTCCACTAGCTAATCAAAATTAAGTAATCAAAAGAGGAATAAGTCTGATTTTACAAGGAACTCTTAAAAGCAGCTGTGGAGGTCTCTCTAATAAATTACAGGCACACCACCTGATGAGGTGTCACCTGACTGACAGATACAGTAACCAATCATCGTTGCATCATTTTAAAAAACAAATCTTCTATGAGAATTCATTTAGTGTTTTGTTACCAGATAATTTAGCACAATTAATTAAATAAGCCAGTATTATTTGCTATAATAAAATCACACACAAATCAACCCCTTCCACATGCTATGTGTTACTTATCTGATAATCGGGAGATTCTAGATTTATTTTTATTTGGGTGGCCAGAGCACAGTATGCTTTACGGTATGATTACTGTTATAGAATACGGTAAAAATGTTTAACAATAGTTGTAGCTAGAATTGCTTCACAAAGTGCAACTCTATAGCACAACCTAGTGTTGCAGTCACAGCATTTCAATATTGCATAGTACAAACTGACAATTACTATGAGCATCTATGAAAAGTTAATTATAAGCAGGCAAGCTAAAACTAAATCTGGTAAAAAAAAAAAAAGAAACCTTTATGCTCTTTTGTGGTCTGTATGAAAATAATAACTTAGAAGTCTTGGCACTACAATATATCAGGTTGAAAATTATTCTAATTTTATTTAACTTTTCAAAATATATAAGTGTTAAAAAAGGGAATATAGAGTTTATCTTACAGCTTATCGCTGCTGCTAAAAATGCCTTTCCTTGATAATAAATATCTGTTTATTTGGCTTCTGATTGTTAACAGCATCAATACATAGGAACATAAATAACAGTGTTAAAAGACAAGGGACAATGCTAACAAACAAAATATTATTTATACACTAAATTTAACTGTACAGTTTCATTATTTTCTAATATGTTGTCTAAAAGCATCAAGCAGACACAGGAGAATACCTTTGCATGGCAGGTAATGCACATTTAATTATAACTGCACTGTCAGGCCATTGTGTGTCCAACGTAGTTAAGAAGACTTTGAAAGGCAAAATATGTAATTTTTGCAGTTAGCCTCTTCACTGCATCAAAATGACATATAATAAGGCTGACAACTTTTAAGACATCACAAGTTACACACTCTTTGCAGGACGAGGCAGCACCATCTTAAGGCCAATGTCAACAACCCAGGAGGGCATGTAGGAGAGGGGGATCCAGATAAGCTTGGCATCCCAGCCAGCACTGTATCTGCTACGGGGGTAGGCAGCAGTCAAGCCATGCTCCATGCAGCTGGTCACCTTTGTGAGGTCAGAGTCGCAGACAGCATTCATGATCAAACGCTGGACGTTGATGTCTGTAATGGAGTTACATGCATGTTTTAATAGATTTATTTTATTTCTAAATAAAGAAAAAAGAAAAATTAGCAAACAATCACCTTTTAGCTGGGACTTAAAGGCTCACACTATAATCTATGAGTGACTAATTATTATTATTATTTTGCTTCTTGGGAATATGTCCAATCAAATTATAGTTACGAATCAAAATCATAATCATAAATCAGTTACACGTTTACAGTCCACTGAAATGAGGATTGCCACTTACACTTTTCCAGGTACTTTTCTCCGTAGCTGGCTTGTACCTCAGGGCTGAGTTCGCTAAACAGGCGACGCAGCTCCCTCTCGATGGGCTCGAGGTTTGTCACTGGAGTCTTAAAGAACCCCGGCTCAATGATGCACACCTTGATTCCAAAGTTGTTTACATCTCTCCTGGACACAGATCATATTATGTAGCCTTGTACCATCCACGGTTCTTATTAGAGACAAAACTTTAAACAGATTCGGCTTGTAAAAAATCATGACTAATGACTTTTTAATGGCTAATAAATAGCCAGTGCTTTCAGGATAGAAACTGGAACAATCACTAGGTTGACAGATTGTGACAAATCCTATTTCCCAATAATGTAGTTATAAGTGGAAATTCACAGTTCTTCCTGATTACCAAAAGGGCTAAACACCTGTTTAGCATCTCAAACACTGTTCTTTTTACTGATTATATTAAACATTAGTAACAGGATACTATTACTTACACTTATGAAGCTTTTATAAAGAGTTACTTATTTCAAAGTAGTACTTGTTGTGCAATATGCAATGTCTGAGATAAAGACAGATAAATAAAACCTTAGAAACCATCTGGTCTCATTAGCATAAAGGTGTGGCTGTCAATCACTATACTTCTGAGTACTACTGCAATTTGTTAGATGAAAATAAGAGTTATGGTTTGTCTTTTATATTTCTATACTGAAAATGGTTAGTAATAAAGTCCTGCAGACTAAATTTTCCTTTTTGCTGATAAAGATTGTGATTTGTGACTGTCCTAATAAAATAAAAATATATATATTTTTTCAGGATATAACAAAACATTTTGCTGAAAAACAAACTCACATATTAGTTTAACAGGTCACAGTAATATAGAACATGTCACAGTATGCTCTTATGTATTTATCTATTGAGATGATACTGATAAATTGTACCTGAGGCAGTCAGAGAAAGACTCCACTGCAAACTTGGAGATGCAGTATCCACCACCATTTGCAGCCACTCTACCCAGCACTGAAGATACATTCACAATGCGGCCATGAGCCTTCTTGATGAGGGGCAAGAAGGTCATTGTCATGCTAATCACTCCATTTATGTTGACTTTCATCGTGCTGTGGAAATCCTCCACTTTCATCCATTCTGTAGGACCCATGGGTAATGAGCGACCGGCATTGTTCACAAGACCCCAAAGTCCTGCAACGAATTATAAACAGAGTGAGAAGACAAACTGTTAGAAATAAGGCCTGTGATGTCGTCTTATATTTAAATAATAATAACACTATTAAAATAAAAGTCATCTCTCACCCTTGTCCCCAACCTCCGTCTTGGTCCATTCCAGGGCTTTCTGGATGCTGTCTTGATTAGTCACATCCAGCAGGACTGTCTTCAAATAAGGGCCCGCTACTCTTTTGAGTTCATCAGCTCCCTTTTCTGTCAGACAACCAGCCAGCACGTGGAAACCTTTACGATCAAGCTTCCTGCACAGCAGGTTTCCAAAACCAGAGTCACAGCCGGTGACAAAGACATACTTGTCCCCAATGTTCTCAACCTCTAAACTGTCTCTGTATAGCCACACAAAAACCCACAACACCAACAAGGTAGTAGTGATGTACACCCAAGCATTTTCCCTGTAGAAGAGGAAACATTATAATTAGGAGAAAACAGCCATTCCATTTTTTAAATGTGTTGTGTATTTGTGTCGGCTTAAAGATCATAGTACAGATGCAATATTATTGTTTAGAACAGCTGTACTGTTGCGTTAGTATTCTTACCCCAATAAGTCGTAGACAAACTGTGTATTCATGCTGTCTTCAAGATTAGACGTGGGTTACCCGCAGGACTTCAGCCAAACACAAAAAGTGTTATAAGGTACTGAAAAGCCAAACTACCAAATCCAGTTTTTAAGGAATTGGAAAATAGAAATACAGTGATTTCTATAAGCTCACTGATTCTAAAATTGTGTATATGGGGTTTTATAAAAACACTGTGCTGGTTTACTGAAACATTTTGATAACACAATGATAGTTCACTTAGGGCCTAGTAGAAGAGATGCTTGTTTTGCTGAAATGCTGTGGGCACATGAGAAATCTTTAGTTAATACTCTTATTAAAAATAGAAAAGCATTTGTGAGGGAGGAGGACACAAGAGGGCTACATTGTTTTGAAGCGCACACTTAATGCCCATGACGAAGCTGCTTAGGCTGCTCATTGCTGAAAACCTATTACGTTTCTGGCTTATTAGTGGGAAAAACAAAACAAAGAAACAAAGTAAATGCCAATTAATTTTGATCTATTATGCATTATGCATCAAATTAAATCAGATTCAGTACCCATTCGTTTGCTGTTGACATAACATTTAAATATGATTCTGTAAATTTTTTTCTGAATAAGAAAAATGTTCCTTAACAAGGCCAGAATACCTCAATTATATATAGAAATTAATATATTTTTAATGAATCCTGACTTCCTCTCTGTAAGTTTTAATGACTCACATTTATTTATTTATTTGACTTGTGATCATTAGCAAAAGTACAAAATTAAACAAATCATACCATGGTCTATTTAGAAACCTTTGGTAATTCAGGTAATTCTTAATTAGAAACTATATTATCTTACCTTTCCTGAAAACTGATGGATCCCCACAAGTTATCCGTCCTTTTCCCTTTCTGGTTATTCTTGTGTGTGGACTTAGAGGGGCTGGTCAGAGAAGGGCTTTATCCCTGTGGTTGATCCCTTAAGACAAGTCCGGACTGGTAATCCCCAGTCCATAACTATTTGGGTTGTACAAGTGTGTATGTAAAAAAAAAAGAAAAAAAAAGAAAAAAGAAAGGTGTTGGGAATTACAGAAAACAAAGAGAATGTTCTGTGCAATATGTGCACTTGGGATTTCAAAGAACAATATCACAGTTTCTCACAGTATTATAATCTTCTTTCAAGTTTCTTACAAGAAATCGTGCCGCTTTCCTTTTTTAGAACCCGGTGGTTTCCAAGGTATAAAACGCTATACAAGTACTTTATGTGTTAGTATAACCTTGTGATGATAAAGCATTGTGCATTCATAAAATGTGTATAATACCCTAGTTCAATCAGTTCAGTATAAAACTTATGCAATACGCACTATAGATGGTTGGCAATGTACTGCACTGTACACAGTATTGCGGCTTATGAATGTACATTTCAACAATACACTGGTCCAATAGCTAAAAGTATTTCGTACACAGTAAATGTGATTTATTTCATGACTGCATAAAAAAAAGAAAAACTGGTAGTGAAGAAACCTCTATCAAAATGTTGCCACGTGCATCGTGACGTAACCCGTAGACGGGCAAATATTTATCCAAATGTAGTATTTAGTGGTGGCTTTGTTGCAACACATGGCCCCCACATTATTACTGTATAAGACCTTAAATAACTTTCTTTGGTACCTGAGCCTCTCCTAGAACAGCTATAATTAAACCTTCAACTGAAAACTAATCCCTGACCCAGAAGTCTCAAAAATAAAACTGATTGCCAGTCATACTCCTTGTTCAGATATACATCTTGCACCCAGATATCACTTAAAAAGAAAAAGTTGTGATTAAAAGTATATAACCTGGTTTTATTTAAAAAAAAACTTTATTAAAAGTAATATTCCATCCATTTGATATCATCTTAAATTGTAACGAATTTAAAATTCCATTGTTGAACAAAAAGAGTAGTCATTAATGTACATAACCATAACACATGAACATACATAATTTAGTTATCAGCTGCTGTACGAGGTACTTTGAATGATCAGACAAATGGCAATTTGTCAGTGTCACTCTAGCTGTTACAACCAGGTGGCTTAAGTTTTCCGCCGCTTTAAAAAATCCATAGTGAAATACAGTAGCTTGGCATATCTATTGCAGATTGATTTGTTAATTGAAATCACTACTAAATTGACATAGGCTTGATCTCTCAACAACTTCAGCATCACAGTGTACTTGCCCTGGTTAGTATTTTTGCTCAAAGCAGAAATTAAGCATGTATGCAGTTAAATGTCAAACGAACAGCCTTTCAACATTCTCCCAAACAAAGTAGCAATCGTTGGCCAACTCAGAGGAGGGATGCAGATGAGCAAAGTTGTTGTTGTTTTCTTCTTAACTTATGAGTGAACTGGGTTTTTGCTTTATTCCACTATATTAAAATGTTCCAAATCTCTCCCCATGGGGTTTAGGAGGAAGCAGACTGAAGCTGACCCTTGTGAACATACTCCAGAGCTGTGGCAATGGTTCTCATGTCCATCTCAATGCTGCGGGCCCAGTTCTCCACATCACCAATTTCCTGGTCAAAGCAGAGTGAAAAACAGAATTATTAGTTGTGGCCTTGTACGTCTACCAGTATAACAGATGATCAGAACCAGCACCAAGCAAGCTTTACACATTTCTAAGGATCCTTTCAACTTCTATCACCTTGTGATCATAAGCTGGATAATTAAAAAGGGGTTCTTAATAAATGGCTTTACTATCTGTCAAATTTGCACAGATTTGTCAAGGCATTTCCTGTTTGATATTGGTGATATTGGTGAACAGTGGTATGTGAAAAATAAATCTAGATTTAGATCTTAAGAGAATCTAGTTCTGTATCATATAAAGCAGAGGCACCTCAAGAGATGATTATTTGACAGCTAAAATTACAAGCTTGTGAAATGTAAGAAGATTAACTTTAATATATTAATATCAAGGTTACACTCAAAGAAGGTGTGTACAAAGGGGGTTCAGAATCCTATAAATATATAATGCAGTCAAGTTTCAATACCAACTGTAACTATGCACTGTGAGTGCATATGTCCTTTCCCGCTGATATGGTGTATCATACCTTTAGAGCCTGATTGAACCCTTCAACCATAGTGATCCACTGAGCAGTTTGTTTGGAGAACTGGGTTGCCTGCACTTGGAGAGTCTTCACCTCGTGATCAAGCTTACGTTGGTTTACATATGCCTGTGCGACTCTAAAATAACAGAGGAAACAACAATAAAAGGGCACTATTTTGTTCACCGAGGCCTATAAGCTGAATCTTTTTTTATCGTCTTTGCCTTGTCCATTTATACTTAAATCACAGTGTCATAGACAAACTAATCAGAATCTCACAAAGTCACAAAAGGATTTTTAGTCATAATCTTTGTCATGAAGGAACAGCTCAACAATGGTCTTTGTATCGTTCTTACCACTCTAGTTCTTTAAGCCGACCGGCTATGTTTCAGCACAACTTTCACAATCTTGACTAACACAATGGGGCAATTTATCCTGCCAGGAATGGATTGGTTTATTGTACTGGCTCTGAAAAAGCAGTGGCTATGGACAATCCAGGCAAGTAACCTTGATTGGAATCTGTTATGGGAACAGTCAATAGCATAGTGCATATCTTCTACAAGATAATAATATCTCCGTTTTTGAGTTTAAACTGTCATAAAAGTGATCATTCTACTATGTGCTTATTATAGAAACCAAGAAATTATAACATTGCAGCCAAGCAGTAACACATCGCCACTGGATAAAAACGTTGGAGGCTCTGTAAAACTTGATATACAATTGCAACATTACATATTTACCAGGACATACTGTATGCTAGGTACCATTATTATTATGATCATTTATCATTCAGGACAAATTAAGCAAAAATGCAAGCATTTGAAACCCCATCTTGTCGGAAGTTTAGATTGACAGTATTTACTGTTTATGTATAATATAATATACACTAGCACATTCGCTTTTCCCTAGTTATTGTGGATGCCAGAGAATGAACGCACCCCGTGTCCTCATCTCCCACTGCCATCCCCACTACTACAAACGGACAACTGAGCGTTAAGACTAACACCCAAGTAGGGAACTGCAGTCCTTTCATACCCAACATTAAGGTGGTCTACCAGGGCTTCTGTCAGACAGGTGGCTGCAGCAATTGCTTCACGTCTGCGTCTCTCTGTGCAAAAAAAGACAATCGGCATTAGCTACGTGGAAAACAGTTCTCGACGGGGACACACAGCTTTGTTTTTAGCATAAGTTAGCATCACAGCTATTCAGCCATAAGCGATCATTATACTCACCCTGCAGATCCTTCCGCTCATTTTGCTTCGCCTGGTGCTCCTTCAGTAGACGAGACAGCATGTTTCTTTTTTTTTTCTTTTTTAAGTGCTCGTTTTGATAATTTATCAACCACTGTCACTGGAAAATTAGCTAGTTAAATAGCTTAGCTGGCTGTGTTACCAGCAGCAACCACGGCAGACGCTATCACGAGACCTAGTCAGATAGGGTCACACGTGGGCGTGTCCGAAAATGGCACCATCTATCTTCATCGTTGTAATGGTTTGTTTGTATTATAATTGTAGTATTAATCCACCCAAGTGTAGCAGTCGGGTTGGCTTGTGGGCTAGACGATAACACAATTTAAAGAATCGCAAGCCCTCTTCATTTGGCCATTATATTGTGGAACCCTGTATTTATTTATTAACTTCCACGTCATTTTGTTAGCCTTCAAAGTAAAAGTCTGAAAATGACAAATTACATTACTGTGGCTACAGCTACCACCGTCACTATTCTACTGCTCTGCTCCGTTTAACAGTAACGGTAAGAGTCATATAGGGTAATTACTTGTAAATATAAAACACTTATTATTTAACAACAAACAATTGTGTGAATAAAGTGGATATATTAGAGTTTTTGTCAGTGTACATCTGGAAAAAAGAACAGAGGCCAACTGATTACCAAGATGATTACTTTTCTGTTAATACTGAGTAATCGGTTCAGCTTTGTAATCACTCAAACACATCCAGTAGTTTAAATAAGTAAAAGCAAGGTCTATTTACTTTACAATATTCAGGTACCTCTATTCTATTTGAAAATGACCATTATATGTTACTTTGAGCTTCCACTTAATTTCAGTGATAAATATATATTTTCATTATATATTTCACAGCTTACATTACATAGTTTGCATATTACTGCATATTATTTATTTTGCATAGTATTTATTGTTCAAATAAAATGAAAAATATGTTGTTGTTGTGGAATAAATTACCAGCCCATTTACAAAATAGTTTTAAAAAATTGGGTATATTTGTGGCTATATTACTGCAGAGAGGCCTTTTATTATGAAAGCCGTATACCGGAAACGCCAGTCTAGTTCTGGCTGGCGGAACACGGGTCTGTGGTGATCATGGTGCTGATGACAAACAGCTATCTGTCAACAATCTAAACATAGTTGAAGCTAAAGTCTCTGTAGTATTGTATCGACTGTGTCTGTCAGGTATGTGCATTCACTTCTTCACTGAATTACAGGTCTAGGATTTTCTCGATCAAATTATCGAAGCCGCGCAAGGAGCCGGGTGATGCTAGCAATAACGTTACTTGTTATATGCATAGTTAGCTAAAGCTAACGGACGTCAGCGAGCAAAGTTGCTATTTGGGGTGAAACTTCTCATTTTGTAGTAAAACCGTAAATTATGAAAATAATTTCGGGTATTTTCAATAATACATCATTCACTCATCTACAAAAAACTAATGTTTGAAGTTGTCTTGACAACAAATCTCTTGGCTAAGCCTCTGCTAAGCTGGCAGATGAAGCTACAGTTGCGCTGTTTGCGTGGTGCAGATAACAGGGAACACGTCGTCTCTGACAACTGTATGTAACAGTGCGATGTACCTAGCGTATCTTCTTTACCAGCATTTAAACGGTCTTGTTTTGTCAAAGGGATTTTGAGCAAGGTAGGTGTAGTGAAACTTAGGTTAGCCAAGTTAAGCATAGGATTTTATGTTGTGAAAGATACTGAGCGTTTTCTTTAAATAGCAAAGATTAAGTCTGACATACGTTGCATGTAGCCCCTACTTGCGCTTCCTATGTGTTATGTAACATTCAAATAAACGTAATGCATGCAAATAGGACTTTGACATATCGTGTTGACCAGGATGTTTTTTAAATCCTAATTTCTATACTTAAAATTTCTGTATAATGTAATCATGCTCGTTTAAATTATAGCCTTGTGGTTTTAATGGGCAATTAGACCAGTCTGTGGATGTAGCCCCAAACGTGGCAAACTGCGATGCACTGTTTCCTTTGATACCTGTCATTCATGTCCAGTATTTAATTTATATGTACTGACCCTTGGCCACCACAGTATTAAAACCATCAGCTCTAAATTTACCCTGTCTTACTTTTGGAAGAAATGGCAATAAAGCAGTCAAAGCCTATATACCAGACAAAACCAGGAAATAAGTGAATTATATTGTCTTACATTGGGACTATATTTTATTATCTGTCTCATGTGATTTACTACACTACTACTATGCATCACTACAAGCACACTTTTAAATGAGTGTCTTCAGATACCCGAAGCTGTAATACACACATCAATCTATACATATGTAAATTTAGGCTTTAGTTTAGACTGACTGTAGTAACCTAATATATTGATCATTGCTAAAGTCTGTTACCTGCATAGAGTGTCCTATGTTCGCACCTGGTGTCAATTGATGCACTTGTTACAGGTCCTTTCAGTTGCAGTGTTATGGATGAACCATGAAGGCCCAGTTGCAAGTCACAGGTAATTTCTTCCAGGATTTGTAATCTTATTAATTAACAGGATTTATCGATGAAGTTGTTGTATATTATGCAGCTTATGAGTTGTTAGCTTTCTGTAGAAAGTTCTTACTGGTCCTGGTTGCATTCAGCAATGGGTGGTAGAGGACAGATAACTGTGTTTGCAAATGTATAGCATCAGCAAGGTTTAGTGTCTTTATCAAATGCAAATTCTGAAAACATAACAAGTCTGCTGTAAGTTACATTATACAGTCCCTGCAGGTGTTTGCCATGTTGTAATTGCAACAATAGTTGGATAAGTTAACCATTCCTCTGTGAATTCTGTGCAACCTTGCAATTTAAAACATCTTAGAAACAATCCAACCTGCATCACAATCAAGCTGTCTTTAAAGCAGGTATTTTAGGCCACAACAAACACAAAAGGTCTGCAAAAATCTGACTGTGATGTAACTGTCACTGTGTTGTTTGGTTGTTTTTTGTCTCTTTAGTACTTTCAGCCAAGCTGAAGGATAACAAAAAGAACTGGTTTGGTCCCAGTCCCTATGTTGAGGTAGCTGTGGATGGCCAGTCAAAGAGGACTGAGAAGTGCAACAACACACACACTCCCAAATGGAAGCAGGCTCTCACAGTGTAAGTACAATTGTGGTGTTTGTGAGACGGGAGGAAGCACTTGGACAAATGGCAAATTACGTACCAGGTGATATGAGATTAAGACAAAAAATTTGGATTTTTCACTAATCTTTATAAAAAGCATTTCGCATATCTGATTTAAAATATCTGAGCCCAAACAGTTCTTAGTCCTTAGGAACAATAGAGACTGCTTTGCTCTGGTTGTTTGATTAGACCATTGAAAATAGGGCCCAGTGTGTTTGCATAATTTAATAACTGCTTAGTACTGGTTGTCTGATGCCAATCTTTAGAAAGCACGAAGGCCAATGTCTGATATGTCAACACGTTTTTTTCCCTCTCGCTCTTTCTTTCTGTATCACAAGAAAATTCAATTTTAATAATAGCAAATAGGACACAAATATGCCCAACTTAAATGAAAATATTTCAAGTGATTTAAAATGAAAAATTTGCTTTGAGCAAACATTAGGTTTGGGAGTTTGGGCTGCTGTTGAACAGAAAGTCAACCAGAACTTGCTCAGCTTTCAGATTTTTAGTAAATTGGTCTAAATGGCTTCCGGATAACTCATAGGTTTATGCTGTCCATTTTGCTCTTAATTCATTAACGACTAATTTTCCCACAGCTGATGGTTGGCGATGAATCTATTCAGCATTAGTGCACATAATCAATCTCTCCTCGTTTGGCCCAAACAACATCCAGCATTTTCTTTACTTTTCTGCAGGATTGTGACTCCAGTCAGCAAGCTGATTTTTCGTGTTTGGAGCCACCAGACGCTGAAGGCAGACATCCTGCTGGGAATGGCCACCCTGGAGATCCATGAGCTTCTAAAGGCTAATGACCTGAAATGTGAGTTTGCACTGCTTTCTCTTATAGGCTAATCTTTCAGTTTGTTTTGTTTTATCCAAAGGGCCAACTACAAATATTCAGAACTTTCCATTCGCTTTTTCATGTCACTTTACACAGTACACATTTTTTATTTGTGTGTACAAATACATCGATCAGCCACAGCATTAGCACTTGCATGTCTATTCTGGGCAGGTGATGCTACACAACACCATATGCAGCAAACTTTGATGCATTGTGTGCAGAGGTGGTAAAAGTGCATGTATTGCCCTAAACAAAGTACTAAGTAGACTATTAACATGTTACTTTTACTTTTATACTGATTATGGTGATTATTGCAAAAATGTACAGTAATTGATAAAAAAAATAGACATAAAACGTTTTTTATTCTGACAGGAAGTAAACCCATAATCGTACATAAGCTTTTTTTACGAATGGCCCAATGACAATACCAGTATCAGGTATCAGGTCTAATATTGCCAATGTGTACTTGTACTCATTTATAAAACTTCTCTGATATCACACTAGACACTGCATTAATTCAAAGCTAATTTAGGATAATTGATGTTGACAAAAGCAAAGCAGAATTTAAGCTCCCCTCTGCTTAAGATGTGCTTACTAATAATCATTCTCACTTTTTATTTCCAGGAAATGTTAAAATGTCTCAGTTTAAGCATCTGTTATGTTGTTTATGTTCTATTGAGAATCAAATATGGTTTGATGAGATTTTCAAATTATTGCATTCTGTTTTTATTTAGGTTTTACACATCATCCCAACTTTTTTGAATTGGGGTTTATGTAAACACTTTAATACTATTTGGTATCGAAGTACTCAAATGTATCTGGACTCAGTCTGGTGAAAAAGTGGTATCGGGGCATCTCTACATTCATTATTTGATTTTCTTTTTTTTTTTATAATCGAAATATATTTAGATTAAAACCAACAGATGTTGTTGATATTGTGGCTGATTGATGTATTCTGGTGTTTGTTATTGGGATGTTTTACCAGGCGTTGAGAAGCTTAATAATCTACATGTACATTATACATTTTTTTATTTTTTTTCCCCCCTGAGATAGAGACTTCAACTAAACTCATGACCTTCTGTGTCCTCAGAGTATGCTTCTAACTGAGTACAATGGCCTCCCTCAGATCTGGTCAGCATGCACAAACCATGTGACTTTAAAGTCTGAACCATGTTCTGTGGTACAGCTCCTGGCTTTTAATTTATTGAAAGTATTCTGAAAGCCCGACTTGCAGCCCCTTGAGGCCATAGTAATTGTTAGACCCCATGTGACTTCAAGGCTTTAAGCTGACTGACACTGCCATATTAAAAGTCCCATATTCTCACAAGCAGGGCTAAAAATAGGATCAAAACTGCAGGAAGATGAGGCTGTTCTAAAGAACCAGTGAAGTGAAGCCCTCCTAATGGAACTGTCTCTGAGGGTTTGCTACTTCTAATCTCAGATATCACATTATAAAAAGCACATACATCCAGAGATGAATGTACTACCGCAGTGTACCATTAGAATTAGCTTTTATTCAGGTGAGATTTGGTTAATGACTATTCACCTGAGGTGTGATGTTAGGCCCTGCAAATTACAGCCCTATCTTTACTGTATGTGTGTTCAACATATTGCTCCTGTCCTGTTCCCTAGTGTGTGAAGTGGTGCAAACACTGCAGCTGTGCTCTGACAGAGACCCCCAAGATATTGTAGGTGACCTGTCAGTCTGCTTGGATGGCATGCAGGTGGATCCTGAAACGTTTGCTGTGGCAGAAAGAGAACATGGTAGGGAACAACACACACGGATAAACCTAATATACAAGTTCAAAACCTGATGGATACATTGACATGGGTGTCAATGACTCGTGACTTGTTTGCCACAAACAAATTGGTATTGAAGTAGTTTACAATTAGTGCTGCCATTATATATTTTCCCCACCAGAGAGCATTGCAAGATATGGTCTTCACCTGATCAACTGTTAAATTTACAAAAATTGTGTCACTCTGTTTTTTTTTCCTCTGTCATTGCAGCTGCTGTTCCAAATGGAAATAGAAGACAGAATGGAGAAACTGGCAACAGGTCTCGTAAAAGTTTAATTAAAGATCTATACGTTCTAAAGATTTTGTAATCTTAGGTTAAGGGTTTGGTAAGACGAAAGCATTTTAGCCCTTCATTTCTTATGTTCCCTTTTGAGAAATGTAACCTGTATATGTATAATGACAAGTTTTAATATATCACATTTTGATCCCCAGGTCAAGCAGAGACACATCTCCCTCCAGTGATTCAGATGAGTGGGTCATTGTACCTAATGGTTATGCAGTCAACGGTATGACTTCACCTCCCCGTTCACCAGGGGGCTCCACTGCCTTGCGTCCTCCCAGACCTGCCCGGCCTCCTCCTCCAACACCCCACAGACCTGCAGCTTCACCGAGTAGGAAAAGCACGAGACAGCAGAGACTTCACAATATCAGTCATTTCACATTCACTTTCACATTCATTTTCTTTCATGTATAGAAACATTATGTTGAGAGACTGTAAGTGCAGCAAATACAAATGAAATCCCTGATTGCATCTCCCCTTTGCCCTTTTGCTCGCTCGTGTCCTCAGCCTCTTCAAGCAGTTCTTCCCCCAGTGAGCTGAGTGAAGTTCCACCTTCTGATGGTTCCTCTCAGGCTTCAGCCAGTGGGTGCTCCGATCAGCAGGATGAACCTGGTGTAGCCACAACAAGTTCCTCACAGACAGCAAGTGGCCTCAAACCGGGGACCTCTGTGTCAGCAGCCCCATCCACAGTAGCCCTTAGAATACCTCCCTTGCCACCAGGGTAAATGAGCAATACACTGTTCCACAACTCCTCACCATACACTGATCAGGGATAACATTATGAACACCTGTGCAATTTAATGCAATCCAAAATAGTGGCTCTGCCATGAGGAGGTGGTTCTAATGTTTTGGCCCCCCTATTTGCAGTGAATGGGTTGGACAAAACATTACTACCTCTTTCTATAATGCACTCCAGTATAACCCCGCTACCTACTTTGAAGGCAGTAATAAACGCATAGTAGAATTATCACCTTTCTGACAATTTCAACCTAAAACTGAGAAATTATAACTCATAAATTCTAAAGTAGAATTCATGGCAGGGCCACTATATTGGATTGCATTTAATTGGACAGGTGGTCATAGTGTTGTGCCTGATGGGTGAATAATGTTTATTTCAAGCTAATACAGATTGGATTGTTCAGAATTTTGGGAAAGTTGATTTCACTTTTATTTAACCTGATTAATCTCACTGAGGTTAGCAGTGTATGTTCCAAGAAGATCTAGAAATAGGGAGATTTCAGAAATGTGTGTTCGTGTTCTTAATATATTGTTGTGTGTGAGGCAGTATTTTTTTTAGTGTAATTTTCAGTAACAGAATTCTTTTTGCTCTGTGGTCCTGTAGCTCTTCACCTCCTATTTCTTGTGGCTTATCTTGCTCACTCCCTTTTATTGCTTCTGCAGGTGGGAGCAAAGAGTGGACCATAACAGACGTGTTTACTATGTGGATCACATTGAGAAAAGGACAACCTGGGACAGGCCTGATCCTCTGCCCACAGGGTACCAAGACTGCTTTTTTATTTCATAATATTAACATAGCTAATATTTACCTGAACATTTTGCTCTGTTCTCTTCAGCTATTCATTGATATTACCTGATCCTGTTTTAGTTCAGGCATACTTTATGGCAACATTTACCACTATTGTAGTACTAGACATTTTAGCTCACAAACTTAATGTAAGTGATAGGCAAATTAAAATAACCCGCTTCTGCTTTGACCATCGGTGTTAATTGGAACCGATTGGGACTTCTACTCTAACCTAACTTTCTACTTGAAACTAAATCAGATCATGGCCTTAATTTTGCTCTCTGTAGGTGGGAGCGTAGGGTTGACCCAATGGGTAGGGTTTACTACGTCGACCACATAACCCGAACTACTACTTGGCAACGCCCCACGCAAGAGTCAGTGCGTAACTATGAGGAGTGGCAGCACCAACGCAGTCAGCTGCAGGGAGCCATGCAGCAGTTTAACCAGAGGTTCATTTATGGGGTGAGAGCACTCAGTCTTTTTGTATTCAATGATTCATAACCACACACTTTTTAACCACACAAAAGATTTTGTGCAAACACAAATCTGTTCAGCTAAAAGTTGGCATAAATACGGTATTGCTATTTAAACACATATATAGAAGTATTGAAAGTTCATGCTTAATGTGTGATGCTCCTCTTTATTAATAATAACAACACTTTGTTAGCAATATTTTTGATTTCCTCCCCAAAATGAAGGAATTTGCATTTGTTACCTTGTTGAGGCTTAAGTACCATATGATGTTTGCTATACACATGTCCTGCAATTTAATGCAATCCAATACAGTGGCTCTGAGTTCTACTTTTACAAGATTATAATTTCTCAGTTTTTAGGTGGAAACAGTCAGAAATGGGATAATTCTGTGTGTTTATTATTGAGGTCAAAGTGGGTGTACTGGAGTGCACTATAAGAAAAGCTGTTTCAATTGTTTTGGCCACGCCATTTAAAATGAATGAGCTGGCTAAGACATTAGAACCACATCTTCATATATGCCCATCTTAAGGATGGTGTAAGAAACGTTACTGTTATACATTGTCATTTTTTTACATTTGCTTTTTGTGATTAATAAAGGAAGTTATTATTTTTTTAAATGAATTAGACTTTATTAACGTGTCACATTCTCTTTTTCTGTTCAGCTCCAAGATCAGCTTGCAGCAACAGCCAATAAAGAGTTTGACCCACTGGGACCTCTGCCACTTGGTTGGGGTAAATATGACATTTTAGGCATTCAGTTATACTCGTAGTAGTAGAAATATAAAAATAATGGTAATGTTTTAAGTGCCATAGCTATGTTTTTTGTAGATACAATGAAGCTTGAAAGTTTGTGAACCCCATATTAAACCCCTATAGTGAACCCCTTAATCACAATCAGATGTTCATGTAAATCCTGTCTAAAACTATATAAAGGCAACCCATTTAGACAAATAGCAAAGCTCAGGATTCTGACTCTGGCATTCCAAGACATTTTATTTATTTCCTAAATTTATTTTGCCTTAACATAAACATTAATTTAATGTAGTTGGTGTGTAGGGTCGTTTTGTTGCTGTATGATCAACTTTGTGTTGAGCTTCCATTCACTGAAGCTACAACTTGACTTTTCTTGTTTATCTTGCCTGTACATGTTAAAATTCAGTGCTTCATCAGTGATGGCAAGCCTGCCTGGCCCAGACCTAGCAAAGCAGCCCCTAATCATGATACTGCCACCACTAAGGTTCTTATGCTGGAATGCAGGTTTTGGCTGCTTCAAAACTAACTCTTCTCATCAAGCCAAAATGTTTTACTTTGGTCTCATGTCCATAGACCATACTTCCAGTTACCTTCTGGTTTATCCACATAGCCTTAAACAAACTGTAAACAAATGTCAATAATGTTTTGGAGAGTAGTGGCTTAATTTCTTAACTTTACTGAGCCACTGATGGACTCATGTTATGCATATTAAATTAACAGCAATAGAGGCCTTTAGGTTTTTACTGTAGGTGTTACGCCCCGTGCTCTTGGTTTGATCTCCTGGAGAGGGTAACAATGGTGTTGAATGTTCTTCATTTGACTGGTGGTCTTCTAAAGTCTTTAGAATTTCTTCTTTTTCTAAAAAACCTGTCCTGTCAAGATCACCGTTTAATGGTAAAGAGCCATAATTCTCTTTTTCAAATAAGGCAGGGCCTCTGAGACTCATAGCTGATTGCTGGCCCATTTAGTAGAATGCCTGACTGTAATTTGCTCTTCAAATGAATTACAATCTCAAAGGCTCAAATACTTTAGCCATACACAAATATTTAATATTAGATAATTTTCCAAATTATTTTGTATTCTTTGTCTGGATTAAAACACTAAAGATCTGCCCATGCTTATGCAACAATAAAGAAAATTCTAAAAGATTCACAAACTTTCAAGTGTCATGCATAATAAAGAATTTATACAAAAAAGTTGTAATTATTATGACCTTTTTTTTGTTAGAGAAGAGAACAGACACCAATGGCAGAGTGTATTTTGTTCATCATCCGACTCGGACGACACAGTGGGAAGATCCCAGGACACAAGGGTAAGTGCATGTTTTAAGTGACGTGTAATATTGTCATTAAAAGTATTTCACAATAATTACCTTTACAATTTGCTTTAAACAATGTGTGAGTTAGCTGTGTAACCAACAAGGAAAGCCCTCCATTCTCCTATCCCACCTACTTCTTGTAGATGGACAATAACAGAAAAAAAACTGCCTTAAAATTACACAGGGTTAGAATGTTAAAGGTAACATCAAGGCTTTGCAAAGATATAACAGCTTGTGACAAAGTATGCATTGAATAATTGCTCTAAACTGTACCTTTTGAGTCAGTAATAAACTACTAATGAGAAAGTTATTTCTCCAAAAAGGAATTCGTCTGAGTATTTTATAGGAATGTTCTAGCCTTTCCCAGTTTAGTGTTTTGGACAACATGTTCATTATTCCTCCATTTAAATGAAATGTTAGGAGTGGACATAAAATGCATATCCACCAGTTTGTTTACACTGTACTGTATATGTCATGCAATTCAACTTGTAATGTCGATAATGTGTGCAACTTATTTTTTAAACATTTGGTGTTAATACATATATATACATGCATTTGTGCTGTTCAGGTTGCTGAATGACAAACCCTTGCCAGAGGGTTGGGAGATGAGGTTCACTGTGGATGGTATTCCTTACTTTGTAGATCACAATCGGCGAACCACAACCTACATTGACCCACGCACAGGGAAATCTTCACTGTAAGTTATTAAAGTTGGCTGACATTGAAACATACCTTTCATAGAAATGTAATATACCTTTTATAAAACTAATCCGTGGACATTAGGTGGTAGTGTCATGTAGGTTTAAATGCTTTCAAATTAGATATCTGTGTAATGTCAGAAGATGACACTAATTGATGTGTATTAGCCTTAAAAAGTAATGAGAGGTCGTCATACTTGCTCATCATGTTGACACATTTCAAATCATGGATGATTATAAAGTGAGGCATATACAGCACATGCATACATCATGTAAATGTGCTAGTTTATTTGACAGTGATTGTTTTCTTCTTGTCTTTTCTACAGTGAAAATGGGCCACAAATAACCTATGTCAGGGATTTCAAAGCCAAAGTGCAATACTTCAGATTCTGGTGTCAGGTGCGTGCGATTTTAGAACACTGGAACACTTTTAGAACACTGAATTACATTTAGAAATGTAATTATCTTCATATACAGTGTCTAATGATGTTCAGGCTTTCTTTGAGAGTAACAAAGGGACAGCTCATGTTAAATGTTTTGGAGATAAAGTCAGAGAGGCCAGAAAGAGCCGAAAGGAAAAGAAGAAGATATAGAGTATTTGCTGATACTTTTAATTGTCACAGAAAAAATGTATATCACCAGTTTGCTTTTGCACAGAATATTCAAATGGTCTAAAATAGAATAATGTTGTGCCCCCCCCTCCCCAGCAATTGTCAATGCCACAGAACATTAAGATTACCGTTTCCCGGAAAACTTTGTTTGAGGATTCATTCCAACAGGTGATCATCTCAATACACACTCTTCTAATCTGTTTAAAAACATTGTTTTGTCAATGCTTTGTTAAAGTGTGAAACAAATTTATTGTCCATATTTGAAGATCATGAGCTTCCACCCTCAAGATCTGAGGCGGAGGCTGTGGATCATTTTGCCTGGAGAAGAGGGCTTGGACTATGGCGGTGTAGCCAGGTAAGTTCAACTGATTTTATTTGTTTGTACAAATACGTCTTAGTACATAAGGTGTGTCACTCGTAAAATTTTTACACACCACCCTGCATAAAACCTGTTACCATTACAACGTAACGTGTTCGTAACATTTTGAACATTGTGATTTTATGTTTATGTCTTGATCTGCAAGAATCTGCAAACCACCTCATTCAACCAGTTTGTTCACTTCTGCTCAGCTGTATATTTTGTCCACTGGTTATATTTTCAGGGAATGGTTTTTCTTACTGTCTCATGAAGTGCTCAACCCTATGTACTGTTTGTTTGAGTACGCTGGCAAGGACAATTACTGCCTGCAGATAAATCCTGCCTCTTACATCAACCCTGACCACCTCAAGTACTTCAAATTCATAGGACGCTTCATTGCCATGGTACCTGTACTTTTTGTCAGCACACTAAATGTGAAGTCAGTATTAACACACAATGTATACTGACATGATCATATCGATCCTATGACCTGACGACCCTGCATTTTGTTTATAGGCCCTGTTCCATGGCAAATTCATCGACACAGGCTTCTCCCTGCCTTTCTACAAGCGTATCCTGAATAAACCCTTGGCTCTCAAAGACCTGGAGTCCATAGATCCGGAGTTTTACAACTCACTGATCTGGATCAAGTAGGTCGTGGGATACAAACCACAACATTTGACTTGGCGGATGGGATAGGTTCTGGATATGTAGATGTTGGGAAAGGTTGTTAGACAGACTGACGCATGGCATGTTGGCCATCTGCCTTATCTTATCTTCCCATTGAAGATGCGCATCAGGAAATATTCCATTGTTTAGCTGTTGTGTGTGTGGACAGAAATGCAAAGATATAGCATATTTATTTAAAAACTGTTCAACATTTAACTATATTAGCTAATAAAGAGGAAAAAAAACTCTGCTTTCCCACAAATGCTCTGGGAGTCTCCTTTAGATGTCTAAAGGAACGCTGTATTTATTTGGCCAAGGTCTATAATGTGAACACAGTGACATGTTAAAACATTCTAAAGAAATTGCAGTTCGTCAAGCAAATAAACTTCTCGTGTTATTAACTTAGGATGGTAGGAGATTGTTTAGACATCTGAAAGCCATGAGTTCCAGCCAGTTTCCCATACACACACAGAATGAGCATAAACAACACCTAAAATCATTGTTAACTCTGAGTCTCTCCCAGACTAGCTGGCACCTTTGCACACAGATATCTTATACTTCAGTACATCTTACATGTCATCATGCACTCTCAAATTTCATAAAGCACATCAATTAAGGATCTGTGATTTATAAACTTTGATGACAGGTACATACATTTACATTTAGTCATTTAGCAGATGCTTGTGGTACAAAGTTGAGGTTATTTGAAGCGCATAGGAAGTTTCAGAAGACTTCTGTCTTCAGATGCTCCTTGTTGGCAGAGCACATTAAGCAGGTCCTTTTTGACTGATCTAAAAGAAATGAGCTGCTGCTTTTTAGGTCATCTGGAGGGGGTTTGATTATGCATGCTGGTAGACCAGTCAGCAGGGCATTGCATTAGTCAAGATAAGATGTGACCAGTGCAAGCACAATGAGTTGGCCTGCAGATTCAGAAAGGTAGGGTTTGATCTTTCTGATGTTGTAGAGGGCAAATCTGCATGCCCCAGAGACAGAGGAGGTGTGGTGTGTAAAGCTCGGGTGATTGTCAGTAATGACCTCCCAGATTTCTGCCAGATTTAGGGACAGTCACTGAAGATCGTAACATACACCAGTCAGTAGAAAACAAATGTTCAAACCAAATTTAGATCACACATTACTTAAATGCATTCAATAAAATGGCCTCATCTCTAGGTTCTGTTGGACAGCAACATCCAGAAATTTAATCTCCTATGAGTAAACTTGAATTTAGCACCAATTGCCAAATTATCCCTTTTGCAAAGCCCTAATGTTTTTTAGTTCCAACAAGAGTCCTTATAAAACCTCTTTTTTTTTTTCAAATTTATTTTTTGTGACTTTTAAAAAGAAAAATGAAATGGACTGTGTGTGTTCTGTGTGAGTGTTTTCAGTAATGATGATAATAACTGTCTGGCCTGTAGGGATAATAACATAGAGGAGTGCGGTCTGGAGATGTTCTTCTCAGTCGACAAGGAGATTCTGGGGGAGGTCACCACCCACGAGCTGAAACCAGATGGAGGGAACATCCAAGTAACTGAGGAGAACAAGGAGGAATACATCAGGTTCTGCTGCGTCATGCACATTTCTTTCTTTCTGATCCACCTCATTTAGATAAACCTAATATAGTTACCAACTGAGTGGTAGCCAGGTTTAAATCGGTTGGTGTAAATCCAACAGAATGATGCACACAAATTCTAAATATTTACACTACATATAATGAGTACTTTGCACATCCAGTAGCTCTCAGGTAGCACTAAGTTCACACACAGATTACCTTCTTAAATTCAACAGTCAGTCTTCACTTGATTAAATTTTACTATGGTCATGCAGGTTGGTGGCAGAGTGGAGGTTGTCTAGAGGTGTGGAGGAGCAGACACAAGCATTCTTTGAGGGCTTCAATGAAGTTCTTCCCCAGCAATATCTTCAGTACTTTGATGCTAAAGAATTAGAGGTACTTAAGTAACTATTCCCCCTATATTCTATAACCTTTATTAGAACTGAATAGTTTGTTGCCTGAGGTAATGTTCCTTTGAAATTGTTTTGTCTACAAAAGATGAAGACACTAAATGCATTGCATGTACTGTATAACAGCTCTGGCTTTTTACTTGTACTGTAGGTGATGCTATGTGGGATGCAGGAGATAGACCTGGTGGACTGGCAGAGACACACAATCTATAGACATTATGCCCGAAGCAGCAAGCAGATTCTCTGGTTCTGGCAGGTTTGTTGTAAAGTTTTCTGTTTTGCTCTACATACAGTGTAATTGCAATCCAGATAACTTATAGAGGTTTTGAATTAAAGCCTTCCAATTTTCTCAAACTGGGTCGCTGTCACTGAATCAGCTTTAGTCAGTGTCATAGCAAAAAACTGAAAAAAACAAATGAATATTACACCGGGTATTTTTCATATCATATTGTATTGATACTACATATTATACGGCATACTGCTAACAAATATTAACACAGGATTATATGTTGACAGTTTGTGAAGGAGATGGACAATGAGAAGAGAATGAGACTGCTACAGTTTGTCACGGGAACCTGCCGTCTTCCTGTGGGAGGCTTTGTTGACCTAATGGGTATAAAAGAAAATGGACATACGTATAATACATCATAATTGTTTCATCATAATACATCATAATTGTTTTCTCGATTTGATTTTCTTTATGCTAACTGATCAAATATAGGAAGCAACGGCCCCCAGAAGTTCTGCATTGAGAAAGTAGGCAAAGAGAACTGGCTTCCACGAAGCCACACGTGGTAAGTCGAGTTATTCTACCTCCACCTACATAAAAATCCCTCTGCTTCAGATATTTGACCAGATATGTGATGTTAATTGATTTAGGATTAAACGTTCGTGACCGAACCCTTTTAGTCATTTCCTATTCAACCAGTTGCAAATCCTTCTTTTGTTATTCTGTCATTCGCCATTTGAAGTTATATGAAATGGTGTAACGACACATTGTTGCTAGATCTTTAGAATACACATAAAACATTTTTATTTAACAGATCCTCTTAGGCAGTGTCACGGGATATGAAGGCCACAGTGAATAAGATACTGGCAGGTTAACTAACCAGATAATTCAGTGTCATAGCACTGAACAAACTAGAAAGATTTTTGTAATCAACTGTTATTGTATTTGTAAATCAAGAAGTATAAAGTAAGAATAATAATTTGTAAGCTGTATTTAAATTATTCCTTTTCTTTATTTACCCCGTGTTTCCTTATGTTATAATTGTTTTGTGATTCATCTATGGTTTGTCTGCAAATTTCCTTCATAGGCATTAATTCTGCACCTATCTTAGAGGTTAGGCAATCAATCCAATCCTGTTTTTTTGTTTTTTTTCTCCATGTAGTTTTAATCGTCTAGACCTCCCTCCTTACAAGAGCTATGAGCAGCTGAAGGAAAAGCTCATGTTTGCCATAGAAGAGACAGAAGGCTTTGGACAGGAGTAATGCAACAAGATCGGGAGCTGCAGGATGGGATGGATTAACAATGGGCCTGGTTGAGCCATATCCATTTCAGACAAGAACACTTTCCACTTGCAGCCAGGAGCTGCTTATAAACTTATAGATCTAGATAGTTTTTTTTTTTTGGTTTGTTTTGTTTTTTTTCTGTCATATTATCATATGCTGCCGCAGCAGCAATTTCTACGCAATTTCTATTAATAGATTAAGAAAATAATTAGCTCCACAGGAAAGTCATGAATCCGCTTTACCCTGTTTTACTTGTTACACATATTAGTTCCTCGCTAATCCCTGCTCAGCCCACTATCAGGTAATGGAGACACAAAGAGATACGTTTCTCATCCTGCCATGTCTGCACTTGCTGTATGTTGCGCAAATGGAGTTTCTGCACGTACATCTGTGAATCTGTGCAGTAGTGATTTCTTAAGAGCCAACTGTTGGGAGAACATAACCATGGCCAGACACACACGTTGTTTTTTTTTTGGTTTTACAGACATTTCATCAGTAGTTGCAAGGATGGATTTTTTTATTTTGATTGAGTTCTTAACCTGATAACAAGATAGAACATTAAAATAGTTTGCACATAGTTATATGAGCAGTGAGACAACTGTGATTGTTCTTAAGAGAAGTTGTATTTTTTAAGTGCAATAGTTTTTGCAGGAAACACGTTTGCTAGTAATACAGCCAATAATCTGTTTGATCTTTTTATAACACATTAGACAATTTCAGCATTTAATTTGGATTTAAATTCTTAATATGAACTGGAGCACACATGTTCTCTGTTAAGCTGATTTGGCTGTGATTTGACAAACTATGCCTTCTCAAAATGGTCTGTGCTGTATGTAATGTCAACTTATTTTTACAATGGATGGTCACTTCTATAAGTAGCGAAGGGGACTAAAAGCTTGATCGTTTTGAGCTGTTACTGATGACGTGGGAACATTAGGATGTATTGTGTAATACAGAACAGTGATTTGTTTGTTAGTGACCCATTCCCGCTGAACGGTAGCCAGGAGTTGTAATTGTTAAATGTTTGAAATGACTAATGCAGTTTGTGTAAATACACTTACAAAGAAGAAAATGTGTTAAACATATAAAGCATAAAATTCATCCCTGCTCCCCTCATGATAATTAGAATTTGAATTGATGCAATATAAATTGGCCCTAGTTTTATAGGGTGTTAGGTATTCATATTTGCAAACTCAATATTTCGTTTTAGTACCAGGTAGAGCACCATCTAAAGAATATGATAATGGAACAAGTTGACCAAAGGATTTTATCGAATTTGTTTTGTAAATCATTTTACCTTGTAGTCAAACTCACAGAGTGTAATCAGTTCTTAACATCCTCCGATGTTGCCACATAATACTGACATTAATTAAATTGTTAGTGGTCCTTCACTTTACTCCCAGGGAAATTGTCATCAGAAATGTAGCTATCAATACAAAATTTAAAATTTTAAAGGTAAAAAAAACAAATGCAAAGGCAGTATTAAGGAAGCCTTGTCTTAAACTTGCTTCAGAAAGTCACTGTGAATTTGTAATGGTTCTTCAATAGGCTTGTCATTCTTTTAAAACCCAGTATAAACTCTGTTTGTACTGTGTATACATAACAAGGTCTTGTTGCTTAATATCAGCCGAGCCTAACTTAAGGTTGGTGTGCTGTTTTTAATAATTTTCCAAGCATCAGGCCATGCTGGTTGTCACTGACGTACACTCTCCTTCTCTCGACTGACTGGTGTTTTGACCCTCGGTCAGTATAAGTTACTGATCACTTTACTCCATACAAATTTGACATGGTTTGCCCTTATTGCTAGTAGTACTATCAAGCTCAGTTTGTTGTGACATGTACGAACACCTCTAAAGACATTATTATTATTATTGTAAAGTAAACAAAACCTTGCCAGGTTGAAGGTTTTGTGATTACAATGTTTGCTGTTGAATATTTTAACAGATTACGGCTAATGATGGCACTTTCACACTCACAAAATTAACCACTTCACTTTTAAATCACTGTTGTGTTCCAGATCATGGGGCAGTTTAATAAATAGAAATATGCAAAATAGTGTTTTTATTTGTATGGATTGGATTGTAAATCATGGGCAAAGTATAATCACTGGTTTTTGGAGCTCTAACTTTTTTGATAAGTTGACGTCAGTGGTTAAAAGCTATTTATTTGGAGAAGGAGTTTCATGTATCAATGGACTAAATCGATTGAGACAAAACAGAAATAAAATGACTAAAACACTGGCTTCCTGCATGACACTTGTGAAGTGTAATAATTGTCCTCACTGCATCAATGTTTTTATAGTTCTTTACAATGTCTTACTTATAGTTCATTAGTTTGTTTGCATTTTGCCACATTATGAAAAATATGCTAATCCAAAGTTTGTAAAATGCAATTAAGATATAAAGCAATATACACATATTAATAATTAGCAATACTGTTTCCCCTCAAAAAAAGTGCTCAGACCCCTTTTTCCACAGTATGGTTTCATGCATTTCATTTAAAATGAATACAATTATATCTCAATATGCTGTAGACTAACCCTTAAGACTAACAAAGTGAAAATGTGTTTCAGACATTTCTGAAAAAATGGCAACTTTAACAACGAACTCAACGTACATGAGCTTTATTATATAATAGTGCTGACAAATAATGGTCTAATCTCCAGTATTTAATGATACTGTTTTTGTCCAAAGGAGCTTACCGTAAGTGGAATAAAATTTTAAATATCTATAGTTTGTCTAAACGGTACCTAGTGTATATTTGACTGAATTAGACACATTAGGTGTTGACTTGCAGAGCACTGCAGATTACCTTTAAATGATCTCAGAACAAATTATAGCCTCTCTTAGACTCCGACTTAACAAATACTGAAATTTGGGCATCCTCACCGAAGCATCACCTGCAGAATATAACCAGCTTTATGTTTGTTTATAATTCTGGCATGAAAGGGGGTCATAATAGTGGTCTGCCCTTTTAGTTATGCTGTGCAATATGCACTAAAGTTGGGTATGTATTTTGGTAACAGAAAATTACACTTCAGACAGCAGTAACTGTAATAGAAAAATGTATGTTATTAAAGACATCTTCAAAAGACACTGATGGTCAGTTCCTACGTTTTTCTTCACTCCCTCTGAATCAAATAACATCTTACCCTATTGGAATGAATATCTTATTTAAAACAAACAGGTAGGAACGTATAATGCAGCGTATCACCACGGCGATCAATTAGTGTGACACGACGGCGTGGAAACGTGTGTGCAACATGTATTTCTGTCCCCTCAGTACTCTTGAAAGTCATGGCTGGCCCAGATCCGATAAAAACTCTTCTCTACACCGTCAACAACCTGCTGCAGCAGGAGAAATATAAAGCAGTTCTGGCAATTTTGAAAGGATTCAGAAACGGCGCAGTGTGGGTGAACATAGTCAATAAAGTAGATGGCTGCTAGGCTACGAATATTTAACTGCTTCACTGCTTCACTCCACTACAGCTGTGAGCTAACCGCGTTACTATTACAGCAGTAACTTTCTGCAGCCACTTAACTTTGATAACTTTGTTGAATTACAGTATTAAGCTTGTATTTTACAGCAGCCTGTTTGTATTTTAATGATTGTTTGAGTATTATTAATTACGGTGAATAAGTTGTATTACATAGACCACTTGTGACATGACAGTTTTTTTTTTTTTACAATTCGTAGATATGGGGCAAAGATCAGAGCACCCCATGCCCTGGTAATGACATTTCTATTCAGAAGTGGCAGGTAAGACTTTGAATTGTAATAGTTGTTTTTTTAGGTAACTGGATTCTTTTATTATAGTATCTCTGAAGTCTGTACATGTTTTTCCTCCCTGTGACAGTTTAAAGGACAAGCTTAAAGCCATTTTGAAGGCAACGTACACCCACTCCCGCAACCTGGCATACTTTGTTTTCACATACAAAGGACTGCAAGCACTGCAGCAGAAGATTCAAGGAAAAAGTTTACAGTCGCACTCCTTTCTGGCTGCCTGTGTTGGAGGATGGTTTGTGTTTGGAGATAATAACAACATTAACAGCCAGGTATGACGGGTCTTTAGGCCGTGTTTGGCCTTTGCTTGATCCTGTCTTTTCAATAACAAATGTAACTATTTGATGAAGTAAACTTACTACATGTATTAAAACTCTACCTTTTACTGTAGATCAACATGTATTTGCTGTCCAGGATCCTGTTTGCGCTCTCTCGGCTGGCTGTAGAGAAAGGATTTATACCCCAGCCAAAACATGACCCTTTCCCACTTTTTGCCACCCTGGTATGGGGCATCGTCTTGTGGCTTTTTGAGTATTACCCACACACACTCCAACCCTCCCTGCAGTCCTCCATGACCTACCTCTACCATGATAGCAATGTATGGCACGACATCTCGGACTTCCTTGTTTATAATAAGCCAAGGACTGCTGCACAGAGATGAAGTTTAATTGTATCTAGAGAGGACCAGCTGTCTAATGGCATTATTACATTTTATAATTATTAATATTCCAATATTATTGACTGTTGCCTTCTTTAAAAATTGTTTTATTGTAATTTGTACTGTGTTTATATTAATGTTTGATTGAATGAGATATGTATTTTTTTGTGTAGAAAATGTTATTTGACAAATAAGCTAGAAAACGCCACATCTCTATCGATCCTGTGTGATTCTATTTCTGTTAATATTATGGCTGAGTGTATGATTTTTTTTTTAGTTAATATTTTCAGGCATTGTGAAGTTGGTGATTTGGTTTGCAAATAAAAATATTTGTGCACCCGTGCCATAGTTTTATGTAGTACAAAATGTATTTAACTGAGAGCCATTTAAGTCTAGAAGTGAGCGTCATGCTGCTTCAAATAGCCACCACCTGGCTTTGTTTTAATATTGAGGATTCCCTCGACACTGCTCCTCCCTGCAACACGTTCGCAAGAAATACTGGATGTGCATGTTAAAATGTTTATTTAATATTGTTTTACCTTTTTATAAAGCTGAGGGTGTGCCGTTATTACACACAGTATTTAATAAGGTACAAATGAATCAGATTTCGACAAACCTGTTTGCAGTATTTCATTTTAGCTAAATTTAACATTAGGGTTTATAGGGTTTAGTATCAACTCTTGATGAAAATTAAATTTTCAATGCAGCTATATAATATGGTCCAATGAGTAAACACATTTTTGATGTGTGTGACTACTCAAGTTCTACCCTAAATTACAGTTTTTAAATACTTGTATTTCAGTTTTTCCATTTTAACCAACTCTGTGCTTCTACTTAACTAACACTATTCATTTGTCCGCTCCATCAATTTTATTTAAAGAGTAGTTATTGGCATATGAAATGTTTGCATATAAAACTATTACCTCATATCACAGAAGAAAATGCTCATGAACAAACTAATTTGCTATATATATATATATATATATATATATATATATATATATATATAACAAAATTACATATACAACAAATTGACAGGATCCTGTAGAAATATAAAGGTAAAATCAAAGGACAAAAGAACTATTAAGTGCACTTTTAGTTATATGTCCTACTTTCACTTGGAAGCTGGCTGTACCAGAACCATGGGTGTTTTGCGTAGAAGTTAGGAATGTGCCAGCAAACGATATGCATTGCTTAATGCATTGTGCCCATATGTATCTCTATAAGGCTCTATTCAGGCAAGGGACCAGTGAAGTGGTTCAAACTACCCAACACTGACATGTATAGTAAAATGAAGCTAGTGCCAAAAAACAATTTTTAATTAAAACAGCAGATTAAGATTTTACATGCAAAATTATGTCTTAAAAAGGTGTGTATTGTGTGTATTAGAGAGCAGCAGCCTCTGTCGTAACTCCAAGTCAGTATTCATTCACAAAAAATGCATCCCAGACAATGTACAGTACATACTTGACATTATAAACAGGTGAGCACCCAAATGTTTGAACATTCTTTGCGCAATAAAGCTATTATCCCTTGGAGGCATGTTCAAACATTGATGGAAGTGCTATTCAGGTCCAAGTGCAATTTTGAGGCAGAGGGCAGCTGATTTAAGGGTGTGTGTCTAAAGAAAGAGAGAGAGAAAGAAACCAAGAATCAAATGTGCAGATTGTGCATGAGTGAGCGTTACTTTAGGTTTTTGTCTTTCTAACTGTTTCATCAGTTATCAGGCATGTCACCTATTTTTGGATAGTGACACAGTTTTGACCATTTTGGCTCTGTACCTTACCAATAATTAAACAAAGATATTAAGCAAATTAAATGAAGATGTGAATGAATTCTAAACTGTTACTTTATATTTAAGCATTAGATTGATAATAAAGGATATACAGCCATTTCTATTAGTAGACCCCCAACATCAGAGCTCAAATAACACTATTAACATAATCATAAAACAAATTGGTTGCAAATTCTTTACAATGCAGAATTTACAGATATAACCATGATTCAGTTTCAAGAGTCAACGATTTCAAAGAACTATATCATTTGATTAATCCCAGGGTGAACTTTGTCTTGTTGCCACTGCTCTATGTTCAGCAGATAAAAGTAAGAAGAACCACACTAAACATCAACACCTGTCAATAAAGAATACAAAAACTGAAAAAAGAGACTGAACAAAGACTGAAAAACAAAGACTGAAAAAAACCCACACTGAACAGAGATGGTATGCATACGCAAAGACTGATTAGATCTACGATGGTGTTCAAAGGGTGACAGTGTGAGGATGAAAAACAGATGCTCTTAGTGATGCTCGGTCAGATCTTTACTGCAGCTGTCTTTTCCTGCTTTGTTCACATTGTTTTTAACAAGTTCAATGCAGCTCGGTTGGATTCAGATCTGATGATTTACTTGGTTGACACACGTGTTTTTATTTTTTATTTTTGGACCAAACACTCAAATTAAAGTCTACACTTAAAATGCATGTTGATTGTTTCATTTCAAATTCAGCGCCCACAACCCAATAAGGGCTTTCTATAAACAGACAATTGAATAGTATTACAGACATGACTTAAGGGATGAGAGCAGCTCTTGAAACAGCTGTTCATGATGAAAATAACCTGATTCACCTCTAACTTTGAAATTCACATATGACAATTTTATTAATGCTTCTGAGACACGTCTCATATCTTTGTCACACAACTTTGCAGCACAGATGAGTTCACTCCCAACAAACTGATGTAAACATGTTAACCTCTGCTTTTCTGCTTAAAAGAGTGTGATTACTCGTCTCATATCTGTGTCACACAACATTGCAGCACAGATGAGTTCACTCCCAACAAACTGATGTAAACATGTTAACCTCTGCTTTTCTGCTTAAAAGAGTGTGATTACTCGTCTCATATCTGTGTCACACAACTTTGCAGCACAGATGAGTTCACTCCCAACAAACTGACGTAAACATGTTAAACTCTGCTTTTCTGCTTAAAAGAGTGTGATTACTCGTCTCATATCTGTGTCACACAACATTGCAGCACAGATGAGTTCACTCCCAACAAACTGATGTAAACATGTTAACCTCTGCTTTTCTGCTTAAAAGAGTGTGATTACTCGTCTCATATCTGTGTCACACAACTTTGCAGCACAGATGAGTTCACTCCCAACAAACTGACGTAAACATGTTAAACTCTGCTTTCCTGCTCAAAAGAGTGTGATTACTCACCCAAGAGTTACTTTACGCATGAAACTGTACAACTGCAAGGAGGGTTGTCCCTTTCCATGGTACATGTTTACTTAAAAATGACTCAAGGGCCTTAGCAACAAAGGAAACAGGTTCACTTTCTTTTTACTACGTGACAAATACCTTCAGAGGGTGAGGCAAAGGTTTATATAGCTGTAGAGGGTGTCAGCAGGGACATACACATTAGCATTGTTGTGAAAAAGGGACACGAACAAATGGAAGGTAAGTCTTTAGAAATTTGAGCTCATTTTCTCTTAAACATATTCCATCCTTTGGTTTGTTCTTGATCGTTCTATTTATTTATTAAATAATGGACATTAAGCAGTTTGATCTAACTTTTTTTTTTTTTTGCTGATCTCCATTTGTAGACTTTAGCATCCAACATCTCAACCTGGAAAAATCTGAAAACCTGGAAAGGCACCGGACAGAGGGCTTCAGCCGCTCCAATGCCCTGGTGCTGCGGAGAGGAGCCTCCTTCAAAATCAGTCTGCAATTGAAGGGCCGACCTTTCAACCCGCAGACTGACTCCATGAGGATCAAGGTTATGCTAGGTAGTCTACATTTAGATTCAGTCCAGAAATATGTGGATGATTGGGTCTTAGCATAAATGTGAATAACTTTTTTTACCCATTTCTATTTCTCTTGTGTCTCCACAGGCAATCTCTATTTGACAATACCCGTCACGTTCTCCCAGAAGGGTTCTTCGTCCCTTTGGAAAGCCTATATTGACCCAGAAGGCCGGAACCGGCAGAATCCGTCAATCTACATCTCATCTCCTGCCTCTGCCTCAGTGGGCTGCTACAAGTTTCAGCTGTGTGTGGTCACTCAGGACGGCCAGCAGAAGTGTGTCTTCGGCAGGTTCATCCTGCTATGCAACCCCTGGTGTCCCGGTGAGTAAATATATATAAAAAATACAAACGAACAAGTGAAATGTTTACTTATATGAGGTAAGGCAAAGTTTAGCAGACTCAGAAGAGTATGGGAGTTTGTAATATTGCAGTAGCAGTCTGCTAACCTATGACAGATTTAAATAATGCTGGTTGCTTTCATTCAACACTTTTACTCACTTACAGTATTAGTTTAGTTTGTGGGAGTCTGAATCATGTATGTGATAGAGATTGGACATAGTGAATGTCTGGCAAGAGTTTTACAAAACACTTGGATTTCTGATTTATTTATATTTCTGTTTTATTTCTCGCAGACGATGCTGTATATATTCCCTTTGAGGACCAGAGGGAGGAATATCTCAAGAACGACTCTGGGTTGTTGTTTATGGGGACGCCTGTGAACCTCGTGTCAAGACCATGGTCATTTGATCTGGTATGAAAATGACATCTGTTAAAACATTTCTTTTTTTGCATATCTTTCCTGGGAGATTTCAACTCTTTAGTGATATTTGAGATACATATGTCCTCATAAAAGCAGTAGATAGTATTTACAAGTGCTGTTGCACTGGGTTCCCTGTAGTGTCCGACTCATAATGTATTTTTAGTCTTCTAGTTGGAATAAACCTTTCTGTAAGAAAATATAACAAATAAAACCAACTCTGATATTAGAGGGAACCTCAGATTACCTATCCCTTGATATTTAAGTTAATCCTCTCATTTCTCTCTCACTGCCTGTACAGTATGAGCCCGGTGTTCTGGAGACATGTCTCAATCTGCTTCAAGTCAGCCCTCAGCACCAAAACGACAAAAGAAAGGACTACCTGAACCGAAACAACCCTGTCTACATCAGCCGCGTTGTGTCTGCCATGGTGAGTGCAAACAGGCTCTGAGTGACTTTCGCACAATAACATTTTCACCGGTGTTTTTATTTACTTTTAATGAAAACACAAGCGTCACAGCTGCTTATTAGAACAAGTTGTATCTTGAACTGAGACAGCGTGTTCTACAGATTGCAAAGACCAACACATGCCTACATAAAAAAGTGTCACATGCAGGGAACCCTGTAATTATGGCAGTAAAACACTCATTCATCCGTCACTGTGTGTCTAGATCATGTCAGAAGGAACCTAAAGACACTAGACTCTTGTCTTTTATGTTTAGATCAACTGTGAAGATGACCGTGGAGTGCTGAAAGGGAACTGGTCCGGTGACTTCAAAGAAGGAGTCAACCCCTCCACGTGGACTGGAAGTGGGGAGATCTTGAAACAGTGGGCTCAGAGTGGTTACAGCCCAGTCAAGTATGGACAGTGCTGGGTGTTTGCAGCTGTCATGTGCACAGGTGATTATTTCATGACAATTAGAAATGTTTCAAATCAAGTTATTTATTTTCTTTTTTGGTGTCTATTTGTCCGGCTAATATCACTAAACCTTTAAAATCATCATATTTGTACACTGGAATATTCTATATGGTGTTAAGCGACTATTATCATTGCATAAATGTGTGCGTCTGTGTTTTTATTGCGTTCTCACAGTTATGAGAGTTCTTGGGATTCCTTGTCGTGTCGTCACAAACTTCCACTCTGCTCACGACACCAACAGCAACCTGGTGATTGAGGAATTTTACAGTGAGACCGGGCAGAAGCTAAACTACAGCAAAGACAGCATATGGTCAGTGGTGATGTAAATGTGAAAAAACACAAATATTTCTTGTCGTGGCTAATGAGCGTACTTGTAAACAAATGTAACAAAAAAGCCAATTTGTGCATACTGATGTTTTTTTTTGGCCCCTCCTACCAGGAACTTCCACATCTGGGTGGAGTGCTGGATGACTCGTCGGGATCTGGGCTCTGGAATGGATGGATGGCAGGTTCTGGATCCCACCCCTCAGGAGAGGAGTGAAGGTATGTGAGAAATATTACTAACCCTGTTATGTGAAGTTTCTTTTTTAGTCATCTCTGATAATTTCTGATTACTAAACATTAGCATAACCTATTTTTTTCTCTTCTGCTACACCCTAGGAGTGTTCTGCTGTGGCCCAGCTCCGGTCAAAGCAATCAAGGACCAGCGTACTGATCTGCTTTATGACGTCCCTTTTGTCTACGCTGAGGTGAATGCTGCTGTCCACAAAATCATAGTGAGCCAGGGCCGTATGCTCAGCCTCAGCAAAGACACAGAGAGAGTCGGATCCCTCATTTGCACAAAAGCTATAGGCTTCCCCAGACTCCACAACATAACAGGAAACTACAAAATTTCCCAAAGTAAGTGACAGAGCTTTAAAATGCATTTATTAGCTCACCTAGTCAGGGAAGGGGCATAGTGTATGCGGTCAGCTCACGTTTTTCTTTCTGTCTTCACAATATAGGCCAAAGTTCAACACTGAAATCAAGAAGTTCCACAGTATCAGATGAATCAACATTAAGGAGAGGTAATTTCAAGTTTTTACGTTTTATAATATTAATCAGACTTAATATCCGTGTAAACCCACGTCATCTGATCCACTACCTCTCACGCTTATCCAGCTGACACGTCCAAGGGGGTGCTAGTCTTCCTGACCCTGGATAAACCTCCCATTGCTGGGGAGCCCATCTGCTTCACAGTTAAAATCATGAACAAGCAGAAGGCGTCCAAGACAATGAAGGTGCATCTCAATGCTCAGGTCAAAGAATACAACCACAGACCCGGTGAAGATATGAGGACCTTCTGGGAAACCCAGGGTCTCATCCAGCTGGCACCGATGGAAGGTAAATTGGCAGATTTTCACTTCTGAATGTGGCGTTTTTTTATTCTTATTTGATTTAATGATGATTTTCACTCATCTTTGTCGCTTTCTTTGTTCCTCTCTCTTTTTCTAGTCAAAGTACTGAACCAGCAGATCGTCCCAGCCAAGTACAGGCATGTGTTTGGGGACAACATGATCAACCTTGCAGTTGTCCTGCAGGACATGGGCAGTCAGGAGCACATCCTTGCCTCAGAGGAGTTCAACATTGCCAGCCCACAGCTCACCATACAGGTACTTTGAGGAGATTCTGAATATTACTCACCTGTTATTTAGTATTTGGGGGAATCAGGTAAATTAAAAACATTATCAGTTTACGATGCTTAATGTAAATGTTGACTTTGAAATTCAAGACATCAAGGTGTAAATAAAATCCTATTGGAGAGCTGTAGCACAGAGTTCATGTTAAACCTGCTCTGGTTTGAGTTATGTGACGGGCCATTCAAAGGGATATTCAGAGTTTAAACACTTTTCTTTTCCAGATTGCAGATGAAGATGCTGTTGTAGCTAACAAGCAGCAGACGGCCACTGTGTCCTTCACCAACCCGTTTTCTCACCCAGTGAATGGAGTGTTGACTTTAGCTGGGGCAGGACTGATCCCGGACAAGGTTCACTTCAGGTAAGACTCACGGTTCATTTTCTCAGATTATTTATGTACGTGCTGAACGTTTAATGCCACAGGCACCTCTGTGATTCATGCACATTATAATTGGCTTGAAAATGAAAGGTAGAAGCAATGCTCAAACAGGAAGACATTGTTCAGTACATTACAGTACATTGTGTCTTTGTTGAAGGAATGTAGGCTTGTCACCATCCATTGTTCTGCAAACGTGCTACGTGTTTAATGCAGGCTCTGAACTGATGTACTACTGTATACTGAGTGGAGTTAATAATTCTTAGGCACCAAACAATTACTTCAAGTTATTTGATTTTAAGGGTGATTTGCTAAACATAAATCAAACTATAATATTCCATTACAATGTGCGTAGTTTAGGTGGGGGAATTTGATAAATCTTTAACTGTATGTCTCCTCTGTGTCTTCCTGCAGGATGCTCCCACTGTTTCCGGAACGAAGGGTGGAGCAGCGCATTACATTCACCCCCAACATGATGGGAACAAAGATGCTGCAGGCCAACTTGTCACTGACAAATATCAGCTCCACAATCAGAGGCTTCAAGATGGTCTTTGTTAAAAAAGCTTAGATCCTTATTCCATTTTTTTTCTTCCTGCTTGTTTGATCCATTTCCCATGACAGCATTATGCCTGAGAAAAAGTATTTGTAATTATGTTTCGGTTCTTGGGGCCAGAAAAAAAAAACAAGGATAACTGCATCAATTTCAAAGGAAAGATTTCTGCTGCTTAAATATGCAGGAGTCCTGTATCTTTTGTAACATAAATGTGAATGTAAATTATATGTATTTATTTTGATATTTATTTGGATAATGTGTTTGAGCCATGAAAATCACTTTTCCTAGTTGATATTTAATTCGTATTTAAAACCTGCTACAAATGTATTTGTGCACTTTTTTCTTTTTATTTGTTAAAAAATATTTAAATGTCATTAAATTGAATATATGATAATAAAGTAAATGAATGTGGATTTACATTGTTGTAGTTCTTTTTCAGACCTGAAGGGGGAGATCTTTCCTCATAAAATGGCTGTTGATTCTGCTTCAAATGCTTCTTAATAATTATATGTAATTCACACCAGGATCATTCATCATTTACCCATTTGTCATATAAAACCTCTTGTTTCATATGCCTCTGGGTTGAGTAACTGCGAAATGAAATGAAACTCATCTCTCTCCACAATGCAATTAATTTATTTTTATT
The DNA here is from genome assembly GCF_033026475.1 of Channa argus. Lineage (NCBI taxonomy): Eukaryota > Metazoa > Chordata > Actinopteri > Anabantiformes > Channidae > Channa > Channa argus. Next base: position 20,601,621 of record NC_090201.1, on the reverse strand, counting down.
AATCTATTTTAACTGTCTGTCAAAACAAATCGACAATAAAGCATTATATACAAATCATAGCTAAGCTGACAGGCAGTGTGATCAGCACATGCACAACCATACCAGTTCATCTATATTACAGACGGGTTATTAGGAAATTAGACAAGAAAGCAGAAAAGAACAAGAATCAAAACATATACAACCCAGAATCAATAGTAAAGATTTGACCGCAAGCTTATAATACAGCATTTTCAAGACAACTTCTTATCAAAACATTTTTACAAGAGCATTTTTTTGGCCGTAGAGGGAGATTTGTTTTTTATGCTGTTTTCTCAAACTATATTTACCTCATTGTGTTGTAGACTTGAACCAATAATAAATGGTTCACGTTTTTAATAGCTATTTTAATAGCCGCTAACTATGAAAAGAATGTTATTTGTCTTTATGTTTGCCTTTAAGTGACTTATGAATACAACAATTAAAAAATAACAGTGGTGGCGGAAACTATTCCACAGACCCGCAAAACCTACTTTTGTTTCTATTCAAGATTTTAAAATAGTGTTGGCCAGAGAAAATGAGAAGGTTTAACAGCAATATGAGGAGACACAGTAGAAGAAACAATCAGAACAATCTGACCTTTTCATCTGTGCAGGCATACTGTAGTTGTTAAACAGTATGTAAGACTTTGCAATCAGTGCAACGCTTTTTCTGTGTACAAAAGTGGGGACATCGTTCATAAAGTTGAGATGAAGTGAATTTAAAACAAAGGAAAATGGTATTTTTGATATATATGCACTCCAAACCATCATTCCTTGGGGTTATGTTTAAAGATTTGGTCCCCGTATTTCACTATGGTCGAGCACTTTTGACTTCGTGTTTGTGTGTCACACATAACTGCAGCCTCACTTCAAAATCTTCACAGTTCTTTTGGATTTGATGTGAAATTGTCTGCCTGAATGTTGACTCGAAATACAGACTCTGAATCAGTCTCTAGGGGAACTTTTACCCACTAGCTGCTCTCAGGAGTCACACAGCTTCTCAAGGTTCGGGTGGAAGAGCACAGTGTGACAGGTGGCGCCCTCTAGAGGTAGTCCAGCTCCAGTGCATGGCTTAGAGCCTCCAGATCGGCCCGACAAGACACCCTCCAGAACGGCATGTTCTTCTGAGGAGACAAAAGTAACATTTAAATTTAATAAAAGGTTTAATGCAAAACATTCAAACCCAAAGAAAGCATAGCAGTGCAGTGCAGATGCAGTGCAGATGTAAAATATGGAGAGTGTCCAAGTACAAATTGACCCATATAATATTAAAATGTAGTGAATAAGGATTTGCAGAACTGAAGAATGTAGAAAACATTCTGAAATTATGGTAAGATTATAAAACAAACAAAACAAACTTTTCACTGAATAACTTGTCATTAGTTGTGGTCAGTTTTACAGTAGAGACAATGTTAGTTATACCTTCTTGGCCACAGTCTCTTCTTCAGCTCCATCGCCTATGACCACATACACTGCTCTCCGACCAAACCTCTGAGAGACCCGCTCAAAACAGCTCTCCTTCCCTTTGACATGAGCAAAAATCAGAGATTAAAATGAAAACTTTCAACAAACGGAAATCGTAGTTCATTATTTTCACATGTGTTCCCTGACCCTTCTTCCTCAGGGGTTTCCTCACCTGTCTTTGTGGCACTGTAAATGTTCTCTATGGGGAAGGCTGAGCCCAGGCCGTACAGTAACACCTTGGAGAGCGCTGGGATGAGCTGGGTGGTGGTCACCAACACATTCACACAGTTAGGCCTGGAGCATGACAGACACATTTACTCTTCAGTGGAGTTGTGACCAGTGTTGGAAAATATCCCGTACAGTACGGCATCCTTATGTACTAATGTTGTTGCACTAGTTTATTTAACTGTACTCCTCTATTTAACTGCATTTCAGAGTTTTTTACTCCACTAAATTTACTTGACAGCTATTAATGTCTAGGTTAAGTTTTTACAAGCAACATGAAAAAATAAGCATCCACAGAATATGTCAGTTTAGTTTAATTTAATAAAATGGCTATAATTACAATTGCACGTACATAAATGAGTCAGTCATAACAATCCAATGCAGCATAACACAAATCTAATATAATAATTAATGTTATGAGGAATATTTTTGGCACAATTGCTACTTTCCTGAATATTTCCTTCATGACTGGTCATTATGCCATAATTCATTATGCCTTTATTCATAATAAAATATCATAGAGGACACCTAGCAGCTAATGCAAACTGACCCACTGGTATAAATCAAACCCTGGCAGCATGAACTGACCTCGAGTTGATGAGAGCCAAGGCTTTGAGAGCATGAGTCAGCCACAGATCAGTCAGGACCTCCATCTCTCTCCTCAGCTGTAGCCACTCCTCTCGCTTTGGGCTGCCCAGCAAACCTGCCCATCAGGAAGAAGCATAAGCATTATGGTCAGTCTTTAACCTGAACCCTTGAACCCTTAATGTTGCAAGGCCTCATTTTGATGGTAGTCTCTGGGTGGATAATTTAAATACAACATTGTCTGGCCAAAACCTCAGACACACGGTTTCCATCAGAGTTAATCAGAGAGGATTGACTAAAAACATGACAAAGGAGGAGTTTGTTCATATGTATTTAAAGATAAACCAGGAGATCAAATCCCACCCCACCAGGTCTGGCCCCAACCAGCCACCAAGGGCCACCTTGGTGCGAGTTTGGATAAAAATGGGAAAGGAAGGGCAGGAAGGGCATCTGCCAAATCAACGTGCAGAGCTGCTGAAGGCAAAGCCAAAAGCCATTAATCTTTGTCCAATGGTAGCGATGTATTGTTGTTGCTGTTTTAATTTTGAGACATGATTTTGATACATACACATCACCTGTGAAGTGCTGTAAGAATTTTAGTTTAACACAGTTAATGCAAGCTGGCACGGTTCAATGCACAATTGCACGGAAATTCTTCTCAGATAAATACAATATAGTGCAAAGTGGACTTTTGCTTTTTGTAATCTTTCTTTTTAAACTAGAAAGACGGGGACAGTCCCAGTATGAATATTGAAGTAATGGAGACAGTTTCATTCAACTTAGTAAATATAGGAGTAGGAAGTTAACATTTGGTAGAGGTGTGAGACATAAGTTCCTCTCTGTCACTGTGTCAACTAAACTAAAACCAGCCACTGCACAAAAAACATGTTGAACAGCATCTGACTTATTCTGACAGACAGGCCTACAGTACCTGCTCCCTTTTTTCAGGGACGCCTAGATTGCATGATCAAATCTGTACTTTACATATGTCTGTAGAGATGTTGAGTTATTTACAAAAAACTAACAGTCAATATTTACTATTACTGTTGTCTTTTCATTGCACAGTAAACCCAAGTTCAACTTTACAGAGTCAAAGTGGCTTCAAATGTATAAATCATGTAAATAAAATAGCAGCTTACCCCCAACATTGTTCTTGTATGTGTTGTAGATCTCCTTAACTCTGCGGTATCTGAAAGCCAGTTTCCTCATCCAGTCCACTCCTCCATGGACTCCTGACCCCAGGCACAGAGAACCGGCCCCTGCTGGACTCTGGAAGCCATCTGACCCAAAGTTGTAAGTGCTGCAGGAAACAGCCAGGATACTGATCATAAAAACGCAAACTGTATTTTTCCAGATCATCCTAAAGTAGCAATATCATCAGTGTTTCAGGCAATGTTCTAAGAAGTACAGCCACAACTGTATTCATGATTACATTTTGTAGCCCTGTGCAAACTCCTGAGGCAGTGCTTGAACCATTCATCATATCACGATGGTGTGCCAGTGGAACCACAGACATTTCAAGGACAAGAAGTGCTTCAAAATTAACCGAAGCTGTGAGTGAGTCCTTGTCAGTTTGAAATCATCCAGCATATACATTCAGCCTGGGCAGGATAAATGTAAAAACATCTTTGAGAATTAAGAGGGCCAAATTCAATAAACCTAATATTTAAAAAAAAAAAAAAAGCGCTCTTTCTCAAATAACTCCTAAAAGTATTCTGAAGTGCTTCAACAAGTTCATGCAATAAAATGTCTGGACTGAGTGAGACAGTGAGGATGATAAAGAGATATTTAGATGAGAAATGAAAGCATTGGATAATCCTGTGACATATTATAGGCCTGTGGAAGTCGTGAAAATAAAAGACATGCATATGCTTGCATGCATGAACGCACACAGACACACACTCTTCAACTCATGTCCCTGTTTTTTTTTTTTTTCTTCTCATGTGCACTAGAGGCTGCAGGGCAAGTCTGGTTCACAAGCCACAATAGAAATGTCAGAAAATCTCAGCAGAGCTTTAAGTACAGTAACACAGTAGAGGCTTTACCTCAAGTCCTGTCCGTTGTCGTCTGATGCCACATCATCAATATGAACCTGGTCACATTCCTGGGAAATGAAAAGGAGAGCGGATATATGAAGAGATCTATTTCACAGTGGAGCCCTGCACAGGCAAGTCTCTCCGCTTTACAAGAGCCTTCAGGAGTGATAGCAGCTACAAAAAAGATACAATATATCAGTAGGAAGTAGTAAATAATGTGTCAGGACACAGGACAGTGAGGCGCCACAGATACACAACATTCAATATGGTGGTGCAATTCTGCAAACCTTATAATAAATTAAAGTGATGCAGATCTGCATTTTAACAGCCATTCAACCGTTTAAAGGAACCTCTTAAGAATGGCCCATTGTCTTTTGCAAGCATAGTCATGCATGTCTTGTCTCTTTACTGGATGTTAATACAACAAACCCAAACCACAGTGATTAAAACCACAACGTAGCTTAAACAAGTGGCTACATCCAAAACACCTCCAGCTACATGCAGTTATATCAGAAAATTAAATCAGTTATTAAAAGTGGCTATGTTGGAAAATAACAAAAACAAGCTGCATAGATTAGTCATCATCCGACCAAGAGGATCTGCAACATACATGCGCAACTGACTATAACTGTCCCCTAAAACTTCCTACATCTGTCCTTTTGTTCTCTGCCTTTATCCAGAGTCTAGCTGCAAACCTCTAATTTCCACAACCATCTCTCTTTCACAAACACACAAATACGATGATGCAAACAACCATGTGCCTTGTACAGTTGTCACACAGACAAGCTTTCCTATTACCTTTCAGTCAACTTGACCAAAATGGAGACACCACCTCATCGTCCCTCCTTTACTACATAACTCAATTCCCACCCACTCAGGTGCGCTTCGCCCCTGCAGAGACCTTACAATGCAAAATGACCACAGCACACGTACACTTACTTCTGCTTAGAGTAATAGAGATTTAATTTAACCACTGTGAAATTCATTTTTAAGAGCCGAAACTGAGGTAGCAAACATCCAAAGTAATTGACTTGTATCAGCTCTGAGTCCGATTAACCAGGCGGTGCCTCCTGTTACAATTCCGTGATCTTCCTGTGGTATTTCAGTGCAGTCATGACAGCAGTGATAACACTTGTGGCCACTGATGTAGCTTCTGACATAGGAAGGACAAGATAATTGTACCTTAATACAGCAATTATTAGCAGCAGCCTGTATTGGCCTTATTGCTTCAGAGATTTACTGAGCCTAAACAAAGAAGGGATAAAACCCAGGTTTGAAAATGGCTTTATTGGCTTCTTTCCCTCCTCTTGACTGTTCCTCCTCCCATTTGACTAATTTTCCTCTCGGATGCTCAGACACACACCTGTAATTACAGCACAAAGTGTGTACTTGTTCTCTCTCTCCCTCACTGGGCGTCCCTACCTTTTGTCTTTGTCAGAACAAGGCAGAGGAATGCAGAGAGAAAAACACGCACTGTGCAGTCACTAGCAGGTAGTAAAACTGCATTTAATGACCCCTTGGAGTCATCACTTTTAGAGGTCGCATTAACAGGCATTTGTGGTGCTCCGGTCTACCTGAGCACTTATGCCAGCAGTTATTTCCCAGGAAGAGAAATTGTTCTTAATGTGGGATAAATGATGTGTGAAAGGGTTTCTACAATGGATGCCACTGTGTCGTATGTCGAGTATAAAAACAGCATCCAAATGTCAAACGTTTTGGGCTGTAGCAGGAACGCTGGATTTTTCTTCTGCAGCACGTGGATTTATCCAAACTGCTGTTATTTTTTTATTGCAGAAAAAAACTGAAATGAAGTGTCCTTCAAAGAGAGTGCGATTAGAATATTATTAATGGTAAGAGTGTTAGGGAAATAATATCCAAAATCCAGAGGGACAGTAGTTGAAAAATAAATAATGTGATTCATGAAAAAATGTTTTATCATACAAACAAAAAACTCACCTCCAGATCATTGAAGAAGAGTCTTGAGTCAGCCAGATTGAAAATCATCTCCTCCATCCACAAACCAAGAGACACTGCCTTTGAGGAGTCCTGATGCACACAGACAGAAATATCCTAAAATTAATAACTGGCTTTAAAACCCTTCTGTGTATTTTATCCTTGAGAATCAGCAGTAAGAAAAAACAAAACAAAACAAAACACATCAGACTGTTAAATACAAGGAGTGAAGCTCCTTTCCACAGGTTTAAAAGTTGCTATTAATTCTCTAACTTAGCATTTGACCTAAACACAAATTAGGTTTTCTTTTTAGTGACTTCAATAGAAACTGCTATGCTAGGAGCCCCCCCCAGCTGGTGAGCGGCCGGGTCAGTTTAACCAGGGCCACATATGATAACAGACAATCATTTACAACTATTGGCAATTTAAAGTCAAAAGATTAAAACTAACTGCATGTCACTGGACTGCAGGAGGAATTCAAAGTACCCAGAGAAAACTCTGGGGATTTACTCGGGGAAAATATCCAAACTACACACAGAAAGGCCCCAGCTGGCAGGTGGATTCAAACCCGGGGACCTTCTAGGTCCACTCCACCAAAATACTTCATTCTAAATATTCCTAACAGTAAAATGTGTTCCTCTGTGTCTACTCATGTCTTCAGGCATGATCAGTGCCCATTAATCAGTTCAGAAAACTGGTCTGTAAAGTACAGTTTGTGGTTTAACCTATAGTTAATTGCTGTGTAGCACTTCAGTGGGTGCATGATAATTACTTAAATAATGAAATGGAGGTGACATTCACAGACAAATGCATCATTACTCTTGTCATCGTTCTTGTCAGATTAGCTGCTGCCATCTTGTCTCTGAATGTTCTCTTCGACTTCTTCTGCAAACTCATCAACTGGATTGACATAATGAGGTTTCAGGAAAAGATGTCAATACTTGGTGCCAGTCTGATTCTTATCTTTGCTATGTCTACTGACTTGTTTGCTTTGACTTTCTTTTTGCAAGTTTTCATACTAAGCACAGATAATGCATGTCATTTTCCAGCTCACGGTCATGCTACAGTGAGACTGTCTATGCTATAGTGCACTGAGATAAATGCAAACATCAGCATGTTAAAAGGTATACGATTTACTAGTGTAAACAATGTAAAGGGGGGGCTGTAGCTCAGTTGGCAGTGACTCCCAGTTCCACCTGGCTACATGTCCTTGGACAAGACACTGAACCTCGATTGGCACCCGGTGGCTCAGGTGAGCATCTTGCTTGTCTGAGAACGTGTGTGTGTTAATGCGTGTGGTTAAGGTGAAGCGTTTTTATCCAGAGTGTAAAGCACTTTGGATAAAAATGTTATACAAGCAGATATAAAACCATTTATGTAAATGAACCATCTCAGTGTTACTGACAGTCTGCCTTGCTACTAAACGGTAAATGGTCTGCACTTGTATAGCGCTTTTCTACCTATTTACACGGCTTCTCATTCACCCATTCCCGCTCACAATCACACACCTACTGCTTTCTTAAGAATAAGTGCAGACTTGCAGTTCCCGGTGATGGAATACAAAATGAACTAGAATGAAAATAGAAAGTTTTCACCACTGTCATAAAAATCTTAATCAATAACTGCCTGTAATGAAAATACATCCATAAATCCTAAATCCTAATCCTAGACTATATGATTTACTGTATAGTAAAAAGCAAATGTGATCCTTAAACATCTTTCACATCGTGATATCAGCTTTGTTTCATAACAAACATTATTAATTATCACCCAGAGAAACGCATAAATCATTATATGGAGGCAGGCAGGCTGACACTTAGCGTGGGTGTGTTGTCATTCAAGACTACAAACGCAGGTGTGCGTATGTATGTATGTATGCATGCTGTATTGTTTAGATGGCAGCATTGGCTCATCTTTGGCAAGAAGCAAAAGGGTGTCAGCCAAAGGGCAAAGCTAGATTAGTGCATCTGAAGTGACAAGCAGAACAGTCTCCTGGCTGGTTGAAGTGGTAGAAATGGGTCTTGATGGCATAAGTAGGGTTAATTATCACAATTAGAAAATACCATCCTACAAAAAAAGGGTGGAAAAAGAAAAAGGTTAACTGAGGACAGAGGGTGGCAAAAGTTCAGTAGGCGTGGTAAGATGACAAGGGGCGGGATTGAGAAAACAAAGAAGAGGAGGTGAAAGCTAAGGATGAAGAGGGAGGGAGTAAAGGCTTAAGAGAGGTTTGTTCTTCTTGTTTAATAATTGAAATAATTATCTGTAATCACCTCCTCAAAAGGTGAAGTCTGTGTCTATATAAAAGGACATATAAAAAGGCCCTTCCTGTTAATCCCTAAAAAGAATTTAAAAAGAATGACAAAAAGGGAGGTGGAAAAAGACAAAAAAAACAAAAAACACCCAATTCTTTCTGTTCCTGGCTTAAGTCTTACGCAGGGAATTTCTTTTTTATATGAGAGACAGAGCTAAGGAGGTAAATTCACACACTAGAAGACTGAGTGGGATGCTGTGTGATCGATGAGATAATGGAAGAGCTGTTGCAGGGGAGGGAATCAGCTCCTCATGTGGATCCCTGTTCACCTCTGGCTCAGCAAGCTGGTGAAAACAACCGTCTTTCAACATGCCCATTAGTCTTTCCTGCACACTGGGCCCAGACTTGCCTTTGAGTTTAAGTCCAAACATTTGTTTATGATAAGAGTTTAATAGACTGACTCTAATGGGAAGAGCCTGGTTGTTACAACTAGACAGACCAATGGGACAAAAGGAGGAGATAATAAGTGCCACTAAAACATGTTTTATGGTGTCAAAATAGGATGAGTTTGGGACGGAGGAAGACAAAGAAAAAAAATGTTGCTAACTTTTAAGCTGTCTTGATGCTTTGGACCGTTAATCTCTTTTTCCACTGTCACTCATTCAGTTACTCTGCTGCATGTCTGAGTTTTGACGTCAGGGTCTGTCCAACTGAGCTTCCCTGGATCGAGCAGCGGGGTGTTTGGGTGGTGGGAGAAATCAGGAATTTCTGGCACATGAGTTACATTTCAACACATCCACTCTCTCACTCTACATCTTTCTCCTGCTGGCTCTTCTTCTCCCTCTCCATTGCAGAAAAGAAAGAAAAAGCAACAATGGCATGCATGGTCTGCCTGGGGCTGAACTCATCACAAATGTTGCTCTCAAACTCTCGTCAGCCTTGTGTCAACCCGCAGGGGGACCGTGAGAATTCAAAACAAAGATCCCGGGCCAAAAACAAGGAACGCACCACTGTCCGCCCCTTGTCAGCTGCCTATCTGTTATGTAAAGGTCTCTCTGGCTGTCAATCACACTGCAGGATGCTGGGGTAGCTAAATAACCTCGTGGATTATGAAAAGAAACAAGAGGGTTGAAAGGCAAAACAGCCAGCGTGTGAAAATGCTTGGGGATTAGACCCAAAGGTCATGGACTTATTCAGGCAGCCAAACCTTTGCCTGTTAGCCAAACAAGCACTCGGCCACTGAAACAAGGGTTGATGTGACTAAAGCAAGATTACACTACACCTACCTACCACATAATTAACTGTTGTCAAAGTGTGATGAGCTGCAGCGCATACTTCTTACAGCAAATGACAAAGGGAGAGGTTGTGTCGGCATACCTTGCCAAATCGCGAGGAGAAGGTTCCCGTGAGGAGTGAATGGAAAATAATGATGGTTTCATCCAGGTCCCAGATAAACACCCGCTGCAGTGAAATAACAGATATGTAATGTTAACCTCATGAAAGTTTGTCTGTGTGTGAGAGATGGAGAAAGATAAATATTGAAGGGAAATACTGATAATTTTCATCACTGTGTGAGTGTGTGTTTACCTCTATATCAGAGTCCAGAGGTGGGGCAGGGTCACTGACTCTTTTTCTCCCCCTCAATTTCCCATCTGACCCCCTTCGTGCAGAGACCCCCTCCTCTTTACCTGGTGTGGGGGGGCTGGGCGGTGGGTGGTACTCTCCTAAAACATAAAGCAGAACTGCTGATTTATTTTTTTAAAAACTAATTTAATTCATTAAAGCAAGGGTGTGGGAACTCCCCGCGTTTTGCATTGTGTAACGGTCACTGGTAACGGAGAAGAGAGACTATCGAATTGCAATATGCAAAGTGATGTCAATCCAGGGAATGAATACACTTGGAATAACCTCCTAATGCTCCATTTAGCACACTGACAAGACTGTAACACATAAGAAACATTTGTTTTGTGGGAAGATGTCACACTAAGTTCTTAATACGGTATGTTGGAGGCCCAATGACATTTTCATGAAAGTTGTATATGTATACATATATATCAGTTTAGATTCAACCTGAGTTAATAGTATCCTTTTTCAAAATTAAATATATTTTTCGTTTAACATGTGTTTTAATGTTCTGTATGTGGTCTTTGTGGGTCCTCTTTGTCAATCCCTGCACATTCACCTTTTTTTACTTGAGTTTTGGTGTAACAGTGTGACTGTAAATATGATTACACAGAAGGTTTAAAGACAGTGGAGCACTGGCTATGTGAAACATTGCTTATATCTGCTGTGTGATTTGTCCATTTAAACAAACAGAAAGATGTGGTTTGGTCTCGCTTACCTGTGTGCGACTCTGGGCTGTGATTGGGCACCATGATGGAGTGCTCTGGATGCTGATAGGCTAACGGTGCTGTGATGGCAGCAGGGCTTATGTTGCTGCTGGTTAGGTAGGGGCTGTTGTAAGGATGTGAGTTGTAGTATGGAGGATAATGACTCTGACTGTAGCTTGAGTACGATGAAAACTCCTGTTGGTGTAGACGTTGGCATTACAGTTGTTTGTCAGGGGCATCAAAATGTGCAAGTTTCCATTTAAAATATATTCAACAGTATATGACAGGTTAGCAGAATTAACACATCTTGTATTGAAAGTGCTACAGATACAATGGTAGTTAAACAACAACAACAACACAAGTTGAACTACTCACTTGCTGGGTGGGGTTGAATGGCGTCGAACTGGAGATTGCATGGGTGCCTTGAAAAATTCCAGATGAAATACCACCACCTGAGAAATAATGTAAAGACAAAAGCTCAAACATTCAGGTAAAGTCAACGATCAAATAGTGGGAGATTTTAAATGTGCTACTTCGTGTCGATAAATGAACTTGAAGAAATAATTTCACATCAAAGAGAACTGATCAGTGAAACTGTGTGCCGAAAGTGAGGAATCATTTTCACTTCTTCAGCTCAATGCTGCAGGAGCTGAGATTGAAATGTATGTTTGACAACAATACAGGTGGGAAAGTCTGCTACTTCTGTTGCTTCAGGGATATTCCCAGTTTCATTCAAGCCAAGGCAGGAATGTGTCCCTCCAAGCAATTTCCCCTAAAAGTGTTGCAGTTTCACCTTGTGTCTTTTCTGTCAAGCCTTTCCATAATGTTTGTTTGTCTGATTAAATATTTCTCTTGTAACATTATCATCTCCACCTACGGCACTGGACAGCATATCCAATTACAGTCTTTTTGTTTGTCTGTTGGGCTGATATCTCCAAAGATCATAAATGGATTATTACAAATATTTGTACAAGGACTGGCCATGAACCAAGGAGGAAGAAAAAACCTAATTGAGCGGTGCTTACTGACCATGTGGTCGTTAAACAATAGAGTCACGAGTGTAGATGTGGCAGTGAAGAAAATTAAACACATTAAACATTTATTTTAACTTCATTGACACGGTTAAAAAGCAGTTACCCAAAGCTGGTTTCTTTCACTCGCTTTTTAATGTTGCTTGACACGGTCCTATCATATTTTGTGATACACATGGAATGTGGAATGTGTCTTTATCCACAATTGTAGTTTGAGCAGGAATGTGTGTACATCCATAGTGTGGGCACAGACCCATTGAAGGACAAATGGCTACAGTGAATTGGCTTAAATGTCGCTGTTCAGCAACGCAGTGATTTTATGTGTTAGCATAGTAGCATTTACTACGCAGCCACATAGACAAAGTGCAGCTAAAGCTGAAGGAAATGTTATTAGTTTTACAGGTATATAGTCATAAAATACTGTATAAATTAACTCTATAAAGTCATAGCACAGAAAAATTAAGGGATTTGCGAAAGTCGCTTCCTGGTGAGTATTTTCATTAATTAATCTAACTTGAGATATTTCCCTCAAAACCACAAATAATTACAACCTGGCTCTAAAGAAAAAGCCCCAAAATTACATTAAGATACAAAACAACCTCTGGGAGGGACAAATGTTTTTATGTCAATCCCTTCTGTAGGTTTTCACAGAATAGGTGCTGGGTGTACTGTACTAGCACAAAGTCCACAGGATTCATCCTCTGGAAACCAAACGTTTGCATGACAACCACTCCAACTGTTGAGATTTTTTTCCTCCTTTCCCAAAGATATTGGGTATTGATAATCTTGATATTCCCACCCTAGAGTGAAATGCTTAGTTAAAAGCTTGTAAAAGTTTTCCAGACACTCAACATGTTGATAAAGTGCTTATTGTTGAAAAGACACATTTTGACTTGTTTGTGTTCCTTTGAATATGTGCACTGCAATTTGATTACATGTATTCAAACAGAACACAGGTTGAATATCATTTTGCAAATAAGTGTTTAGTTTCCAACTGTTTATTGAATGGGTGGTTTTCACAACGTACAGCAGAAAAGTAAACTTAATGCAGCGTAGATACAGTATTAACAATGTTTTTAAAGTGGATCCAGTATTAAGTTCTGTGATGAGAAACACTTTGTTTGTACTGCTACAGTAGCTGTTTAAACAAGTTTCACTTCAGGCACAGGTGGGGAAAAAATTTAAGATTTACTTTCTCTGATATAACCTGAACCTTCCTGGAAAGAGTCACTTCCTCATGTGTACTGTACCTCCAAGTCATTTCATCAGTCCACTACTGTGTTCACTTGCTCCAGAGTTCTTCGCCACTGCACAAAGTGTGCATGACAAACAGGGGGAATAATGACTCAGTGGAAGAACCACACTGAAACCTCCCTGGACAACACAACAGTCTTCAAAGGAGCAAAAGGAAAAATACAGGAGGTCTCATGAGTAAACACAAAAGTTTAGTCCCCATTTGGTTTCACTTGTACAAAGTGTACAGTACATGTTTCAGAGGATTTTTGTGGCGTGTGTTTGTGCGCTGGTGTATTGTGTACAGTATAATGGATGACATGGAAAGATTCTGAAGTCCTACAAACATTTGGTTGTTATGGCAGTTTATTACCGTTTGAAGTTTGCAGTTAATGATTTATGCATCAAAATATTCAAACAAATTTATTTTGTTTGGGAACAGTGTCCTTCAAAATGAAATTACGCTTGGTTTAAAACAGTTTCTTGGTTCAAGAGTCGGGCTCTAAAAGAACACAGTCGTTGCGGGATTTGCAGTTTCTAAGAAGTTTAATCACAAGTGTGTTTACATGAATCTTACATTTCCCTGACATTTGGATATTTTTTTAAGTCGGAGTAATAAGGAACATTTATTTTTTTTGCCTCCGTAGAAGACTACCTGTTGTCACATGAACAAAGAATGGAGCTACTGTCAGGAACAAATCAGTCAAAAATCATCTGGTCTCAGCGGGATTTTGTTCCCATTTATACTTTATTAAATCACCTTAGTCAGTGCTTAAATGATTTCTTGGCATAATGAAATTTGTTTTTCATTTAGGGTCTGAAACAGGATAGATTGTGTGGTATATTAAAGTAGTAAAAGGAGTAAAAGATCATTCTAGTTCAATATTTAATATTGTTTGTCTGTTTTTAATTTCTATGGGGTGAGATCTAGAAATGTGCTGTAAGCTGGCCCAGGAGGTAGAGCATATGGTTCAAAATTAGATTGAAAGTTTGATCCCATGCTCCTCTTACATTTGTGAGAAAACGTAATGTCACTGAAATTTCCTGGTTTTCTTGATAAATTAGTCATGAAATGTGACTTGATCACAATATTTCTAAGCTGGTAAAACACAAACAGTCATGAACATTTATGTCCATGGAAAACTCACCCATTAAACACAGAAAGTGATGGTGGAAAAAGTAATGGCAACAGTGTCTCAATAACTATTTGAACTAACGTTGGCAGCATTAACCCCAGGCCAACACTTCCTGTAGCTGAGGATTAGACCTGGTGGCGCATTTTCTGTTTCGGAAGCCATTCTTTTAGTGTCCTGCATCCTGCTTCTTCCGAGCTTCAGCTTGTACACAGCCACCCTGACATTATCCTGTAGGATACCTGATAAACTTGAGAATTCATTTTCCCTCCCACAAAGCAACCCTAAATCATATTTCAGTCGTAATATTTTGTGGCTGGCGTGCGGTTTTCTTTTTACGCCATACATAGTCCTGTGTGTTCTTTCCAAACAGTTCTAACTTTGTTTTATCTTTCCATAAGACATTTTCCTATTAGTGTTGTGGAGTTTTATGGTGGTCTTTGACAAACTTTGGACACACTGCTGTGTTTTTTTCCTCTGTGGTGCCATGAATACCATGCCTGTTCAGCTTTTTTTGTTAACCAACTCCCATGACTTCCTTAAGTATTAAGCTGTATATACACTGTATATACTATGTATGTGAAGCTGTGGACTGATAAACATCAAGACTCTGAGATTACTCTGCAAACCTTTCTAGGTAGATGCAGATAAACAAATCCCCCCCATGGGGATCAATCAAATAGATAAAATTCATCACAGACGTTTGATTGAGCATTGACTTTTTGTTGGTATAAGTCCTGGAGGCAAACAAATTAGACCAGAGTTGTTCAGTTTGTAACAGATATTTAGAAAGCGGGAGTTTTCTTAGGCTTGGGGGTTTGTTTAAAGCTGTATGATCTTGCATCATGAGATGTGGCAGTGTTCTCACTTATTCTAGTTCTTCCTAGACTCATAGTATTGTTAAATTGTTGTTTGTGTGGAGCTTTGTTTGTGTAACAACAAACCTTGGTGATCAAAAAGTCTTCAGTGGGATTATGAATTTAAGCAGAAACCCAATTCTTAGCTGGTATTTGAAATCCTGGCCCTTAACAATGTAAAGACACAGTCATTTTTCAGTTATTAGAGTAATATAAAATAACAGTATTTTAGATATATAAAAAATACGTATGGAATCTAGTGTGTAACAAAATGGGAAACATATCCATAGCTCATCTGTTGTCTCTGTTTTGTGTCATCTTTACAGTGGAAGCAGGGTCATACCTCAGTCTGCAACATTAAACCTACTCACCCCTCCGTAAAATGCACCTTAACCTCTACCCTCTCACCCACAAGGTCAATTTCACACTGCTTTCAAAGCCATAAAGTCACACTGAGCGAGTCTTGCTTTGGGCGCCGGGCGGCTCAGGAATGTGTACAACCAGGATACACACTAACATACACACTCAAGCATAAGCAGAGGACTGCACACACCCTAACGAATACTGGACCTTTATTTGTCCGTTTATTGCTTTCCAAAGACCTTGCTTTCCTTTTGTTTCTCCATCATTTTATTTTTTCTTATCTTTCAACCCCTGTATTTCTCTTCCTACAGTATCTCTATCCTATCTGTTTTCTTACTCTGTTTTTCCCTCTAACAGAGAGAAGCGCTTGCCTGCTGTGCTGTTGGTCTGAGCAGAGAAAGGGGGCCTGACCCCGAGAAAAGAGGAGGGGTGGGGAGACTTTTGACGCCAGGAGTCCAGACCGCAGCTAATAGAGAACAGGTGTGGATGATGAGAGGAGAGCAGAGATGTTGTAAGTGTGCTAAGTAGCAAAAGGATGGATGCTGCTGTCTGTGATTTGCTGTTGTGTCCATACATTCAGCACATACAGTGTGTTATACTAACCTGGTGTGTGTGAGTAGCTGTAAAGACCCTGACTGGGAGGAGTACTGCTGAAGTTCGAGTAGCTCAGTAGTCCAGTCTGTCCTGGTGAGTGACTCAGCCCATCCTCTGTTTTAATGTCTAGAAAAAAAAAGCAGAAGTTGTATGATTACTAACACACATTAGAGCCGTTCACATAAAAAAGAAAGTTGGAATTTATTTATCATAGCAAACAGTACCACTGATCTCTGACTTTTAAATGGCTTGAAGATTGAACAATTTATAGTATGATTATGCAATTAGAAGCTGCTATGTCTACTATAAAGTGCCTTAATCTCTGTGCATTTATGCTTGCTCAGGTTTCATATTTTAATTGTTCTATTAAGTAGGTTATTGTTTGGCATTGTCCATTGTTTTTTTTATTTTGTTTTTTGGAATGTGTGCATTTTTATATTTACATTTAGTCATTTGACAGAGGCTTTTATGCACAGCAAAATAACTGGGAACTATCAAAGTAGAGCGCAGACAAAAGAACAGATCCAAACTGCTTAAAACTGTATCTTAAAAATGGGAACTAAACAGAACAGGTCAGGAACAGATATAAGAAATAATAATAACAATAATAATAATCAGTGTGGAAACCTAAGACAGATCTACAACAGCTAATATTAGCAAACTAACTGTGCCTACAACAGAGCTAAATAAGGAACACGACTACCAAACCTCAGATCAAAAGGTAACAGAGTCAGTGGTCCTGATAACACGAGACAGGCAGAAAAGATGAGGATCCGGCAATGAACTGAGGGGGGAGCTGAGTCTAAATAGGCAGGGGTGCAGGTTTAAACAATAACAGTCGATGAAGAGTACTGAAGCGGGAGAAATTACCTGGGACCAGGAAGTGGAGATAAAGGGCTGGATCATGACAGCATAGCATTGTTTAATCTCTTGTTCCTCATTTTGTTAATGTAATGCCCTACTTCTTTGTTTTGCAGAGTTTTGTTTTATGGTAAAGTAACTTAATGTGTTTCCTGCAGTCTGTAGTGTATTGATACGGTGACTTGTTGCATTTGATAAAGAAGAAAATAAGTGTAAAATAAAAGCCCTTTATTAAAATAAAAAAGAGGCTCACACGAGCAGAATCTGATGTAAATAATCTAGTGGTATCTTTTGATTTTTAAGATAATTTCCAAAGTCCAGCACGCATTTAGAAAACTGTTTTTTAATAACGTACTGTAAGATGACATGCTGTAGCCCTGTGTGTGGTGAGGATAAGGTGTGTATGGTCCTGCAGGCTGGAGGGCGGGGCTGTATTGTGTCTGTCCATATGCAGCCATGACGCTTGTCCCCGTCACCTGATCCTAGAGAGGGAAGAAAACATGAAAAAATTCTTCTTCTTCTTATGTGTTAAAACTATTTTGTGTCACGGGTTGGAAATTACTTTGAGGAACAACAGAAACTGCAGTCACAAACAAGCAAAAACTTTGTTTGACCTGAGCATTTAAACCATAAACAGAACAAAGAGAGCTTTTCTAGGCTGCATAAACGAGCAAAGTCTGAATATATGTTTGTATATTTGTTAACATGAAGCAAACACAAAAAATTCTCAGTTGGATTTAATTATAGAAAAGGAAAAAATAAGAGTGTCCCTTACAGCTGGTGCTGAAATAAACTGAAAAAAGTCTGTATTTGACATCACAAATGAGTTTCATCAACTGATATTAAGGGGACCTATCTAGGTTTTGCTATCATGATGATAGAAACAACAGCAATGTATATCAAAAATAATCCCACGTTTAATTTAGTGAATAAACTCATGAAAACTCACCTGCAGTAAGTCCAATTAGTTTGAAAAAGATATAAGAAGAAGCCCTGTGAATGGCCAAGAAAGGACACTGTTAGAAAATTAACAGAGGAATCATGTAGAAGGTCAACCATGTACAAGCTCGAATGCTGCTACAAAAATGTCAGCATTACATTATCTCCCTACTGCCAAAGATGACAGTGAGCAGTCCTGATTTATTATGCAACAGTTTATTTTCGAGGTAGACATGTTTGTTGACTTCACAGGCAAACTGGATAGATCTGTGCTGACTAACACTTTTTTCTTCTGCAGCTCTTTACACTTTGTCTTTGCTCTCTCACCTGTCTCTGTACACAGAGTGTTGTCCTCTGTATCCTGTCACACTGCGGTTAGTCAGGTTCTTTGCAAGCTGTCAACTCTCCTGTAGAGACAATTGCAAACACACATGGTCAGAACACAGGTATGCAGGTGACTGACACATGGCAATGTGCCTTGAGCAATAATACAACAAAAAAGATAAATTACAAGATAAATGTGGTACTGAAATGAAAAGGGTGTTTACGTCAAAGACAAGACTTCAATCCAAATTCCTAACAAAAGTGGAGTGCAGGATGGTATAATTCCTACTTTGGGTACGATTCGTAATTTCATGTATATATACGCTGGCTGATGAGAAATAAAGGTTTGTCAGAAGGAAAAACAGCGAGGATGACAGGATCAGACAGGACAGATTTCGCAACACAAATTCAACTGCAGCTGCCACAGTACAGCATTTCCTTTAATGTATTTCGTCAGTTGTGTTTGTTCCAAATGTTGTAAATAAATAGGCAGAGATACTTTATCCGAATAATTTATAGAATTTTGCAGTATTAATCAAAACCGACTCATTTGATTTGCCATAGATTTTTATGCATACCATCTATTTGGTTCAGCATCATGGGGGTGTTGGAGCCTATCTCAGCTGTCATTGGGCAAGAGACCAGGTATGCTGAGGATCATCAAGATCACCAAGGCCACACGTACAGTGTGTTTACACTGAATGTGTGAAGACATTAAAGTCGTCTTTCTCGGAAAAACTGAGTTCTTAACTTTCATGTAAACAGGAAAGCTGGTTTCTGAAATGGGACAAGGGGATACGGCAAACCTGGTTTCCCCAGGTAGATTTCTGTTGAAGGACTCGGATTTCTTTGCACTGTTTACGCGTAACCGGGTTTCCAATCCGCTTTTTTTTCTAACTGCGCGTGTGCAAAGTCCACAAAAAGTAAGACCGAAAATATAACTAACTAAGTGCCTAATAAAAGTCTAAATAAGCCAATAGGATCTTTTAAAACTCAGACAGTTTTCATTCTGGACCAGCTACATGCGTCTCCCCTTTTTTCCCCTTCACGCCCTCTGCGCTTGGACATGAACACTCACACAAAAAAAAAAGTCAGAAACACACAGGTTACTATATTGTTACTCTATAGGTAAAATCTGTGAACAGGCTTCCAAAATAAGTCTGATGTGGAGGAGAAATCTGGTTATTCCTCTGCTGCATGCGTTCACGGATTTCCAGTAGCTAGGTGAATGTAAGTGCATGTAAATGCCTTTTCTCCATTACCCCAGAAAGCTGATTTTTCCCAGTACCCTGGTTACTTGCATGTACACAGCCATAGAAATAGAGAAGCATTCAGGCACGCACTCTCACCTATAGGAAATTCAAAACTACCAATTAACCTAACCTGCATATCTCTGCACCCTCAGTGAAAGCCGGAGTACTACACAGAAAGGCCCGAGCCAGGCGGTAAATTAACAACCAGGACCATCTCATGTAAGCCAAACAGTGCTATTAACTATTTAAATATAATATCAAATACTAAGATAGAAAATAAGATCTATTGTCTGCTTTATCAGGAGAAATAGAAAACAGCGAGAAAGAAAAAGTTCCCGGTAAGAAGGCTGAAGGTTAAAAGTTGAGTGCCAGTGTCTTAGCAGGACTGAGGTCAGTCTGTCCAACTGTGGGTGACTGAAGCTGTACTGGAAAGCATTAGGGTAAAAATGCTATGGCACTAGAGAAGTGAGACACACAATGAGACACATTGTGGGTGTCAAATACATTTTAATGCTACAGCAATCAATAACATTTTAGACAAAAAGGTTCAAACTTTAGGGGTACGGTTTGGGGGAATTCCCTTTTTCTGTTACAATATGAAAATAGACCTGTCCACAAAGTCAAGTGTGTAAAGAAACAGTTAAGTGTGCATTGCCCCAGGCGTTTGCCTAAACCCAATCTAATGTCTTGTCAGGGTTTAAAAGAGAAAAACGGCAAAGACTGTAATAGCTGGCCTTCTATAGAGCAACACTACAGCTACAGCTTATTTTTACGATATGAAAATGGAAAATGGGTTTAATTATTTTATAATGTTGTGCTCTCTGTCTCTCTCTTTCTTTGCCTGTGGGCATTTCCATTCTGCCAAAACTGCAGCAAACTGCCTGATCTCTACCCTCGCTGACACCACAATGACAGAGACAGATGATGGTCATAAATTATAGTGATTTTACTCACCTTTTTTTTTTTTTCGCACCTTTCCACAAGCTGTGAACACTACCTGGTACCTGGTACTATTTTAGGCATCAGCTTGGTCTAGTTTCCAAGTGAGGTGACGTGATATCAGAAAGTTATGTTAAAACAGAGCCTGTAACTACACCACTGTGTTACATCTTTAAGCCACCACCATCTCATCTAAACTCTGAGGAAGTAGATACCGAGCTTTTAGCTATTTTAAGTTTTTCTGGCTTCATCCTTTTTCTGAAAATGTGTTTTTAAATTGAGAGGGCAGTGAAAATCTAGGTTCATAGGGGTAGTGGGGTTTTACAGGAACCCATCCATGAAGGTTGCGGGAAAAGTAATAGTTGTCTGAGAAGCGAGACAAATTGGGTGTAAGAGGATTCACTGTCAATGGCTTCATAAAAAGCTGAGAAACAATAACTTTATGTTGGTCTTGTGACATTTACTATAGCATTCCTGACAAACACAGAGGAAAAAATAAACTGTGTTTTTCTAAAACCAGAAATACACCTGTATATCTGAGTTGTTACTGAATGTTGTTTAGTTTCAACTCTCTGAATTTCAGCTTCCTCTATGTGTTCATCTTTTGCTTTCCTGATAAGGCCTTAATTGCAGGGAGACAGTGAATCTTGAGAGAAAACATGGATCCCACAGCACAGAGGAAAAATGAGAAAAGTGCGTCTGTGCTTTGAATTCCATATTCCTAGAGATCAAAAGTAAAAGTGACGCCTGCTCGCAGTCCCCTTGACATCAGCCGCACCCCTGCAATAGTCCTGTGTGCACACACATGCATATACACATAGCACAAAAACTGTGTGTGACAGCAAAGGCACTTCCTGGTTCAGAGTGAGGCCTGGGAGGAGGGTGCACAAGGCCATGGGAACTGCAGGACACCGGAGGGAAGATGAGTGGAGCTCAGCAGAGATGTGGAGGGCTGAGGGCTGAAACTAAAGCTAAAACAAACCCAACAGGGCCACAGGAGGCCACAGGGCCACAAGGCCAGTACCACCAGCTTCACCTGGGTCTCAGGGTTTTGCTAGACTGCTGCCTCTTTCACGGATATCAAATTCTAGCTTTTGTGCCGATGGATTACATCACAGGATGGTGCATTGTGCTTTAAGTTAAAATGTCATTCGATACAGTTAAAGTAATACTAAAGTTATTGCTGATTTACCTGTTGTTCAGATAAATTGTTGACAGACATGAAAATGATCTGTATGTGGCAACTAGTTTTAGCTTCGGGAGGGTGTCAAAAGAAAACAAACTAGTCTTTGCAACATGTCGCCCAAGCACATCTCAAGGCAGGTTGTAGCCAACGAAAACAGTCACATGCAAATGCGTGGTGAAAAGCCGCTTCTCACAGACGGTGTGAGATGCGATAATTGTTAAAATGGGGATAGCAGCCTACAATTTTCCGCAAACTGTAAAACATCTGATTGTCACATTTGGAAAGGTACAACAGTTATTAAATGCACCTCCCCCAAATTGGACTTTGGAAACAAGGCAGGGGAGGGGTTTTCCAAAGAGCTTTGACTATCCCACAAGCACTTTGTTTTATGCACAATGACCTCTTAAATCCATTGCCTCCACACGCTGAGTGATACTTAGCAACTGACACCTCAAGAAGAAGTGATCCTGTAGAAGGTCTAGATGCTAAGTGCTAAGAAATCAAATCATATGTGGCCAAGTATTGGAGTTAGATTTAGTGTCTGTGTACAGTTTTCACACAATAAATATGATGCAAAACCAACGTGTTCACTGCATCAGGTTCTCTCAAAGCCGGATTGTATTTCCTATTTTAAATGTATGAATCCGTCCTTTCTATTTAAAAAAATAATATAGTATATCACAACTTTTTGTGAATGACTTAATCATGGGTCACTACATTTCCTATATAGCCTGAGGTTAGTTTTATCTTATTTACTTCAGGTAAACATTTTTTTAAATATTATATCAGGTGTCTCGGTAGTTATGTGTTTATAGTGTCAACATAAGTGCTGTGTCAGAGTCTGTCTGAGTCTGGTGTCTGCAGTGGCGCTTCGATGATTTGACCTCTTACTGAAACACTGTGAATCCCAGTCAAGTTTGACAAGGTGCCTTGCTGGGCTGTAATCGTGCCATATGGGACCCCACCTGGAGCCTTCAATTTGGACAATCTGCCTAAGTGCCCGGGGGGGGGGAAGATGGGGCTTCATTCACTGCTGCACACAAACCCTCTCTCTTAGTCGCTGATAAAAGATGCAAAACAATGGACTAGTATACGGGTTTGTGTGACACTATCAGGGTTTTCGTGGTGGAAATTGGTGCCATCTGCCAGCTACTGCCCTTTTTAATCACCTTTGACACACAGCTGACATTTTGTTAGAGCAGAAAAACAGTAAAATGCAAGAGCATATAAGAGCTTTTATTTCAGTGACGTTAACGTTGATCCTACAATGAAATCTTTCATCAAATTCAGTATTGAGAAGCACAAACTAAGCAGGCACCTCATAAGACTAAGAAACTGTAAATAATTCGGCAAGCTTGATTATTTATAACATTTTGTTCAGAAAACAGTTCAAACCCCAAGTACACTTACTGCACTGTGACATAAGACA
This sequence comes from Channa argus, assembly GCF_033026475.1. NCBI lineage: Eukaryota > Metazoa > Chordata > Actinopteri > Anabantiformes > Channidae > Channa > Channa argus. The sequence goes on along the minus strand of NC_090201.1, from coordinate 20,578,618 downwards.
AAAGGGAGATTTTCACAGTTGAAAATATTTTAGCGTGAAATATAAATTGTCAATTAATTACAGGTTGCAGAATTTGGCAAGATATGTCCCATGATTAACCATTATGTTTTGTACAAAATGGACCATTCACTGAATACACTTTTAATAAACAAAAGTGCATCAGTGAGAAATGTGTGATGTGTAAACTTGAAATTTCTACAATAGCTGTGCAGAGATAGAGGCTCAGATGTGCTGAACTGTCACTGTCACTGCTACACATACACTCTATGCACACGTCTTGGAACCTTAACGCCCATATATAGGTCCACTAGGACCCACAGAAGCATCTGTGGAAAGAACCCCCACCCCCACCCTCAGGCACAGCACACCTTTTCACTAAAAAGGCACATGTTAACAGTTTTTGTCCGAAACTGCCTAAATTGCTTTATTGTAACTGTGCAAACATAGCGGGTTGGTTGACATTAGAAACTTAGTTACAAAGGTTGGGTTTGCTTAACATGTTGTGGTTTTGCTCAAAATCCCAATTTTGTCACATGACCTTACGTCACATGGATCGTGACAATAAGAAGCAGAAACATTGGACTTAAACTCTGGTTTCCTCTGCTCCTACTGACAAATGTTCAAATACTAGGTGACGGAGTAACATTTGCCGTGGCCTCTACACATCTCACCATGGTGATAAGTTTTTGCGGGTCGTTTTTCCCTGCTTGAACAAAATGTAATACAAAGTCTTCTATTTAGGATACTAGCCATATTTTATGTCCTATTTGTCCTAATCTGTTTAAATCTGATACATTAAAACTGAGTGTTGTTGATATGACTGAATGAATTAACATAATATCCCTGTTTACCCACAGACCACCATTCAGTAGCAAAAAGCAAACAAAAAACAACAACAACAAAAAAAAAAACTACTGGGAAGCAGTGGGATTGTTTTTGACATTGGGAAGAAGAAGAATCTCACAAGTGTAACCCATTCTGTTTTTGTTGACTCTACATACCAAGCTTGAATTATGCTGAGACAGTAAAAAACAAAACCACAAGACTAAGATGTTTCCATGTTTAAATCCCAAGATTTCTATCAAAGTGACCCATCTCACTGCAGTTTCACACAACCAGCATGCAAACATTCCCAGCTTATACTAACCGGCCTATGACGTTTACAAAAAAAAAAAAAAAAAACGGACATTGAGCAAATGATGAATCTTTTTATTGACAGGTTCAACTTGTAAAACCGCAATGTTTTCTTCACACAAGCACAAGGCACACGCACATTTGGCTAATAGTTTAGTTGCTTTAAAGAAACAGAAGTCGTTCTATGAGAGGCTCTAATTAATCTCTGGCAGCTGTGAACCTGTTGCCGACTCAGTCTGCACCCTGTAACTTTACCTCGCAAACATGGTGGCCTTTTCTTTCCACTTGACTAACTTCTGCAACAAGACTGCTTCAATGCCAGAAGTTTACCCCCCTCTGTCCCTCGGTAATCAAGGCCCCTTTATTCTAAAATGTCAGTGTCTTCATTTCCCTATTTCTTTAGCTCCAACTCCTCAGTCATTTCTAAATTACCTCTCAGAACAACCTGCATTGTTTTTCTATTTCTTTTGTTCCTCCAAACTCGAGTTCAGCACCCATCCCCCTGCACATACACTCTAATGACGTCCCTAATAATTTTCCCCAGTAATGTTGCCAAATTCAAGAAGGACCACCTACACCAAAGCCAAGACTATTTTTCCCCAGAACCAGTGCCCTGGGACGGGGGTCAGAGTATGGGACAGCTGGCAGACCTCCCAGCAGCCTAGAGGAGTGGGTGTGGGGTTGGAGAACTAGGCTGACCCCAGTCAGATGGTGGTCTGGCTCCCAGGTAAAAAACATCTGGTCTAGTGATGGAAGCTTGGTCACACACACATGCGTGCATGCACACGCATGCACACACACACACACACACTTGTGCACATTCAAAACTGGCACCTGCCTGACTGCATGAGTGCTCTAATGAACACAAAGCCTCAGACTTGCTGCTTTATTAGTCATTAGGACAATAACGGTTGGATCTGTCTCCTGAGCAGATGATGCTATAGTTGTTAACAGCTGGTCAGATGGAGCTAGCTGGTAGCAGGCTTTACAGACGGGCTGAGGTCCAATTACTTCTTAACTGGTAGATTTACTGTGTGTGACCATGTGTATGTGTGTGTGTGTTTGTGTGTGTGTGGAGGAGACAACGTGATTTACACCTATTTAGAGATAGAAGAACACTGATCAAATAGCTATTAGATATTATCAAAAACCTTCAAGACCCTAAAGAGAAATGTTCCAAGCACCACAGAGAATTATTTCTCTTTAGCAGAAAGTATACACAGTTACTAAGCACAAAATAAGGAAATATGGTAACGTCATGTGTGTGGCTTCACTATTCTCAAAATGTGATAAGAACAATTGAGGCAGCCACAGAGACAGCTGTTGTCTGCTGACAGCCCGGGGTTTAATACACACACACACACACACACACACACACACACACACACACACACACACACACACACACACACACACACACACACACACACACACACACACACACACATCACCACGAGGCCTCCCCGGGTGCTCTTTGGGGCTTAAGGGAATTAAAACGGGGAGGAAAGGGCGGGAGAGAAGACATTTAGAGAGAAGAGTGATAACATGTGAGCGTCAAACGGTTTGAGAAGCAACAAATTAGTGTCACCAGCGTCTTTTTCTTTTTCAGTCCTGATCTTTTGTTCTACCAAACATATACGGACAGGTTCATGCAGCTTTTCACACACATACACACACCACCATGGACTCACACTACAACAGACATGCTAGTTCTACTATCAGTACACCACAGATCAGTCTGTGCCACACATATATGAAGAACACAAACATGATATTCGCTGAAGAAATGTGTCAAATTGTCCCCACAGGGAGAGTAAATGAATACTGGAAAAACTTGAAATACTCCTTCGTGTTGTTACTAAACTTTTAAATAAAGAAGAATTGGGAGAGTTTGGGATCTGATTTGTCAGATGTTAATATCTTATTAAGATTTCTTCTTCAGAAGTTGTATAAAATTCAGAAAGCAAACTTGCCCAAAAGAAAAAATTTTGCTGTAGCTTTGCAACACAATAGTAACTCATCATTACCCTCAACTTTTTATTTGAAACATTTCTTTATTTCTTGTTTACCCCTCATAGAAGTGGGTGTTAAACAGAAAATGCAAAAAGAATTCAAAAATAATGTTAGTGATTGGTGACATTAGTAATAGTAGCCATTACTCTTAAAAAAAACTAGGGATGGTGGTATAAACTATTGCTTATTCCTACAAAATAAGGCAAAACAAGCATGTAACAATACTCACACCTCAATCTTCTGTCAAGGATAATGTACACAGTGTTGGAACATTGACACAGACAATACAGCACACACTGATTTCAGAGCAGAAAATGAAATTGTGCTAAATCTTTTTTTTAACCTGATTGAAACAATTCAGCTTTTTTCCTCAACTGATACTTTTATGTCAGCGCGGATGGACTGTATTATGGGCCGACATGACAGCCCTTCTATAACCTCCAGCTTGAGTCAGCAAGGCTGTTTGACTCCCAGATAAAGAGAGAGAGAGAGGGGGAGAGCATGAGGTGGAGGAAAAGAGAGGGCAACTAAAAGACATCAAGAACTGTACAGCTGTGAAGAAATATAATGAAATCGGTGAAGATAAAGTCAGGAAGAGCAGAGCTTCCTATGAAAATATTTATCATTCCACAAACGTTTGGCTACAGAGGGGTTTGGAATTAATTTGTGTTTTCTTAAGAGGGGGTGCCTTGCGCTACAGGATGGGGAATTCTCCACAGCCCGGGACTTTTTGGGCTGCTGCTTATTCACAATTTATTAGAGCTAGTAATAAGAGCCTGAGGAAAGAGACTGCGAGAGAGGGTCCCGGGCCAGTCGTGGAAGGGGAGTCCAGAAATGGGGCCTAATGTTGTTAAGAGACGAACCACAGTGTTAAATCAAACACGACTGAGTACACACCTACAGTATGCGGTTTAAGCATACTTCTACATCAGAAACCTGGATAATATTTGTGGGGGTAAAAGTACAGGTATGTAAGACAATTTAGTAAGATTTACAATTCGCCACAGACCTAAATCTGATATAGCAACTATCTAAAATAAGAATCCCACTTAGCAAGTCTATTTCAGATAATCGATGCTGAAAAGATAATAATATACAATTTATTTTAGAAAAGAGGGGTGACATTTTTTGAGAGTGGGTGAAGGAGAAATGCATTTCCCACAACAAAGTGGCTTTAAAAAAAGCTAAAAAAAAAAAACATTTATGAAGATACATAATGCAAAGTATTATATGTCATTATTTAAAATTAAAAAATAATTAACAACATATAATCTTTTGATCAAGATCAAATTTTGTTGGGGGTGTGTTACAAAAATGAAACCCAATTCTACGTACAAGAATTCGATCAGAGTTGTGTGTTTAAAATACTTTTATGTACATTTTTATAAGCCAATGGAGCTGCTGAGTGTGCAACTGACAGAAAGGTTTAGGTGATTTAAATGGCTGGCAAAACAAAGTGAGTGAATTACAAGTCTGGAGCCATGAAAGGGTCCTTGAAAAATATGAATGCCAGCCTTTGAAAAATGCTTAGCGAGGCTCCCCTAATTTAGTAAATGAAGGTCCCTGCCTGGCTGCTGAGGGGGTGTCCGTGATTTTCGTGTAATCTTCTGTACTTAAGCCGAGGAAAAACTGTTGCCCAGATTCAAACAGCACCAAGAAAAACAAAGGAGCTCAACCAAAAGAAAAGGAGCCTCACACACTTTGCCCCTGGTCAGGGCTCAGTAAGTCACAAAGAGTCGATCTGTTTATAGGTGTCTTTTGTTATGACTCTTATATTAAAATACATATCTCAACATTTATCTGAACAGTGAAGTAGAAAATTATGTGATAGTGTTTTCAACTGAAATGGCATTTCCAGCTACTCTGAAAAAGAAAATATAATATTTTCTTTTACTTGACCAGCCTTTTAATGCACTACAATTTGTTCCAAATTAAACTTTAATATGTTAAATATACATTTAAAGTTCGTGTCATTTTTCTTCAAGATTGAATACAATAATAAAACAAACCTACATCTTAAATATTCACATAAGGAAATAATTATTTTAAACATTGTGGTCATTATATTAGCATTAATATAAATTTGGGTGTGGGGTTATTTTTGTAGACATGAAGAGAAATTATTTTTAAAAAAGATTATTTGAATATTAAACATAATGAACTCACCGGGACAGGCCTATTTAATTTAATTATAGTAATGGTTTGACAGGATAATGTGAAAATCCCAAACAAAGCAATTTGATCCGAAAAAAAAGACAAAATAAACCTAATTCATCACGAGATAGAATAAGATATTTCCACTTACCATTATTTAGACAGAAGAATGTGCAGAAAAAATCCGTTTATCAGTCAGAGCTGTTGTCTGTCCATGCCCACAAGGACTCCGCTGACTTCTCCCAAGTGTCCCGGCAAATCACTGACACCCTGCGCACTCGTGCCGCGACTCCTGAGAAGAGGAGGAAGAAGAAGAAGACGCAGCACGTTTTCGCTCGGGAGGCTCCAGGTGCTGCAGACACAGCTTTCTGCAGAAAGTCAACTACACACCGACCTCTTGCTTCTGCGGCTTCAGGAGCGTGTTGGCTTTACCGGCGCTGGGGAAGTGATGTTAAGTGAGAGCGAAGATTTCTGGTTCCTCCTCCTCCTCCCGTTCAGAGTGTGAGCTGCACTCAGCGCAACCGTGTGTGTATGTGTGTGTGTATGCGTGCATCGTGCGTGCGTTCTTTTGCGCGCCCCCTTATCTCGGCCACTCCTCCCATTTATTCCTCTCGGCAGAAGTGCTTCACTTCTCGGCTTCTTCTCGCTATCTCGGTGTTAAATCTTTGTTTGGTCAAGAGCTTCTCTCCGCGTTTGTTTACATAACGACATTCAAACTATTCAGTCCTGTTCTCAGACGCGGCCGACTCTGCCTCAGCTCTCCAGATATGAGGATTTGTTAGTTTGTGGTAAATAACCCCAGGCAATTGACAGTTTTATTGACAGTTTTATTTGTTATGTTTCACTGTGTGTGTGTGTGCGTGTGTGTGTGTGTTTTCATTGCTTTCTCACTGGCCTACCAGTTCGTTATGATGGTTTTTGTGTGATAAAATCAATATGCAGTGGCCCACATAGCCTGCAGCCACTTTGTTAGGGAACTACATGGGCTTTGCATCCCATTTCAGTTTTTTTTTTCCAGTTTTCTGTTGGTTTTGGATATGCAGTAAATAAACAGCTATGACACGCTGTGGGAAAGGCCTGCTATACACTGGTCAGTATAAACCTTGCATTCAATAACTGAATCGGCAAAACATACACGTTAACTAAAATAATAAGGATGAAACATAAAAGCATACTTGGGCACTTTATTTGACTTTTTATTTTTTGCATTTTCACTGACTGATTCATATAGTAAAGTATAAGCAGATTTTTTTTGTCCTTACGGTTTATCCTGTGAGTTCAGGGTCGCCACAGGGGATCATTTGTCCGCATGTTGATTTGGCACAGTTTTTACACCGGATGTCTTTTCCTGACTCAACCCTCCCCTATTTCTAATGGGCTTGGGACGGGCACTGATCGGATGGAGAGGGATGGGCTGTTGGGGAGTTCAGTGTCTTGCCCATGGACACTTCGACATGTGGTCGCAAAGAGCGGGGAGCGAACCTTTTAAAAGATAGTTATTTTTAAAAAAAATTATGATGTTAGATTAATTTACCTATAAGAATGCACTGTATTTTCTCTATGTAAAATGTCAGTATGTAAAGTTACACAAATATAAAAAAATATAAGTGCTACAAAGTGTACAGTTCTCACCTAAATGACTTTCTACTGCTGATTATTTGTCCTTGTATGTCCGGCATTCAAGAGCTAAAGAGATTGAAAAAACAACTAACCCTTTTCAAGTTTAACACATCTGTAATATTAACCCCATAAACATTCCTAATACACGTTTATATTTTAGGTTCAGAATTTGCACAGTGTGTTGGGAACGTGTCAAATTTAGCTGTCAAATTTAATTGAGTTCAGTGGTGATATTCATCACTGTTGTCCCCTTCCAGCAGTTTATTAATATGTTTCCATATGACATTTCTAAAATATATGAAGAGCCATTTTTACATTTACACCAAAACTCACATTTTTAATCCAAAGGGTATCCACAAGGGTAAGGGGACTAAGAAATATAAATAGACACAAACTACTGAACAAAACATAACACGTAATAATGATTAAAGTAAAACTGAGCGTGGGTGGTGGGGGACTGGAGGAGGGTTTGGGTCCAAGCCCTCCGAGGCCAGTCAGGAGGCCCAGCAAGAAGCCGGGCAGGTGGCCGGCAGCGACGGTAGAAGCCCTCCGGGGTGCGGACAGGAGGCCGGCGACGTCTGCTGAGGTGAAGGACCTCCGGGGGCCGGGCAGGAGGCCGGCGACGTCGGCTGAGGCGAAGGCCCTCCGGGGGCCGGGCAGGAGGCCGGCGACATCGGCTGAGGCGAAGGCCCTCCGGGGGCCGGGCAGGAGGCCGGCTGATACCCCGTAGTGGAGGGCCAGCAGATTAACCAGGAGGAGTGTTGGCTGGCCCGGAAGCAGGGTCAGGAGTGGGCCAGACCACGGCCTGCCCAGAACCAGGAACAGAAGCAGGGTCAGGAGCGGGCTGGACCACAGCTGACCCAGAGTCAGGAACAGGAGAAGGATCAGGAGTGGACCGGACCATGGCCTACCCAGAGCCAGGAACAGAGCCAGAGCAAAGACCAGAGCTGCGTCCAACCCCTGCTCGTCCAGCCAACACCCACCCGCCACGCTCAGGACGCGCCCCGGAACAGGAGCTGAGGTGGCGGCGTCAACGCGCCCCGGAACAGGAGCTGAGGTGGTGGCGTCAACGCGCCCCGGAACTGGAGCTGAGGTGGCGGCGTCAACGCGCCCCGGAACAGGAGCTGAGGTGGCGTTTGTCGACTGGGAGACCGTGGCTGGACGAGCAGGAGTTGGAGCAGAAGCAGGTGGAGCGATGGCTGACCCTGACCTCTGGCCCGTGCCTGGACAAACAGGGACCGGACAAACAGGGACCGGGCAGGTGGCGACAGCTGAAGCCCTCCGGGAACCGGACAGGAGGCCAGCGGTGACGGCTGAAGCCCTCCGGGGGCCGGGCAGGAGGCCGGCGATGTCAGCTGAGGCGAAGGCCCTCCGGGGGCCGGGAAGGAGGCCAGCGACGTTGGCTGATACCCTGTAGTGTAGGGCCAGCAGATTGACCAGAAGGAGTGTTGGCTGGCCCAGAAGCAGGAACAGAAGCAGGGTCATGAGTGGGCCGGACCACGGCCTGCCCAGAACCAGGAACAGAAGCAGGGTCAGGAGTGGCCCGGACCACGGCCGACCCAGAGCCAGGAACAGGAGCAGGATCAGGATCAGGAGCTGACCGGACCTCGGCCAACCTGGCGCTCGGAGCAGGAACAGAAGCAGGCCGGACCACTGCCTACCCAGAGCCAGGAACAGAGACAGAGTTAAGATCTGAGTTGAGGTTGGGCGAGGCGGCGAGTGACCTGGAGGCAGGTCCTGTAGCAGGATTGGCATCGGGGCCTGGTGGAGCACTGACGGGTCGAAAGGCAGGTGCCCAAGTAGGATCAGGGTCAGGAGCTGGACCTGGGCACATAGAGACGGGACAAACAGAGACGGGAGAAACGGTCATCGACCTCGCCGAGGTGGCGTTTGTCGACTGGGAGACCGTGGCTGGACGAGCAGGAGTTGGAGCAGAAGCAGGTGGAGTGACGGCTGACCCTGACCTCTGGACCGGGCCTGGGCAAACAGGGACAGGACAAACAGGGACAGGTGAGGTGCTGACCGGGCCAGAGGCAGGAGCTGGGACAGGAGCAGGAACTGCAGAAGCGGGTTGAGAGGCAGGTGCAGGGCCTGGACAGGGGACAGAACTGGAGGTGGAGGCGCCCCGTGCAGAGATAGAAACAGGGGAAGAGGGAGTATTACCCGACCCAGGAATGAGGGCAGGCCCCGAGGGACCCACAACATGGACAGGTGAGGGGATCTGGGCCCCCAGCATGGCCTAAAATTCCCTTAGACTGGCCAGATGCCTGACAGCAGCCCCCCCCACCCCATTTCCCGTAGCCAAAGTCCTCCATACGCTGAACAATAGCTCAGCTGGTAGCAGGGTCATGGAGGAAGGCCTTCAGCTTGGCCTTGAGTACAGTAAGTAGCTCGTCAATTACTTTGAACTCCGCCCTCTCCCTAGCTTCCTGGCCTGACATAGCCGTAGTGCTAGAGTCTGAGGTGGTGCTAGAGAGAGGTTCCTGGCTGGGGGGTTCGGAGGGGCTGGCGTGCCGGGCCCGTCAACATCCCGCAGAGCGTCTTTTGCGCACAGAGGGGTCCGACTATCAGTGACTCTGTGGCAAACTGGTCAGACTTGGGACAGAGTGGGGGAGAACGTCAACTGGACATGAAGCCAGCCCTGAAACAAGAGCTGACCCCTCAGGTTTTGGTAGAGTCGGCTCTACCGGAGACAGAACTGGAACAGGTGGGCAGCAGGCCGGCCTAAGGGCAGGCGGTGCTGTGAAAGACTCAGGGGTAGGGTCAGGGACAGAGGGAGCGTCAGCCGGCCCAGAAATACCCTCAGGAATAGGGGCAGACTGAGGGGAGTCAGGGACAAGCGATTTGGTCTGAGGTTGGGTGATCCTCCTACGCCTGAGGCACTTGAAATAATAAGGATCAATGTACCTAACCGAATAACGAGGACTGGGGTCTTCAAAACAATAATCTTGAGAGTCTGATTGCTCTCTAACCTGAAGCCATGACTCCCTTGCCTCATACAGGTTCATGGTTTGCCCCTTACACGTCTCAGGGTCCAATTTCTGGACAGATCCTACTGTCAAGGTTTTGGTTAAGGGAGGACCCAAGTGAAGAGACTGTGAGAGGATTGCAAATAAGGGGCTTTTATTGACAGATGTAAATGCTGAACAGAGGTTGCTCCTAACAGGAGGATACTAGAAACCGGATTCAGAACAGGACCAGCACACAAAAGGAGTTAACTTATATGAAAGAACAAACAAAGGCTACTAAATATATAAAGCACAGATAAACGTTAAACTACTAAAGCGGGTAAACACAAGGGTAAGGGGACTAACAGAAATATAAATGGACAAACTACTGAACAAAGGATAACACGTAATAATGATTAAAGTAAAACTGAGCACAACTTAAAACACACTGGAACGGAAAGATACCCAAGTAACAGAGTTGGGGGAGCACATAAACACAAGAACTAAGGGGAGGCAGACACAAACAAACTAAACATAAAGCACTGGCAACTGAAGAACACACAAGCATACCTAAACATGAAAAACCAGGATCAAACAAGCAGAGAAAACTAGAGACTAGACCCAAACACTGAATTAAAGAAAAGGCAAACCTCAGACCAAAACCACACAGGAAACACAGAGTCCAGGATACCAAAGTCCAAGATACTAGAGTCCAGATTTCCCAAGAGTCCAAGAAACATAAGTTTAGGCTTTACCAAAAGTCCAGAGTCTACTGTGGGGTTGGTGAGGGTAATAACAACAACAATGTCAGGAACAACGACAGCAGTGACCATATTAACAATGACAAGGATCTGGCAGGGGAGTGAAAGGAAGACTGAACTTAAATAGAGGGGGGAACAGGTGCAAACAATTAGGGACAACGAGGGTAAAACTGGGCAAAAAGAACCAGGGACAGGAAGTAAGGAGAAGGGGGCACAGGAAGTACGGTGTCACCATGACAGTTACCAAAACAGGTCATGTGGATGTGTAATCCTAACAGCACCTGCTGAACTGAAAAAAAAAAACAAAAAAAAAAACAATATTTGACCAGTCTCATCTGCCAGAGTGCAACCGTCATAATTTCCCCATGTTCCTATGAACCTGCATAGCACAGAGCCTGCCTGTTTATTTTAATGAGAATATGTGTGTATATGTGTGCTAGACTTGTGTGTATTGTAATATGAGGAAGAGTGTGTCTGAGATGGCAGTCATGGCTCATGAGGAAACAGGTTCCCCTGAGCGGGCACAACAGGATGTCCTTGCTGACACCATCACAACACCCATAGACATGGATATGTGAGGGCACCTGGGGGAGAGTCATGCTTACTCTACATCTGAGCTAGGGTCGGAATCAGTGACCTTTGCAAATAAAAGAAAAGTGCATCCTTGAGTGTAATATGGCTTCTCAGAAAACTGGATAACAGCATTGGCCCTGGGTAAAAAGGTTTACTGCACAAAAGCAGTAGAGAAGAGATGAAGGAACTGATTCTCTTCTGCTACATTTAAGAAGTTAATGCGAAAATCATAACTAGCTACAGACATCTTCTAAACTGAAATAAAAAAATCCACCATTTACATAATTAAATCTCATACTCAGGTGTGTTTCAGTTGTTCTTTTATTTTCACTCCCTATGTTATTTGTTCAATGCTCCTCACTTCAGTTAGTAATTTCCTACTTAGTAGTTTTCCATCGAAAATCCCCCAGAGAATGTGCCCGAACCTGTCGCATTTGGCACTTGTCAACTGTAAGACTGATTGTGACAGCAATAAAGAGAGAACATTTTTTAGATGAGAAAATTATTCACGGCCCTCACTGAAAACACAGCAATGCATTCTGGATTACTGAGGCTACAGTCAGTGGAAAAGCTTGTGTCTCTGCCCTGTGTGATAAAGGGTTTAAATAGAAGCAAACACACACACACACACACACACACACACACATACACACAAACAAAGTTTGCCATTTGTTATACAGAAAGACATGAATATTTAGCTAAATTTTAATGTGTCTTCAATCAATCAGTTGAGCAACGTGACTTTTTGAACTCACAGACATGATTTATAATGATCACCATGGATGTTAATGGAGCTTAACACCCTGTTAGTGATACCCAACCCATAGTGATTTGATAATGGTAATAACATAGAGAATAAACGCTTTTGATTGAACATAAATGAAAAAGAAAACATCAACATAAACACCTTTATTGCGACATTCGACGGAGGCACAAAATGACACTAGCTCTGGGAAGTACCGTGACCCAGACATGTCTGCCTCTGGCTCAAACAGCAGGCAGCCAGGCTAGCTCCTTTCTTCCAGTGGAATGTGTGGTGGAGAAATAAAAGCTGCCATTGTCTCTCTTTTCCTCTGATGGCATTAGTTGGCTGTCTGTTTCTCTCCTTGCCAGCTGGCAGCTACCCGCTGACTGTGTCACCGGCATTCTTCGTGTCATGTAATGGGGAAATGCTGCTTCTAAGTTTGTCGAAATATGTTTTAATTACAGAGGCGAAAATGTCAACAGGGATTTTCAACTATCGACAAGAATCTGACTTGAATTGTGACTCAGCTCATAGACACTGGTTACCTAAAACTATGTGTCATGTGAAGCATTGATGTGAATGTCACATAAGCATTGTTATTTCCATGCTGAGGGATACTGAGAAACTCTGAAAAGGGAGGGGCCAAAAAACATTTAACTATGCGAAGAGATTAATGCATGTAACAGGACGTTGGAGCCTTATAACTACCAAATCTGTATTTATATGCCCACCTAATGGATGCATTACCCATGCCAACACACCCCATCTGCCCCATGTGCCACCTCCAACAGCAAAACCACACATCTCTCCTAGCAAAAATGTTCCCCCAGATTATGTAAGCATTGAGCTTTAAAGCCTGCTTGACTCTTCTGCACATCTTCTTATTTCCCAAGTCAGTGACATTTTGTTGTTGTGCTATTGAAGAGCTTTATCTGATATGTCACGTCCCAATCTTGCTTTGCTTTTCAGAAGTGTTGAGGTATTATCATACACCTCAGATCATTCGGGAACCCCTCATGCTGCCCATGGAACCATATGTGCCTCGTTTATTTTATTTTTCTCCATCTGTACTTCAATTCTACTTTATCTGAACAGAGAGTTGTAAAGCACTCCATCATAAGTTTGGACTTTGTTATGTGTTGAGGCATATTCCCTCTCCGCTCCTCTAAAAGCATTGTCTACTTTCTCTGTCTCTAATAAACACACCCAGCATCCCTCCTTTCCTCCCAACTGGGAAAAGTGATGGAGCTGCACCACCTCCCAGTGAGACAGCTCTCACCCAGGCTGACTGTGTGTTATTGGACTGACCCTGGCCTCTATCCATACAGGCAAGAGGCCCCTCAAGAACACACACATGTGCAGGACCACGGAAGGTTGTTTCCCAAATGTAATATACTGCAGAATTCCATCTCACAAAACAATCTAAACATTCATAGTTGGTATAGCAACTTTCTTACTTATAATATACTTTTAATTTCAAATTGCATAATGTTCAATGGAAGTTCAATGTCAATGTTGTTGAGTAACAATGTATTGTGGCTATATTCAAACGGTCTTGTAAGGGATTATTAAGGGACATTCAAAGGTCTTGTAAGAGAAAATGTAATATCTGATTAAGTACTTTAGAGAACAGAAAAAGAGTTTGCATTATTTTAGCCAAAATACTGTAAACCCATGACGTGCCATCCAGCCATATGTATGATATATACTCCCTCTTCACTGTTGCTCCTCTATACCCTTTTTCACCCTCCTAAGTGCCCCCCATGTCTCAGGAATGTGGGAATGATTGCCTTAATTTTATAAAGCGCATGGCTTCCTTTGGTTCAATTTTCACCAACACCATAAAAAAGAAGCAGTTGTAAGGTCGGCAAGAGCCCATCTGGTTTTGCCATTGCTGCAGCTTTAATGACCAGGTAATAAAAGTTCAATTTGACAGAAATTACAACAGATGTTTCAGGCTGTAAGCCTCAGACAGAGTTGGTTCCACAGCGGGATGAAACCTCAGCCTGCAGGAGCTGATCCACTGTATAAAATGACTAACGTTTGTACAGCATGAGAAACAGCTTTAGAAATGCAATGAAATGATGCAGTTTGGAAGACTCCCAGCATCGTACATCATTTATTAGTGGTCAGTGAACTCCTAATCTAGCTGTTATGTTCAAAATGTATTTAAACATTTTTGTATGCACTGTGATCTTTAACACACACAGTATGAACACAATCCACTAATAATGCCCTGCAATAAATGCTACTGTTGTGTCATCGAGGTGATGATTGATCTCTGGTAAAACCTAACAATGCAGCTGTTGTACTGTACTGTACTGTACTGTAGTTGTACTTCTAGTTTTCACAATCAACAGAACAAATTAAAAAAATTAGTAACACAAGACATGAAGAGGTCACCTTGGGCTTTAGTTTATAGTTAAGCCCATTTATAACAGTTTTTCACCTTTTGACAGCAGATTAACAAACAATTACGATGATCATATTCCCTATTTTAAATCCATCCATCAATCTATTATGTCAATCTTTTATACTGTTAAGGACTTGGGTGGAGCCCCTCCCTGCTGTCTATGGACAAGAGGCTGGGTACACCCTGGACAAGTATCCACTCTATCTCAAGGCCAACACAGAGAGACATACACAGACAATCATTTACACCTATAGAGTATTTAGAGTCACCATTTAAGTTACATGCATAACTTTGGACTGTGGGAGGAAATCTACACATGCATATTTCACACAGAAAGGCCACAGCTGGTCTTTGGATTTGAACTGGGAACTTTCTGGCTGTGAGGTGGCAGCTCTAACTTCTCCACCACCATGCCGCCCTTACTCTAAATAAATCATTTAAATGGTCTGCTTCTATAGTGCTTTTATCTTCACATAAAGCCTGCTATATGGAGTGTTTATATTATTTTATATTTGCCTTATATTTTATTTTGAATCTGATGCCTGTTCTTCACTGACATTAGTGGAATGAACATTTTAACTATTTAATAATTCAAATTCACATCTTTAATTAAATCTTTCAAAGAAGCTATTACCTAATACCACTTTCTGTTTATTTACCCAGTAGCTAAGACTGTCATATCATCCTCTGTGCATACCTGTGGGTCCTTTGTTGAACTGTGAGAAAAGTGTTTCATCCACTGTCTCACAAAACAGAAGAACTGTAGCACATAGCAATACAACTTTTAAGGAAACGTCTCGGCAGATACGTGGAATTGAATGCCCTCGGGGCAGGTATTCATATGACTCTTCAGTATGTTTTCCCATGCATACAGACACAACAGTGGTTGTGTCAACCTGTGTGAAATTAGCTTACATTTCTGCTCTACGTATTACAAGATATGTCCTGAATCAACAAGATGTCAGCCTCATCAGTTAAAATTGCTTAAATAACAGAAAACCACTTAACTGAGGAGGTATAACCAACCTAGGATAAATATTAACTCCTGTCTGTCCTACACAAACTCTTAAAAACACCTTTCAGAGGACTGACGTTTCTGGTCTCACTTCTGCTTCTCACTTCTGATAATTTATAACTCCCCCATGAACAGAAATAAAGAAAAACCTCAGTCCCCTTCTCTCATGTGATGGATGATCTCCTGTGAGAATTCCACAACCTTTTGCTTTTTGAAATCTTCCACCCACACAACTGAGCCAACACCCAAAAACACACGTTCGCTGCTTCCATTTCCTGTGCTTAGGCCCAGAGGTGAGACAGATACGTTCACACATAGTGTTTCAAGTTCCCACGACAGAGCAGAAAGCATTGCACTTAAGGGTCCTTGCTTGAAAACAGGGATTTTTTTATATGCAGCCTCTCTCCGACAAAGCAGAGGCGTGTCGGGAGTATTGTGTTTCTGTCCTGACCATGTGATTCGAGGAATGGTGTGAAATAGTTTCACAACAACACAAACTATTGTTTGGGTAACGATGCACAAGTGACGTTGCTGGACGATGATAATATTCCTCTGAATGGTTTTGCATCAGGTAATGGTTTTTTAACAACAAGAAAAAGAAACAGCCTTGAGTTAGGTGTACCTGACATGTATAACAACAGCATTTAATGAGGTCAAGAGGCTACAGCAATTTGTTGTCATGAACAAAAAGTAAAAATCTTAATGGGAGTTTGGAATTCAACAACGTATTGACACAACACGACACTTTTCCATTCACAGATGACTTTATCATTTGTCAGTCATTTGGACTGCTGATGTTTTGTTGAGCAAAATGCTGACTCATTCACAAATTCCTGTCTGTCTGT
Source organism: Channa argus (assembly GCF_033026475.1). NCBI lineage: Eukaryota > Metazoa > Chordata > Actinopteri > Anabantiformes > Channidae > Channa > Channa argus. The sequence goes on along the minus strand of NC_090201.1, from coordinate 20,562,397 downwards.
TGAATCTGTGGTCTGACCTCAACTTGACAGGGAAAGCAGAAACTTCCTTACCGAAAAACTTTTGAGATATGAAGAGAGATAAAGTATCGTATTATTTTTGTTTCCACTAAATCTTCGACTCACAACATTTGTATCAGTAAGACCTTTCGTTCACAGAGCCACAGTCATACTTAAATATCTAGATATAGATATGATTGTTGTTGTTAAAAAAGCACATTCATTATGGTTTAATGTCTTTCTTTAGCATGTTTTTGTGGCACTTGTGTTGAATTAAAAAGCTGAAATTGTTTTCAACATAACCACAGATATACACTCACTGGCAACTTCATTAGGTACCTGTACGATCGATTTTTACAAGGATGTAATTCCTAAACCTAACTAAACCATGACTGCTATATATTTTTACATCTGATTATTAAAGTTTAGCAACTTTAGCAATGATGGTCCAATCGACTTGCCAAGACTGGGGTACTTCCTAGTGCATCAGCGCGCAAAGTTTGGTTGAATGACTTATTGAAATTAATTGAAATTAAATGAAATTGCCACTAACGTAGTAAAAATTAACTAACTTGAAATTATGCAAAGGTATTAAATAAAGAAACGTAAAATGATGATGCACGATTTTATATTCAGAGCATCATTTCATTCTCCATTACTACTGGTTGGTTAATATGTGTGGGCAATGGCAGCAGTCACATTGTGAGATGGTCCTCCCAAATTTCTGACACTCACATTTTTGTCCAAGGCTCCTTTTGGTCTAATACTTAAGGAGTAACTTTAAAACTCTCTTACAGTGCGATATAGAACCACAGTTTGGCAGCCACAACTAAGTATATGCCCATATTAGGTGATATTTCGTCAGGGAGAACCCAGAAATGAACACTGTACACCCTCCTTTAATAAGTATGACATCAGAATCAGCATTGCAGCCACTCATGCATATCTGTCATATGTTAAAATACGTATCTCACAAATATTTTGTTTCATCACCTGCCATTCTTACCCCATGGCAGCTGTATTGAGCATGGCCAAAGAACTATTTCTTTATTTGATCCCATCTCACTGGTCTCATCATACAATGCAATATATTGCCAAGAGCAATCATATAGCATGTTGTTTTGAAAAAGAAAATATGACCATTGTTAAAAACAGTACCAACTGGTTGTCTTATGTTGCTGTTGTGGCAACACAAGTGAACAGAGTTATCAGAGCAGGGGATTCCCTTGCTTAACATGCAGCAAACACTAAAGCTTCAATACCAAACATCACATGTACAGAGCGTCAGCAGTTGTTTTAAGTGAAAACACACAGCTGTTATGGAGTCGGGGGCGACTGTGGCACAGGAGGTCATCCACCAACGCCCCCCCAAGTTGCTGGTTCGATCCTCGGCTCCTCGGGTCACATGATGAAGTGTCCTTGAGCAAGACACTTACGGCCTATCTTAGTTGCTCCCGGTGAGTGTTGGCCAGCTCCCCCATCGGTATGTGTGCGTCACTGTGAGTGCGAACGGGTGAATGAGAAGCAGTGTAAAGCACTTTGAGGTAGAAAAGCACGGTATAAGTGCAAACCATTTTACCATTGCTGTTCCCTGTAGTACAGTGCTGTATACCGCAAAGGTTCATGACCTGTTATCCACTGAGCTAAAACAACGTGTGTGTGTGTTATTATAATGATAAGGAATTACTCTTGATCTGTGAGAGTATGTCATTTCTGCCTACATTGTACTGATTCCCAAGGCTAGAAGCCTAGAGGAAAAAAGAGTTTATTACATGACCTGTATGTGCATGTTTGTGTGTGTTCTACCTTCCTGTTGGAAGGCAAGCACAAGATTTAATTACTGTCAGCAAAAGGAAGTGCGTTGTAGAGACTAGAGATTAAAAAAAGAATTAAAGCGTGAAGGAAGGAAAGCCAGAATATTACATATTTTTTTAATTACAAAGTGAAAAACAGATGACAATGAAGACCAAAAATGGACAAAATGTCTTTTCATTTAACTCCACAACACCATCAGCAAGTTATCATCACTTGGGTCAAGCTGCAGCCCTGGCTTCATCTCCCTCCATAAATCATCTCTTCGTACACCACGGTCATCCTTGAAGAAGATGAAGAAGAAAAGCAACAGAAATAACAAACACTAACAAATGAGTAAAAAAAAAAAACCTAAGCGTGAGAGAGAGAAAAGTAAAAAGATTATAAATAGTAAGAGGCAGTGTGAATCTTTTATACAAAAAAGACACAATCTTTCTTATGGCTTCCTTAGTTACAGAAGCCCCACTACCTTACAATCTGAAACAGATATCTCCCTTTGAAGGAGAGACAAAACAAATGAGGGGCCATGAAGAAACGATTTCATTTCATCTTCTAGACTATACGGCACTTGGGTCACAGCACAATAGATTATCTATTATACAGTATGTGTGCATGAGACACTCTCAAAAGTTACACACTTTTAGGATGCTATCTATAGATACAGCATTTCTACCTTGTTCTCCCATGTAAAATTGAACGGTTTCTAGTTTGTAATTATGTGTTGGAATTAACTTTAACCACAGGCTATTTGGAGACGAAGTTAAAATTAATGTTCTGCTTATTGAAGCCCTAAGCAATAAACTTTACTTTTATTTTATGTCTGTCTGAAAAATATGAAAACAGACGCTTGTATTAGGGATAATAAAAAGATTTTAAAAAAGTAATTGTACTATTGTACTAAGTTGTAATAAGTAAGCGTCAACAGGAACGGTGTCTTTATATGGATTATTGATAAAAAAAATCTAAATAGGACAAATTGCTGTTGCTGGTTTATCCATCTGCTTTGACTGTGTTACTATTGATTTATTCCAAATGAAATGTGGGAGTGTGACCACCCATCTAAAACTTGCCCAGAGCCATCGAATCGATAGCAGCAAATCAATGATTTCAAACAAGGATAGCTGGACAAGGAGCAAATGAATGAGCATGGATTTATTTGTAGAGCTAAAACATATCTTTAAAGTTATATCAGTTTTGTTTATAAAAAACAGAAAAGTTTCCCATCGATCCTAATGTGACTTTGTTCTTTTTGCTATAAATAAATACTGCTTTTTGCACCGATACAGGAAGGAGAGGTTCCCTGCTTACAGAAACTAAAAGTGCATTTGTATACCATTAATTTTCAATAGCAATATACTCATATATAATTATAAGTAATATATTATATAATATAATATATTTTGTATATTTGAAAAGATCATTTTGATGATCAAACTAGGTGTGAGATTAATTAGCTAATAATGGGCCATAAACTATAGTCACGAGGTTAGAGTATTTATTTATTGTACTGAATATTCCTGTCAGGAATTTATCACAACAATGATTTCAGTTCTGTGACAAACAACATATAATTTTGAATAATCCGTGTCACCTTTTCACTTCCATGAATGAAGAAAAGATTCCCAGTGAATAAGAAAATACTGTGGGGGATAAGTGCAATGAGAAGAGACACTTGTTTGACTCCCAGAGTTACCTGCCCAGGGTAATGAGAAATGAAACTCCCCCAGGCTTGTTTTCTCCCTTTTTTTCTCATTGTAGAGGAGAAATAGAGGGAGGAGCAGGACACAGAGGCCACAGGTGACCTTTTGGATTATCAGTTTGGTGCCTCAGGTGAATGAGAGAGAAGGGGGAAGAGAAGAGAGGAGGTGGGAATGTGCCAGGTAGAGGCAAAGGTGTGAAAAAAAATGGAACGATGTGTTCATTTCCTCTCCGGTCTGCTTGGTGGCTCTAGGCAGTGGATTTCCACTGAGGCCTCACCTTGCTGCGCATTGTCTTGTCACTGCAAAGTGTGTGAAAACTCCACCCACACAGAGCTGAAGGCCGGGGGAGAGAGTGAGGAAGACTCTGGGTTAACAATAAAAAATCCAGAGTAGTTATCAATATTTGAGAACAGGAACAACCCAAGGGGTAACACCTGAAAACTGAACATCACGACTTTGTAGCAACAATATGGTATTTTTTAATAGTAAATGGGCTCCACTCATATAGTACCTAGAGCACTTTTCACTGCTTCCCATTCACCCATTCACACTCACAATAACACACCGCTGGGGGAGCTACTATGGATCTAGCCAACGCTCACGGGGAGCAACTAAGTTGGGGTTCAGTGTCTTGCTTAAGGACACTTTGACATGTGAAGCCCATTGGCTCAGGTCAGAGCAAGACTGTGGTTTTGCTTAGTGTGTCAAGTGATATTGTTCTCTATTAATCTTGAGCTCAGTGTTTCTCTAAATTGTAAGTGTAAAGTGCAGTGAAGGCCTAAACACAACAACCAACAAAGTGGTGTATTCAGAAAAACTGTATGTTGTTTCCATGTATCAGATATTTTCATGTAAAAGGAAAAGTGAATGCTGTGTTGAAAGCTCCGATGTTTTGTTTGGCAAAAAGACTTTGTCTGGGAACATTGTATTTGTGACTTTCCATTGACATGAATTGTCAACATATATTTGATATTTTAACAGCAAATACCCCTCAATAATGCAAACAACTTCACAGAGACTTTGTAGATAGTCACAAGGGATGGCTGGATTTCTTTTTTCTGCCCCTTTATGTTTTCTTGTATGAAACTGATGTTGTGGTCCTGAGATAGATTGGCAACCTGTTCAAAGCCTAAACAGATGTTTTTTTTCACAAATACAACTTCAACTTGATTTATTACTCAAGCATATGTCAAGCACATTTTTTTTTAGACAATTCTTGATTTAGATTTACTGGATAACATGATTTTGAGGTTTAACCAGCAGCAGTTAGTTCCTTTACTTGTGCTACGCAATTTTGTGTCTGTTAGCACATAAATGAAAATTATTCTATTTTTGTCTTTAGAAATCTGTGAAATGTTATTAGTGAATACTTTATAACCTCAAGACATTTTCTTAAACATTTGTTTTTTAGAACATAGATGTACAGAAATGTACTATACTGTCTTCCATAGAGAAGCAATCTCTATAGAGATAACTGAGACGTCTTTATTTCGTGAGACTTGATACCTCCTGTAAGCAGTTAAATATGAGGATGTAACATGTAAAGTTTTATGGTTGTAAACCAAACATGAGCTGAGTATAGTTTGTCATCATGTCAGTTCAAAGCTTCATTTTGTCATTTTGTAGACCACATGAAACCCAAAACCACACTAGTCAGTAAGATACCACAAATTGAGCTAGGACACTACTCAGGGGCCATAATTGAGCCCCAGTTGAAGAAAATCACTGTCATTTTTTAAAAATGTACATGTATTACCTAACCTGCAGATGAGAAAAGTGAAGGTTTTTCTCCCAAATGTTTGTTTGCAACAATTGTTGTTTCTCATAAGCCATAAGTCAAGAGAAAGTTATGACACGAGTGGTCTGTGGAGTCCCCCCCAAAATGATTTTTGACATCTTTGATCAGAACCAAAATTTTATTTTTTGTGTGTTCTCTCTATGGTTTTCTCATTCCTCCAAGAAAAAAAAAGACTTTTGGCCTTGTTGGATCCAGAGTTCAGAGGACTGCACTGCAGTTCCACTGAGTGCCGAGGACCAGTGTGTTTATGGTCACGTCTGTGAGCAGTCGACAGGCGCTGGAACGCCGCACACAACCACACCTAATTAGAACAAGACTGTTTGACTTACTGCATTACCCTGGTATTACTCAGACAGAGTACTGAAGGACACAAAGCTTGGTTTTATTAACTCTGAGGAAAAATTTCAAGGAATCAAAGTCAGATGAGACTTCATAGTGTTGGTTGCTGCACTTTCCTTGCTGCTGGGCTGCTGAATGCCTGTGAGTATAATGACTTTATGGATGGGTGAATGAAAAAGAAGAAAATTCTCTCATGTTAACAAGATAACAAATCTCATGAATGCACAGACACACAGAAACAGACACAGACACACATATTAATCCAGATGGAGTATATCAATTATTAAAAACCCACGGGTCTGAAAAGAATCCACTGGCTTATCAATAATTCACATATCTGACTAGGAACAGATTCTTTATTGACTGATTTAATTACCTGACAAGTAAAAGGCATTTAAAGGCTTTTAAAAGGCATTGTTCTTTCTATAAAGGTGATCACATTATTGATTAACCACCAGAATGGAAAGCTGATAGACCATCTTGGGACTCTTGCTTTACCAATGGGACTGAACACCTAGGGTTGGAGAAGCTGTTGATTCTGACCATCCCCCCTTTGCAAAATCTAGACAACATCAAGCTGTTGTGAAAAGATAACCTACATGGTGGCCCAAAACAGAGTTGGGCAAGGTCATGTAATTCTCAACAGGATATCTAAATTCAGCAGCACGAGTTTTAAAAACACAGCTGAACGTTTTTAGCTGATAGCATATCCGCCCAAATCATATTTTATATTGGAGCGCTGCACATTCCCAACAGATTGTTTGCTCAAACTGTCACTAAGCTGTACTGCTCCAATCTGTACTTACGGTATCTCCATTTCATTTCTCTTATCCAAAAAAACATCTTCATTCTGCTTTCATCCGAGCGAGACCCTCATAGACTGATATGGAGGAGAAACCTTTGTCCTTGCAGTGATTGTAACAAGTCTGAACAGTTTTTTGGTGCAGCTGAACAGCCAAGATTAACCCTGGATCCCTGGGCCCTGTGAAATAGCTTCAGAGAATAAACGCCTGTTGCAGACCGGAGAATTGTGATAATAGGACTTTTGGGATCCATAAAACTGATGACTGCAGGGGTGTCTGCATGTCTTAATGTGTGAATCACGTTTTCTCCTTCTGAATACAGCTTGAGGTCTTTTTTATGGTTTAAATTTGTGTGAAATGTTTCTGGTTGTCTCTCTGTCTCTATCACAGCCCTTTGATGTTGTTGCAGCAATCATGCCAGGATCCTACAGTTCCTATGCTGCTATTGAACACTGTTAATTAGTGTGACTTTGTATGTAAGGCTTTTAAAATAAGTTTTCTTTTTTGGTGATCTGTTCATCTAATTGTAAGGAAAAGTCTTGTTTGTTTTTAAAGGTTGTATGACATCAGCGTATTAATTTGAAAAAGCATGCCTAAGATGTTTATGCAATTGAGTTATTTTGTTTACATAATAATAAAATAAGAAGGATCCTATGTCCTATGATAGTCAAGTCTTTTTTCTTATTGCATGAAAAGACCCAAACCAAAAACAAACTGAGTCCCCCTTAGTGCACTTAATCCAGGGTAAAAACTACTTTGTGACCACTGCTGTGACCTTGGATCTTAATTGTCATCTTGACAATTAATTGAAAATATGTTAAAGGGCAACATTTTGTTAAAGGGCGACAATTTTCAACTTGCTTTCTTTGGCTTTAGTTTAGTGTGTGAATATACATTAATGTTTTTAAACTCCCCTCTGACTGGACTATATTAAAATATTCCAGTGCTTCTAGCTGAAACAACTCCTCCAGATGACATCAATTGGAGGAGTTTTTCATCACTGGGAGTTCATCTAATGCATCTGGAGGAGCTCTGGAAAAGCAGGCTGCCCGTGATTACAAACTTCATAGTAAAGGCAACAAGATAACTTAACTGAAGGTTCTTTTCAAGTGATGTCATCTGGAGGCATTTATCAGCTAGAAGTAGAGAGATATTTTGATATAGGGAAGTTTAATGACATAGATGTACATGCACTACCCAAACTGGAACACGTTCAAAATCAGTAAAGATGCCCTTTAAACCTATTAAAGGAATATCTCTTTACTCTTTGTTAGCTTTGCAGCTCATATCAAGACTGAAGCTCTAAACAGCTGCTGCTATGCTTTCTCTCTGTGATGTTGCTGAGAAACATGAGCTGTACTATTGATCAGACTTCCACCACCAGGTCATTAGCTTGCAGCCTGATGTCTCTGCATTCACTTCATGAACCTTTCTTAAAGGACAGTGGGGGTTTGATAAATGAGAGATACAAAATATACCACCTCAAACTCCCCAGTAGGATTTTAGTATTCAGAAGGGAAGGGTGTCAATGTCTAATGCTTTCTTCTTCATGACCAATAGCTCCTTTAACACTCTTGCTGATAACTGTTATTCTTTTGCATGATGTACATTCAATCATCATTGCATGACTGATGTCTGCAAGGTCTGCAAAGAATTCACACCAAGGGCTGTTTAGAAAGGCATGCTTTCTTACTGTCACTTTGAATGTTAAAGCACATTGATGTGCCTCATTTGAGACAATCCAGGCAAACTTGGATTTATTATTTCATACTTTAATGATTATCTGGCTCGCTGTGCTCATAATTTTACTAGCTTGTCACTCCAGCCTGTGGACATGGTTATTAAACTTGGCCTAATCCTGCGCAAAAAAGAGGGGAAAAAGAGAGAAAGGCAGACTAGTGAAAAGATAGGAAGAGAGAGGGGGGGATGCTGAAGAAAAATATCTGAATGGCATTTTGCAAAAGCACCTCTTAAGTTAAGAAAACACAGGAGTTGAGGAGAAACAGCTGTGTGCGCTGAAGCCTGGCATTCTGAGGATGAAAACACAGGCCGCTAATAATAAAAATAATAAGCCTTCTGAGTTCCTAATAAAAGGACCCTGATGAGATAACTCAGTCAAGTGAGGGGCTCTTACTGCATCTCAGGCTGCCCTTGTGACACTACCAGCCCCACTGCCACAGACGAAGAACAAAAGGAAGGAGTTGGCAGGGACAGTGGGTTTCTGCTGGCATTAATTCTTGGTGCCACACAGCAGCTTTACCACAGAAGAAGAAAGTTGGCAGGACGACCCAGTCTTTCTTCATCATGCCACACGTGGCTATGGGCTGTACCATGTTAAGCTTGGATCAGAGCCAGCAGTTAGACTGAATCTGAATTTTCCTGTGTGTGTGCATGCATGTGTGTGTGTGAGTGTGTGTGTGTGTATACGCAGTGTGTGTGCATGTTTATGTTCCTAGATTAATGCAGAATGCCAGGGGAACCCCAAACCACCCAGTATTTCATCCTGTCCCTTTCCTGCATCTCTCTTTTTTTTTTTACCATTTCTGTCATCTGTCTCTCTCGCCCCTTCTCTCCTTCTGCCATCTGGCTTCAGTGAACAGATCTCCAGCAGGAACGCTCAGACAGCTCAGTCATACTGGTCTGCGTGGTGTTACGGGAGCTCATTTTATTTCCCAAATCTACTGAAAAAACTTCACTGACAGGTTTGCCAATAGGTAGTTGGAAACAGGCAATAAACAGTAGGGGATTTCTTCATTTAAGATAGAAAAAAAAAGGACTAAAAGACATAAATCATCAGTAATTGTCACCGAATTCGATGTAAAAGACAATAGAATTGATAATATTCAGGGTCAGTCTGATTTATCTATTATGCCTTTTTGTTTTAACGTCTTGTATGTCCCTTGTGGAAGGTTTACTGTGGCACGAGTGGCATGAAGCTAAGCTTGTCTCCAAATCTGACTGATTTATGAGAACCCAGGGAGAAGGAATAAATGAGAGAGAAACGAATTAGAACATAAATCATCATCATCACAATAACCACGCCACCATAAAACTGCAGCCAAACCTTCAGTAGAAGCAAAAGGGAGATCAGTGAAGATGAAGGGAAAATGAGAACTGTGAGAAAAAGGAGAGAGACCGAGGACCAGATATGGCCAGTAAACTAATACTGCCATGATTAGTCATGCCGTCTATGGTCTTTTGAAATTACCCTATACACTGCCCAAGCAGTGTAAATGTTAAGATGGTCTTTAGGATTAAATTATGCAACTTCTACTTTCTCAAAATGTTCTTCAGGCATTCTATTATTGTGTAAAACCAGAGCACTTGTATATTGAGTCTTTGCAATGTTACATATTATAAAAATTAGTCAAACAATCCTCACATATGGCCAGATTAAAAACAATAATAGTGTTAGAGATATAAGAGGCCCTATGAAAGTCCTCAAAGAGAGAATAAGAATCTCTAACCTCAAGTTGAGTTGCAGTTACTTCCAATAATACAGTACAGAAAACCAGTTTTCCCAGTCCAGAGTTGGTATGAGGAAGTTTTAAACTCCTGATTTTCATAATGAACAAGCTGCACTTTTGTTTATCTAATCCTTGCAATTTTAAACCACATGACAAAGCGAAGTCGCTCTAAATTTGAAGCTGTAAGGTCTGTACATTTAGGTGAACATTAATTTCTGTGAATATTTACAAATCCTTACCTTGATGTAGAGCTGGAACTGATATGGCCACAGTAGAGTTGGCCAGGTCAGATCTGATGCTTGGGTGGTACAGCCAAGTAGGAGGGAGTGAAAATGGCAACCATCCACACACATGCATGTGTTCTGCTGTATTTGTTTCATAATGTAGTGGTTACTAGCCTGATTGTTTGTAACCACTCAGAGGGGACAGAGGTGATGGGTAAGTTAGTTAATATTGTTTACTGTTCCTCAGGGCAACTCCAGTGACTACAAACATGCTAACACACTAAGGAAATCCCAGCTGCTTTTGTACTTGTATACAGAATGCAGTGATAAAGGGCAGAAATCAACCACTCACAATTTTAGCAGTTATTGAAAGAATGGATCATTTCAGACAGTAAATAAAGTTTATCATTTTTTACTCAGATGTGAAGCAGGCATTTGTGAAGAGTAGGTTTAGCTAGACTAAGTTTTAAATACCATGAGAAAAATGTAAGACTTATTTCATTTTAACATATGACGCCTGTCTTTGGCTGCTTAGCTAACATGCTTTGTGGTATTTTCAAAATGAATATTTACAACTTAATGCTTCACTTTCAAGGGAAGATCTCTCAGGGCAACAATCTATAGCCACTTCAGGTAACATTTGCTAAACTGTAAATGTCCCAAATCTTCAGCAGGGAAATATACATATTTAAAATGTGCATCACTGAGATGGGCAGAGAAGATATGCACCTGCTGTGTCTGTTACCGCTGAATGAGCTTGAAATCATATGCCGAATGCTGCATTAACGTACTATATGATGTTTGATTGCGGATATTGGTTTGCTTCTAATAATAAACACGGAGTGTCCCAGGGTTATTCACAAAAACAACTTGGCTTAGGAAATCTTTTGGTTTGGGTTAAAGTAACAACATTGCCTATAACTGTTGTGGTGTTACATGCAAGAGTAGCCATCAGCAGTTCAACACATATTTCTCCAGTAGGCCAATGTATTTTGTTTTGCTCAAGCTGTGTGTGTTTCATCTGATAGCCTGACCACAATGTGTGATGTCAGTGTTTGGAGGGCTTATCCTGGAAACATCCCCCCCCTTTGCTCCTCCATCCCGTTTTCCCCTTCCTCATATGGTTCATGTGTTGCTGATTACCCTCAAGTCCAGGTCTAGACCCAGAACTTCCACCTTTTCTGCTCATATGGTTTGTAGCTCAAAAGCCCCTCAACCGACTCCCGCCTTAAAGCACTCAGCACCCACATGTGTGTGCATGGGCATGTGGTGTTTGTGGTCTGTGCTTGCAAGTACATTTCTCATCCTAAAGGTTAACACATGCACACACGCGCTGTTTGCAAACATAAATACATACACCCACACACGAGTTTGTGCACACGTCTTCCCCTGCCTTTATTCCCTGGGGTCTTTTTGATTGACAGTACCCGCTTCTGCAAGGGATTATGGTGGAAAACGGTGAGGTAGACAGATTGGGGGTCGTGGGGAGGGGTGACAGGGTTGGAGGCCAGGGAGAGGGAGAGTGAGAAAGAGGGCTGAGGATTAGGCCCACTGAGCTTCATTAACCTGAATGTTTACACAAGCTGATCTCTTGCAATGAGACCCTTTTCCTTCCCACAAGTGTCCCCTTCAAGAATCTGCTGCCCCTTCCTCCAACCTCTCAATCCCAGTGCAGCAGGGACCTGCTGTCCACAGCCAGCAAGTTAGGCAGAGTGACCTCCCTGATAAGAGCCAGGACTAAACAAAGCATCAATAAGTAAACTCCATATGTAGCGCTTGTAATGTTTTTAAATACATTTACACCATGTTTAACATAGTTAGAGTTTACTTGTTCCTGTTTTCGTGCAGTTTTACACAGAATGGAAACTGATGTTGTGATGGTTCTTGCAGAGAAAAACAAGGTCTGGAAATGATAGAAAATCAGATTGGAGGAAGCCAGTTTGCTTTTATTTTAAATGGCCCCCATCAGCCTGTTTCCTTTTCCAAGGCTAACACTGGTAATATACTGTATTCAACCTTTAATTTAATGGTAAGTAAAAATAACCAGAGGGCACTTGTGACCTGTGCAGAACTACTACTTAATATTGTTAAATAAATGAAGCTATTATGACTTATAAAGCTATTATTCATGATTATGCCTGTGGCACAAAATTAAACATAGGTAAAGTCTTGCATAGAATGTGCTAAACTTCAACAATCCTTGCATAATGTTTTTAAAATTAAGCTGAATTTGTACTTAAGGTCAATGTTGTGATTTGCTACTGTAAAGAAAATAAAGGAGTAAATGAAGAAATTTTGTTGGATCCCATCTGTGGTTTCCATATTGAAAGTTTTGCTCTTCCAAGAGCAAAGAGCAAAACTTGACACTTGTGACAAAGCCGTTCCTGTTTTACCAGAACTGAATTAATCACAGCTAATTCCATAAGGCATTAAAACATATTGTAACACAAACGTACAAAGGGGGTAAAGAGCCAGTAAATTAGTGCCAATCACAAGACAGACTTCAAACAAACCAGCGTGTGCTTTTGTTACTGCTCTCTAAGGACCCATTGAGCAGTCCAAAGTTGTGCCTGAGCTCTAAGGACAACACTGGGGGCTATTTGCTCCTCAGATTAAAGAAGCTGAACAAGATAGCCGGCTGAAAGCAGCAGTAGCAGGCAGAGAAGCTCCAGAGGTTTCCCCCCTAAAGAGCAGTTAGCAGAAAAGGACTGCCTGTATTGTTTAGCATCTCTGGATGGGAGAGTGTATTTTCTCTCGGCACTGAGGTGGAAAAGTAAATTAGCATTCACCCTATGGCTCCGGCCCTGACAAACTGAGGATGGTGTGTTGACAGCCACAAGATTGCTCTCTTCAAAGAGCTGTAACTAAAGGGACATGGCTCATGCTAAAGTAAACAGTAAGAAGCCTGGACCTCTTAGTTAGACAGGCAGGCTGTGGCACGAATTTCAAATTCACCATCACATCAAATGGGCAGGCAAATCAACTGGAAGTTATTCTGCAAGAGGAACTTCTTTGGCAGCATCTGCCATGTGGGTCTAATTTTTCACCTTGAATGATTGTGAAAGTTGTGCAGGGTCAACGTAGGTCCATGCCTGCTTGACAAGATGCTGATTCTAGAGACAGAAAAAAGGAAAAGCAAAGGAAAGGGAGAGTAGGCTTGAGACAGAGAGAAAAGACAGAAAGACAGACAGAGAGCCGACAAGAGTGCCAAATCACGACTGCTGAGGACCAGCCGTCTACACAATCTCAGACAGGAAAGGGAATGTGGGGGGAAGAGAAGGGGAATGAGAGACTGGAGAAAGAGGTGCAGTGAGGAAAAGAGAGAAATAGTTTTTAAGACATCTGGCTTTGATTAAGAGAAGCAGTGTGGACAAGCCAGCTTTTGCTGCTTGTTTTGACTGGACTGTTCATTGGAAGTTTATTTTATTTGTTTTTCAAAATTCTGAAGTAGCCTATTAATTGATAAATACATGATTTCGACACAATGCATTTTATTACTGTTGCTAGTTATCGGTTTTGTTGTGCAGTTTTAACATGTGCATATACAAGTTGTGGGAATGGGTGGTGACTGCGTGGGAGGATGGAATATATACAGCGCATACATTTTTCCCCAAAATGCCAAACTTTCTTCAGGTTTTGAGAGTCATGAGCTATATTTGTTAACTTCTTTCTTTTTCCAGTATCTTTGAGGAATCCATACTGATGAAAAATAGAACCTAAATTAGGACAAAAATAGACTGAACAATAGAAACATGGAAAAGAATGGAACGAAACTGACATGGGGAAAAGAATCCAGAATAAAATAGACTGGAAAACAAGATTATAGATGGTTTTAGTTCAGTCTTTTTCAGATGTAGACTAAATGGAATGATAAAAACCCTTTGATGCATTTCTGGGGAGAAATCGTGAAAATCTGTGGTGTGGCTGACTTTGAAAATGATTGTTGTTACAATCTCAAGACTAGAGCAAAACATTTCAAAGGACCATACGGCAAAAGTGGGATTCAGAGCTCCTTTCTGTCACTTCCTTGCAGACATATTGAGTGTGAGAGGAACCTCATGGCACAGCATCCTGCACCGCTGAATATGAATAAACCATCAAGTGCAGATACTTAAGCCAAGCCAAACTCAGCACGCAGGCATCACAGCAGAGCAGGGCAGGAGGCCCTGGAGCTCCTATTGGCAAGCACAAATGCCACCCCCCACCCCCCAACATAAAAACCCTGTTCCCAAAGTCAATTGCCCATCAAAAAAAGATAATAGGTTAAAAAAAAAACATTATATCATTTTGAGGTGATTTTTTTTCAATGTTCACTCTGGTTTTCCCTTGTCATTTCAGTGAGAAGACAGAAGACATGAGATGCAGGCTTGATGAAGAAGAAGATACTGCAGGTCCACATGAACATGAGAGGAGAGGCCAATGGGGATTTGAAGAGAAACAGGAGACCAGGAGTCAGCCTGCCTGTTCTCCGAGGGCCCTGAGGTTGTGATGATGATTGGAAGTGATTTCTGTTTGGTAGCTGCTGCTTCTGCTTCAAGAGCAGCTGAATAAATGTCAGAGAGGTTTGAACCTTGGTCTATGGCACAGTTAGACAAGCGCAAACCTAAAAGTGTGTGAAGGATTAAAGAATGATTTAGAGTGGCATTTATTAGCTGATGCTGCCTTAAGTGCAACCAGGTAAAGCTGCTACTTTAGCAGCACATTAGATGAAGTTGGACTTGCTGGGGTGTAAAAATAACACAACATTTCACTTAAATATTGGCACTGTATTGGACTGAACTAACTTTTTGAAACAACTATTTTGACTGAATAAACTGAAAATACACCAAAGGTGTAAATGCTGTATCTGTTAGTATAACACATACTTTTAAAATGTCAAATGATTATACCGTATAATTCAAAATGTCAGTAAAAGGACATTATACCATACTATTATACCTGTCACCAAGCAACAATTTAATGCCAAAAAAAGGTTAGGAAAAAAAAGAGAGATTATGGTGGAAAACGGTGAGGTAGACAGGTTAAAAAAAAGATTGTTACATCAAGAAAGCAAACTACAAGGAGGTGGTTTGAACACTGACCCCAAGAGCTCAAAGCAGTGCAATTTGAGAAAACACCTGCAAATATACTAAAACAACTTCACCACTTTCACAACACAAGCACAGCATTAAGAAATGTGCTGCAAAAGGCCACAACACAATGGAAATCTCTCTGGGAGCATCTAAAAATACGTTTACAAATCTAAATGTCCGTCACTTTTAAGTGCCCCCCAGAACTGTTGTAGAAAACAGTCATAGTAATGTTTCAGACATTTAGATTTGTCAGTGTATTTTTAGTTGCTCCTGGAGCCATTTCCTTTTGTGTTCTGACTTTTGCAGTGCTTTTCTTTATTTGGTTGTCTTGTGTCTTTTTGCAGCGCATTTCTTAAAGCTGCACCTGTGTTGTCAAATTGGTGAAGTTGTTTTTGTATATTTGCTTGTGTCTTGTGTATTTGTAGGTTTTTCTCAAGTTACAGTGCTTTGAGCTCTCAGGGCCACCGTAGGTTAGGTTCCTTGTACCACTCCTGCCCAACTACACATGCATGAGCAACATCTCCGGTGGAATAATGACTCACATCAGATTTGAAAATATTTTGAGTGATCAGAATTTCCAGAATAATGACACCACAGCATTAGAACATAAGGGACACACAAATGTGCTAATCCAGGCTGCTCGGTGATAACTAAACAAACATGAGGCAGGAAGATTCAGAGTTGGTCTTATTGTCTTTATGATGATGATGCAAACGATAACGTTAAGTTAAGAAATTACTTACTTTATACTTTAGGGCAACCACAAATTAACTGCAAAATCTGACATCTTGCTTTTATATAAATATTAAACATTCATGATTTTCTTGATGAGTTCAGTATCAATATATTTGCATTTTGCCATTTACATTAACGTAACCTCATTATATTAACAGTATTAACAGACTCTGTTATTAGATTTTAATAACATTCCCTATCATTATTTATACATTATTTATTGTTTACCCTCCCCAGCTGTGCAGTGCCGGTCCAAGCCCGGTATAAATTGGGGAGGGTTGCTTCGGGAAGGGCATCTGGCGTAAAAACTGTGCCAAATCAACATGCGGACAATGATCCGCTGTGAACTCATGGGATAAGCTGAAAGGACAAAAAAGAATTTAAAAAACTTGTACAGAAATGTACTTTTTATGTGACTGGATTTTGACTGTTTATGCTCATGAAATGAACGATATATTAACAAAATGTAATTATGATCCAATTGAAAATGAAATTCACATTTTATAGATGTGTATGAATTACATTTTTTAGACTTACTTAAATTTCCTTCCGTGCACTCTATGCACAATACTTGTGTGTGCAGAAAGTGAGTCTAGAAAATATCATAGCGACTATTTTAAAAGATGCTTTCAGTTCAATAAAACTGAGTTTTAAAAAGTAGCCATTTAAAATACTTATCACAATAATCAAAGGCTATTTGCATTTGCTATTACCATTAACATGCTCGAGCCTGGTGCAACCCTAACGCCACTGTAGAAGTGTTAACACCTTTTGCAGTGGGCAAGCTTGTTATCAGTGCTGTGTTAAACTGGCTTTGAGGTCTTCAACCTCTGACCACCATACCTTAGTAGCAGCAACACTGTCAGGGGATCAGTGAAACATTATCCACAGGATGGGAAACCGGCTGCGCAGCGGAGAGCAGGAGTGACTTGAGGATGTTCTCTCTGCTTACCCAACAGGAAACTCAAGAGGATTTGCCACAAAGGTAAGAAGGAAGGTGTTAAAGAAAGTATCAATATCTTCTCCTCCCATATCTTAAGGGGCTTCTGTGGTGTTTCTAAGTGTGTGTAAGAATGAGAAAGCACACTTACTCAGCCATTTACGATCACAATAATGACATTGGATGTTGTCAAAAAGATAATATATCTATAACATTTTCAAGGTATCAAAAAGAGCATTTACTCCACCAATCAGCCAGCACAAAGCAGTTTTTAGTTTTTCATTCTAGCTATTAATGATAATGTTGTGCCAAGTGAACACACTGATGGGAGAAGGGGTGAAAGGGAATTAAATCCATGTTTTTTATCATTATGTCTGATGCCTGGGTGGTCTGAAAATTTCCTATAGCTTTTCTTAAAAAGAGAACAGCGGCAGTAGGTTCAACACTCGGAACAGTTATTGTTTAACTTTCCACCCAGATGTATTACTTCACCCAATCCATTCCAAGGGAACTTTCTAACACAGGTCTTACATTTTAATCCAGCTGTTTGAAAATTCAGAAATTATCCACTATAAATGTGAGGACAACTTGACATTCAATATGTTAATAGAGGTGTATTAGGGCTGTCAAGGATAATAACACAAATAATTATAACAATGTGAATTTAAAAAAGAAAATCAGTGTTGGAGCACTAAAACAGGTGACTACAGGTGAGACATGTGGATGTCTGTCATTATCTCATTAACCCATCAGTCAAAAGGAAGCACCACCCTGAGGGGACCATTGGCCATCAGGCACACAGGTGAACCCATAAATCAGCTTTAATTAGGCTGCTGAGTAGTGGTTGAAAAGTTTGAGAAAGTAAGACTGGATTCTGTGAACTTTATTATGCTAGGTCAGACTTCTTATGTACAGTGGAGGCCGGAATATTTATAACAGTCTAATTACCTAAAGACAGAAAATAAGCAATAGCTTTCTAATGTAAGGATATTATCAGATTCTAAGGCTCCATTAAAAAAAAAATTACACAAATTTCACTCTTCTCGATAGAATTAAATGATAGAATCCATACACATGGATTCATTGAGTACATTATGAAATTAAGTATGTTAATTTAGAGACTAACTAAGACTCAATCAAGAGAGTGAATCAAGAATACATTCTCCATTTTATCCTCAAAGGGCCATTCTCTGTGCAGCAGTAGAGTAACACAAAAAGACACAAATAATGCAGGACACCATCCAACATAAAAATGCATAAAACAGAAAGGTTGGAACATTACATCATATCATATCACTCGTCTCTACATTCACCATAGTAAGTACCAACAGAACGAGCAACATGTTGACAGGATGACACCACAAATTACATGTCACACCAAGTAAATTTTCAGTCTAGTATAGGTTTTGTGCATTTTCTATCACGCATCTTTTTTTTTTTGGCATGGCAATAGTTCAACATAGGCCGATAACCAATAGCTCTACAGACAAGCACCCACCCAGCACAGGAGCCCAGTCTTTTTTCACTTTGGCTGTGGATACTTCTCTCAACTCAACACTGCAAATTTATTGACAGCTTTTAAAAAATATTTACTGCACCACTTCCTCTCCCAGCGGGCACCTAGCCTGTAATCTCACTACCCGTTTATTAGATCATTTGTCAAAGCCTGAAGCTTTTCTTCTCTGTGTTCTTTTTGTCATCATCCCCTCCTTTCACTTTCAGACAGGAGGTGTGTGAGTGTTATATGTGCATGTGTGTATGAGAGACACTGCACAACAGAGAGAGAGAGAGAGAGAGAGAATCAAGGGTGAGACAGTGCAGTGGGCCTTGGGGATTAACTCCTTCCATGCCTTCCCTCTCCTTTTTAAAGGAGAATTTACAGCTGATTAGCCTCCACTGTAAAGACAGGCCCCAGTTCCCAGAAGGAACGCTGCTAAACATTTATGCAAGGCCATACACAAAGACTCTTATTAAAAACATGTGTTCTTTCAAAGACTCCTCAGAGACACATCTACGGGGGTACAGAATAAAAATGCTGCAGTCTGAAAGCTCATTTTCAGCATATCACTGTGTCCTCCTAAACCAGACACGTAGATAGGACAAACATGATATTTTCATTTTTTAGGGCGTAATGACTTTGTGCTCAGAAATAAATGCAAAGATGAAAGAGCTCAGGAGTCCCAGTTTTTAAATATCAAACCACTAATTCATCTTTTTTGTGAAATGTGTCCATTAGCTTTCTTGGAGAGTGAAAACTGGAAAAATATGTGTATCACTATTGTCTGTAAGTTAAGTCCAGCAGTTGGTTAGTGTAGATTACAGCCTAAGAACTCTCCGAACATTTTGCAAAATAAACCTGAAATAACAATTTCACTCCAAATGAACTTTGGGTTTGCAATCAAAGTTAGCACTCAGCTCCACAAGTCTGTGCCATGAGAGTGTGTTTGGGCAAGAAAAGTGAGAGAGAAGCACGGTGAAAGTAAGAGTGGGTTTTATTATTACTAAAGATGTGTATGGTGAGGTGGCGGCTACAGTTTACACCCAGAACCTTTGCTGCCACCGCTGCCAAGCTTCAGCTGCTACGTGTGCTTGGTCTTCACCATGTGCCCACAGATTATACAAAGCAGCCACAGGTATGTCCCCATCACCCTGGGCTGTACCAATCACAGCCAAGATGCTGTCAGAACCTTTTGGGTATCCCGTCAAGCTAATGAGACGCGACTGAGTCTCTCTTGCCAATGCACAAGCGATTGTTCCATACATATACCATCTACTGATGTAAAGAGACTTCCCTACCTCGGTCACAGTCATCAAGGAGGTACACAAGATCACGTATGCATGCATCCCAAAGTTGTCTGTTTGAACAGAATGTGAATATACACATATGAGCCATGAGGCACACTTGAGCCATGTGTGCATGTGTTCATTTATCTTTTGGTGGGTTTGCGACTGCGGGTGTTCAGTCTGGTTTGCCACAGTGGAAAAGATAATCATAAACTGGCTGATGGTGAAAATGTGTCCAGGTGGACTGTGGGCATGTGTGTGTGTGTGCTCGTGCAGGGGTCTGGGTCTCGTCTTGGCTGAGATCACAAAAGGTTCCAGTGCTTCATAAAATTTGTGGCAAATAAAATGTTGAGCTGTACACTTCAGCACAGTCTACGGATTAAAACTGTCACACGGCAAGCTGGTGCAACAAGGAAAAATTGTAGCAACATTAAGCATGTTTCTCTTCACCAGGCATATTCTGACAGTACTTTTTTTTCTGCTGACTCATCTGCAATGTTTCCAACACCAAATACAATTGCCTACAAACAATAAATCCTAATCCTTTGAATTTGGGAATTTATTCTGATTATCCAAACAGCTGCAATAAAAAACAATAAAAATTTCTGCTCAAATTTGCTGTTTATGAATTTATGCCAGGCTACATGGGGTATTTACAGTACAAGCTATCAGAAGTCTGTATCAATATGTGGAAAAATGTTCAAGCAGGTTAATCATACTCCAACAGGATAGAAAAATTAGTTTGGGGAAATGTTTCCAGTGGACATAATTTTAGCAATATGAGTTTCAACATAAACAGAAAAAAGAATGAGAAAATAATTGTGGTCGACTGGTGTGTGTGGTAACCCGTTGCAGTCTTCATGTTGGATAGGGTGTGCTTTTTCCAGGGTTTTGAGTTTCTCATTAAATGTTAGGTACATGAACTTGCATATGGCCTGATACATGGTGTTAAAGTTGACTGGGTGCAGCAGTGTCCCTTTTTCAACTTAAAATCACAAATAAAGTCTTACGTATACTGCATGTGTTTTATTGCAGGGAAATGTTGTGGTAATGGTAGAGTTTTCCGTTGAATGCTTGATGTAGGATGTCTCGCATATGCAGCGGTATCACTTCATCCATGGAGTTTTTGCAGGAAATTATGAAAGGCCTTTACAACAACCTTTATATTATTTGATCCCTTTACGGGTTGTAGGATTTGTTTGCTCCAGGGCTTGGGAATTTTAGTAACATAACACTGAATAAATTTCGGCTGTTGAGTAAGTTAAAAGTGTTCAGGCTGTGAACATCAAAATTAGATAATGAATAAAGTCATACAAATTACAGCAACTTTGATGATGTATTCATAATGAAGTTGCATTTTGTGATTAAAATTGCTACAAATTAACCTTTTTTCCAGTCTCATCCGAACTTTTCAGAAATTATCTCATGTTTTAGGAACTGCACTGAAGTTGAAACTAATTGACAGAATAATTGACACAGAAAATGAACATTAACTGCAAATACGGCCTAGATTTTTCTCTAGTACACACAATGCTTTCCCCAGTGCAATTAGTTTAGCCTTTGGGGAAAAATGTTATTTAGGCTTGAAGGTTATGGTACACTCGTTTGCACAAATTACATAATTCATGCTCTATAGTTTTTAACTAAAATGAAAAAAAAAATGATTCACCTCCTCACCACCTCCCTTGTTAAGTACAAGTAAATAGCCCTTTACTCTGTTCCAAATAATTTCCTTTAGCTCTGGCCAGAGAGATTTCAGGGACTAGGCAGTTTTGGTTTTCTCCTAGAGAGGTTTAGCTCAGTTGGCTGTAGAGCTACGGGTCCAGCTCTATCAGCGAGCGCCAATGTAAACATAACAATTCTTCCCCAATTAGAAACGCTAAATGCATTGGACTCGGTGCACTACCAGAGCTGGCCGATGCAATTAATGCAGCCATGGTCTCCACTGGCTGCTTCGGATGGCTGAGATGGTTAAGATGTATATAGTTTCATTTCAAGGCCAGTGAGTGGAAGTCTGATTGGGCAGGTTGGACTCATCATGGAAGTATAAACATGAGCTTGGATGGGCGCTTGGCGGTTGGGGTTTTCTTTGGGTCAGCCGTGCTGGATAGCACCACCGCAGGCCAGGAAGATATGTGTGGTGGGGAGGTCAATCAGACGGGCAGATGTAAGGAAGAGGAAGCTGCATTTAAGCTGTGCAAACTTTGCAGTTTTAACTGTTAAAGTATAGAAGAGGTGATGGATGCAGTGACGACTTACACTGGCCGTGACATGTTCTGGCATTGGATTGCAGTCACTTCAGATGTATAGACACTGTTTCATTGTTTTCTGCAGATTTAAGGTGTTTAAATTATTTTGATAAAAATGTACAAGATGACAAACGCACTCACTCTGCAGCAGTATTTGATTAAATCCTTATCATACTCATGCCAAAATTAACATATAGTCTGCAAAGTTTTACCATCTATACATGTTGGAAACCTCTGGAAATAACCAGACTTTCATAATCACCCTGATTTTATAGTAATTTTAGAACCTCATTGATTATACAGCTGTGACAACATAAATGTCACTCTTGCACTGAAGATGCAGTCTTTGGTTAGCGTAATTCCGTTCAAATACTCCAGAACATAAAACAATGGGTTCTTATAAGAAAACTATTCTTAAAATACAAAAGATAATACATGATTTTCCAACCAGATTATTCTAGTTTTGTGGCGTGTTTTTATTATAAGGGGAAACGGGTATGACCCAAAGTGAATGCACAACAACTCTGCCTGGCTCGGTAGTCTGCACTGAAAGAGCAAAACATGCATGACAAAGATAGTAGGCTATTGTTCTAGTCTTCTTTTGTCCACTTGCGATTGTGCATTGTGTGTTCTTGAGGTGTTGGTTTGCACTATCAGCCCGGGGGTGCTCTACTCTCTCAGAGATAGTTTGCTAACAGAGCTTTCACTCCATTGCCTCTAATGAAAATCCATACTAAACATTTAGCTCTGTGTGAGAAAGGGGGGAAATTCAATAAGACACATAACACAATTTATAAATTACAGGAAGAACTAATCGAACCAACATACAAAATGGAGAACAGTTTTTATGTTTATATCTGTTCATTTTGCTACATTTTAGGAACCACAACAGCAGCTGCCTGTGTGTAGGAAGTGTAAAGAAGTTGAAATCTATTGTGTCAGCCAAAATGAAGTCCAATGTTGTGTTTTTATTCAGTTATCTTTTGCGCACAGATTATCAGTCATGCCGCCAGAGATGTCTCCACTGAGGTATTCCCCAAACTAATGGTCACTCTTCAACAGCGCCATCAATAGTAAACTAATCTTCAGCCTGGAAGGCACAGGAAACAGATCTCATTAGCACTCATTGAACTATCTTCCAAGGAAACTTTCATCTTTAGACCACTCTGACAACAGGCCTGAAAGCCAGACTAATGTCACTTACTAGTTCTGGGATTATGGCTGACTGAAAATGTCTAATAGATGGATGGGCAGTAAAACAGTGAAGTAATTTGTGAGAAGGTGTTTTATCAAGTGTACATTCACAACTACAATTGTGAAAGGTGTTGCAGTTATGAAGTTATAAGAATGGATGGGATTTATTTTCTAAAGGAGAATACTGTCTGTGTTCTTCTTAATCAAACAAGTCAAATATTGCATATAAATGTATACAATAATAATTATTATTATTAGTAGTAGTAGTAGTAGTAGTATTTAAGCAAAGCAATGTCTGTCTTTCCACTTTTTAACTTCTGTAAAAATGAAATATAAAAGAAAATATTTTTTTAATTTTATGCAAATGGTTTACTTTTTCATGCTTCACATTTGCTTTCCGTGGCAGCTCAGACATGGATTTGTGGCTGAACAGACATTAAGTTAACTAATATTTGAAGTGATGCTGCCACACTGTGGTTGACGCTACAAATTACACACTTTTAAGTTGTCTTTTTTTTTTTGGTGCTTTATTGAACAAACATTGAGGAACAAATTAAATCTAGTGTTTGAGACAAAGAAAAAAAAAAGAAGAATAAACTTGAAATATGAACTTGAAATTTGGATATTAATAGAATCAACTTAACAATAAAAACTGTTTTGCTTTCCGAGAAGAAAAATTACTTGCATATAATGCTATTGTTTTGAAGACAGTTTTGTAGTGGGATAAAGACCAGATCTTTTTGGAATAATGCACACATATATAACATAGAAAAAGCATTTGATCAATAGGAGCAGCGGTAGGGTTTAATGATAACAAAGAGGTATGAAGAATTGCTGTTCTTGTAAAAGCAATTGAACACCAAGTAAGACTGCGTCAAAAACTATGTATACTATATTTATGTCCACCTCAAAATTAAATAAAGCAATAAAGCAAAATTCAATGAAAGCTGCCATTCGTTAGCACATCAAAAGCTGTAGTAATACAGCGTTATAAGCACTTCTGTTCTGTTTTTACACGTCATTTGACCTCCGACTTCCAACTTTCGAGGTACTTTGAACGCACCACAGGACGTCAAACATCCCGCGAGGTTTGTCGTTTTTTTCAATTTTTTTTTTTGTTTATACAGCCTGTAAACTTCCGGTCTGGTGGTGTGTAGCTTTGACCATAGTAAGGAAACTGTGTAACGGCACCTTAAATTCATCTTTCAGGATGGGTTGTGATGGTGGCACGATCCCTAAAAGACACGAGCTGGTAAAGGGGCCCAAAAAAGTAGAAAAGGTGCGTTACACTTTCTTTTCTTCACATTTTTGTGGGCGACACCTAACAGTTATCAATAAGTTGCTAACTGTTAGCCATTTAGCGTGCTAACAGTGTTTTATAATCTTGTTTAATCGTAAACATTATTAACATTATGTAACTGTTAGAGCTAATGCTTACTCTTAAGCATGCGAGGTAGTTAGAAAGACATGTTACATAATGACTTGATAAAATATCTACAATTTTCTTGTTCTGGACTTTATGAAACCTACACCTCTACTGAGTATGTGTACATGGACTTAAGTAACCAGACTACATTTGGGTTTCTCGGGAAAGCTTATTTCTTGCGTGTAATGTATATGGGAAAGCTGGTATCCGAAATTGGGGTAAAACCTGGTTTCCCCATGTAGATTTCTGTCGGAGAACGCCGATTACTCTGCCATGTATAAGGCGTTTATAATCGGCTTTCACGAACTGCGCATGTGCGTAACCACAGGCTGCACCTGAGTGAAAGAATAAATGAAAGTAAATTAGATTCGACTAAACTTTATTGTCATTAGACATCTACAAGTACAAGGCAACGAAATGCAGTTTAGTATCTAACCAGAAGGGCAACAAGCAGTGCAAAATAAATAGTTTCTACAGTATTATGTAGACAGGTGATGATATGATATACATGATATACAGATAAAATACTATTCAAGATTCAAAGAACTTTATTGACCCCATATGGGAATTGTGTTGCCTTGCTACAGCTGCTCTCCACAAGAAAAGTAGAAAAGAAAGGAAAAGCCCATCAACCACACCAAGAAGAAACCACATAGACAAATAAACAAATACAAACTACTGAAATACAACTAAACACAAAATAAGATAGATAAAGTAGATAATAATTTACCTTAAAATAAAGTAAATAATACATTGTCCATTTAGACCTGTCAGTTCCCCTCCTTTTTACAGAAGGGGGATGAGCTGAATAGTTTAATGGTCACTGGAAGAAAGGATCTCCTGTGGCATTCTGTCAAGTACTTGACTGTGATCAGTCTCTGGCTGGAGGTGCTCCTCTGTGCATCCAGCACACAGTGGAGTGGGTGGGAGGGATTGTTCAGGATTGAGAGGAGATTGGACAACATTATCCTGTCAGCCACATGGACATAATATACATGTAGAAGTACGATGGACAAATAATATACAGATGGGAGTACTGATGATGTTAAATCAGATGTTAAATCTCAACAGAAACTTTAAACACTTATTTAAAAGTCAGTATCTGCAAATTGTACAATTACATTAAGAATAATGCATAACAGAATAAATAATAGTTGACGGTTTAGTGTATGAAGCTAATGCATAGTATTCAGTACATGCATAGGGGAAATGAATGAGGACTTGGACCAGTGTGTGAGAGGGATGCAGTTGAATGTTTGTATGTGCAGGAGAGATGAGGAGGGGAGATTAGTGTGTAGGGGAGTGTGGAAAAGAAGCTGGTGGTTTTAGTCCGGAGGCTCCTGAAGCGCCTCCTGGAGGGCAGGGGGTTAAGCAGTCTATGGGAAGGGTGAGATGAGTCCTTGAGAACGCTGCGAGCTTGACGCAGGCACCATTTCCTCTGGACGTCCTCAATGGCTGGAAGTGGAGTCCCTATGATGCATTAAGCGGTTTTCCCCACCCGCTGCAGTGCCTTGCGCTCAGCGACAGTGCAGGTCCCATACCAGACTTCTTGTCCTCAAGAAGAAGAGTTGTTTACATGCACTTAAGTAACCAGGCTATATAAACACAAAAGGAGAACTTAAACAAGCTAGTTAAAATCACTTTATGGACTTAGGTTATATCTTTAACATTTTAACCGGGACGTCTTGGTGCATATGAAACATTTTATGACTGGCCAAAAGTCCATCGCATTGATATAGAATGACTTGGCAATTTACAATATTTACCATGTAACGTTAATAAAATATAGTGAAAGACATAACTGTGAAAACTTGATTTTACATTGTTAAAGACATTTGAATTGTGTATCCAGGTTGATAAAAATGCAGAGCTGGCAGCTAAATGGAAGTATTGTGCCCTCAGTCAAGAAAAACTCAAACGGCCCATCGTCACTTGTGAACTGGGAAGGTAAGGACTTTTACTTTTGTTGTCAGGCAAAAAAAAAAATTGCTGTGTTAGATAGCACACTTTGTACTAAATGTCAGAACCATGTGGTTATTTTTCAGGCTCTACAACAAAGATGCTGTTATTGAATATCTTCTGGATAAGTCTGCTGAGAGACCCAATGCTGACTCTGTTGCACACATCCGTGGGATGAAGGTGTGGTGAAGTCACATAAGTTTGTTAATTTGTTATTTTTGAAAATGTTAATTGAGGCGAAAAACAATAGTAATATCTACAGTAAGTGTGTCCAAAGTTTATGTTGTGTACATTTCTTTATTATTTTCATCTGTGATTTCGTGCATCTGTACATGTTGATCACTGTACTCATTTTCCAGGATATAAAAGAGCTAAATTTGACTGATAATCCTGAATGGGAGGGAGAAAGAAGAAATATTAAAGGAGATCGTTATGAGGACATCCATTGTGGCATGTTCATATGCCCTGTTGTTGGGCTGGAGATGAATGGCAAGCACAGGTAAACATCATCATGCAGGAGGAGCTCCTCAACCTAAGAGTAATTTCAGGAGTAAGGCTCACACTCTCAATTCTGATATGAAGGAAGATTTTATTAAGGATAAAATATATAAGGATAAAATTATTATCTGCCGAATCCTAACTGTGATAGATGATGGAATGGGGTGATTCCTGCAGTGAGGGGCTATGGTTGGATGGAATGATGGCTGCAGTTTGAGACCATGGGCCAGGCCGACTATGGTTTGGTGAAGGCTTTGGGCAGGCTCTGCTATTGCTCCATGCTCAGCACACCCCCCTGTTTCCCATGCTATTGTCTCCATAGGGCCAGGGGGGTCTATAGAGACAATGGAATGGGAAACAGGGGAGGGCCGGGTACGATAAACAACAATGCTCTGATGATCACTACAGTTGGGCATTTATAGTCAATAGACTGGAAAGGGAGTGTTTGGGGTGTGGTCCTGCTCCTGAACTTCAAATATTAACCTTCATAAAAATGTTGATGCTCAACTTAGTTGTAAAAGTAAAACATGATTCTGCATTCATTTTAAAGATCTGTGCACCTATTATCACTGTAGACATACACTTACAGTTGCTACTTTCTAAAGTAAGACTTGATTAGATCAGTTAGATTTCTTGGCTAGCTTACTATTGTGTTATCAAATTCCAGTGTATGGGGGGCCTGGTGGCTCACTGGTAGAACATTGGGTTGGGATGCAGAAGGCAGCGGGTTCGAATCCCACGCCATCAGCTTTGGCCCCCAGCCAGCCTCCAAGGAAAACCTTGTTGCCAGTCCAAGCCTAGACAAAAAAATTAATTAATTCCCGAGCCTAGACAAAAAAATGGGAGGGTTGCAGCAGGAAGGGCATCCAGCATAAAAACACATGCCAAATCAACATGCGGAAAAGACATCTGAAGGGACAAGCTGAAAGCCGTTGATTTTTGAGATCTCAGCTCCTTTATACATGCGACACAGAACTGTATCTCGATTTCTGTGTTTTTATGATGTGTTCAAGTGTCATCTAATTGTGTAAACAGAACCATGTTAAAAAATGCACTATGCGGACACACAAAGGGCCCAATATTTATTTAGATTTTTATCACTTTGTGCAGTGAAAAAGTGGCCACAGAAAAATTTAAGACAACATTTTACATTTTCTATTCTGTTTTCAGGTTTTGTTTTCTGCAGACCTGTGGCTGTGTGTTCTCTGATCGGGCACTAAAAGAGGTTAAGACAGAAATTTGCCATAAGGTTAGTGATCCCTTTTCCAACCTTCTTCTGTCACCCCCGTTCAGTTTATCTCTTTTCTGTTTATGTAGCCTAAACCTCTGCCAACCTTGATTTAAAAGTAGTTGCATAATTAATGCAGTCTCATATAAGCTGTTTGTCAGAAACCAGCATTTTCTGTCACTGTAAAGTTAAAGTCTCTACGCCAGGCTTCTAAAATAATTTAGAGGTTGAGGAGAAATCAGGTTCCTCTGCTGCAAATAAATATCCTACTAGTCTGTTTTTTTGTGCAAATGTCTATATGCAATGTTTTTTTTTCTTTTGGCATCGTAATTTTTCTAAATCGAACTTTTTTTTAAAAGCCAGGTTTTTTGATCACATCACACACTTCTTTATTTGTATTTCTATGCATTTATTATTTCTTTATTTATTATGTTTACACTTCACAGTATTTATACTTCAATTTCTACCTGTACTTTAAAGTAGTATGCAGAGTCCCATGTCTTATTGCCTTAATAGTTTTAGCAGTTTAAGAGTTTTACCCTTTTAACCTTAACCCCATCTTACTGTGATTAGGATGTTTAGAAGATTGAGATTTACTCCAACTACTTAGAGCTTGCAAATCTGTGCATAAGAAACTTGCTAAAATTATTAAAATCCTGTTTAAGACTATTTTCTTACCTTTGGGTTACTACTCATGTGGCATTTACTCATGTGCTCTTTATGGGTTTTTAAATTGTAGGAGCTCATGGTGAATGTTAAATGTGATTTTAAGTGGTTAAGTCTTGTGATATTAAAGTAAGTCTAACCTGAGTTAACACAAACCACAGTTAAGTTGATTCCACAGACTAAATCTCAATCTAACTATCCTTTTCAGTTTTTACAATCAAATTCACAGTAAATTTTCATGATTTTTATTTTATCTTTCAAACAAAGAGTTTTATAGGGAGTGAAATAATACATTCAGGAAACCCACTTAAATGCAGGAGAAGGGCAATAAAAACCTTTAGAAAATGTGATTGACCCTAACTTTGTAGTGCCTTTAAATTGATTTTAAAAGTGTCAGAAATTAAGGAACTATGTGCAGTTACTGACATAAGTTCCAAAGAGCAAAAAAAAACTTTTCAGCTCTGTTTTTAAAGAAGAAGGAAGTTTAGGATTTTTTTTGTTGTACACACACAAGTCGTCTTTATTGTTTTGTACTAATATCAAATAGTATTGACGTGTTCATTTGAAACAGACAACAGATAAACTTTGTTACAAACACAATTATGCATCAGATGTAGGAGATGCTACATTGTGGAAGATGGAGAATCATTTCTTCATTTTTAGTTCATTGTTTTTGCTGCTTTTCTGCTCTTGCCTTTCATAGGCACTGAATGAGCATATATATTCTGAACTGTAGCACAACTTTTGTTTAGTATCTCAACAGCAATTGTATGCTCCAGTACTGCTGTTAAAGTAGTTATTGTAGATTGAAGTCTTCGGTGTACCCAGTAGCCATGACGGGTCTATATGGACTGTTGCTTGACTCAGCACCTTGTTTCTGTGCCACTGCTCCAGACAGTCCAGTGCCTCAGGATGGGTATTACTCTCAAACTTATTGGCAAACATGCCATCATGGTTGATGATCCATGGCAGGTCTTCTGTTCCATAGATACAAATGCCTCGTGTGTAATGTCCTGAAAAATGACAAAACAACAAAGGTGTAGGTGTTATGAAAACAACAATAATTAATTATTAATTATTTTAGTCAGAACAATTAATTTGTAAATTGTGTTGCACATGGCAAATGAACATGTTCCTTATTAATAAAGAAACATGCTTTATTGTACAGTACCTTTGCAGCCATTATGTACACGTCCCTCTTGATCTCTCCACTTGATTGCCCGGATGGCTCCTTCCCAACCTCCATCTATATGACTGCCTGGAGCTTCTTTAAACACAAAGCCAGACAAAATGTATTATTATTATGCAGCCTAATTTCAATATTGGGCAAGGCCATTCTACAGAAAAGCATAACAGTGCAGCTAAATTACTGCTTATAATTACAAGTGTGATAGTTAACCGGAGATGAGAGATTTACCAAACCAGCCAATTTATGAGGGCATCATTTATTGTATATGAGCAAATACTAGCCCTGTTTTGTTTCGTCATGCTTTTACAATTACCATTAGGGAGATCTGATGGAAATGTGTTGTCTTCTTGTTTCATGTAATAATGAAACACAAATCTACAGCTTTTTGTCTTTGAATTTAGGCTTCAACATATTTCCTACACCATCTGTTTTCATTGCACCTTATTGTACATCCACATTTCCCGTTTTATTGTGTAACAAAAATGTACATAATAAACTGGTACATGAAACTGCGCTGTGGCCCATGCAAACATGAAAATATTGCCTATAATGAAGGCTCAGTAAGCAAAGAGGTGGAGGGAAAAAGATTATGGTCCAATGTTTTGCTTGACCTTGTTACGTTGACTGTGTTTCTGTATGTTCATTTTTGTTTAAACAGCATAATCACACTTGTTAATAATTGATACTTTACAAAAAATGGAACAGAATAGAAGAAAGTTATGTTAGCAGTAGTAGGAAGTTGCTGCCTGGCTGTGTACCCATGCAAAACAGGCATTACCTTTGATGTGGTTAAGTGTCACCCAGTAGTGCTCGTCTGGACTGAATGTGTCTTTAGACCACTCCAAGAGGTCAAGGGCTATTGGGCTTTTTAAAACAAAGTCTACAAATGCCCTTGTGAGAGCATAGTAGGCTGTTCCAAAATAAACTTGCAGATTGTATGGAGGAGGATCCTTTTTGTCCCCAGAATGTTTCAAGGCAACGTGTGACCCCACAATTTCCTTATGCTGGAGTTGTGTCCTGTGTCTCATAGACTCTGGTTGCTTAACCCCAGGTGTCATGTTTCGATCCCTCCACTCTTTACTTTGCATGTACTTCACCAGTTCTAGGTTGCTTTTGACAGGGAAATCCTGTCCACACAGATTTATCACCTTCCTCCAGCCTATCTTGGACTTTGCTAGATCTTTCATGCAATTCAAGTCTGCTTGCAGGCGGGAAAACCCAGCATAGGCCACTATCTCACTCTGGCTAGAGATGAAAGTATTTTGAAAGCAACTGACTAGTTTTTGCACAGCTGCCTTGTACTCCATTGGAGCTTTAGCATCCACGTGAATACAGTAGACATTTTGCGGCATGTAAATGGCTCGTAACAGGCGCACAAAAAGTTCCAGCTCTTTATGAATAGTTATAATGAATGCTAAAGGGTAGTTCTCCTCCTCCTGGCTCAGAGGTGTTGTGATGAAATGTAGGCGTCTCATCAAATCGGAACACTTTAGGTCATTATTCAGAATGTAGCTTTCTACCTGCATACAGAAAAAGGAAATTATGTAAATGTACGCGCATCTGTTATTAAAACATAAGTAGCAGCTGCGGGACTGTGGCATAAATTATAATCAGCAATACTTTTTTGAATATTCTGATCGTGATCTTTTAAATGGATTAGTTATTGACTTCACAAACATCACACATTCATTAAATCATGGATCACTAAATCAGCATAATAAAGATGTAATGTTAAGGGGCTACAATATATTCAATTGTGATAAACCTACAAAGGAAGGTGGTGTGTGTGTCTGTGTTTTTAGTATGTTGCTAACATTCTCTTGTTTTTCCTACTCCAAGTCATCAACACAATGACAAAATATGTCGTAACTGTTGTAGATATTGTCAATGATTAATAATAGAACATAAACAACATATCAGTGGTTAAAACTGAGACATTTCACCATATCATGGAAAATATTACCTCGTCTTGAATTTGAAGGCAGCAACACATCTCAAAAAAGTTGGAACAGGGGCAACAAAAGGCTGGAAAAATAATTGCTGCAAATCAAAAACAAATAGAGAGGAATTTTACAACTAACTGGGTTTATTGGCACTGGCTCAGTAAAATGACTGGATATAAAAGGAGCATTTCAGAGAGGCAGAGCCTCTCAAATGTAAAGCTGAGGTTCACCAATCAAAAAAAAAAAACGTTCCTCAGTATAAAATTGCCAAGACTTTGATAATCCTACCATCCACATTGTATAATGTCAAAAGATTTAGAGAATGAGGAGAATATTAGTCTGCAAGGGACAAGGCTGAAGGCCAAAACTGGATGTGCATGATCTTCGGGCCCTCAGGTGGCACTGCATTTAAAAACAAAGACAAAATGAAAAACAGTTCTGTGGTCAGATGAATATGAATTTGAAATTCTTTTTGGAAACCATGTCGTGTCATGCCACCCAGACAACGTCTCTTAAGGGAAGGCCTTGCATATTTCAGAAAGACTCTGCTAAACCAGATACTGCATCCATCACAACAACATGGCTTTACAGGAGAAGAGTCTGGGTGCTGAACTGGCCTGCCTGCAGACCAGATCTTTCACCAACAGAAAACATTTGATACATTATAAACCAAGATATCTGGCAAAAATGTCCCAGGACTGTTGAGTAGCTAGAATCCTGCATCAGACAAGAATGGGACAACATTCCTCTCGTAAAACTCCAGCAACTTGTCTCCTCACATTTACGGAAAGTTGTTAAAAGAAGACCAGACGCTACACAAGGGTAAACACCTCCCTGTTCCACTTTTTTGAGATGTTTGCTGCCATCAAATTCAAAAGGAGCTAATATTTTCTACGTAATGATAAAATGTCTCAGCTTTAACATCTAATATGTTGTTTATGTTCTATTACTTGATAAGATTGGGAAGTTATTGCAGTTAGGGTTGTAGTTAATATAGTTAGTTAATAGTACTTTGGACAGTTAGACTCAATAAATGAGGTGATTATTTGTTGTGCATTTTATACCTTAAGTGAACCTTCACTATGCTGTGTAAAACAGAAGTACATATGTAAACATACCTGGCAGTCTCGACGGTACCATTCTACTCCTTCCTCAGTGGCAGGCAGCAAAGCTTTACATTCATTGGAAAATTGCCTGCAAGGTTGCAGGGGTGTAGGGTCCGGTGTTTCCCTTGTCTTCAAATAAATGATTGAACAGATCATAATACTTATCCCTAGGCATACCAGAAAGCTGCACTTCTTTCCTTCAAGCTGGCACATAATCTTACTGCTTCACCTTATCCAGACAGCACCACCACAGATACAACTCCTGCAATAAAGAAATCTAGATTAAATTTAAATATGTGAGCTAGAAATAATTGATAACTGCTGAAAACGACTCATCTCATCAACTCAAACTCATCCTCACCTTCCTATGTGCTTTAATTTAGAATTTTTTCCTAAGTGCTTGAAACTATAGTTGTTTGTTTTTTTTTGCAATAAACAGCAGTGTGATTCAGTAGTTAGTTCACTTAGTAGGTGAAAAGATAAACTAGTCTAAAATTTAATCTGTCAAAGCTTGTGTCTCTGTGTGTGACTGTGATCGGCCAGTCTGTTTTCGTGTGTGAAACTGTCCTGCCCCAAAGTTGGTGTTTCTTTATAGAGAATATGCCAAGTACGGGCAACTAACGGCGATTGTGATAAAGAAAAAACTTGTAGGCTGTACATATGCCAGTATATTAAAAACAATTTAACAGCTTACACTGCACAACTACATTTTATATAAATGCATGTGTTTTATATTGATTTGCGTGAATCTAAGATAATTTGTGATATCCAACAAAATACGTAAAATCCCCTTCAAACTGGCAGCAACATATTTCAAAAGGTTTTTTGTCTTCCAAAGTAAATAATAACATGTAAAATACTACTGGCAAAACAGCTGGTGGTGAAATTACCACAGCTAACTGAGATAAATCGGTTGTGCCCTAGTATGACCACGGACGTTATCCTCAGATCCTCCCAGAAGCTGGGCTGTAGCCTGCTGATATGACTGCTGTCTCATTTGAATGAACGTTTGCCAAAATGTATTGGATAAACGGACCAAATATTATAAATTTAATATTATAAATGTAATGTGAAGAAAGTAAGGGTACTTTCTTCACATTAAAAAAAATATTAAAACTTGATAAAGTGGTGCAGTAGCAGTACTCAGATTAATATTTACTCAGATGAAGACCGCCAAGACCTTTAAGGCTTTAACCTAAAAACTGAGAAGTTAGCATTACACAGCTTTAGTGTCAGCATTTGCTATGTTGCCTTTGTACTATGGTGTGCTAAAACTAGGCTTCAAATGGTATCCAAATAATTGCATTCTATTTACATTTTAAACAATGGATAATCTGAAAACTCTGAAAATTATTCAGGACCTACATGTGTAAGGCTTATAAAGTATTAAGTAAACAACCAATGTTATATGAGACACGATGATGCCCACATGTTTTAAATCAGCATCTTCATTGTGATGTAAGTATATGCAGAAGTCAAATAACATAATTTGAAATGCCTAGTAAGACAAATTACTGTAAACACATCATGATACAACTTATGATCTGCTTGATACAAAAAGTCACAAAAAAAGTCACATGGGTCTCATTTCATGACTACTGTGAATGTCTGTCTGATCAAATTTACTCAGATATAAAGGTTCTTGGAATACACTGACCTTGTTCTTACTAAGTAATATGCAAGGTTAACGGATACACATTGGCCATTACAAGACACTTCAGTGAATATGCTTAAATACTTTGCTGATTTTATCAGATTTTTTTGCTTAAATTCTCAGCAGAGGTATTACAAATAAGTATACTGTACAGACCTCCATGTGGCAGAAGAAGATTAAAGATTAATTGTATGGCATTTGATTTTAATAACTCATTAACATCTTAATGACTTTGGCACAGCATTTTTCCGTCAGCTACTCTGTCTGAAATGATATGAAAATAGAAACTTATAAACGTATGTTTATTGTTCTACTAGAAATGAGGCCTCACTTTGTTTTGACAGTGTTTGTAACCACAGAGACAATGATTCCACTCTTGATTGTTCATTGCGATACATCTTACGTCATAAGATAATAATAAGATGATAATAATCTGTTGCACAGACAGCAGTGTTCAGAGGTGTGTGATACCTCTTACAATACATAGATGTTTTTTAGCCATGACAGCGTAGTTCCTGATCAAATTTTACAAAACACACTGTGACGCCACCTTTCATTTGTCTTTCCATCAGGTTAAATCATGAAACTCATTAACAGTATGTTTGGGATTACTTTTGTCTGTTATTATCATGTCTGTCTTATTTCTGTCTCGATAAAACATCTGAGACTACTAAATCAAACACAACACAATACGTGCAAACACAACATTTAAAAAAAAAAAGGTTAGCACAAGGTTAGCCACTTACCTGTGAGTCAGTTCAGTGTGTAGTCATTCTGATGAAGAATTAAAACGTTACCCATCGGTTCCTTTTGTAATAATTGTTTCCTTAAAAACTAATCGCGAGTTCTGTTATATATAGGCGGCGTCATCAGAAACAGCAGAAACAGAATGGAAAGTGGTTTCTGTCATATGTTCAAGCTAAATGTTTTTTTTTATTCCTTCCTTCCTGGTTCAAGCATCGACAGTGTGTTTTGCCTATGTGAGGGTTTTTTTTTTTTTTTTTTGTGGTTGTATTCTATGCTGATTAAGTCGCCTCCCCCACTTCCCGTGAGACCAGGTCTGTTCCTGCCTGGTTACGAGCAGTTTCTCTTACACAAGCACAGGACCAACATAGTATGCTCACGCTAAATTCTCTCTCTCTCTCTCTCTCACTCTCACTCTCACTCTCACTCTCTCACTCACTCACTCACTCACTCACTCACTCACTCACTCACACACACACACACACACACACACACACACACACACAAACACACACACCTGCTTTTTCCAGTCTCCTTCCCCATAGCTTTCTAATCACAGGTGCTTTGCATCATTCTTTTTTCCCTTTTTTTATTTCTTGATTTACATGTCCTCAAATCAGTGACATGTGTTTTATTTCTCTTGCACGTTTAATTGACTTCATTTCCCAGCCCAGAGGTGCACATATTGACATATCTGCAATATGTCACTCTGTCTTATTTATATTCTGGCATCCAGTCAAAAAAAATTCAGGTTTCTGGTCCACACAGCCTTTTTGGTATTAGCAACAGCAGAACAATCTGAGATTATCCCTCTTGTATTGAACAGAGCACATAGCCAGAGTTCCCACCCACTGAGCCTGCATTGCAGCCACACAATAGATCCCTTGCTGGTTACTCATGATTTTGTATTTGTGTTTGTATGTGGGTGTATGAAATGGAAGAATTGGAATATTGCAAACATTTTAGTATAGTCTTATATTCTATAAACCGGAGTGTGACAGGACCAAATACAGGATCTTTTAGAAACTACATGCTGTATAAATAAAAAGCACAATAGAAAACAGTTTTTTTTTACCTGAAACATTTCTATGTTGCTGATATTGAGGCCATTGTTTGAATAGACAAAATTGCCATTGTATTTTCTCTCTTTTTTGTCATCCAGCTTATGTTGTTTGATTAATACTTGTTTGACTAATACAGTAAATTCTGAATTAGATATTGTTTTAAAATGTTCTTAGTGACCTTTTTGGAGAAGTGTACCTATGTTTAATAATTAGTTCTTTAGAGACTGTGCCTTATTGTTCTGATCTGTTTACAAACTGTTCACGATATTATCTGTAAATTCAATAAAATTACAGTTTGGAAATTACATTACTAGTTTTTCTATTTAGAACCTTTGTGCAAAAGTTTAATTAAGTTTGTCAAAATACAGCATATTTGTGGTTTTCATCCTAATAATAGCTTTCAGTCAGCTACTTCTCTGTTGTATCCTATGCTAAAAAAATATATTTACATTGTCTAGTCAAATTTAAATAAAGTTGCAGGAATATTGAGGGTACATTGATAGGCTTACATGTCTGTTTTTACTTAAATTTAAATCTAAAAGAAAAAAGTCTCTGAAGTGACTGTAAACCAAATGCTGCCTGCATGCAAATAAAATGAAAATGGATGTTATGCGTCACGGATTTGGATGTTCAGCTTGTATAATCGTTACATAAGTATTACATAAATATTTATTTTTAATCTTCACATATGATGTTTATCTTTACATTTTTATTTTTTAAGAAAATTCTCCTGCTTATTTTACAATTGCCATTTTTAAGCTACCTGTCTTCATATGACTGTCTCACTAAGATTTGAATGAAACAAACCATTGCTTTGCACAGGACCAGTCACAAATATGGTACAGACTTTGTAAGATACACAGTCTTGTATGTCCTATTCAATTATATGTGTGGTGTCACTTACTCACAAGAAATAGCAAAATGTTAATAACTTTGTACACTGATGTTTAATACTAAAATGTAGAGAAAATTCAGTCCAGGCTGGGTGGTATGGTAAATTTTAAACATATGGAAATTTCAAGTATTACCCACAATAATTCTGAGATTTTACATTGCTGCAAGATGTGTTGTCCTGCATTGAGCTTAAACAACCTTGGCTACAATTTTACCTTTGTGGGAAAAAGGTTTTTCTACTGTGTTGGCCACAGTCACACTCTCTTATCAGGGTTTCATATTTATGTTTTAGTGTGGCGAGCCGTTTAAAGATGAGGATATTGTTGTACTCAATGGTACTAAGGAGGAAGTAGAGATGTTGTGTGAGAAGATGGAAGCGAGGCGGGCCAAAGCCAAAACTAAGGTAAGATTTTATTAGTAAATTCATTTAAGATGATGAATTGGCAATGAAATGACATAAATTATTAATCGAATTAAATACACTATACACAATATTACACTGCGCTCACGAGAGTGAACCATGAACCATTTATACCATACATGTTACTATACATGTGTTTCAAGAAAGTAATAAAAAATTCTCTAAAAAAATAATGTCAGTCATTATTCTGGCATTTAGCGAATAGAAATAATTTAAAAAATTCTGACTGGCATAAAACAGGAGTATAGTCTGATTTAATCTCTGACAATGAGGAAAAAAAGGTTATGTGTCTTTTTAAACGGTGTTTGAAAACATCTGGTTTCAACTGTATGTAATTAATCCAATCAACACTTTTATTAATGGCATGCCACCAGCACAGAAAAGACTGAAATCCCGCAGGTACTTGCTTTGTAGCCTTATATTCATCGGGCACCCCTCTAGGAACCCCAATCCTTTTTCATCAAATAACCCTTTAGGGGGACCGCGCTTCTTCCTGGAGTGTCGTGAGATGTCATGTTCTATTCCCACCTTCACTGGTGACAAAAACATCACTTGTGTGCACATTCCTGTTCAATTCTTGGCGAGAGTCTGTTGTGGTTGTCCTCCACAGATCCACCATATATCTGTCATGGCTTGTGTCTGACTTTTCAGGTGATTGTGATTGGAAGGTATTGGCTGTTCTGTGGGGAGCAGCATAATTTAGAGGCCTGTAGGGTGGATTTCATGAGCCCACTTCCTAGTCCCCAGGTGAGGGAACAGTTTCCTTGAGGGTTACCATCTTTCTGCTTTCTTCTGAAACACTCAAACTCACAGGTGGACCAGATGGTTTAAAGGGACGGTGCAGGCCGTGGATGTTCTTGGCATTTTATCCCAGCAATTTCCCAAATGTTGCCATCCTCACTTTCCCCCAGGTCTATTTTTGCAGCGGTATGCAGTATTTCCCAATCACATCCGTCGATTGCTGTAACATTTGTACTTTTGAATTGTGATTCGTCTCCATTGAATAGGTCTGAATGCAATAGCTGGGTTTAACATCGGGAGCTGTTGAAGGGGCACCGGCACTGCCAGCAGAAGAGGTCTGGCAGCTGGACAAACAGACAAGAAGATTTCGTTACTCTTTTGGCTGCAACATTCATATAGGTCACCAAAATTTCCTGTGGGATTCTTCAATAGGGCTCCTTAACTGCTTCCAAAGCTCCCGCATCAAGGGCGTGTTTTGCTCGAACAGTGTACTGTGGCACACTAAACTGCAGGGCGGTCCACAGAATTAAGGTCACCAGCAGTATCCATGGCGCTATGAATTTCATTTTGTCCTCCATGGTGTTGTTGCCTCACTCTCACTCAATTATCTCATTCTTCACGGCTTGGGGACTCAGAGTGCAGGCACGCCCAATTGCACTTGTCCTCCATATCACCAGGAGAACCTTGAGTATGAGTGATTTAGTGAGTGTTCTCCTCCGACTGGCCCCCTGGCTCCCTCGAGGCTACTGTTCTGAATCACATCAACACGTTTTTCAGAAAGAGACTTTCCCTCTGCTGTGAAGAATTTCTGGATGCTCGATACCCCTATCAAACACATTCGTCAGAGGGTGTAGATAATCTTCAACAGTCTCATCTTCACTTTGCTTGCAAGCGGTTATTTTTGGAATATCAATTTTCACTTGAGAACTTGATTTTGAATTCTTCAGACTGTTGACTGCTTCTCTATATATGGCATAGTCTGCATGGTCCCAGTCTGAATTTGTCTGCATCTGCAGTGAGTCTGTGCCAGCTTTGCCGTGACTTTCTGCAAATCAGTTCCATCGTTGTTGTCAAGAGTCATCTTAGTTCTGCCCCAGTGGGTCTATGGTCTCTGCAGAACATTTGAGGTTCCACAGCAAAAATGGCACCAGAGTCAGCCGGATTGGGTAGGTGAATGCCTGCTGCATGAACATCTTCATCAGTCCATGGCCTGAAGACCAACTGTGGACCGTCTGGACCAGCTACATGCAGGTGCATTTAGTACTTCTGGAGGTTTTTGATCCTGGGATTTGGTGGTTAAGAAGAATGATAGTGATAGTGATACAGATGAGGCAGAAGAAG
This sequence comes from Channa argus, assembly GCF_033026475.1. NCBI lineage: Eukaryota > Metazoa > Chordata > Actinopteri > Anabantiformes > Channidae > Channa > Channa argus. The sequence goes on along the minus strand of NC_090201.1, from coordinate 20,522,409 downwards.
ATGAGGATGGTGTTGGTGGGGAGGTGAGTTGGGTTGTGTTTGCGTTCCTCCCTGTGCAACTGCTCCAAGCCAGGGGTATGGTTGTGGTTGCGGTGGTGCTGACAGGCAGGAGTCCAAGTCAGCATCCAGTTTCAGCACTGTGATGTGTTTAGGTTTTTCTACTGAAGTATTGTCTTTTCCGTGTGGTTCCGTAGTCATGAGCTTTTGTTTGTTTTGTTTTCTTTCCCGATTCTCTACTACATTCTTCCCCATATTCAAACATTCTTTATGTAAATCACACATCTGTATGTTTTTCCCTTACCGTTTCTTTTTTGCCTTAAATTTCATTTCTTCAGTCATCAATTTTTCTTCCAATTTCATTAGCTGATTTTTGCTAATGGAACCCTCTTGAGGAAAGCCAAAATCCTCAATCCAAATTTTCAAACATTCAATACTTTTGTCACCATACTTGGTTTTCATAATCTTAACAATTGCACCCCGAGGGTCCCAGATCCCCTCACTTCCCTTATTTCCCATGGGAAGCCTGTGCACTGCTATTCAACACAGACATCTCTATCACTAGTATTATTTGTTGGCTTCGTCCAACCCGGTTATTGACACTTGTACGCCCCAAGTAACTAGGAGGTGTTAGCCTCTTTTATCTAACCGTCAATGACACTTATGCTCCTCACTGATTAGGAATCGGTCAGATTAATTCAACCAAGAATGTCAACTTGAGCTCAACCGATTTAATTTAACAAATAATTTAAAAAATAACACTGGTTAACACAGATGACTCACCCGGCATCTGTGTCAACCAGTGTTATTTTTGTTCGGCTGCGATCAGAGGAGTTGTGTTCAGCCCTCAATCTCACAGTTCTTTCACTCAGCGGAGGTTGAGGCCGGAGGTTGCTTCTATTCCAGGGCGCATGCAAACCACTGTCTACTGACTCCCCAATGACACCAAAGTTTTCGTGTCCAAACCGACAACAACTGGTCAGACACCTTGAGTAAAATCAATAAAGAGGCTGGATCGATCCAAATGTCTTTCAGTATTTTATTTCTTGCAAAAAAAGAGCTACAGAGAAAAGCAAGGGCTGGCTTCGAGGCTCATATGCTCTAAGCTCAGGTCAAAGTGGAACAAAAAGGTATTATTTATAGCACACATGTTTACTGTGGTTTAGCCTTTAATGCCTTTGGTTGAACTTCAGGTCTGTCATCTTGCATATCTAAAAGTGATAGATGCTTATCGCCTTATCCTTATGCTTATGTCTTTTTTAGGTAGGCTTTAGGCTCAACCACAATGTAAGTGGTAGCAGTAGAAACAGACACTTCCACCTTATCTTCTGCACACAGAGGGGTTGCTGATGCTTAATTCAACAGCTTAAAGCTTTCCTAACGGTCACAGTGTACATCTATCACAGGAAAACATTTTTCATTAGCAGCAAATTAGTACCAAACATTAATAGTTGATCATGTCTGCAATTTTCCATTAGAAATTCACACATTTCCTTTCTCTGATTTTAGAAATCAAAGAAGAGCAAAGCAGCGGAAACTGTGCCAAAACCACAAGACTCAAAAGGTTTGTGTAAATCCTGGTTGAGGCATCACTGTGTATCTTGTTCAGAAAACTTTCATTAGAATTTCCATAAACAAAATGGCTAGCACACTGCAACTTCATTTGAATAATGTTTTGAATGTGCTGCATTGGAGCTAGGCGTTATAATAATGCCTATAATAATGCAGCATTATTCTATAATAAAGAATAATGCTGAAAAATGTTAAGCCATTATCACAGCTTAACTCTTTTTTTTTTTCAGAACCTATAACATTTATAACAATAGTATATAACTATAATACCATCATGTCTTTTTTTATGACACCTATCACATATTAAAGTTTTAGAGGGTCTGTTTGTACTGAATACATTTATCATAAATGTAATCATATATATTCTTATCAAGTTTCTGTTTTATTCCCTGAGTCTAAGTTTCATATGAGAATGAAATCATAATAGGTTCTGTTGGAAAAGGTCATGTTTATGAATCATAGATCATAGACCTTCAGTAACATGTGTCCTCAAAGGTCTGTATAGAGCACAATGCCTTTACCTAACAAAAGAGTGGGGTGTTGGTATCATAATCAAATACACAAGTACATTTTTATTATGTAATTTATTATCAAGTCAGTTTGTGTTAATAATTTAGAATTATATATGATTTTTACAGGCCACAAGACAAATCATGTTTATTATTTAAACACAATAATGAATTATCCTCTTCTTAATCGAATTGTCTTGTTTCTTCCTGCAGAAGGCACACAATCTCCACAAGTGGATGGAGCAAGGAGTCCAGTACAGAATGGTGGTGAAAGCAGCCTGTCAGGTACCTGTGCTTTCTTAAATTCAGACAAAGCCTAAATGTAGGACTCTCTTTAAAAAATAAAAAGCTTTTGTGTTGCATTTAAAAGTTGACCAGAAAATAAATCCTCTTCACCTTCAAACAAAATGGTAGTGTTAGGCTTGTCAAGTAGGTAAACTATGATAATTACTGGTGTTTGACCACCATTTTCACGCAAGCTAGACATTTCCAAAAACTAAATATGAGTAACCTTTGAAAAAACTAACTGTGACAAAACGAATTCTATTTTGTGTTACCGAATAGAATATCTCCAAAAATTTGAGATGTAGAGACAAACAGGAGCTGAAGTAGCTTAACATCTTCAGTATAAAGTCTCACTCAGAGACGTTTCATATCTACAAATGACTAAGTTAACCCATGACCATCATTTGAATGCTTCATCGGTTGCATCAAAGTTGTGGCGGCTGTTGAAAATAGAAGGTGACCTCATTTGCTTTGTTGTCAATGCTGCCTTGTCTGTTCGTCACGTACAAGAAATTTTCCGATGAATTTTGAATGTTAAACATATCAACAAATGATGATCATGACTTATATAATTATTATTACTTATTATCTTTAGCTGTACATTACAGCTTCTGCTATTCTCTGTTAAATGCTTTTCGTGCTTGAATTGACTCCAGTGGACAAACAAAGTTTTTGGAATTAAATTGAAAGCTGTTGAATACAAGAAAAATATTCTGTTGCAAGTATAAAAAAAGAAAGAAAGAAAATAGGCATACATGATTTGGTATCTTATGCTAATGTAGGCAAATAAAAAGCAAGTCAAGATATGAAAGCAGTGCATCAACCTGAGATTTGGGCATTACAAATTCAGGTGTGCCTCTCTTACAGATAGGAGGTAGATCTCTTTGCAATAAACAGGCATTTATTTTCTGAGACGAACAGTCATTTAATTACTGTTGTGTTTGCTAACACATTCGGACAGCACACATAGATTGGGATTTATACGAGGGCTATTTTTGTAATAAAACATGATCAAAATACAGTAGGCTAAGTCACCTAAACTATTAACACTTAAACAATACACCCATGCGTGATTGCTGATCAACTGTCTCTGTAGCCACCACGTGGGTTGGAGTTTATGTGATCACATTCAGTTATTGGCAATATTGGAGCAAATTAGCAGATTTCAGTTGTGGGGAAAGACTTTTGCTTCCATTCAGATCATGACCAAAACAGAAAGTACACATAACTACCAGTGATCAAGTTGTCTTACGTAAAGAGAACTGACCTTTGTTCAGAACTGGTCATGTATTAACTGATTTATTGTCTCCCATCAGCTTTCCCTCTCTTTGAATAAATGTTTTTCTTTAACTCACACAGAGGACAGGGCTTGTCTTACACTATTGTTGTACAAGTTTTAAAGGCACCTGGTTTGTGAACAATGGCTCACATTGTGCAATTGTTTTCTTTACAGCATTATCAAATCATTTTAATCATACTATTGAAGTAGGAAAAGGACCTTCTGACACTCTAGTTTTCCCATGTCATTAAATTACCATAAACCTTACTTAACTACAGGAAATATATTTCTTTCACATGACATGCTTATTCAAACAAGAGTTACAAAAACAAATTTAATTGATTTAATCAAAAGCAGACAAAGTGACACTGAGGACACTAATGATTTCTCCTTATGTTTTCAACAGCTTTTGAAAATGGCCAGCCAAGCAAACATGTGGTTAATAGAGTCACTTGTAAATTTGAACACCTGCAGCTGCTCTGATATCACAAACTGTACCAACCATCACTATAAAGATCTTTGGTTCAGAATGGCCTGTTGTATACATCTAGAAACATTTAGCTTTCCTTAAAGTCTGTCATCTAATGTTTATGAACAAAACTAATTTGGTAAGAATAAGATGAGAAAACACAAAAACCAGCATAGAGCAGCATGCATTTATAAAGATTTTAATAGTTTATATAGTCTTATTAACATTTACTGCTGTAGAGGCTGCCTTCATATAACATATCTTTTGTTTTGCTATCTAGTGGAGCTTTCTACATCAAAAATTCAGCAAGCGTAAAACTAGATAATAGTGTTTTTTTAATAAGTGAAACTTTTTAAGGCAAAAATTACATCAAAATCAGATGTTAAAATTAACACTGTTCTTTTTAACATGCTGATTTTGTATATTAAGTTTTACCAGAGCAGATATCATCATTTGGTAGAAAAAAAAGTCAAGTAAAGACCTTTAAGTCCAGAGGACATGTTTGACTGTGTATATGTTCAAACACAGAGTCCTGTTATTTAATTATTTGCTTAATATAGAACAAACTTAATATGAAAATATTGAACTGTAACATAACAAAGTGAAGTAGGGGGAAAAAAGTACAAATAAAACATTTAAATATTAATAGTAACCATATTGCCCTACTTTTGATTTTTCTCCCCTCCTAATGTTTTAATTCTTTGCTTTGTTTTTCCTTCCTATCTTCATCCTCCGCTGTTTCCTATTTTTATGAGTCAGACATGGCTGGACCCTCGGGATCCTCCAGCTCCTCTAAAATCACAAAATCTTCCACAGCCTCCGCCACCAAGAGGACCGTCCAGAAAATGGAAGAGAAGTCTGAGGTCTTCAAGTCCCTCTTCACAAGCCACAGCTCTGCCAAGCGAACAAAAGAGCAGACATCCAACTGGGTCACCCACACCCCATATCACTTCTAGTAACTCACTCAGGGCAAAGATTTGAATTTTTAGATTGCTCTATATATTGTGACCCATTACTGATTAATCTAGTTCTGCATACACCGGTTCCACTAAACGCTCTCACACTCAAACTCAGCCTCTCCCTAAAGTCCTCACTAGCTCAGTGTTTACATAGTGTGAACATATTGTTAATTAGCTCCCTTAGCACAAACCTTGTTTGTAGCCCATCTTTTCCCCCATGTATTCCCTGCATCTTTGTTCTCAATCACAGGTTCTTTGAGAGTCGATTCTAGTGTTATCTTTGTCACTCTGCTGCCTCCTAGTGGACCGACTACATATTTTTAAACTTCTCTCTGCTATGCAGTACCAGTCTTCAGCAATTTTAGATAAATCCACCCATTAGATGCATTATTGATATTGTTTCCTGATAAGCATTGGAGAATAAGCTTGGTAATAAGCCATTTCGTCTTCATATAAAATTAAAGGAAGCGCTTTTTTGCCATACTGTTAACAGTCTTAACAAAGTGCTCTTCCTCAGTCTTGAGCATCATAAGCTTCAAGGGTTTTTTTGTTAGTTATGTTTCTCCCCAGACTGTCTGTAGAAGTCTCTTGGACGATTTTTGATGTGATGTGGTAAAAGTATATGGATTTTTAGTTTGTGATAGCAATGTAGTGCATTTTCTTCCCGTTTGCAGTTGACAACCATTCTATTTTCTCTTTTTTGCATGTAATAAGCAAATGTCATTAAATTTCTACCTAATCACAACATATTTTTGCTCAATCAGTAACTTGATGTTTTTGTGTAATTTTCTCACTGTGTTATCCCACCAAGTAATTGCACAACAGGTCATCTTTAATGTGTCTTTCATCTGTGATATAATATTTTGTTGCACAATGCTAATACGTCTAAAGAGAAGAACAATTACCTGTAGTGACAGCAGTGGCTGCATCTCCCTTTAAGGAGAAAATTTCACACCAAAACAAACTAACAGGCTCTTATTACGTAAAGCTGACAGCATGTTTACATGTTAAAAGGTGTACAAAGTAAAGTTGTTGTGATGTCAGTGTTCACTGTATGTACTGGGACATCCAACTCTGTAGATGCTGCTCAAACAGACATTGCCCTGGCAGCACGGTCGGAGAGTGCTTTGCGCTGCCGCCTCAGAAGCTCCCCGCTTTCTGTGTGGGGTTTCCGCACAGAATCGAAACCATAACCCATTACAACATCTGTTGTAATGTGAGGATGCCGCCACACGGCGGCAGCAGAGGCGTCCTTATCGCACCCTGCGACGGTTAAGACTCAAACTTCGGGACCCTGTAAAGCCGAGCGTGTCTGCTTCTCATGAAATGTAAGTTATACCATAAATAATCCAATCACTGTGGATAAACATTCAAATAAGCCCTCTCTGCACTTTATGTCATTCAGCTGCAGTCTGTAGTAACTTCTTTCTTTTTTTCTTAAGTTACATCTTTCTGCGCTCTTAGATCGTTGACTACAGTGGCTGACACAGAAAGAATGAATCAAAATCAGAACCACAAAAGCTCAACTGACCTTATTTAGCAATCATAGAAATTCATGATCTTTTTGAGGCAGCAGAGACCTTTCGTTAGTTTTATAGGGTCTACCAGTACCTACCCCCCATAAAACATAAAACGATATTAGCTTTATGGGGGCCCTTAATTTTGGACACTTGAAAGATTTTTCTGATCTGAATGGAATTTTCTAGAAATTTATTTACGACAGTCTGCATGATGAAGCAAGAGTGTTGGGCTCAAAAACAAATCAACCCTGGCATTTGCAGTTAAATCCACCTTTGAATACTAAGTTGTAATACGATTTTTTATTATAGCGCTCTTAATATGCTATTACGCTATTGATTTTTATCAAAAATACATTAATTAAAAGTATTATTTAGAAATCACATAGCAAATTGGAGGCCTATGTCGACCTGTTTGAAAATTATTACCTGATGTTTATGTCTTTAAAAAAATGTTTTTTAAAACTGAAGAATAATATAGAGACCGTAGAATTAAAAAAATGTTTAGAAAGATAAGAGTTTCACCGTCGTTTCTCACCACCGTCTTTCCTAATTATGTATAGTTCTATTCTTTAATGGCACGATTTTATGGCAGGTGTCACCGCTGCAGATCACAAAGTCGAAGGTTGTTTTCAAAGACCACATATACTGTATGGCCAAGAAGATGTGCATCCTAAGCTACGTGCTCAACCACGTAGCCAAGACACTTTGATGTGTTCATTAGTTGAAGCTAAAGTATTTGGCAGATCAGATAACAAGAAGTATTTTGGGCCTTAAAAAGCTTCAGTAGCTTTTGAAAGCAGATTCTCTCAGTCAGCCTGAGGCGATGTGGCTTTTGGGGTGGAATTACCTCATCTTGGATTTTCACCTCGTCTTATTTCACCTTTTCCTAAACTCAAGCTTGTATAAAATGTTTCTTTTTTCACATTTATCAATTGCAAGTAAATATAAGTTTAGTTACAACTATAGACTACTGGTTATGGGCCCAATGTCTAATTCTATGAGTTATGCTTTTTATTTTACATTATCTATATCCGTGCTCTCCTTTCCTTACTTCAGTCCGTTTTAATATGTAAGTCACTTTATGTGAAAAAGAACAAATGCGGGCAGGCATTAGGGAACCACTGATTGATTTTACTCAGGTGGTACTACACTACATGGCGCATGCGCGTTGCTCGATCATCAGGTGAAGTCCGTAAACCTCTGATTGTTCCGCTCATTCTTTGAGTCTCAGTGGGATTGCTGCGACTTGAGCCTTGTAGATGTCTGTACTGGAGAGGTTAGAGTGGAGGGTGAGTTCATGAGTGGATTTTCTTTCTTTTTCTTAGGGCTGATTTTAATTTAACCCGAACTGCTTTGCGTTGCATGGTTTTGCTGCTGAACCACTAGTTTTATTACATTCCACCGTAATCACCTGTTCGTAGTCGCGCAGCGCCGTGTAGCCCAAGCCTTGGGATAACCCGTGATTATGCCAATAACGCGAAGACTACACTCGGATAAACTTCGAATAATTTCGTTTGGGGCTACTGGATTTTAAAACACTCGTTGTGTTTAGGATCAAATGGAAGACCTTGAAATCCAGATTTTCAAATCGGATAAATAATAGTTGGGCACAAGCTTGTCTTTTCTGTTTTTATTCTACAAAAAAAAAATGAAATGTGTATTTTCATTTTCAATCTATTTAATTTATAAGAAAACCACATATTCTTCAGCTGTTTTTTTCTAATGCGGTTCACTCAGTAGCCCAATGTAAATCTACTCCAGATTAGCCTATGTAGTCTTACAGATTACTAATATAATGTGAATTTTACTGTAACGTGTATTGGATTGGTTGTATGATAAATGTTTTAATTCTATTAAATGTAAACGACATAGTTGTGGCTTTTTACAATTAGTCATTGTGAAATCCAAAAGTCGGCCTTGAATGGACAGTATGTCAATAGTGACCCTTTTGACCTTATTATGAGATTTGATGCATACCAGAGATTCAAATGACCTTTTATTTTGGACATCGCAAAGCTCCACCAAAAATGTAAATGAAGGTACGAAGGAGATGTTTCCTGAAATCCTTCTGAGCTTTAGAGGTTTTTGAGAGAATGATGCTGCTAAGCTGTTGGACTTATTGCGGTTTGAAAGGAGGACTTAAACACAGCTGTGAAACACCCAGATTTAAATGTTTATTTCAATATCTAATATTCTGTGTAGTCATTCAAACCGGACTGATGCATTACTTTAATTAAATGCAGATTGTCGGCTTCTAAATGTGCCATTTATAGTAGGTAATCAAGTGGTATACATTTAAATTTGTTTATTTATTACTTTTATTATTATCTATTATTATTTATTATCATTATTATTATTATTATTATTAAACGTGATGAAATTAATATTTGATTTTATATATTTATAAGATGTACTTTGAGTTTTATTAATTTTAAAGTCTTAATCTTTTATGGAATTTTAGACTGACAAAATAAATTAAAATTTCTTTAGCCTAGTTAAAAAAAGGCGAAAAGAAAATGTGGCCAATTTCATTATGTCACAATATTTCTTCCCATAATACCATATAAATTCTAGAAAAGTTCGAATTTGGCTGAAAGAATTCCACTCATCAAGAGGCTTTGGTAACCTAGCAACTAATCACTATTTTTTTCGTCTTTCTTATCCTGGGAGTTAAATGATCAATCATCATCATTAACCATAATGTGTTGATTCAGGCAAGTGGTAACATCACATTAGTGTAAGGCCCCAATTTCCACCTTTTTTTTTTTTTTTTAAACAGATCTTGTTTCCTCTGCAGTCGGATAAGTTATTTCAGAAAGATGACAATAAATTTAATTTATTATTTCATTTAGAAAAGCCAATCCCGGACGTTGTCCACGGGTACCCCCGTTTCTTTTGACCCACTTGGAGGTATTGATGGGACCAAAGACAGAAGCAGTTAAACGATGAGAGAAGGCGATGAGAAGCTCACTGTAGGCTCAGCCACGAAATGTGGACTGTAGCGATGGGACATTATATCTGACACAACCTTTTATAAAGCCTGCCACATTCTATAGCCTGACACGGTACAGACGGACAGAATTCTGATTGGACCGCTGTCCCGCCAATCAGTAATAAGTTTTATTTCCCTTTTACAATGACGTCATCGGACATGGTGCCGCCCACTCGGAGTGCCTGTGCAGTGTTCACGTTTGCACCAATAAGACTTGAGCATCGCTGTTTTGTCCATGAGAGGGAGTCAAGTTTTTTTTTTTTTTTTTTTTTTTTTTATATGCGCCGTTTTCGCTGGCTTCCACAACAGAACTACAGAGCACACTGACCCGAGAGGGGTGGGGGGGATGTTGCATGACAACGATTATTTTCTCTCACTGTGGCTGTAGAAACTCATAACTGCGGTCGGATAGTCGGTCGGTCACTTCTCCGCTTCAACCTTCAACCACAACTTCGCCGCTTTGCCGAAGCTGAAGAACAGCGGGGTTCATGATCACCAGGAAGCTCTTCATTTTTTCATATCTGGATTAACTCTCCGGCGAATAAATATATATTTTCTTTTTCTATCTTCTTTTGTATGGTGGAGAACTGTTTTCTTTAAAAAAAAATGTTGTGGAAATTAGCTGACAACGTGAAATATGAGGATGACTGTGAGGTGAGTGATCCATGGATCGACTACAAAAAGAGAGAAATGTTCCCCAAAGTTTGCATTTCAAAGCCAATAATGACGAGTTTAAAATTTTATAATGTGTTTGGAAAAAATGAAATGAAGCGCAATAAAACGGGTATATTGAAACAACCGACATAACCACGACAGCAGAGGGAGAAAATTACTTTTTTGGGTGGGGAAAAAAAAAAAACTTCAAAAGCCGATTTATAAAATGTTCCGTAATTTGTAAACCCGCATTTATTTATGCAACAGCAGCAAAATTCATAATAATTCAACATTATTGGGCTATTTTAAAAAAATGTACCAAGTAGGGAATTATTTAAAATGCTAAGCTACTTTATTAATTCAGGTGAAATCATTTTAAGATAATTTCAGACTAAAATGATAGGCCAAAATAGCCTATTTAATTTAAAGTCCCAATATTTATTTTGTCTCCCAAATCACTATTTTCTGATTGCTTTGATTCCCTGGAGGGACACATGCTAGCACGTCCTGTCGTCATCTCTCTCAGCTGTCCTGTCTCTTCCGTCCTCCAGGAAAGGCACGACGGTAACAGCAATGGGAATCCCCGGCTGCCTCACCTGCCAGCGGTCAGCCAGCATCTCTACAGCCCGTCTCCCTCCCTCTCACACTCGTCCAGCTCAGACTTCCAACCCCCGTACTTCCCTCCTCCGTACCAGCCCATCTCCTACCCGCAGTCCGGCGACCCCTACTCCCACCTCGGCGACCCCTTCAACATCAACTCCACGCACCAATCACCGTTGTCGAACCAGCAACAGCCGTGGCCCGGTCGGCAGGGCCAGGATGGGCTCGGCGCACACGCAAGGAGCGGACTGGCGAGTCAGATCCTGGGCCTAGAAGGAGGCTCTTCTGGGGTGAGGAGGGAAGGGTTCCGCCGGCCGGAACTGCTTCCGCCTCACGCTCACGGCCTCGACTCGTCGGTTATCGGGGATCACATGGGGATGCACGACATGGGGCATGGACTGGAGGATGTTCAAGTGAGTGGAATTGACTGAGATGATCACTTTACGTTGCACTTCAGTGGAGAAGTTGTGTAGATGTTCCAAAGGCTGGAGTGTGGCTGTAAAGACAATGAATAGTCACAGTCTATATACAGCCATAGGCTATATTTTCGGGAAAGGATGCAATAAAATGAACTCATCATTTTAGTAGTTTTGCATGAAGGGGGAACACCATTCAGAAAGTAATTTCAGCTTGGTGAAATGCTTATATTTGCTTATTGCTGCTTCTCTTCTTTTCTCAGCACATAGACGACCACAGTATTATTATGGCAGATCAGACAGTCATCAAAAAAGGTAAGTTGGAGACTAATCTAATCTAACCTTTCATGTGGAGTAATAGCAGCACTTTTAATTGTCCAGAAAAATATGAAATTACTGCTGGGATAATGTGCCTTTTGTACAAATAACCAATGGTGCACTAAATACTGGCAGGAGCTGGAAATGTGCTGTGAGGACTGTATTTTTCACTATACATACTTGTGTAGTGTTTTAAAATGTAGTTCTGTAGTGGCATGTCAGGGCGCTCAGTGGGAGTACAGCTAAATGGGAGTCTTTTATTTGCACTTGCACTGCATACAATAATCCTCATGGCCATGATGTGCACTTATCTAAGCTCGATGTGATCCTTACTCCATTCTGTCGGTGAAGGCGCTTGAATGGATGCCCAGTGGGAAAGAACGGATCCCTTTTAGAAGCGACAGGCTATAGCTGACATGACATGAAAATTGAGCAATCTCACAGCCTCCGTGTTGACTGTGAGAAGGGAGGAAAGCTTTGGATCACCTTTAGCCTGGTTAAGCTTGCAATTGCAGCTCTCTTCAGTTCACGTTAACGGGGAAATAATGAGTTGATCTTGAGACAGTGTTTGGCTCTGCTGAACCAGCTTCTGGCGGGGTGTGGCATTAGGCTTGCATGTGAAGGACAGTTTAGTAATTTGTTGGGACATGAACTGTTTTTAGGGAGAACCAATTCCCACTGTCACCAGGGCTTCATTAAACAGAGTTTGAGTCAGAGAAAGATCAGCTTGAGTAATGTTGTTCTTGTGTTTTTAAGCTCTGTTTGTCTTTGAGTCATGCAAAAAAATAAATGGATCATATTATCGTGCTTCATTTTAAGATCTAAACATGTGCATTAGTTTTTCATTCTAATGCCCAATCAAAATTACAAAAGAGTGACTAGTTTGGAAACATGCATGTGAGATTTTAAAGTGATGTCATATTTGTATTTTGACCATGTTATGAGGCACAGTTATAAGCAGTAAGCCATGTGCACAGTAAGTCAACCAGTCTGTGTTTGTCACGGAAATCAGTGATGGCTCATTGTAATCTTCCCGTGCTTAAGGGCACGCTATGGGCAATCTAGGTTTTCCACTTTTAAACAATGGCATGTCATTCCCAAACCATGTTCCCCAGAGGAGCCGTAAAGCACTCATGTCACTGTGATTTCTGTCTCAGTATTAGGACTACGAGGTGGCAGGAACCTTGATCGCTTACAGAGGACTTATTATCAGGGGGGCATTCTTGCTGGTGAGGATGAAGATAGCTGTGTTTTGTAGTTGTGCTGTGCTGTTTTTGTTTGTCCGATGACTGTCAGTGCATTTGTGGGTGGTTATATATATATATTTTTTTTGAATATGTAAAGTCTATTAAATTCAACTGTTGGCATATCTAAAATTAAACACTACATATATATTTTTTTGTTTTTAATTAGCCAGAGCTTGTAAAAGTCAGTAATGAATGCTATGGACCAATCTGTGGCTTAGACGAAGGGTTTTCTATGTGTCTGTAACTGTTGGTGGATGGTGTTGAGCACAGCAAAGGACATTTTAGCTTTTTAGCACTCAGGCCTCCAGTGTTTGGAAAAACCCATCCTCAGTAGCTGATTCTTGTACACAAGGCTGTTGTACAGGAGACACTGGTGTTCTTAGTCATGCAGAGGTGCACATATAGTCTTCCTGGTGATTACCAGAGGATTCCGATGACTAGAGCTTATGTACATACGCAGGAAAAGTGCTTATCTAAACACATGCTGTTGCACAAAGTCTTTTTTTTTTTTTTCCTCTTTCACTCCAGCTCACTTGCGTTTACTTTTTTTTTTTGTGCACCTTTTCAGGTCCCGTCACTCTCCCAAAAGGCAACGCGCTAGGTCTACCATTCCAGAAAGAGGCACTGCTGGGCATGGTATCAAACCCCACAGAAGTGTTCTGCTCCGTACCGGGCCGTCTTTCTTTGCTGAGTTCCACTTCCAAGTACAAGGTTACTGTGGCCGAGGTCCAGAGACGGCTGTCACCCCCAGAGTGCCTGAATGCATCACTCCTGGGAGGGGTTTTACGCAGGTCAGACCTCAGGCTTATCTAACACCCTGCATTTATTCACGTTTACCTCTTGTATGTAAAAATGTTCAACATGATACAGAAATAGAGTGGCAGTGAGGAAATAAAAAAATCAAAGCCAACACAAGCCTAATCGATTTCGTACTTGTATTTCCTGTTTCAAAAGGCTCGTCTCTCTCAAATATGAACTGAACTGCTACAAAACTGAGGAACTGCAGTTTTGGTGATCTGTAGACTAGGCTTAGCAGCCCATGGGAAATGGTTTTCTAAAGACACAGCTCAGTTGGCTCAGTTGCTCTGGCTCATCAGTTTTCTTTTTTTTTTTTTTTTTTTTTGCGTAACATTTGTGCCATTCTTTGTGTGGTCTGCAATTTTGGTTCTCTGCTTCTTCTGGGGATAGGTTACATCAACACAGTTAGTACCAATCTGAGGACTCTGTGGGTGTATTTCTGTGTGTATTTGTGTGTGTGCACATTTCAGGGGTTGCAACAGGGGTAAATTTATCTGTGGCAGAGCAGTTGACCTTATGGCACATATGTTAGTGTGGCAGTCCGTTGAGGGACTGTCGCCCCAGTATGTCTTGATCAAAGCGTGTTTTATGCTTTGAGTACACGTTTGCCACTTCCCATGTGTCTGTATTATTGCTGACATGTGTACCCTCACACACACATCCATACGCAGTCACATTTTTAAGTAGGTCATATAGCAATAGGAGGGGGTCGTCAACTGAGTGACAAGGGGAGACGGGGATGGGGATAAAGGGGTTGGGCATGCACGCCTCCCTAAAGATGCTTCCTCCCTCACCCGTCGTGGAGTGGGAGAGCTTTGACTGCCAGTCATGCGGAAAACTGAATTGGCCATGGCAAGCGGAGAGTTTAAGTGTTTCTGCAAACGCACGTGTAAGTGATTTCTCTGCTACACACTTCTGGAGTGGAAGGTGTGTGTGTCTTTTGTTCTTTTTGTTTTTTGTATTTATCAGAATTGTAGAATGAGATCTTTCCAAAGGGGTAAAGGTTCTACATTGTGAAGGTTCACAGTGTAGCAAATGCTATGCTTGTTTCCTGATCTCCTATGAACAATTGTCTGCAAATGTATGGAAACCAAACTGAAGCCTTGATGTATTATTCTTACTGATTTACACCACTAGAAACTGAAAGCTCTAATAAGTTTTCATGGTAACAATGATTAATACTTAACAGGATCATGATAATGGTAGCGTGAGACTCAATATCCGCACACTCTGTTCCACCCAGCCCTACCTGTTCCTGCTCCACTGAACTTCCCAGCTGTTCATGTATTAGTCATTTATAAGTGTACACAAAATAACTGAACGATTGGAGAAGTGAGAGGGTTTGATGGTTTAGTCTAAAGACCGTTGTGATCGAATCTAATCAGGCCTAGAGAAAAGCAGTGCTCCCTCATTAATGCCAGTGTGGTGCATGTTAATCCAAATTGGTCCGGTGGAGTTGCCCTGTACAACTTCAGGACAGATTGTGGTTGTACTGGGGAACTTCCAGGTAAGAATGTAATTGGCGCATTCCTGCAACAGAAGGGGAAGGGGGGGTATTAGACGACTCACTTTCAAAAGTTTAGAAGGGAATACCTCTACATTGTTGCCAGGCTGTCTGGTTGTCTTGGTCTCAGAATGCCTTGACTGCGCTCTTAAAACGTGTGAACTAACAAATGGGTTTAAATGCATTTCTTTTTTTTTCTTTTCCGTGTGCAGAGCAAAGTCAAAAAATGGCGGTCGTTCTTTGAGAGAGAAGCTGGATAAAATTGGACTCAACCTACCTGCAGGAAGGAGGAAGGCAGCCAATGTCACCCTACTCACCTCACTAGTAGAAGGTATGACATGCCATTCATAGCACCTTCTCAGATGGAACAGCTGTTTGCCTGCCTGGAATGTTGCTGTTACTATGAATATGGGAACATTAGTCTCTTCGACATACGGTGTGTATGTTAAGTACTGTGCAGTATCTGAAGCCACTCCCTCAATGCCATTTGCTGTTCAAATGTGAAACCTTCAAGTTGAAATTTCTTTAAATGTTTTTTGTCCTTAAAATGTACAATTGCTACAGATTTTCAGTTTGTCAACCCATTAAAAACATAAGTCATCCCTGAATAATAATTATCTGTCATACCGTAGCCGCACAGTGAAGCTTTGCCATGATGCTAGTATCAATTTAATCATATCTACCTGCCGCAGGCTACGGTAGAATGTTGTTGTTTTTTTTCTTTTCCCTTCACTCCCTACATACCTAATTCTTTACAAATGGCCTGATAATTTTTTGACGCAGAATAACTGGAGGCCTTTGTTATTTAGAAACCTTCAAAGCTGGAATAGGCCTTATTATCGTGTGCTCAGTTCGCTAGGAGGGCCGGCTGACCTTAAAGCTTGTACTTCTAAATGGCTGCCAATGTTCAAGTGATGTGAATGTCTACCAATAAGTGGCGCTGTTGGTGCCGTGGGCACTGTCCGATAGCTTTTATCCACATACGCCCAATATAACCATGCATCTCAAACCACCCTAAAGTCAGACATATATTCATCTCACTAGCCTTTCTCCCTGAAGCTAGGAGACATAGCGCAGTTTGTCGTTGTGTAGTTCAGCTGCTTCTCTTCGTGTCGAGTGCCTTGACGTTCGTGCAGATCACGTTTAACACAGGGCTGCCACTGCAGTGCTGTGAACTGATAAATGGCTGAGGCCGGCCAGCTCACTGCTTAATCTTTGCACAGTCTGTTAAAGGACACGCTGAGCTAATGTCTGTGTAAATGGCAAGAATGTTTGTATATTCACTATAATATAGTGCTGAAGTGAGACAAGGGGCTAGTTATCAACCTGTGTCTTTCTCAAACTTTTGTTTTTTATTTTTAGGTGAAGCTGTTCATTTAGCAAGGGACTTTGGTTATGTCTGTGAAACAGAGTTTCCTGCAAAAGCAATAGCTGAATACCTGGGCAGACCACATGTGGAGCGCAATGAGGTTAACTCTCGCAAGAACATGCTCCTTGCTGCCAAGTAAGTGCCTGCTCTGGGTAGTTCTCTCTAGTTTGCATATAAATATACCTTCTAGCAAAATATGATTGTTGACACATCTAGAGCTTTTTCAAATGCTTACATGGGTTTTATAGCATTCTTAGATCATCAAATTTGCTGCAGTTTCATCCATAGAAGTTATATTTGGATCACAGGGCTTCACTTAAGTATTTTTTTTCCTTCTCCTAAATCATTTGGGTTCTACCCACAGGCAAATCTGCAAGGAGTTCACTGACCTGCTCACTCAGGATCGTTCACCTCTGGGAAACTCCCGGCCAGCACCCATCCTAGAGCCTGGAATCCAAGGCTGTCTGACCCACTTCAGCCTCATCACTCATGGCTTTGGGTCACCAGCCATTTGTGCTGCCATGACCTCACTTCAGAACTACCTTAATGAGGCGCTTAAACAAGTGGACAAGATGTACCTGAGCTCTGGCAGTGACACCCAAGGATCCTCAGACAGTGGAAACAAATCTACTGACAAAATGGACAAGCACAGGAAATGAGTGCTCTAAGGAAATCCCTATGAACTTGAGGACCCCAGAGTCCACAGTCTTGCTGAACTGTCTTCCCTTTATGGACATTTTTTTTTAAAAAATCAATATTTAGTATTGTTATTTTTAAAGCTGAATTAGTGTGTGAAAGATTGAAGTTTTGACATTTTTGAGAAGATGGAAATTTCTAAACTTGTCACGACTGGCTGTAAATGCCTGTGTTTGTTGGCACCTATGATGAATGCACATGGACTGGTTCCGAATGGGACCCGAACTTGTTAAAGATTTAATACACACCATATTGTAGCACCCACAACAGTCCTATGCAGTTGCCAACGTGCCAATGCTACAACCATGGGACCTGCACTCTGATGACAAGAAGAGGAAAAGAACAAAGTGCAGACCTTTTTTTCCCCCCCCCTCTCCCTAGAGGACATCATTTCAAGATGAGCTGCTGTGGCTGTGAATTCCTCCGTTTCCCCCCCTTCGGCTCTGTCTGGAGGCAAATCCACTGATTTCCTGTGTCTCAGTGGACTTGCATAGGACATTTTTATATATTAAAAAAAAGAGAAGAAAATCCACTTCATTTTCTCAGTTTTTGTGCTTGATTTGTAAGACCACTTCAAAATGGCTCCAGTGTTATTGTGCTTTGTTCACAAAAGATGATTTGAGTCTTATGTGGGCCTGCGCAAACTGTGTGACAGTTTTGCCTGGTTCGCTCAGAAACCAGGGACTTAAAAGTTGGTGTGATAGAAGCCTCTTCAGTGTTCATGTGGATTAAAGGTGCAGCAATGCTTCTATTGATGCTTTTTTTAAATTCTGGCAGTGAGAATGCATTATTTTTGACCATGTTGGGTATTTAAGAAAAAAAAAGTTAACGTCAATCTATGAAACAGTTCAGTCCTGCCAGATTGTGTGTTGTGAGAATGTGTGTAAATGTAAATATTCCTTCCTCTTAAAAAATGTTTTTAAATTGGACATTAAATTCCAAACATAGAATTTTATGCAGTGTCTTGTCCTGGATGTAAATATTTTCTAATTTATGTTGTAATTTAATGGGCTTTTGTAAATAGTGGTATCATTCTGGTGTATGGTTTAACTTTTTATGATGAAGTGTTAAACTTTTTATAAATGGGTTAGTTTTTTATTGAGTAGAGGTTAGGAAGTGGGCACAAGCTACTTTTTTTTTTTTTTTTTTTTTTTTTGAAAGTATGTTAAAAAAAAATTAAAATAATAAATAAAAAAAATAAAAATGTTTTAAAGTTTCAGGAAAACTAAAAATAAATATGAGACTCAAGTCTGGTTCAATGAGTTAGTGATGTTGCCTATAGGCCAAACAAACATACACACTTTTTTTTTAATTTTTTTTTTTAATAAAGTTAATGGATAATACTATTGTTCTGTAGCTTCCATTTCAGCTGTATTTCACAGCTGATGGTTAAGTCATGTGTTGTACAACCGTCCTATTAATAAACGGCAAAGAAAAGTCCCCAAACTGATGAACAGTAGCCATCATTATTTGCTCTCACAGAGCTTCACAAATAGGGCCGTGTGGCTCAGTAAGGGCAAAGACCATGATAAATCATGTGATGACCAAAGATGCACAGCTGAGTGCACGCGAATGGCTTGTTTATCTTTTAACTATTGACCATCACTTAGTATCCTGCTTGCTGATATTTCCTGACAATTTTCTGTTTTTAGACCAGCTTCGCTTGCATGTGAAGTGCGGCCTACTTTTAATTTCAAAGTGTACTACTTCCAAGGAAATGCGGTACAGCAAGCTTCATGCTGCAGATGACAATTCCTTTGATGTCTGTGTGAAAAAGAAGTGATACCAAATTGCAAATGGGATATACATGTGGCACGAGGTTGCTTAATCATCACTTGCCTCGCCAGACTGCGCTGATTCATGTAGTCTGTTTATGCATTTCAGGAGCTTATTGCCAAGTGTCTTGAGTAGAATAAATCAAGCCCAGTGTGGACTGGAACACAATTTGTACTTTAACGTCAGACACGAAGCTGAAAGTGAAACATGTAAAGCACTGTATTCCACAATAATGTACCGCACAATTATTTATGTTCTGCTTTATCTGTACAGAATATCCTGCTTAGAGGTCAGTAGGTGAAACCAGCGTTTCACAAAGTCCAGGCTACATGTTTGAGAGGCAGCAGTAGCACTGTGCCATGCCTAGCAGTTCAACAAGTATCAGCCTCTCCCCTCAGAACCTGTTTAACCAGACCTGTCAACCTGGTGGCTCACTGCCTTTGCAGCGGTTGATTTTAACTGCCTTCAGTAAATCATGTTAGCTTTTACACTTGGTCCTGAAAGATAATGGGGGAGAGGAGGAGGAGGAAGAGGTGGTAGAAAGGGAGGAGGAGAAAAAAAAGGGGGGGAGGGGGTATTTATAGTGCCTTTTTAGGAACAGTTGAACACAGTTGAGGCTTAAACTGAATGTGATTCGGCCTGTGTTCAGCCTCCCAGTTCTGGTTGTCAGTCTGTTGTGTCATATTGCAGTGCTTTTTTTTTTTTGGCAGCCGCGAGCTATTAGACACACTCGTTCTGTTCACTTTCCACACCTTTAGCGTCAGCAGAGGAGATCTTTCCCGAGCAAGTTTGGAGGGTTAGAGCTTGTTACATGAGTGTCTAATTCAAAGTTATATACACCTGATTTTTGAATATTTCTGCATCAAATATCAGTGGAGATGAACAATAGATACAAAATACAATGAAAACTATGGGAACAGAAACATTTAAACAGCAATAGCCTACTTCCAGAAAATGATCCTGTTTTCATGTCTTCACACTACAGTGAACCTGTTTATTATGTATCATTCCTGTTTCCCAAAACACATGCGACATGGTAACTGGTCAAACATTTTGTTCTCAACTGTGAGACGCTGTGAGTAATTCACCTCTGACACACCTAATAAAGCTGGGAAAAGGAGGCGAGCATAGACTTGTTGGGCTTACCTGTTACCTGCACTTATTCTTTTATGGAAAAAAAAGGCTACTCATAGACTTTTTTATTTCAGAGATATGTCGTGCTAATACAATCCCTTGATCTCATTTTTAAAAAAGCCCAGGGCTTCTTGTCAACTCTAGATTCCCTACGCTATAGTTGTATTAGATGTCAGCTTTGACTGTATGACCTTTTTATGTAGGTCACAGCAAGTCACATGACAAAGCTGTCAGGAAAGAGGAAAAATGTGCTTAAGAACTTTTGGTTTTTAATTACAGTTAGTGATACACTCCAAGCAGTTTAGAAGGACCTATTATAATATAAGGGAGTATTTACATTTATAAAAAGAGTTGTATATGAGTGTGTTGTATTAACCTTAGCATTATGTTGACTTTCACACGTTATAGCATTTTGGCCGACATGTTCCCAGATACTTAACACTTTACTTTCACCCCCTTTCCTACTAGTTCAACCGCTTCCCCTTAAGAACTTTTGAAATCTGTTGTACATTAAGGCTCATTTGCAGTCAGACTAATCGCTTGCTTGCATTTCCCAACCACTAAAACCACTTTATGACTTAAACCGTAGTCCTAACATTCCCTGTCACAAGCGACAAGTCGACAACAGTTGATTTGCATGTGTGAATCAGGAGTTAAGTTAATTTAGTAACTGATGACAAGAAGAGGAAAAGAACAAAGTGCAGAGTAAGTTTCAACAAGTTTATGATCATTTCAATTCAAAATCTGTGAAAAAAGCACGAGCAATTCTGATGAATATATTTGCAATTTTGGTGCCTGTTAGAAATAAGGTCAAGTGATACGGAGATATGTGAAGAATGAATTAGTAAAGAAGAAGGGAGGACAGTGGTTTGATCGGTGGAAAGTAGTAAAAAGTTTTATATGAATTGCATCTGCATGAAACATTTAATGGAATCACTCTGAAATTTAAAAAGGGCCAAAGAAAAGAAAAGGGTTTTAAGGAATTTTTCAAAGATGTTTCCAAATTTGGCCTTTACTCTTGGCCAACAGTTGTTCCTAACTGCATAACAAAGGACCCAATGCAGAGGAGTGTGCCATTTGATTTTCGCAGAAAAGATCACAATTGTGCTTGTAAATGTGTGAAGTTCTTATCTGGATTTATATTGCTGCTTGTGTTTACTTTTGAGTTGTGTCTGCTTGCATGACTCACTGTGTGGCATTAAAACAACACACCTAGTGTTACAGTGAGTATACGTGGCTGGTATTTGCCTGCTGTGCTGTAGTCAACAGCACCACGAGAATATGGTAAATCGGATTTTGTCTGGAGGATACTGTCAGCGTGTAGCATCCTGAGAACCATTCCTTCACCACCTTTTGTGGAAACCCTTTTAGGGGGTCGGAGAAACTAAGTGGTTGTTCCGTAAAAGGCCACTTATGTTGGGCCAGTAATAGCTGCAAAAGTCTTAGGTCACCATCAGCTTTGCGGTTTTAGCAAGGTCGTCATGACAGTGCCTATTTATAACTCCTATCTATAACTCTCTTCATTAAGATATAATCAGCAAACACAGGAAACATGTACACAATATTTAGAAAAACAGAAGAAACAGGTTGTAGAGGGAAAGGTCAGTATTTAGTGTGGACCAACCCCCCCCCCCCTTTGCAGGTAGCATATCTTGAATACTTGGGGAGAGACCTTTTAAAGTTTTCTTAAGTATAATACACCAAGCAAGAGAGTTCAACACATAGCATTTTTGTATTTTTTTCTTACTGTGTACATATTTACCATATTTTCTAATTGTATTCCAGCAAGGAGGGTGTGCAGTAATAAATATATATATGATCATTATAGCATTAGCAAAATACCAAATAAAACAATGCCCCAAGCTTTTTGCACAGTACTGTAGCTTAGTACATCTGGTGGCAGTATTTGTAAGTATAATAATGGAGTTGATCCTTATGCAGACAGTGTTGTACTAACATAACAGTTTGGACCACATTATCAGTGGAATCATTTAATGACAGTGATTAGAGATGGGAGAGTTTTCATTTCTGTGTGTGTGTGTGTGTGTGTGTGTGCTTGTGTGGGTAGTGTGTGTGTAGAGGCTTCGGGGTGGGTTGGGGTCATGTTAGCTGTTAGGGGAATGTAGTTCAATAATGAGAGCATTAAGAAACTATGGTAGGGGGTGAGATGATTGTATGTGCATGCGTGTGTGTGTGTGTGTTTGTGGAACACAGGGGGGTAGGGGGTCACAGCCTAATCTCTGAGGAAAATGTGGAAGAAATTAATCTAAATTACAAGGATGAGGCTAGTCTGGAGTCTGGGTCTGGAAGGGCTACAGACGAAAAGGGAGGAGGGTGAGAGGGAGAAAAAAGAGGGGGGAAACCTCTCTTACTCTTATTCTTCTCTGTATTTTGGTCTCTGTTGTTTCTTGTCTTCATTTCTTTTCATTTTTCCTCATCCTGTGGGAATGAAGTGGCCTGTCTTCCTTACTCTTGGGCTGGCCACCCAGACACCCCTCCTTCACTCGCTTATGCCTCTTACCAATTAGTCAGCAGCGTAGCCACTGCTGGTGTGGACAGGACTGGAGGGACCCCACAATCCCCACTCTACTCCCTGTGCACCCTTCTCACAGACAACAGATGTCTTGGTTTCTCAGGGAACATGCATCTCTTAACTGTCCTCTTGCAGCCTCTGCAAAAAAACAAAGATCCTTCCAGTTCCCTCCAAAACCGCCACATCCCAAACCTTTCAGTTAACTAAAAACGGAATGGCTTTTGAGGCCTAGATGCTCTCCAACACACACACAAACAACTTTAATTGCCCACAAACGCACTTCAACACCAGTAAGATTCCCCTCATCTTTCTTATATTCCCTGACATAAAAACAGATACATTACACAGGATGGTTGCCTCTGCTCATTTATCTAATGAAAAGCATCTGGCGTCTCCCCCTGCTAACCATCACACAAGCAAGTCTTGTTCACCTAGGCCTGAGTGAACTAATGGGAACAAGCTGTTTGGTCAACAAACAGGCCTGTAAACACACAATGTACTGTGCTTTATACAGAGAGCTCTTTACTCATTTACTAAAAATCATAAATCAGTCAGAAATCATGAGGATAGAGGCCCAGAAACAAGAGATTGCATGCGTGGTATCTCGGCTGTTTGTTTCTCAGAAGGTTTAACACAATTAAGTTGTTTAAGTCATGGATCAATAAAAAATGAGACTCAAAAAGTAACATTTGTTGCCCATTGTTGTTGCTGTTAATGGGATTATGGATTAGCAAGGATTATTGATCGGTCTCTGTCTCACTGTCTATCAGCTCTCACAACTGGCCCACACATGGCTGATTCCCAGGTCTGGTGAGTGAATCCTGTGAGTGCGTGGCTAAAGAAGAGGTTAATGCCACAGTAATTGGCGCATCACATTGGTGAAGCATTAAACGACTTTCTCAGAAAACCACCTGCTGCCATTATAGAGCTGGTCTTACAACACACACTTTGCTTGTTTAATACCTTTATGTACAGTATCAAGGAAAGGAAAGGAAGGATCTGAGTGTGAAAACAGTAGGGTTGGATAGGGACATTACAATAAATGGGCTCCTTCAGGGAATGAATTCCACTGTAATTGCCCTGGATTTCCTATTTCTATATCTGGCAGCATTTGCTTATCCCTATACAATATTCTTTGACTTTGACTTTCATCTTTTTTTCCAATACTCCAATCAGCCAAATTCGACAATGACACCAATTATTAGTCTAAAAGGTTATTAACTGTTAAATACTGTTTTGGGGTGCTTGAGGACATGCAGCAAAAATAATAAGCAGAACACTAATGACACCACAACCTATTATTAACTTATTAGAAGTGTTTTTGACCCATTTGTTCACAAGATAGTTAACATAGTTAATATGGGGAGCAGGTAGCTTCCACTGGGGGGGTTGTGAGAACTCTTTCCATGCACCGCACCTAAAACAAGTAAACTAAAACAATGAGGCAAAAGATTTGTCATCCATTGGGACGACTGTGGCGCAGGAAGGTAGACCGTCCACCAATCCTACAGTTGTTGGTTTGATCCCCGGCTCCTCCGGTCACATGTTGAAGTGGTCTTGAGCAAGAAAGCCCAACTTAGTTGCTCCTGGTGAACGTGAGAGTGTGTGTGATTGTGAGTGCGAATGGGTGTAAAGCGCTTTGAGTGCCAATAGGTAGAAAAGCGCTATATAAGTGCAGACCATTTACCATTATCCATCCTTCCATTAAGCAATTAGAAAACCATGATAAAAATCCAGCTGTATTACTTTAATTGATGACTGCTATGTCTCAAACATCTCTTGTGAGAGTGACCCCTGTGAAGAATCAACCTCTCCAGGGTGGCTCTTCACAGGGGTCGATCGTCTCAGGTCTTGTTGTCTCAAGCAGCACACGACGAGAGGAAACATTTAAAAGCTGCAGAGTTGGGGCGTCATGTGTTCGTGTGCACGTGTTTGTGTGTTGTCCTCACTTCAGAGCAGGAATGCCCACAGGCAGGCACCAGGCTTTATGGTTCAGCTAAAGGTAAAACTCATTACTGCGGCCGACAGTCTCTAACCAGCTGTACAGAAAGGCTTAGGCTCTGACCTAAGGCACTTTGACTTTCCACTAATAAAGACAGTAGAGATGAGGAGAAGCATATAGAAATGTGTGATTTTACAGAGAAAATATAATTAAACAAAGCAAAAAGAGAAAGAGAGATAAGAAATGGAAGTTGTAAACAAGAAGAGATAAAAGGTAGGCAGTGACAGGTTATTATCATTTTCACTGAAACGAAACAAGTGAAAACTATGCTTCTCTAAAATTAATTTGGATATTCAGACACAAACATCCCAGTCAGAAGGCAAAAATTAAAAAATGTTCTCGATAAGGTGCATTTTTAGAGGTAGGAAATAACCAAATCAAAAGATACATATCTACCAGGGAAGGAAAATAGTAAACATGTGAAGCCCAAGCTGCATAAATGGATTTCTTTGAGAGCAAATGCTTCCAGTATGGAGTGAATCATTGTAAAACCACATTCATTTCCTGCCTGTGTTTATCCAGAGAGTGATGAGATACAAAGCTGTCCAGACTTGTTTGCAGCACGCAGGATAGCGTATGGAGAACGTGATGCGCTCCCCTCTCAGACAGGGAAAGACCATACTTAAGCAACTTGTAGGACAGCATCATGGCTACTGGATAAGACATGCCGACAAGCTGCTCTAATCCATGCTTTATCTTTTACAAATTACATTTATTTGACATACGTAACGTAAAAAAATATAGATGAACAAATGATTACCATAACTTTTAATGAATCATTCATAAATGATTTAATCAATCACACAGAACTTTTTCCTTCTTTCCTTCCTCTGCTAATTCCTCTCTTCCCAGCAGTTTATCCAGTCCATGTTTGGCATATGGCAGCCACAGACTTGCATGGCTCAATTATGTTGAATGCTATTGTGTTGGAGGGAGGGAGAGAAAGGGAGTGATGTTTACAGTACCTACCCATGGCATCAGGCCATATGCTGTTTTTGCATAAGAGGAAAGGTGGTGATGAAAGGTGTCAGTGTCCACCGTCAGATTGGTACCTCCTCTTTACACAACTGAAAGACAGACAAAGAAAGTTAAACAGTCAGTTCCTTTTCTGCTGTCGTTTAAGGCAGAAGACAAAGAGCCTGATTAATACAGAAAGAATGTATTGCTCTGATATTTTTAAACAAATGAAAAAAGTATATTAACTATTAGACACCATGATCGTGTGGAGAAAGGTGACATTAAAACACTGAACTGCAGCAACAACTGTTAACAATTCATGCATACTGACAGAAAGAGGAGAGAAATATACAGATTTTGTTGTGGAAGTGACATGAATGAGACAGATTACTTTGTGCTGTAGGGTGCTGTGTAAAGCACACAGAATGGATGTGTGCGTGTTAAACCAGGTGAACACACATTTGAATATAATATCAAATGTTTGAACAAGCTGAGATGTGCCGGCTTTGAATGTTTGAACAGCAAAGAACAAATCTGTTTGTAAGAAGCATAACTGCCCAAAAAGTCATAAAAGCATATTGTTTCCAATTGTGCTTAGTTATGTATCTTGTGTTCCTCTGGTTATGCATGGCAGCCAGTATTTTGCGTACAAAACATAGAGAGACTGAGCGAGTGTATCGTAAGTGTGTCGTTGTTTGTACAGCATGCACCTGCCCATCCAGGATATAAAAAAAAGAGAAGCTAAATTAGCGTGACTGCTACAGACAACAGATCTGCTGATGTAACCACGGCTGGATAAACTGACATGTCAGAAAAAAAAAATCAACAACAACAAATACAGGAACACGAAGAGCACAAGGGGAAATCATTGAGAGATCCCAGATGTCAGTGGTATGAGGGCGATAAAGCTCATATCTCAGCATGTTTACACTCAGTGAACTGCTGCTGCATACTGATTGTGTAGTGAGAATAAGAGGTGTCCCACTTATCACTTTCAAAACCTTCAAACAGACAAAGTGTTTTGTATCATTCGAAACACATTGAGGAAATTAGTATGGACGGTTCATCGCTGTCACATGGGAGTCCATTATCAGGTGATGGGAAATCTGGTTTGTGTCAAAGACAAATAAAAAAACAAGTTGCGGATATATTCCATCATTCATATTCAAATAAGAATCTGCCACATTGTTCGAAACGTATTTTGACATGCAAGGAGCTCATCTGCTCAATGTAGAGCTGATTTGAGAACACCTGTTATAGATGTAGGTTCGAGATATCTGATAGCTTGGCCTTCACCAAGTATATCATAATAATCTGATGCCAATCTTGGTGTTATTATGTTGCAGTAGGATATGTATTCAATACATATCATATATATGAGGAATATTTACTTGATTTCTTCTGTAAAAGCATAAAATCCAGGCTAACATACACATTCTTTTAATTGGTTAGGACTTTCCTAACCTTCTTGTGTATGTGTGTGTTTGTGTTCATCTGTGCATGCATGAGCAAGTATGAATAAGAGACTGAATGAGTGATTACACAACTGTTTGTAAAACTATAGATCTGAATGTATGCATGAGGGTACACGTGTGTAGGGCTGTGAATTTGTGTGTGTGTGAGTGTGTGTGTGTGTGTTTAGTGCTTTGTCCAAACAGACAGACAGAAGTCTCCAGCAGGGAGAAAAATGTGCAGCTCGAAAATATTAGTCTTGTTCTGACATGTCTCATCATTTTCTGCTCTACACCAACTGCTTCATTCAAAACGCAGGCTTGACAGCAGCTGAAAATTCAAGTCACTTAAAAAAATCTACACATTTGTTCAAATATGTCAATGTTTCTGTTTTCAATTTACACTTTACTACATGTAAATGTGTAGTCAAAATACGGTAATTTCATGTAAACAGTGCTTAAGCCTTTTTTAAGCAACAACAAAACTCTAAAGGAAAATACACAAATCGGAATTCAACTGTTGCCACCAACTGTTTATGCATGTTTGAAAGAAATATCCCAGACAGCCACCCTGTAAAGAAAAGAAAGAGGCTTATTCTGTGAAAGTCCCTCAGGAGAACTTTCACCCTCGGTTTGGCTAGTGCAGAGACAAATAAACAGTCAGTATTTACTGGTTTATTGCAAATGAAGGTAAATGTCCAAAGGGAAATGGGTAAATTGGCTCTTCAGAGAAGCTGAGATTACAACATAAGTCCATTTCCTCTGTTCACAGGTCACTGATGCTGTATACAACTGAGTCACCTCCCCCCCCCCTTCCCTTCGTCCTGTCCCAGCCTTTCCCCTTACTTTACCTCGGAGGTGGAACATATTCTTAACAGACTAATCACCACCTGATTCCAATTTCCTCCAAGTGTCCCTTTGAAAGCAGTTTCCTTAAAGAACGTAAACTATACCCTCCAACAAAGTCATGTGCGTAGTTTGTGTCCATTTATTGTGACGCTTCATTTAAACAGGTCAAATGTGGGGCGATGTAGTTGTGCTGAAACAGTGATGCTTATTAACTCACATGTGCAGTCATTGGGTATTGCCGTTTTGCTCGAGGACACTCCAGCACAGAGGATCTTTCAGGGGACCTCTAAGAAGGGCGGTCTAACTCTTCGCTGTGGCACCACTCTCTTGCTTAAAAACAGTAAGGCGCTGCATTTTTCTGCCTCTGGAGCCGCACATGTCCTTGCTGACCTGTGATCAGATCCCAGCAGTACTTCAAATATAAAAGTCAAATATGGTTAACAACTTCCCACTTTCTCCCACTGGCTCGGGAGTGAGTCCTACCAGCTCTTTCTCTTCTGTGTAATTATTGGTCTTGGAAAATGCCATGATAAAGATGTCGGTTCACCCTGGGCGAGCCCTAAGAACTGTCTGGTTTGTGAGGTTAGATTTCCTTACAGGGGATCCCCAACTGTTTTTTTAAAAAAAGAAAAAGACAATGCTGGACAAATTATGCGTCCACATCGTGGTGTTCTGGTGGTGACACAAATGTAGGATTTGAGCTAAAGTTCAGCACAGAATTTAACTCATTAAAGGCTACGGCTCTATACAAATGCAAATACAGTAGTAAACTTTAATAAAAGAACTCAACAACTTTACTAGGTTTTACAAAAATGTTGAGTTTACTATCTAGGGTATGTTATTCAGTAAAAGAAAACAATTTCAGAATTAATACTTTTTTATTACTTAACCTGTCTTAGTATACATTACTGAGGAGATTGCTGGCTTAACTAACTTGAATATGTTAAGTCTTGACTTGGACCACACCCACTTCAGCGCATTGTCAGCTGATTGGCTGATTCATTCAACTTGTCTGGGCCTGACTGGAGACAACTGTTAAGTTCTCTACACTTTTTTCTCATGTCCTTGAGCTGGGTCTTACTAAAGTACATTGTAGTGCTGAGGAGAAGAACCATCAAATTTATTTTTTATTTTTTTGAGTGCAGAAAACCTTATGCAATGGGTTTCTATTTTTGTAGTAGTCAGTAAACATTAAATATCAGGGACAAGAATCTATTATTGTTGCTAAATATTTAGTAGTAAACCAATTTGCATTTCTTAAGTAATCTTACTATTTTATAGTTTATTCTGTAAAAGCACAAAATATTAGTATTAGTATTATTATTATTAGTAGTAGTATTATTATTATTAGTATTAGTAATATATTTATTAGGAACTTACCCTAAATTAGATTTTTTAGTGAGGCAGTAAAGTTAACATCTTCAGATTGATCATGTATATGCGCTTTACCTTTTTGTACATAATTTAATTGATTATTTTTATTCTGTAGTTTAAGAATGAACTCCGGTGAAAAGAAAATTTTGGAAGTGCAAATGGCTTTTATAGATCACAAAATCCATAATTTCCATAATCCATAATTCAAAGTTTCTGAAATTGTCCACATAGCCCCAGTGTACATTTCTGAGCAGATACACATCCACTGTGGTGGCATAGATAAAAAGTAAAAACACATTGTGTGTAATCTTTGTCTAAGTCATTGTGTGTATTGTGCATTGTCAATACACACATTGTTTCTTTAAAATGTGATGCCATTTTTTTCCCACACTGAAAATCATGTTTCCTTGATGATTATAAAGTTAAACAAGTACACATTTGTAAACATCTCTCTAAACATACGTGTTGCATTTATGTTAAAGAAAAAATCTCCTCATTTTATCAGATTTCTGGTTTAGTTTTGCATTAATACACATGTACATCCAGTCAGTACACAAACTCCAAAAGACAAGTCCTTCAGACATTAATATGCACACATTATTTCTTCATTTTTCTCGAATTTTTTCCAAGGATTTCATCATATATGTTTAATAATTAACCCTCACATAGATTTTATTGTAATTGTGATGAGTTGTGAATTTTGGCTTTACGAGTGATTTGTGAAAGATTATTATATCCTCTCTTTACATATGTTATTTTACATATTTTAACTAACTTCTTTAAACTATTTTATATATCCCTTTTATGGTACATGGGTATTTACATAATCAATAACATATTTATTTAAACAAATGTATTATTTATTAATGCACACATTTATTATGATTCTCTACATTGTACATTTACATTTTCCTCTTATTAGATGTGACTTTGATTTACAATGTTTAAAATTTTGATTATGATTAAAGGGATAATCAATATATCATCCATATGCCATATTTCAAACATGCCTCGATATTCTGTCAGGAAATAATCCAACGTTCACGTTTCTTGCAAATGTTAACACACAACCTCATCTTGGTATTCTTCCTACAGCCTGTGATGGTGACATCAGAGAACAACTGGTGGGATTTCTTACCTGTCTGACACGCACCCATCCAAATGTGTTCCACACACTGACCAGGGGGTGCCTCAGTGTGGCAACAGGTT
This sequence comes from Channa argus, assembly GCF_033026475.1. Lineage (NCBI taxonomy): Eukaryota > Metazoa > Chordata > Actinopteri > Anabantiformes > Channidae > Channa > Channa argus. Next base: position 20,491,940 of record NC_090201.1, on the reverse strand, counting down.
ACCGTAATAGGCAAATGTTGGTGAGCTCCCTGTGCCACACTGAGCAGAGCGGAAACAGTGCAGAGTGTGTGTTTACACCCATACTGGTTTATGTGTGTGTGTGTGCGTGTGTGTGCGTGCGCGCTTGTGGGGGGGAGAGGGGCAGAGCAGAATGTACACACATAAACATCCTCCAGGCAATGCGAGTCATCCTGGGAATATTTATCTTTGCTGGTAACGCAAAGAGGCAGCCAACCTCTAATCTGGCCCTCAGCTATTTTCGCTGAATTCTCCAAAAAGAGGCGAGGGGGGGGGAGAAGAAAGAGGAAGGAAGAAGCAAGGTCTGTGGGGAAAGAAGAAAATCTCTTAGAAGGTGGAAGATGGAAGGATAGTAAATGAGAGAGACAACGCTTGTCTGGTGCATCTGTATTAAATGTATGCGTTTCTTCACACTTCTTGTGTTTGTAGGATTTTCTTTTGTGTATATGTGTGTCTGGGAAGGTCAAGAGGGGTGGCCAGGGGCTGGGCGATGAGGCGTGTTAGGGACCTTGTGTTTGGTGTGTCTCTGAGACAGAATGAGGTGGTTTGATGGAGGTGTGTGTGTGTGTATGTGTGTGTGAGTGTGTGTGTGCGTGCATGTGTGGCTATGCCCCCAAGCCTGAGCTGGATCTTTCAGTGTGTGGCTGATTCAAAGTGAATGGCAGCATGCCGTCTGGCTCCATCGTGGCCAAATGACTTCTGACACTCCTCGCCTCGCTCTCTGATGTCTGAGGAGCAAACACGCATACACGGTACCAAAACCAGCAGCCCCCCACATGAACACACACACATGAACAAACACATGCTTACAATCACACACATGCACACACAACAAACTGGAACATTTGACACAATGATGTTTTGAATATTGGCACCAGTGTTTTCTGATGGAAAATTTTGTGGAAATGTTGATGCTCCAGCCTCTCTCAAAAAAAGGGACGTGACAGTTGGTCATTCTGTTTGCTTTCATTTACTTCTATCTATTTACTCTACATGTGTTTTTCTTTAACATCGCTGACCTGAACTAGTAAGGGCCTGAGGGGGAAGGACTGTCAGGGGACAGAGTACACACACAAGGAACATAACTTTAGCTGTAATGCTTCACTGCTCCATCTTTCTTTGTTTATATTCTACATGTCTACATACAACATATGTGCATGTTTGTATGTGTGTATCATATACTGCTTGATGACTGCTGCAGCGACCCCTAATACACACATACACACATAAACACACACAACCTATTTGTCTGGGCAGTCAATGTGTGTCCATTTGGGTTCGTTTGGAGCTCTGTCATGTCAGATATAGTCTTCTCAATGCTATGCTTATCTTTGCCCCAGGCTGGAAATGTCCAAGACAAGCACTTGATTTGACTTGGGCCATGTTTTCTGGTGCATCACCATAGTTCATCCTTACTAAACTCTTTAGGTTTTAGTTACAACAGACAGGGGTTGTTTATTTAACTGTTTAACTGTTAACTGTTTCCCATATGCAAAAATTTGGGGGGGGGGGGTGTTTGTAAATGACACTGTCACAGAAAAATGGTAAAATGAATAGTTTGAAAAATAGCAGAAAAAATGAGAAAGTGCTAAAACACATTTTTTTACTCTAGGCCATTCTATTATGAGTGGTGAAGAAGCATCACAATTATTGCACAACAGCAAGTCCTGGGATCAGAGTCCTAAGAAGTGTTTTGTTTACATTAATAAAATGTGTGCAACCAATTATAAAAAACCCAAATACTATACACAAACAGTCTGAGTTTAAGATTTGCACGTGCCCCTAAACCATTATCCTGACTTCGACTTGCGTAAACAAACAAGGGGTACAACCAAAGTCAGTTTTTCCATGTAACTGAAGCCCCATACAAAGACTTTATATCTGAGCGTAAAATTAAAAACAGTATCATACTAGGTGGTTAAGTGATGGTTGATTTACGGTGCCACAGCAGTGATGAGCATGCCAAGGCCTGCAGGCACCTTATTGTGTCGTGCCGCATTCTCAACCTGGATGGTTGAAGAAGATCTTTACGATGGCTTATAAGAGCATGAATGTGGCCATTTTAATGGACGATTTAGGGGTTTTCTACTGAGTTCCTCCTCAAGTCGCTGGCTTGCCTTCTACATAAGCACATGAGCACAGAATCGATGGCTTTAAAGTCAAATACAGTCGAAGTTTACATGATGCAATTATTTGTTTAGTACTTACATAGCTAAAATGTGATTTAAATGTACTTATTGAACTTGCAGATGCTTGACTTGTTTTCAAGCATGTCGTAAATCCTTCATATTTGCACACAAGACCAATCACAGGAATTACTTGTATATAATGTACTGTCCCCAGCAATGTACTGTATATCCAGTGCTTTGTGTGCAGCAGCCGCCTCATTATGTGTTGTTTGTTTTACCAGCAGTGTGAATGAGATTATTGTGTGTGTGTGCGTGCAGGCTTCCTCAGTCATCAAACCCTTTTACCTTTACTCACTGAACCTGTTCGCATGCACAAGTCTATGTACAGAGACGACATTCCCCACTGTCCACACTTGAATGTGTACATGTCTCAAAGTCATCTAAACCTAAACAGGCTAACTTTAGTAGGTGTACTTGTGCGTCTGACTGTGTGCTCGTGTGACTATTTGTTAAACACATCCCCACACTGTGGATTTGAAGGGATTTTATACGGTTTGAGCACCAAAGACAAACACGATCTGTATGTTGTCTTAGCGCTACGTGGTTTGGCACGCTAAATCACAAAACAAGATTGATCACAGTTCATGTAGTGGCTGGTAGGAGAATTGCTGTCGATACTCAAACGTTAGTGCTTTGCTAAATACAAAAGTAATGAAAATAAACTAAAATGAAAATCCATGCTCTGCTATTTCAATGACAGCTGACCAAAACACCATGATATAAAACACATTTCCTTTTTGGTCAAAAAGTAGAATACTTGGATCAGTTTGTGTAGTATTTGTAGTGAGCAGAGCTGTAACATATACACTTTATAATAGTCATTTTACCTCATGTAACCAGCATATTATGCAAGGGTGGATTATGTGTTGTATTGCATCTAAGGGCAAATTACATACTTGTCTCTTTCAGTAAGTATCATCCAGACAAGCACTATACATGACTGCCCTCCCCTTCAGCTCACTATAACCCCTCTCTGCAACACATAAAGATGAGGAACAGAAAGAGAGGCGCAGAGTGAGACTGTTTCAGACTTAGTACGAAGCATGTGGGGCTTTAAGGGATAATATCCGCTCTGTCTCTGATGATGTCATTGTCAAACTTGCTCTCCTTCCCATCACACAAACACACACACACATATACACACACACACAAACACACACACACTCTCACACGCCTCCAGCCTTCTGTTCTTACCTCATTCCCTCCCTCTCTATGCCGAGTGCCCCTGGCCCTGCAGACAAGCTCTGTAAGGATTAATTAACCAATTAGTATAGGAGCCCCTGGGAGGAATTCAAGGGTCCCCTTGTCGTCATTAAACACACACACACACACATTGAGAGAAACAGGCCGGCCTGACTGGAAGATGCAGCTCTAGCACCACATTCATTTCTACCCTTGAATGATTGAAAAGGTGAGTACCCTTTTAATTGAATTATGAATATTACTCTGATTTCCATAGTTTCTGCTCCCACTAGCCTGCCCCCCCCCCCCCAAGGTGCTCCTTAATGACATTAAGGAAGAAGGAGGGTCACCCTCCATTCTCCTCTGCTCATCTATTTATTTCTCTCTGTACAGATCAGTGTTCATTCCGTTGCTCTAAGCAACAGGCTTGAACACTTTGTGTCTGCAAATTCACCTATAGGGGACGTCTGTCCCACATACAGGTTGTATGTATGGCACTGAACACAAGGACAGTGATGTTAAAGTGACGGATGAAGTAAATGAACTAAACATTTAACATGTGAAGCAAAAGTGCAAAAGACACCTCCATCATAACATCTCTTGCTATCTGTGTCAGCTCTTGAAGGGTGATTTCTTTCCTGTGATCTTTTACTAGACTGACAGAAGCTGGGATGCTAGTGGACTGTGGGCCGTGCAGGGCTGCAGCACAGTATGCTGTGTGTCAGCACTGACTGGCCTGATTAGAACCACACCACAGATGGACACAGACACAGCAAAGGAGGGGAGGGTTGATGCTGCTGGAGACAAGACAAGACAGACCCCCCCCACCCCCACCCTCACCCCAACCCTCATTCTCATCATTTCCTCATTTGTCTGCTCACTTGGCCAGCATGTGACCTGGATAGGATGGGATGCTGATATATTTGTTAAATGATGACCTGACCTCTTGGTTGCAATACTTAACCTCTGTGGGAGAGCTTTGCAAGTGTATAAGATTGATCTCTTAGTGTGTCGACCCCCACAAAGTGTTCAGGGTGCAGAACAGGGGCCCTGGGGCCAGTCCACGGGGCTCCATTACAGGGTTATGCTTCATACACACTGTCCAGGCCTACACGTGTCAACATTATAATACGTGGTGATGCAAATGTTCCCAACTTTATTTTCCATATTTTAAAGACTGAGTTGTCTAATTTACCTTTCAGTGTTTAAGAACTGTCATCTTTACAGCTGCAAAACCAAGCTACAGAGAACTACTTAAGACTTAGGTCAAATTTCTGGGTCAATACAAACTAAAACACTAAAACATCACACTCTGGAATGTTATGTTATGTATATTCAATGACAGGCCATAAATATACATCCATCCATTATCTAAACTGCTTTTCCTGGTCAGAGTCGTAGGAGGCTGGAGCCTATCCAAGCTGTCATTGGGTGAGAGGCGAATTACACCCTGGACAGGTCTCCTGTCTATCTCAGGGCCAACACAGAGACATACACAGACAGACAACCATTCATGCTGACACTCACACCTCCAGGCAATTTAAAGTCACCAATTAACCTAACATGTCATCAGACTGTGGGAGGAAACCAGAGAAACAGGAGGAACCCCAAGAAAGCACAGGGAGAACATGCAAAGAATCAGACCGGGGGCCTTCTAGCTGTGACGTGGCATTGCTATCTATCCCACCACTGTGCTGCCCCCAGGCCATAAATATCAAAAAATTAATAAAAAAAAAGATTTCGTGTAACAAGATGTAAATCTGTTGTTTTTTTTGCACTTTGTCAGTTTGATGAAAACTGACTTTCCATAAACTCTGAAAGTATTCAGCATGTGCTCAGATTCCATATTTTAACAAAGGGTATCGATGCCACTATATTGTTGGTTTAATATACAGTTTTTCCTCTATTTAATGATGGGTATATTGTATGTTATGGAAGAGAAAATTGCGTGACACATCAGTGAAGCTCTCATGTTTGTTGCTAAGTGATCCAACTCTATCTTTTTTCCATCTGTTAGTGATCTTCAAATGCTCCCCATGCAGTGATTGGCACAGCGGAGAAAAGGGGGAAAATGGCAAGCAAAGTAAAGGTTTTACTGCATCCTCGTACATCCTGCCTTAATGAGGCCCCCTCTCTGTCTGCCCATCTGTCCCCAGCAGGCTTGGCCACACAGGGCCCTCGTGTTAGTGAGAAGAATGTGTGCATCTATGTGTTTGCGCAGGGGAGATGCACTCGAAAGTAACAATAACGCTCCTGATAAGAGCAACTGGAATCCTCTGTGAGAGGTGATGCTTTGACTGACATCGCAGAGCGCAGGTAATTGTTCTTCTGTTGCCTTTTATTTTGTCACATTGTGTTTATCTAGATCCCGAAACAGTAGTTATAGCATCCAGCTCATTTAACTTCTCAGTATGAAAGGGACTGAGTCATCTGTCCTTAACCTCCCCACCTCACACTGGTGCCCTCCTCTTCGTGGTACAGTCTCATTAGCCTGAGCTACAGAGGCTTATTAACCCCACTAATCGAAAAGGTAACGATCAAAAAAGAACCCAAGAATTTACTGCCAGGTCCACACTTCAAAGGGACAGTGGGGTGGGGGCATCATGTGGCAGACTGAGCTGGTGTGCGCACATCCACCTTTGCACACACAGAGGTGTGTGTCATCTTAGTTTGACAAGCTACTCTTGGGAAGACTTTGAAACAATTTGCGTCTCAGCTTATGTTACAGATTTCATGAGTGTGACAGAGAAGTGCGACCAACTCTATACTTAGGGAGATACAAAAACTTACAAAAACTAGTTTCAGATTTAAACGACAACTTGACACTCAAACCTGAGGTTTTCTCTGCCGGCCTACAGCTTGTGTGCACAGCATTTGGCTGGATCCTCTGTCAGATTCCCACAGTTGTTTAAATAATGTAAGTGCAATGGAGACATGCTGCAGCATGCCCTGCTCTCATCGTTTCCCGTCTACCTGCCAACAACAGACTCTCATTTAAATATCTCGCTTTACCAAAACAGCGTCCTCAACTCAGCCATTATAAGAACTGTGTCACTAATAATTTCTTTCATAGTGAATCACTGCAGCAACAACTAAAAGGTCTGAGATTTCCCAATATTTAAAAAAACAATCTTCCTTGTTGCAGCTTGAAATAATACAAACAACTAGCATGCAACAGCTGTTGTAAGCATCCTAATGGCCCATGGATTCTCCTCAACTTTAAGACCATTAGAATAATTGTTTCTTTATTATTACAATACACATTGAATCTGGTGACCATAGTCAAGTAGGAAAATATTACTGACTATCAGGATCAGTCAGCACACCCCCTCTCCTCCAAATCTATTCCCTCGGCTGGGTGTGGCAGTCAACACTTGGCAAACGTCAAAATCCCAGAGGTGCAGAAAGCTACTTTGTCAAGGGGAACATGTAATCCATTTATTCAGTCATACATGCTTATCTTTTGGATCCTTTGTGTCACTTACACAGTGCTTGTTTGCTTTGTGTCATTTCCAGTGTCAGCACAAACTTCTCTTTTTATATTATTCAAACAAAGTGAGACATTGTGGTTTGGTCAGGTAGGTCCCAGAGAGGGCCTTGGCTCATCCTGATTCAGGTGCACCACAATAGCAGGTATGAAATCTGTTAATACCAGCCCGCTCGCCATCATCGGAGCCCTCGAGTGGTTTGAGACACAAGGATCATTGGGAAAAGGCTAAAATGCCAAAGCAGTTCCCAAAGGAGAATTACACAAGTGTTTATAAACACTGACTTATTTGTGCAGGAGCTGATTGATAGAAATGTATAAATCAACACTGAAGTCAATCAGTCACGATCCACTGCTGAAGGTCTTGACTGTATCAACATTACTAAGTCACTGTAAAAAAAAAAAACGAGAATTGGTGTTGCAATTGTGTGTTAGCGCTTCATCTCAAACGACTGCTCACTGTGTCGTGATCCCATTTGTCCTTTCAGTCCTGGGAATGCGCTCCTGCCCCAAACATCTCAAAGCTAAACTCCTGAGTCCCAGCAGGAAGGCTGACAACTCCTTGGAGCCCTCTTTCTCTGCCCTGTTTGTTTTCATCCTGAAAAAAACCAGAATGACTGATTAAAATCAAATTGTTTGATGTACACTATGAGAAAGACAACAATCAGTTGCTCTATGGGGTGTTTGGCAGAAGCAGGCTTTGAAGGTTTATGCATACTCAGCTTGTTGTGAGGAAAAACGGGGAAATACAGAGAGAGACGAATGGTGGAAGAAACAGTGAGACACTTGTGTGGTTTGGCTTGGCCTGGTTCTGTATGATGCTTCTAATTTTCACCACATGCTATTTACCAACTTATAGGAGTTTCACAATAGAAGTGTAGTTTTGCAACTGAAGAGTGGACTGGTGCTTGTGTGTGTTGCCAAAACACCAACAATACTTTCATGAATGTTCATGATTATGTACAAAACCAAAAGAAAATGTGTTGCCCATGTTTCTCCAACAGTCTTGTTAAATGAACTCTTTGTGGAATTCCAGTATTGTGCAGATGAGCCAAACGTGCAGCCATTCATACAACAAACAAGCTGCAATGAAAATCCTAGCGCCGACATGTACAAATGCACACACATTCTTATTCTTCTTATACGCTTGTTTGCCACCAGCAGCTCTTGTAGTCAGCAGTGAGAAAAGTGGCGCCACATTCTATTCACATCGCTCAAGGTGTTTCGCTTCCTGCTAATGGGTTCATTTAAATGGACAGAGAGTATTGTTCAGCCATTCATTTTTAAAACTGAAAATTATAAACAAACAAACAAAAACACACACGCCAACACTATAGCCTCAGCGTTTGGCCTCTCAGTGCTAAATCTCTGAATATACATTGAATAATCTGGTGCAGGAAAAATACCATTTTAGTCCATTTTTCAACTCTGATAATTTCCTCTCTACTAAAACAAAAACTAGGAAATGTGCATTGGTTTTCATATTTATTTTTGTATACTATCATCATCACATTCACCTATTTTTTTCAAAAAGATGCTAAGACACTGTGATTTATTTTCATTCAAAGGGAACTAGATGGTGTTTTTCCTGTGGCCTTCTTTGTTTTGTCATTGTCATCCTTAAAAAATTTACTAAATTATGTTTTTGAATTTAAAGTGTTTATGATGCTTTAGGAAATACCGTTACACATTTTGTGAGTGTTGACGATTTAGAAATGGTCACCATGTAATGCTTTCCGTCATATCTGGAGAGCTAGGATACGTGAAAAAAAAAAGATCAGATCTGATCATATGAAAAAGGCAGAACTGTAATTTTCAAGAACATTACAGGCCTTTACATCCCATCTGACAGCAGCATTAGACCACTTGTCAACAAAGCAACATTATCTCGGCCAAGCAGTCTAACCAAAATGGCTCTGCCAGCAAAAGAGGAGAGGAGATATTTTTAGAACGTCTTTGTCACAGGTCTTTAGAGGCAATCATGTGGCTATAAACATTAACCATGAAAGATGTTTTACATCTTTCTGTGAATGTTTATGAGGACATAGTGGTTAGGAGGGATCAAAAAGCAACTTTGTGATCTAACAGACAGATTCCTAGGGAGATTAGGGGAGAGAAAGTTGTTGATCATACCCACCATTGTGGGATTACGGCTCTAATGCTGCAGGGGTTCACTGGAGGACAAAGAAATAAAACACATCTAGCCCAGACCTTACAAATATTTTAGAGCGTTTTTTTTTTTCACATAAGTGATACCATATTATATTCATTATCTCACTTTGTCAATGTGAGCTTTTATTTCTCTGCTGCAGGAAAACCGCACAAACATGTGGGGATAGTGCATGGATATCAGTTAGCTGCTGTAACTGTCAGGTATGCTATGTTCAAACATTTTGACAAGGAAGCAATGACCATCAGAGAAAGCAGCAGGAGTGGGAAGTGACAGGCAAAGAAAAAATTTAAAAGGAGGGAAATGTTTTCACACCCATGACTTGTGATGAGTTCGGTGCGATCTGAAGAAGAAAAAGCAACTCTTGTTTCCAGTATTTGTCATGTTTGGGGAAGGATGTGTGTGGATGACTGTAGTATAAACAGCTACTATTCTTGACAAAAGTAATTATCCCATTTAAGACAGAAGACAAACGTCCAATCATTTTAAAGGGCATGATATGTGCTGGACTTCATGGCTATATGTTCATTTGAGTGGATTTTTTCAACAATGCAAATCATTAGGCCTGAATGAATTTCAGTAATGGATTAAGTTAAAAGTTCCATAGGCTATATATTAATGAGAGCAACTAATAAAATAATGTACAAAATTAACCCACTGAAGGCCTGAACAACCTCCATCATGTCATGTGTTTTTTTTCCCTCTCTTTTATTTTTCATTTGCTTGACTAAAGGTAGAAAAAAAAATCTGTCATTGCACTTGTCACTTTGTGTCATATCACAAGCGGAGAATGTATTCAAGCCTTTGGCAAAGTGTGACCTTTTAGGGAGGCCCAGGCGCAGTTTCCCTAATTAACCCGTCCTCCTCATGCATACAGACATTCATATCCACACACCACGGTGCCTTCTTCATTAGACAGACACGGAGATCAACAGATTAATTTAATCTGCATAAATGCAAATGTCCTCCTTGAGCGTCCTCGGCGTCCATGGAGATGGATAACGTAAATGACAGCGTACATGCAAAATTATTTACTCACTGAAGGTTCATGTAAAATATATTTGTTTGTTTTTTAAAGTGCATGAATTCATTGCAGAACTCGGTTTGTTTCGCCAATATTTCACGATTCTAAAAGATAATTTTTTCTTACAAATAAAATTAAAACTATTAAGGCTCCAAATTGTCAATATAAACTATCTTCAAATGCATAATAAAATATAGCTGTAGTATCTTTATTATATTTTCCCTTTACTCACTCAAACGTGGCACATTTCGGCCTGGTTTGTCATTAATTGTTTTTTTTTTTTGTTTTTTTTAAACAATGAACTGATCTTCGTCAACAGCCTCATTAAAATATTAAAACACCCTCGTCATTAGTGCAAATTAACCTAATTCGGGAGGTTCCAATAAGGCGCCATAGAAGAGATCAAAGCAGCGACAAGTCTGTGACAGAGTCCAAGCGTGACAACCGGGACAGGGCTGCGTCTTCCTGCGCTGCTGCACAAAGTCAACCGTGAAAACCCTCCGCTATTAGACATGCAAACTAACCAAACACATGCTTACTCTCATAGACAACACAAAGACAAGGGACGTTAGGGAGAGAAAATGTAATCTTCTCTGAGTCTGTCAAACAAAGTAAGACACTTCTGACATTTGTATTTCATTACAAAAACACACAGAGCACAAAGACAAATAGGTCCTATAAAAAAGAAATAAAGAAACTAAACTTGTTCAATGTCTGAAACAAAAATAGGTGCATTGCTTGGATATTACGTAAAACATGGTTGTAAATATTTGCCTGGCCTTTTGAAAAGAGACAAATTAACTGCTTTCAGTGGATGGTGAAAATGTCACTGGCTGGATTAACTCTCAGTCAGTTATTCTTGGAAACCTCAAGAAAATGTAACACAGACTGAAAATGCAAAAAGGCCACAAAATCCTGGTTTCGCTTCCTTTCAGAAGTGGCACAGAGGAAAAGAAATTGATTTAATAATAGAACAGGGCAAAAGAAATAATTATAAGCGTGTCAATCTAATAATACTAATAATAGTTGGGACACACTCTCTCTCTCTCTCACACACACACACACACACACACACACACAAACACACACACACAGCTGTATAAAGAGCTTTGATGGCATTTCATAAAACGCCTAAGTAGCTGTGATACCTAAAAGGCCTTCGGCAACCTCTACACTGGCGCTTCTCTCCTTCGTGCCCTGGTCTGCGTTCAACAAGCACCCTCCTCGTATTTTAAAGACACGTTTAAACAAACACGGCTCTTCAACACCCCCCACCCGACTCCCCCAGCCTCCCTTTGAGCCCGGCACAGTGTGAAAAACGTGGGGACTGGACTTTGACGGTTTGTGTGCCGCAGCGGGGGGAGCGAGCGCAGAGGGGCGAGGGGAGCAAGGGAGGAGAGGTGTGTGTACTGGCTGCGAGCGGGCTGGGCCCTCGGTAAATGCATGGGATCTCCAGTGGATTTCACACAAGGGCCTGTGGCTGAATGGAGGTCGCGCTCCTGGGGAACAGAGGTACCAGGCCGGTGCTCATTAGTTTCTCTGAACAGAGGCTGCAGGATAAAATGAGGCTGGGCAGTCTCTGTTCCAGGTATACAACAGGGTTTTCATGAGTGTGTTTATCCCCGCTGGGAGTCCAGTGAAATGGAAATGTCGAAATTGCCATGATCTGATGAATGGTCAGCTCCTCCCTGCTCACACTGGTCTCCCGTCCTGCTGCGATCACAGAACTGGAGCCCCCCAGCAGCTGATCCTGCACCAGACAAAGCTAAAACCGAGAGAGGAACTATTTTCCCCATGATGTCTGTTACCCGTTTCTCTAAAACACTTTGCCTACAAGCTTTATTAACAACAAATCGCCCTAATTATTGTGAGGGCAGACTTCAGTTTGGTCACGAGTCCAATTGCGCCCTCCTAGAGCATGTTTAGTGTGAAAAAAAGGCACAGAAGCCCTGTGATTCCACATGACAACAACAAAACCTGACATACCAACCAGTGTCTGGCACTGAACGCAGTGGCCACAATAAGCCAATACATTTTTTCCCCTTTTACAATTAATTTGGTTCACAGATCCGATTGTAGGTTTTTCTAAAAAGCCAACACCAGGTCATGAACACTTAGAAACACAAATTACCCTGACTGAAGTTGTTTGGTCGTCATTTATCATCGGACCAGGAGTTTGAAGAGTGTGAACAACCCCTCTGCACCCGATGAAGCCTCTTTTTGTACATCACGTTAAACAAGTCCGACGTGCCTGTAAGTTTCTTCTCTTTGTTCCGGCGGCGCATCTAATTTACCCACTGCATGGAGGAGCTACAGGCTTTGTTTGCAGTGTCCCTGCCCTAAGACAGACCAGCTCTCCTGGACTACACTAAACTGCCTTGGCAGCCGGCGTGTGGGTAGTGCCAGGCTCGAGGGATGGATGCGCGCTCGTGTGTGCGTATGCGTGTGCGTAAACATGTGTGGATTTGTGCACATATCTCAGCTTGCCTGTACGGGCATGGGCTGCATCATGGGATTGCATTTGTGTGTGATCGTGTCCAACACACACACACACACACACACACACACACACACGTGTTAAGAGAACACAAATCGGGCGAATGAATCCTCGTACCACCTCTTTTGGCACTCATCAGTTCGTGACTTGTGAAAAGCGCCAAAGTGAGGATTGTAAGTGAGCAGGACACTCGTCACAGGTCCGTCCATGAGACTCAGTGACACCTGTCATCACAGCTTACTCTGAAGACCTGCTACACACCACCTCCAGCCTCGCCTCCGCTGCCGACAAATAGGGAAGCGGGGGGCGGATTTATAGAGCCCCCTTTTCTGTGTTCTCCGTACTGGTAGCGAGGTTAGAGGGCAAAGTGCGGGCGAAGAGCAGAGTGGAAAGGAGGGAGAGGGATGAGGAAAGTCTGCCCAGTTTGCGTTTGTCCTTCAGATGAGGGTGCTTCTCTGGCCCTGTGGCCATCGTTCGCCTTCCCGCCTGACTGCATGCCGGGACAAAGAGGTTGAGCGCGTGTGTGTGTGTGTGTGTGTTGGGGCGGGTGTGTGGGTGTGTGGTGGGGAGCACGAGCATTATATAGGATGGTCCAAATACTTAACAGTTCATTTTTCACATCCCCGTTAAAAACAGAATTCATAATGGGAACTTTCACTACATTATTATGTTAGTGTAGACAAGTTTATTTCTTCTTTTCAAACTTTATTGCTTGGTAGTTCATTACTGCATATTTAGGAAAACAGAACTGATCCCTGGTCCCCTGTGAGAAGCTATAGGAAAGTAGCTAAGAAAGAAAAGAGGCAGAGAGAGAGAGAGAGAGAAAAAAAAAGGCTTGTTTGGTTCAGAAACCATTTAACAACTTCCCCTGGAAATTGAAAGAGGAAATAGTTTTGGGCTGGATTGCAGTAGGGGGGAATGAAGCCCATATGAGGACCAGATGAAGAGCGTAAGCAGCCAAGCAGGACTGACAGTGGGGAGAGAGAGAGAAAGAGAAAGAGAGGGAAGAAGGGGAGGGGGGGCTTTTTGAAGTCCTTCATTTACATCCCACAACAGAACGGAAGAAAAACAAACTAGAATTATTGGAAAACAGTGACAGGAAGAGAAACAGAGAGAGAAGAACAGAGAGAGAGAGAGAGAGAGAGAGGGAGAAAGAGAGGGGACTGGGTGTTTATGAGGTCATTTACCAAACTCGTGTTTTCATCAGACCCTCCCCTCTTTAATTTTTCTGCTTTGTTCTACTCTAATTACTTCCATCCACATGTGTGAGAGAGAGTTTGTGTGTATATGTGTGTGTACATGCGTGCAAATGCGTGTGTGCACCTATGGATGGGCTTTTCACTGTTACAGTGCATATTGCAACATAGAGTGAATGTAAACATACCTCCCTTAACTTCCTTTCTTTTCACCTTAACCCTTGAATGTTTTGCAAGGTGTTCGTACAAACTGGCAGCTCAGTTTTCCAGAAAGATTTCCGGAAATCTGCTGCCACAACTAACAGGAACAAACACATTTCTGGGTAGAGGTGATGATATTCTGACACATGAGGTGCTAAATGGAGCAAACCGCCCACAAAGTGACTCAGATGATTCAAGGTTTAGTTGGAGACTTTGCCACGCGAAAGAAACTTGGAGCATTTTCTCATATGATAAATGACAAACCAAATGTGACAGACAAAAGAAGATGCCATGAAAATGACTTAATCCGTTTAAGAGGTTCTGAAAATCCCCAAATATGTTGAAAGTTGGTGGTGATGATTTTAAAGCAATGAAGTAATTTGTCAGGGTACGTAAAGGTTTAAATAAAATAAACGATTTCATGATTCAAGATTGACCTTAAAAAGTGCAACAGCATTGTTTGGCTGTTCAAATGCTTATCACAACCTATGGATTATTTGTATTAACGTTGTCTATAACCTTCAGTGACACACTGTGGTATTTTAGAAATTACATCATTGTTCATAACGTAATGACTTACATCAAACGCCAACATTTGGTGGAGTCACAGGAAGTGTTATTTAGCAAAATGAACATTTAAATTTCACACAGGAAGTCAGACTTCATATCCTGTCGCTGACCTCTAAACAACGTTAACTTCTTTATTGCCAGTAAACATTAACCGTGCCTAACCAGCTAACTGTTTAAGTTGCCTAATCAATTCTTAACCACAATTTATTGGATGTGACCACAGTCTTTGCCTGTCTTTACCAAAGTATTGACAAATGAAGAAACGTTTAAAATCTTACACTTTTATCATGGAAAAACATAAAGCGCATTGAACGCAACTCAAGGTTTTGAAGAATATTTTCATATTGACCAGCATTAGGGCGGTGATGGACTGGTGCTTATTTCCCATTTCCTATTAAGAGTTTTCTGATCTATTTGGGAGGAACTGCAAAACTGTAAGTTTAATGACACTGGCAGTCCCCCAATTAAAATCTCTGGTGACTCATTACAACCAATTTTCCACCGTATGTCTTTTCAAGATCCAATATTAAATCCAGTAATTAGACAGTCAAACACATAAGTAGTTGGTTCTTAGTCATTATTTGCTTCATTGTTGTCAGAAACCTCAAACAGAGAGTAACCACAGGTGTGTCCCTACAACTCAGTGCTCAGACCTGTCAGTGTTATGCAATCTAGTACATTAAGCTCCTTCAATCAATTGATTATGTTTTTCTACATTCAAGGCTAAAAAGTTTGGGAGAAACTGGAATTAGGAGGTGACAGGCTTGTTTTCAACTGGGGCATCGCCAAACCCCTTTTGCTGGGGCACGTGCCCTGGTCACATCTCACATTCAAGTTTTAATGTGATCCTATATTTTAGAGCTGGATTAATTCAATTTGAAACTAATACCATTTAACTTTAAGCCAATTCAAATAATTCACACCTTGCAGTCCTCGTCCATTCCGTGGACGGCATTGTGTATGTTTTGCGTACCAGGAGCACTGCACAGTACTGAAGTGTGATGACCCTACAGGACAATACATTATTATAATGCTGTTAATTAATTGACATGAGACAATTCTGTGGACAAGCAGCAATGTAAGCAAAGCAGCAAAGTAGATGAGAGTGAGACTGGTAGGTCCTGGCTTCGGTTCGTGATAAACAAGCCAACGTAACTTAATTACAGGTCGGGCAAATGTAAAAACTTGAATGATTCTGTGAATTTTTTCAATAAAGACAGGGGTGAGGTTAAATATAAATTTAAGTCATCACAAGAGACTCTATTAAACTGCAACTTCCAAATCTCTTAAAAAAAATACTCGTCATAAAAGCTGATACAACATTATAAAAGAAACTACATAAGAACATGGACATATAATCACAAGCTCTCTGGCAAAAAAATGGTTCAGTGAAACAGACATATGCAGGTAGACATGGACAAACTGACAATAGCAAGATGGCAATAAATGACAGGCAGTGAAGCCCAGACTGAGAACGCCAAGGTTGATTGTTGTTTGATTGATTGATCTTTAGTAGTGACAGAGCCAGATACAGAAGAATGCAAATGCTTAATAGTTTAATGACTCGAGTCAGGCGTCATTACTATTTGCATATAGAGAGTGCTAATGCTGTAAAAACATGTTGGGAATGTTCAAAATGTCCAGTCTGTTTAAAAAGAAAATCAACATTTGGCAGCAACATAGCACAGTGAGACTGGGAGGTTCATTTTGAACACGGTATACATTTCCTACACGTAACAGAAGACTGAGTAAAAAATTTGGAAGTGTGTGGGGGTGTAGAGCTTTATGTCTAGCAACGCCCCTGGTTTTCTGATTGATAGAAAATGATATTGGGCTTTGTTTTTTATTGCTTGTTCTCATATAGATACACATATCTTTATTGTCATTGTTTTAATCTTAGCCAATTTAATCCCCTCTTTTTAAAACAGTCTAAAACAGACACACCATGCCTGCAGTGACATTCGTAAATCCCAAACCTGCATGGTTCTGGCTGAAAGCTCTTACCTCTTACTTGTCGGTTGTAGAGCTTTTGTTCTTCAGGCAACACTGGTGCAGTGATAGCTGCCTGGCATCGTGGCTTCTGTTGGATCACAACATGACTAAAGCATGTGTTATGACATTCTGTGGTATTTGCATATTCATTTGTGACATTAAAATTTCCTCTCTGCTGCCTCAGGTGTTCCAGAGCTCCTCAAGGAGCACTATGACTAGAGTTCCTCATGTTCCCGCTGAGTGAACCTGACTGGGCAGCCTAGCTGATAAAATATCTCAACCTCTTTTAGATGTTACTTGAAAGACAGAAGAGAAGTTGTCAGGGCACAGAGGCGGGGTGCAGGCGCACAGAGTAAATCTCGCTGAGTAAATCTGACTCACACTGGCAGTGGTTTTAATCAAGGTGAAAAAGCTGTGGTGTTCTCATGCAATGCAGAGTCAAATGCTCGCCCCGAGGTCTGCAGGGGGTCAACTGTGACAAGAGACAGAGTAAAAGGCAAAGAGAGCGAGAGACAGAAAAAATAGAGAAAGAAATGCATGTCCCCTGTCAAGTAGATTGTTTAAAGGAGATACATTCCACACTGTCCATCCCTGTGCAAGTAAAATGATATTCAGCTGGCTAAGAGGATAAAATCCAAAGTGATGGGAAATATCTTCACAAAGATTTACTAAATATATACGCTCAGATGCATCAACTAATTTATAATTTTCTTTAATGTAAAGTTACAAATATCACTCAGAACCATTTCCAGGTGTTTTAAATTTAATTTAGCAACACCAAACGGGGCTTGGGTAAGTCTTGGTCACAGCAGCAGGTTTTGGGGATTCTCATTCCACTATGTGACACTCTATTGTTGATAAACAAAACCAGTGGGAAGTGATCTGAAAACTGGCCGCTGGACAGAAAAAGGTTGAACCATGTGTCATTTTACTGCGGCAGAGCACAGTGATATGTAGAGAGACAGGGGAGAAGGAAAGAGGAGGGTTAGTGGGCAGGAAAAGCTGGAGACTGAACCTGAGCTGGAGCTTGTGGGTTTTCTGTGTTCTCAGGGCCTTTCTGTAAAGGCGACGTTCAGGGCTACAGGTCTGGCGCCAAACGCCAGCACTGTCGCTGGGAATTACAAACTGGCACAGTGTGCAACCTGCCCCAGTGCTGTGGCAGGGTGCTGAAGGGGGTGCAGAGCTCATGTCGTGTGGCTGTCTGCGTGCAGGAGTCTCTGCTTGGTAAACGCCTGCTTTCCTCTTTTCATAGAACAAAAGCAGAGCATTGATTAATTGACTTTTAGGACCTTCACCATGGCATGAATCTCAAACTGCTGATGGTGAGCTAAGGTATCAGTAACTGTCGCATAGGGTAAAATTTAGCAAAACAAATATAAAATGTTAATCCATTGAGATGCTGTAAAATCAAATTTTAATAATTCTATGCTACAACATTGCAGTAAGACTTCTTTTAACACAATACACATTTTAGCAGAACTGGACAGTTTTCTAATGAAAGATATTTTACAGATCATATGTTATCATATGTGATAAGAACAACAACAACAAAAAAAAAAAGAGGAAAGAAATCTTGAAGTGCCGCAGCCACAATGCCTCCTTTACATCATGTGAACGCAAAGATACTGATGGCACTTATCAAAGGCGACTTGGCTTGTGTGTCGCACGTTTCAAACAGCTGGCTTTGATATCCAGTGCCACTTCATGCTTCAGTTTGTGACTGTGGTAATTGTGATTAAAACACAGCCCAGGGCAAAGATCAGCCCCATTCATTAGAAAGTTTTCTCAATTAACACTAGCCACAGGGTTGTTTGGAAAATCCTTTGAGGAAGCACCACGGCTACCGTTAGTGTCCTGTCTTCCTACTAATTAATTATCTGTTCCAGTTTATTGTAGCATAATATTTGCTATACACAACTTAAAATACTTAATAAGAAATATTCACTCCCTTCAGGTAATAAATGGACAGGTTCAGACAAAGGGAAATATCTGGAATTAAAAGGAATTAAAAAGCACTGCAGTTAAATATTTTCCTTTCATTACTTGTATCATATGAAAAGATGCTCAGCAAAAGTTATGATTTATATTTAAAATTACATATTTCTATGTCTATAATTTTTCAGATCTGCCTTCTCTCACCATAATACATGCTCCCTCATTCTTAGTCCCAATTTCTGCAACGGTGTCAAAACTGGAGAGAAAGAGAGCCCTCTGGTGTTAGTAAGTGCTACAACGCTTTCGACTTCCTCAGCACTAACGTCAGAACCTGGCATTTCCTTAATAAACTTCACACACACTAATTACAAAGTGTTTGATATAGAAATTTGTACAAACTGATAAAAAACTAAGATTTCCGCTGAGAAGTATGAAAAAAGTGGGTTTCTGTAAAACACATGTGTGACATCTGCTGAAGCATCTGCTTTTTTGTAAGTAACCTGTGAGAATCATTAGAATACCATAAACAACCATGTACTAATACCTGTTCATTTACTGTCATTAAATAAGAGTATCTAACCTGAATAGTAATAACAAAAACACCTAATGACACAACATCCAAAGCTGGTGCGGAATTTTGGGACCAAAACAGGTTAATGCGGGGTCAGAAGATGAGGTCAAAAGGTTTACAAGGTACCTGCACAATCTTTCTTTCGTTGCCACGCAGACATACAGAGACACTAACACGCGGGCCCTCTCTGCTGGCTTTGTGACCCTTGCTATTGTCATGTATACATGGTTGGGCAGGGCTGCTGTATGCAGACAACATGCCAAACTAAGTGTTGGGTGTGGTGAGGTGAGGTCAAAAAGATCATTATCTCCTTTAATTACCAAGGACCTGACCGGCCACTGATATTTCAGCTTAACTGTGTGTGTGTGCGTGTGTGTGTGTGTGTGTGTGTGTGTGAGTGTGTGTCTGCGTGTGTGCGTGTGTGTGTGTGTGCATGTGCGTGCGTGTGTGTGTGTAATAGGGGTCGTGGCAGAGATCTTTAAAACAATAAGCAGTGTAAAAAACGCATTTAGTCCTTTATTCTAATAACAACATGTCACAGCTAAATGTCCCCCCCACCCTCCTATAATGTGGCAGAATTATTTTCCTTTCAGAAGAAACCTAGTTTGGCTAAAGAAGAGTACACAAACTGTCGCGAGAGCTCACACCACAAGTGGTAACTCAGTGGCACCTCTTACCTAACACTTTCTCCTAGTGCTCAGAGGCAAAAACACCCGTCTTTGGAACATGACAGCATTACCCTCACATTTTGTGCTAATTATTCTGTGTGTAGTGCTTCAGGTGCTATAACAATCAAATGTTTTACTAACAGTGCAATATGAACTCATACAATTAAAAATGCATCTTATCAAAGCTTAAAAGTTGAAGTTAACTTCAAATGAATTCTTTAAAATCTATAAAATTAGTCATAAAAGTATTGATAATTGATTATAAAAATGCAAACAATATAACTTTGTTGTTTTATGTCTGTTCCTTTGAATAAAGTCCCTTTTATGGCATTTTATTGCCGTATTCATCTCTGTCTTGCTCTCCTCCCTGAGGGCTTCACCTGCAGAACCTGCTCTGTCATTAGACTATAGTAAGGGGATTTATGCACAGTAGAAACACAATAAAACCTACACCCT
The DNA here is from genome assembly GCF_033026475.1 of Channa argus. Taxonomy (NCBI): domain Eukaryota; kingdom Metazoa; phylum Chordata; class Actinopteri; order Anabantiformes; family Channidae; genus Channa; species Channa argus. Next base: position 20,471,784 of record NC_090201.1, on the reverse strand, counting down.
CCAAGTCACTCCCATCATCTGCCTGGTCAGCAGCTGTGACAATCTGAGTGGATATGAAATCATGCAGACCATGTGCATCCCTTGTTGTTTGCAACACTTTGGACTTATGGGACGCTGAAAAAGAAAGAAATACTCTGTCTTTTATGTTATGCGTACTTTGTGCAACATGCACTCCCACCACCACCACCTCAATCTACGAGCAAACCAAACTAAACAAGAAATGACAGTACACAATTGAAATCAGCCATTTTCTTTGTCTTCATGCATGGCCTCTCATGAGCAGAGACTCATCTGGTAAGGATTGCTTTGAAATTTAAATACATAATTTGAAAAATAAAAAAGCAAAGCACAAGAAAGACTGCACTGTGCATGAAAACAATAGGCTCCTATACACAGTTTGGATTGTCACTGTTTTAGGTTTGCTCTTGCGGCAGTTCTATTTGTCCAAAACTGGTAGTGAAGTGGGGGTAGGAAAGGAAAGAGTTCACCCATTTTGTTTTAATCAGGAAGAGTAAAAAGGATATGAATAAAGAGTAAAGGGAGAAAATGACACATTTCTTCTTCTTTGGAGATGCTCTCATGGTACTGTTCTTTTGTCTTCTTTTTAATGTCACATCTAATCAGCATTGTCAAACAAATGCACTGCGGCCAAATACAATCCTTTTCAGCTTTTGTTTACCATAAACAACATGATCTGCATAACAGAGGAAAAAGCCCTGGGGCACGAGAGTGCAGGGTCACAAAGACACAACCACTCCAAACATTGCTTAAATTACATTAAAATGACCCGCTGAATACCTTTATGACTAACATCCAGCGTATGGTTGTTTACTGGGTGTGCAGATAGCTTATTGTTGTAGAAAGTGTAATAAAAAACATACTGTACAGTACACACGTCAGACTTAAATTTTATGTATTTTACTTCTTTACGATTTCACAATTCCTACTACTGCAGTAAATGTACTGTAAAACAACAATACGAGAAAAACACACCATCATGTAATGTGAAAAATACAAGAAATATAAATTAATCATAAGATCAGGTCTGATGTAGGTGATTAAGTGAGTTGGGGGCTACAGGGCTGCAGGAAAACTGATTGACAGGTTGACTTTATAGATTCTGGATGCAGGCTGAAAATATTTACCACAAGTTTGATCTCTGTGAGAATTGCATCAACCTGAGCCTCCTTATCTTTCTTAATGATTGGCAGCGTGTCCCTGAGGCAAACCGGCAATAACACTGCAGGTCTGTACGACTCACTGAGCAGAAGATGCTGATTTCCTGACAGAAGGGTTAGTGGCGACCATCAGACTTTGTAAACACATAGCAAGCTCCTGATAAGATGTGTGTTGTATGTAAACGTAACTCTTAAATGTGACTATAGTTTAAGAAGCTTCCTGAAAGCCAACGGGGAGGAAATATTATATTTACGAGGAATTACAAAAGACGTTTGTGGGAAGAATGAACACAAGGAAACAAAGAGAGAAAATAGAAAAGTACAAAGAGAAATCTTTTCTCTTATACTTTCCGACAAGAATTATCTGTGCAGGTCACTTTTTCAGGCTGCTTGTCTCAACTTTACACATGAGGAAGTATCTAACACAGAGCTACTTAGGACGTACTCCATTTAACAAACACACCAGAGACCTATAAAGATGGATGAAGAGGTTACACAGCGGTAACTGGTGGTGTAGTTGAGGCACAGTAAATAAACTCATGACCTGACAAAATTCCTCCATGAAGTTGGTTTGTGTTTGCTTTTGTTTTATTATTATTATTTTGTGACACATTATCGCAGGTAAAAATCCCCACTAAGTCCTGTGTAAAATCTGAATGATCCGGAGAAAATCATTATTTCTTGGGGTCAAACTGAGTGCATGTTTTTGCAGACGTTTTAGTCACAGGTCCAGAATTTTAACTCATGACTAATAGATTTACCATGCAGTGCTAAAACCAGCATAATGTGACTGTATCTTTTTTAATTACAAAGAGGGTAGGCTAGTGCAACAGCTGTCGATGAAGTACGGTGGTATGCTAAGCCAGATGATTTCCACTGAAAATGAGCTGGGCTGAGTAAAGAGCCAAAACTTGAGTAGGGTGGGGAGGCTGAGGAGGGATGAAAACGATCCACGCCCCCAGGGCCTTCTGCTGCCATCCATGACTTATTCAGTCAGAGCAATTAACCAGCCCAGGATTTAACCACGGGAGTCACATTCTTCACTACAGAGAGAGGAAGAAAGAGACAGAGAGAGAGAGAGAGAGAGAGCACAAAACATCGCAACATGTCAAAACTAGACCTGCTTCAAACTGAAGGAGAGCAGTTAAAAGGGACAGTCAGTAACCTGCACTGCTGTCTTCTCTTTTATCAGAGTACAACTACTGCTCATTTTCCAAAAAATCCCAGGGTGGGGGATAATTTATCACATATATAAATACCATAACACTGCGGTGAACTTTGCATTAAACATGAAAGCAAGACGCCGTTAGTGCCGTTGTTTTAGTCAGTTATGATCATCACCAGGGTATATTTACATTTGGTAAAGTCATTTTTTTCAAACCGAAAACTCAAAGTATATTGTTGCATTTGTATTTTTACTAGTACAAAAAAAAGGATCTTGCCTTAATAAAAGTAGGCAGGCCGTCTTTTATCTGCTCAACGAGCTGAAGATGATCAAGCAGGATGTGTTGGGTTTTCTCTACAAACTATAAGGTCTTGACCTTTACTATAAAACGTGCCATGCGATGATGTTGTTTATTGATTTTATGTGAATGCAGGGGGATTGAACTGAATTGTTTCTGAATGAAAATCAACTTTGAGCAGAGAGGCTCCACACTGAGTTCTTTTATTTAATTAACTGTAGCTTGTCACTGTGCTTTTTTGCTTTTATAATGATTAGCGTAGTGGCAACATATCTTGAGAGGCAATTGAGCCACAATAATTGGGACTGAGGCCAAATGTGACATGAAGACAAGATATGATAATTGAGCAGATGGCACCACTGTCCAACAATGGACACTTTGGGAATGTCTTCCCTGAACATCACTGATATTGCTGCACTTTGTATGGTAGATGTTATATCTACAAAATGACCAAACTTCCTCTGAATTCACATAGTTGCTAATTATCGGGGCCTTTTACAATTTACTGTTGACAGTCGGGGCTCAGGTTATTCACAGAAGGAACAAAAGATTACTATTTCTGGTTTCGATCACCCTGTATTACACACTTAACAAATAAAGATTAAACAAACAAACTAGTTTCCAATGCATTAGTGTGCCAGGCAGTTTGCAACCTTGCCCAACTTCCAACTAAAACTGAAAGATAGCACGGTCAGTTGTGGGGGAAAAAAAGCTCCTCACGCTGGTTCTGAGAGAAAGATGATTGGTGGTGCACTCACCTGTCTCACACCTGTCATTCTTTTCTCTGACAAGGTCAACATTCAGCTCTGCAGGTACACAAGATATTCTATGTTACACTGCTGTCACAGTGCAGGTGAGAATTTGGTAATTACTGGATTTTATTATCACCATTTAACTGTAAATCAGATGAAGCTTGACAGAAACAGGGTGAATCAATTTCATCAGTGCTTTAGCTGCTGCTACAGATACCACAGCTGCCTAGAACAGATGGACCACACTGTTTGCCACTGATATGATAATGAGGTTACATAAATCATTTGAAAATAGTTTACTGACAGAATTCTATGCATCAATTACTTACTTTTTACTTATTTGCACTGAAAATCATCTGGGTTAAATGTTTCATAATGTAAGCCCTTTGCTATAACATAAAAATTCTCCCAAAAATTACATACAGACCAAAAGAGATTAGAAATAAGCTTTTCATTCAATATGGTGGTGTTTTAAGTAAAACTGATTTTTTTATTTTTTATTTTTTGTAAATGGTTGAACAAATATCAGCGTGTTGACATGATGACAGTGTTGACACTGATGAATCTATGGGCAGATCACTGCAGGCCAGCTTTGAAATGTCACTCTGAGTTGAATGTCTGACACACCTCATCTCTCTCTTTCTCTCTCTGAAGTCTGGTATAAAAAATGTGCAAATGTCAAAAACTACAGAAGTCATGCCATTTTAGGAATTTCATGCTAGGGTTTAAGCATTGGTCTTTGAGAAACTCTGAACACTGATGTGCCCTAATGGGTGAACAATTAAGGAAAATATGACTGAGCCAAAACCCACTGAATAACTGATACCTTTGTGGTGACTCACTGAGGACAGCCTGGTTTACACATGCTGCAAAGTTTGACCATCAAGACTGAAAAAATGGGAATTGTGGTTCTTACAAAGGCTGCTGGAGAAACTTGAAATTGCTATCTATACTGTGTTAATGGGTTACACAAATGTTGTTTTGTGAATGTGTCTAGTGCTTCAGCGTCATCGCAGCTTCACCTCTCTGTATGATTTCCCTGCTCGGCCTTATATCTCTTATGTCTCAGCTTTGCGCACGATCAAGGTGTCCGATTTCGACGAGGGTCTAGCGAATCCAGCTTTGTTTTTGAATTAATGTTTTATTATTTTTTAGGATTTTACTGGTATTCATCCACCAGATACACACACACTTCTTTCCACTGGGTTGTAGTATAGGAGAAAAAAAATGTAAACACTATCACCAGTAAATTAGCTTATTGCAAACTAGCAAGCTGCTCTTTTATTGAGACCGACAATCACTAATAACCCTCTTCCCTGAAGCGTGTTACTTTAGTTACTATCAGTGTTTGTATGTCAATACAAAATAAAAAAAGCAGTAAACAGCTGGTGAGTTGTGACCTGGGTTCAGCATATTGTTTGGAACCTGCAGGAAAACACCTTCACTATCCAGTCCTTATAAAGTTGTACAAGTATGTTACATATGCCCTGTTATGCCGCTCGGGTATGTGTGAAATGCTGAGTTGTGTAAACAACGTGCACAGAGAACACAAAGCCCCTGGCCAACACAGTGTGGTAACAGAGCACTTGCTGCCTCTGTCATGTTAGTGAGTTGAGGTCTGACTAAAAAAGTCCTCAGGATGTTAACGTCTCCTCTTCTTTATAAACCTATCGTTACTCTGGTCCTGGAAGCATGTAGTCCTGATGGCCCAATATATATCTAATTCAATTCAAAGGAGACACAGGGGTTGGACCCCAAAGTCTGTGTATGTATGTGTTACTGCTGTTACCGGTCGTTTTATAACTTGCTTTCACTGTCTTTTGGTGGCTTTTGGTGTTTGTAATATTATTTGTTATTCGTTTTTAAGTGAACTAACCACTTTTTAAGCATCCAAACTTACTGTGCACTTTCTAAAGCACGGCTGTTCCCACCACCAATGAGTAAGACTCATTAATATATATTTCTCATTACTCCAGATAAGAAGCTCAAGTGTATCACGGTGTAACATAATACGCTAATGATGGGTGTGATGGGAATGGCACTCTTACCCGAAGCAAAGGGCACATGTGTGTTGTAAAGACAGATCCTCAGGCACATACATAAAGGAATACAGTACAAGTAGCATTGGTGCTAAAACAAAAGTTATTTGCAGATGCAAATGATGATGAGAACATCATTAGAGCCCAGTCTGCAAACTGGAATAGATCCAAGATTGTGTCACTAAAATGAATAAATCTGAGGCTTGTTTGACTGAGAGCAATTGTTGGTGCCAAGCAATACGAGTGTAACAGGTTATATTTTGAAAGTATGGGGGGAGTTAATTAAAGGTGTGAGACAGAGACAGGACGTTGAGAGGTGGTGCTGTCAGATAGCTGACAGGTAATTGCAGCACAGTTTTTCAGACACTTGGACATTTGAGAAGTGGAATTGAATTCAACTCATTAACACGCAAGCTTAATAGGGATTTTTAGGGCAGAGATCATGAGCTGCTCAGACTAGTTCTGAAGTTGGGAGGCTGTCACTCTTCCTTTTGTGGAGAGGTGTGGATTTATGTATTACTATTTTATATTGTCATTCAATTATTGTCATGCATTATTGTATGATTATTGTGTGTATGTAATGTATGTGTATACTTTCAGTTTTCTTTCGTGTCTCGTCTTCTTCGGCACACTTTACATTTTTTTTTTTTTTTGAAAAAAGAAAAGCGGCATGTTGCAGCCAAGTGGCAATAACCAAAAATAATAAATGAATAAAAATAGAAAGTTTCAATGGATGTAGCCTGAAGGTTAGAGAAGTCAGAGAACTAAAATTGCTGGCTGAAATCCCTAAACTGCTTGAGGAAATATGGTTAAAAACACTGACAGAACTAATGGCAACCCTTCACCACAGTGCGGATAAACATTTTTAATGCATGTTTTTGTCTTTCTTCTGCAACTTCTCCAGTTTGAGTTTAAGTTTTTTGTGTTTAAAAGTACACTGTACCACACCTTCTTATCACCTGATGCTTTTGCTATGCACCAACGCATGTATTTATTTTACAAAAGCACATGCTCAGTCACATCTGCGCATCAATCTACATGAATAGATAATGTGATTTACAGTCACAGCAGTTCCTCATTCCTACTGTAAACTACTGTACTTGTTGACATATTTCGCAGAAGACATAATTGAAGACCAATACAATGTAAACTTCCAAGAATCACTGCATTTTTTTTTCATTTTATAATTTTTCAGGCTGAACATTTTACACAGGTGGTTGTAAATTTTACTTGAATCCTGGAATTACAGCCATGAAACACATAGTCAAAATGAGTTAAGTTCCAACTGTTTTAGTACTTTCATTAATGAAAATATGATTTTATTGTTAGGAACTTGGCCAGGTTTATTTGATCTTTTGACACCAAAAAAACAATCTTCTGACAGCTCCATGGCTTCATACTCTTCATCAGCCAATTTTCGAACCCCTATCTTTTTCCCACATATTCTCCACCTACCGCCTCAAACCCTCAGGGACTCTTTGCTTTTGCTGCGTTAGTATGAAAATTTGGCCTATGTGTTTCCAATAAATCTTCTACAGTAATGATGCCTTAGCCAGGTGATTCATGAGCACTCTGACAGCTTGAATTGCCGGTGTGAATCTTTGGCACGGCATGAGTCAGCCCCGAGCCGCCCCATCTGCCTCCAGGCACGTAGGGTGGAGAGGAGGGAGGAGGAGCCGGGGCAGGAGCTGCAGGTTTAACCCTGTCACCTGAAGTCTGATATCTGACCTGTTGCACTGCACATCGGAGGCACAGGGAAATTATGTGTGTGATTTGAAAAGGGAAGTATGTAGAAACATAATGCATGTAGTATATTAAATATGTCTCCAAATAAATAAAAAAATAATATGGCTGTCATGAATTTGTTTAAATTTTACTGAAAAATAATTGCTGTTTTTGTTGGGAATGGGGTGGTTTTTATAATAATAATTGCCAATATGAAGGTACTTAACACCTAACATGAGGTTTACAGTACCTTAACTTACTGTTCTGGCTCATTTTCACTGCTCTCGTCAGTCTGGTATCAAGCCACCTAGGCAGCCCTGTGTTCCCTTGTGTACCCTGGCGTACCATTGATGGTTACCAAATGTGTCTGTCCTCATACCAGATTGTTTTTCTTTTTATGTCCGTGTTTACTCGTTAGCACCATTCCTGTTTTTTTTCCTGGAACTGTTGTGGGAGGATAAGACATTCGGCAGGAATGCAAGCAGAGCATAAAATGGGATAAAAACCGGACGATCTGGTCATCAAAAATTAAACATATTTCAGAATGCCACTGTAGGTTAAAAAACTCCACAGGCTACCATTTAATGTCTAATGAGTCTAAATCGAATTTAATCCAAAAAATTCCTGTTATACTTGTCTGCACAACACACTGTAAACTCACTCTAAATACATTTTCAATAACAGAAATATCGTTGTACTTTTTAAACCTAAGACTGCTAGTTTTTACTGGATGAATTTATAAGCATTTGTTGTTCTGACTTGAATAAATCAACACTCAACTGATTATTTTAAGACTGTAAAGAAACAAAATTAGATTTTTCAGCATACATTATTTAAGACTTAATAACAATAATAAGAATGTTGAAGACAATAAAGGATAGGATTTAATTAAGCAGCTATCCCTAGACATCTGGAATTTAATAAAGCTAGTAGGAGGAAGCTCCGATTCAGATTTTGGGGTTATGACAGCTGCAGCTTTAGGTTCTTTTTTTTGAACAAAGAACTAACTCTTTAATCTGAAAACTTCATTTTGCTGTTGACTTTCAGTAAAAACTGCTCTTGTTAACTTGATTCGTCTAATGCATCTAATTAAGGTTTTGTGTTAAAACAAGTGAATCGGTTTAGTTTCACCTCTGTAAAAAATTCAAATGGCTGAAGGCATCAGGTTTCCATGCAATTTTCTAGTAAAGTCAAATTCCGGTAAAGGGTTTACTTTGCAAAGAATGCTTTATAAAAATATTTAGTAATAATATTATTTTACTAAACTCTTATAGCAAATGTACTTAACCACTAAGTCACACCTCCCTACTACTGTTTCTGTGGCTCCTTCTTCATCCTGCACAAATGAAACAATGTGTCACAAAGAAATGGGGTTTCACGCTTGGCTGGCCTGAACCTTTGTTTACATGTAATAAATTGATGTGAAAATCATAGTCAGATGAACTCTGGACATTTGGAAATCATTAGAGCAAACACTTCCAACGAGATGGCTTTACAACCTCGTAAGTGTCTCTTGGTTTCACATTTAATGACCCCTGCTGTGTAAATCAGTCTTTGGCCTGTTCCAGAAGGGTTTTTGTGGAAAGAGTGGCAGAGACTGAACATATAATGTGTCAGAGGCCTAGCAGGAGTCTGGTCAAATTATTTAGTGTACAGAAGAAACACGGGCTGGAGTAAAACAGCTTCATTTGGTAAAAATAATCCGGTGTGTGTAGTGAAAAACAAGACAGGAAGAAGGAAGGTCGTCATGTCGTTTTTATAGACTGACATAGTAAACAGGACTTACAGGAAGTTTTAATCAAACCTCTTTTTTATGCCATCACAGCTGCCTGTCTTTAACTTTTGTTTATGAAGTGTTTGACAAAGCTGGTGCTGTGTGATGCTGTGAATTTAGTATAATGTTGAGGGAAACACACAGATACACTACATAACTACTACTAAATGTAAGATTAGTGAGTTAAATAGGACATTTCAATAAAGCCTGAATAACATTATTATTATTATTATTATTATTATTATTATTATTATTATTATTATTATTATTATTATTATTATTATTATTATTATTATTATTAGCTGTGCAGTGCCGGTCCAAGCCCGGTAGAAATTGGGGAGGATTGCGTCAGGAAGGGCATCCGGCGTAAAAACTGTGCCAAATCAACATGCGGACAATGATCTGCTGCTGCGACCCTGAACTCACAGGATAAACCAAAAGAACAAAAATAATAATAATAATTATTATTATTATTATATATTTTTTCTTCTTCTTCTTTTTCTTCTTCTTCTTCTTCTTATTGTTATTATCAGTGAGGCGAGTGATGCAGTGCTGGTCCCAAGCCTGTTAGATGTTGGGGAGGGTTTCATCAGGAAAGGCAGCAGGCATAAAAACTGTGTGATAAATCAACATGCAGAGAAATGATCTGCCGTGGTGACCCTGAACTCACGGAATAAGCCGAAAGGACAAACAATAAATATTATTATTACGAATATATAATATTTTTATTAATATAGATCTATTCTCATGAAGAAACTTTTGTTGAGCAGTTGAAGAAAGATAGTGGCACTACTGCAGGAGTTTCAGTGTCTTGTCTAGAGACATTTCAGCATATGGTCAGAAGGAACCGGGGAATCAAACCACCGATACAGGAGTTCACAGACAACTGCTATACCAACCGAGGCACAGCTACAGTGTGAAAAGTCATTCTGAAAAATAAAACAAAGTACTAATATGTGTAAAAATATGTGCTTTGCTGATCATCAGTTTTACTGTGTAAAACAAACAAGATGTGACAGAACAACTTAGCTCAGCTAAATGTAAAGTACTACAGTACTAAGCATAAAATGGGAAAACGTCCCAGTCAATGCAGTGTTTGCATTTAAAAGAACGCAATTGTGGGCTTCAGGAACTGAAGGAGCTGAATTTGTGACAGAAGAACAAAAAGACTCTTATTGTTAAATCCACCATTTCCCCTTCATATTTTTCCAATTACCGGTTGTTCCAAAGGATTTCAGGCTCATACTAAAAACATGTTTCCAGTAAAAAGCTACCTCTACCCCCTGTGCCCCCTTCACTGCCATTCAGTATTCCTGTTGCATCTGTGTTTGTGTGTTTGCCTTCTCATCTCCCTTGCTCTCTTTGACCCCCAACTACCTAAAATGTACTCACAACATCATTTGGTACTTCAATCCCCCCAGGGTTTATGCAGCCTATGTTCCCAGGGAGTAACAGACTTAATGGGGACAAACTGGAGCAAATGTCAGATGAACTCTGCAGGCGAGCCATCCGATGTGCAGATTGGCACAAATGAATGAAGATAAAAAATTCTGAAGATTTACAAAACTATAGCAATAGTTCAAAAACATGGCTTCAAGAAATTATGCCACCATGACAGCTGCCGCTGACAAAAATCTGTACACTTTTGTATGTCTCATAAGACGAGGACACACAGTACATAAATGGCATGGTAGCAAATAGTTTTATTAAAGCTGATCACAGCACAGCGAGTGTGGCATAGAAGGACTCAGATTGCTCAGATTAGCCAGAAGCTAATGGGCTAATGTAGTCAGAACTTTAATAACCATATTAATGGCTTAAATTTCCCCAAAATAAAGTGAAAGTTCAAATTCAATCCTGTGTTACTCGTTGGGAATGACAAGCTATAAAAATGACTCGCAGTGTTGGCTTCTGATTCTTCACACTGCCAATAAATCTCGAGCGGGCACATGTACAAACTAAGAACTTTATTGTACATTTTTATAGTCCCTGAGATTGACTTATTCACCCTCTATAAAACAGCATCTGCCCTGCATGACAGTCAATCTCGATGACATTCAACTGCTGCCAAGCCTTTCAGTCATCTGCACTCATGCCTCTGGATCTGTTGTTGATCCTGACTGCATGATGCCATAATCAAACTTATAAATATAGTACTGGAGTCAAGAGGAAACCACTAAAAAATGCATACACACTCAGTGCAATGTGTGTTCCTCTCCTTCTGGTCCTTTAATCTGCAGCAACTTTAGAGGCAGCGAAGCCACAGAGAGAGACAGCTAGGGACAGAGCGAGCTAGTGAGGGGAATGACAGAAACCACAACCACCACAGAACTGTCAAAAAGCTGGGAGTCTTGTCCAACATTTAACCATCAGAGCTCTACTCAGAGACTAAATGGGGTGACAGTTGAAAGGAAGCTGGGGTGGTGAATTGTGAGTCATGGCTCTTTGTTTCTGACTCCCAGGAGTTAAGCAGACACATTGCACATTAGAGGAGAACAAGGCTTTTTTCGGCTGAATTTGTTTCCCCACTTGGGATGGAGTCTGGCAGCGTGCGGGAAGATTGAGACTCAACAGAACTGAAAGTGTCAGATTGGCAGGAACGTGACAAATGAGGAACATATTTTTGCGGGGAAGCAAAGGCTCTTATCAAATCTTACAATACCCGAATACAAAAGCTTTTGTTTGTTTGACTTAAAAAAAAAATGGTTTGCTGATATTAGTGTTGTAATGTCAAGCTTCAAAATGCCAAATTTAAATAACAAGACTATATTTTTCCCAAATCTCTAAGAGCCACAATGATTGATATGAAAATGAATCTACTTCTAACATATTCCACTCGAAGCTCATCTTTCTCATCTTACAATGCAAATGCAGATGCATATGATATTTTTTTTTCCTTTTCCCCTCATCTTTAACTGCAAGGAACACCTTACTGCTGATGCAATCAAAAACGTTACATCAGAGAACTGTGCCTTCATAGAGTTTGTTATAAAACTAACACTTACAGTATTAATAGTAACATTACAGATATTATTTGAGACATTCTCCTTTCTATTGTGGTTTTAATACAGTTACTTATGCCTGTCAACAAGATTTGACCACTAATAAAATCATTGTCATTTTATCCGGAAGTGCTGTCTGGAATCAGATTCTCCTGCCTTAGGCCAAAAACATGACCTGTGACACCTGAGCTCTCATCTTTGCTAGTCACATATCACCTTCCTTGTCACCATAAACATTTAAATCCCCCTGGCGATAGCCCCGACAGCACCACAAGTCATTTTGTAAAAAAGGGGATCATAGGAGGATGTTCTCATAACGGGGTGGAGGGCTTGTGTTTGATCTCTTTGTTCCGGAAAAACACTGATCGAAAAATAAATTCATTCCATGACGGCTGAGTAAAATAGAAAGACACAAAGAGTCTGTAGAATGCGCTTAACCATTTCATTATGACAGAACATAATGCATGTACAAGCTCTGAAGTTCCAGGGACAGCGGTTTGACTCTGAGACCACCCAGGCTGCAAAATATGCTACTCTATAACATGCATGTAGGCTACAGTATAGCATAGTAGTGGAACTGTAATGTGAGTTCTGTCTTCCTAAATATTGTTTCTATATAAAAGTGTGGATTTTGTCACCATATGTAAATAAAAATTATCATGCTACAATGATTCATTTTGTCTGTGACCCTCCAGTCATAACCCTCCATCTTGTGAGATTATCTATAGAGCTTTTTCATTTCATGTTCTTCTGTGCATACACTGCATAAATGGACAATTTTGACAACATTATTTTCCTGGACAGATGGTCTCTCTCTCTCTCTCTCACACACACACACACACACACACACACACTCACACACACACACACACGCACACACACACACACACACACACACACGACAAAACCCTGACAATGTGGTTTTAAACATTCCAGTTAAAATGTAAACTGTGTTCGCAAGCAAAATGCTTGTTTGTGACCACAAGAGAAACATGTGTACACATGATGTTTGCAAGCATGTATGCACACACACACACACACACACACACACACACACACACACACACAGACATATTGCATACATGAACAAATAGTAATATGTTTAAAGTGCAGAAGAGGTTTAGACAAAGAATGCTGTGGCTGCCATATTTCATTGAAGTTCCACTTGTTGTAATTTGACAAATCGTTCCACCTATAGTAAACACTGCTCTCAACTGTTCCCTCCAAATGAGGACTCCGCACAGCACAACCAGATCTTACATCCCATGTTGAACTTTGTTCTTCGCTGTTGTTCTTTCTTCCTTGCATGGTCTCAATTTATGTTTTTTTTTTTTCTCAGAGCACACATCACAATTACACTGACATAAAAAGCTAAATTCTTAATTCATACTATTTTACCCATGATGATCAGCCACATTTCCAGCCCAACAAGTCCTCCAAACAGACCATCTGTGAGTCTCATCTGTGAGTGTCTTCTTTGAGGGAATGGAGGAAATTGAAATCCTTTAAACTGACAGCATGGGCATCATTATATCATGTAAACAGCCTGGCATCAAAGGATCCACCATCATGCACTCTTGTGGTTCAGCCATGGTTTCAGCATTGAGAGCAGGTTAGTGACTCTGCTTTTTTACTGCTCTTGCACTGTATCGACCACACTGGAATATTTTCCATACTGTGTTACAGCAATTTCAGTAAGAGTCAGTTTTTTGTTTGAGACTTTTATCAAGTGTGTACCAACATTTGAGAACCACACTAATTAAAATCAGTGATTTGATAGTATCATCTTTTAGTAATACCTACAGTAGGCTACACCATGTCATAATTTTAAATGTCCAAAGAGAATAGTTTCCAAAAAGGTGGAGCAGATTAATTTACAGCAATGGTACAGTTCACACAATATACAGTAACTTCATGATAAAACGTATACTTTAATGATAATACAAGACCAATTTGTCAAAGCCAAAGTATTCTTTGCTACTATTAAATGCATTAATAACTACTCATTTAGTTTCTATATTTTTTACTATAATTATGTTCGTTCATTAGCTTTTTTGACAATAGTTATCGTGATGTGTTTTCACTATTGTATGATGTTGAAACACTGTTATTAGTGCTTTGATCACATTTATTTTTGTGCTGGAATATCTTAACGCTACATTAATGCCTTTCAAGTTGTGTTTACACAAATTACACATGCTTTGTTGTCACATCCAAGACAGTAAAACTCGTTACACACTGTTAACTGACTGAAAATACTCGGCATAAATTGCAAATAGAACCCAAGAGAACCATTCATAACTTACAGAACCAGAAGAAATAATGTTTTTACTACTTTCCCTTTCAGACTTTGCTCTTGAGGGAAAACAGTAGACATAAACACTGCCAAGATTTTACAAGGCCCAGGGTGTGTTATCAGGGCCACACTTTCACGAGGAGCTCAGAAAATGTAGAAAGATTGGAGCCTTGACTTATTATATTGTTAGAGGCAATTTCAAGTGACAACAGGTAGGTGGGAGGACAGACACAGCAAATATGAACAATACTTCTCTACTGAACCTCAGAGAGATATATATAAAAACATACCAGTGAATATCTGAGTTCAAAGCCATGGTGCCCTTACACATTCCCAGAAACAGAAACACAGTGTTTGATGTGTGTAAAAAAAAATCAGACCAGAAAAAGATGAAAACCAACTCAGAGATGATGGCTTGAGTGTAGCATTATTTTTGCTTCCAGAAACAGTGTGTGATCTCTCTGAGTGTAAATGTGACTTGGTTTGGCCAGAGGCTTATAACAATCCCCTTACCGTCTTTAGTCTGACAAGCTGCAACTGCAGGGCATATTACAGTCTCCAGGTGAGAGCCAGATGGATGTAAAGCAATGCCCCATCTCTGCCTCCGGCTCCAGGCTTGATTGCAGTCATGACGAACTGACCTGGCAGAGACAAAACAAAGCAAATGGAAATATTGTTGGGTGGACAATTTACAGCACCTTTCTCTTCCCCTATCACACTGAGGGCACTTTGAATGAAAAGCTCTTAAGTGAGAGGAAATTCTGCTTTTCGAAACTTGAGCATGTAATGTAATGTAAGTTAATTTCAGTTACATAGCCATGTAATATGGACCCGCATGAGTCCACAAATCAGCCACACCTCTAATAATCTTACTAATTAAGGTCAAGTCAACCTTTTGTAAATAAACATTAGATTTCTAAATCATATGGGTGAACCAAGTAGGTGTATTTACAAAATAAAAACCATACAAGCTCACCAACAGACCTCATGAGCAAAAGTGTATTGATTAGTAAAGGTTTAAATACATCAGCAGGAAGCCGTTATGCAGGGAAACCAATAAAATACTAAAATTAAAAAGGAACACAAAAACTACAGTTCTCTTACACATTTTTACGAAGAAAGTAAAAGTGCACCACAATTACAAAACAAAATACACACACACAGTAAATAAAACTAGATAGACACGTAGACAGACAGATATCTGTTTGTGGTCTCACACACATGCAGCTGGCAGTGATTTTATGGCTGCACTATTGAAGAAGCACATAAACAACGGCAGAGTTTCTGTTTGCGATTTTGACTTTGTCTCCATATACTGTGTCTGTTGTGTCTGCTGCCCAGAAGTCTTCATCAAGATGCAGGTGAGCTTTTGCAATAGTTTGAGCTAATGGTAGACAGCGACATCTAGTGGCCGGTACAGTAATACAGTTTATGAAGTCAATGCTAGTCAAACTCTTTCCTCATACATGAAATGCCATTATAATTTATTTATTTACTACTTCACATGCCCCTGCAGCTGTGAAGCAAATGGAGAACAGAATATGTATGGGACACATTTAACAAGCCTAATTTCAACAGCAAATCATGGAATATGGAAATACTGGGAGGAACTAAAAAGAATATACAGTACGTCCTAACTGTTGAAATACTGTAATGATGATGGAAAATACCATAAGACTACGAGATAATGACATTGATGTAATAATGATACTTGACCACTTGATGGTAGCATTGTTATGGTGTCTGAGTTCAAGAGAACCTCTGCACAAAACAAAAAAATCCTATATTATAACAGTTTGTGTCAACAATTTGATAATGTCAGGTCATATAAACAGCATCAATCAGACTCAGTTTAGCATTTGTTATTCCTTGGTTTTTACTGTGCAATTTTTATCTTGAGCCACAATGTCATTCAGCAACCACAACAAAACAAAGTTTTACATTTTTGTCCCACTCAAGCTGTGGGAGTTGTGTATTCGTCTGTGCATGAATGTCTGCACTTACACTCACGCAGACACCCACACCGAGCCACACAGCTACTCTAACTCATAGAAGACCCACATTAAAAGCCCTTAATTAAAGCACACTTTAAGAAGTGTGAGGACAAATATTTGTATGGCTATTTTTCATTTTCAAAGCACCAACACCTGCGCCCAGATGGTGGTTTTTTTTTCTTTTTTTTTACCATCTGTGAGAGTAAAGTGTAAAAAGATGATCGATACGAGTGGCTACAACACTTCCCTGCCTCCAGATGGCACGATCGTTAAGTTCTCTGAAGACTGTTGTCTGGAGTCCAATCCTTTCAGCTCCAAATGTTGAGTAGAGAAAATATCATGTATATGCCTAGGCGAGCTTATAACGTTTCGCTTTCTGTACACATGTGAGAAAAGGAGAAGATGTTGTGCATATTCAAGAGCCTCTTGGGGTTGAGAAGACATATCACCAGCCTATATTCCACAACCTAAATTTGGGAACGTCTGCAGACCAGTTTAGCGTACATGGATTTTCAGATGGTTTGCACCATATGTCACAATCTGTACAACACAGCTGAGGCTACTGATTGTGTGATCGGGTTAGTGCCACAGTGTGATGCTTGGCTGTGACATATACGTGTTGATCATGAAATTGCTTGTAAAGTATCATTGTTTTGGAGGGAAACATTTGTTTTAGGTTCATGTGTCTGACTGCATTCATTTTCTGCGATATGACTAAATTGTTCAGTACTTTGAAAAAGGGAAGTTGTGTTTTTAGAAACTGGTGGACTTTGTGCAGTCACACATTTCAGTAGGTTAACTGCACTAAGAATAATGATGCAGCACTATTTGTGTGTATATCTGTGGAGCTCAGTGTGTGTGCTGGCTTGCCCCATGCCAGTGTGTGTCCTGGATACTACTGTATATATGCCTGCATGTGTCTCTTGAGTATTTTTCACCTGTTAGAAAAGCAAATCTGAAATAACTCACAAAAAAGAATACAAATAAATCCATATGCCACAAAGCAATCTCAGGTGAATCACACATGTTTATAAAGCTGTATCACTCCATTTTTTAAGGACCATTTTAACATCTGTCTTGGACAATTGAAATCAATTGCTCATCTGGACGGAACAGGTTGGCTTCGATACAACACAACTGCGACACAAGAAAGAAAGAAAGAATAAAACAAACCCTTTCAAAGAAAACATTTCGTCTTGATTTTGTGTTTTTTACCTTCTGAGGATTGTAATGCAGGTTTTGACTTGGAAAGTGTTTCAAGTTTTCTCTCCTGTCAAGACAACAGCCAAACTCTCAGGGAGAACTGTCATTTCCAAACGGTAACACAAGCCAGGGAGACTGGCAAACGAACAGGTGGGGTTGTCATATGTTTGTGAAGGAGCCTGCTAAATATTCTCTACAATTAACAAACAGCTCAGACATTTTCCTCTTAGCACTCGTCTCTCTCTCCTCCCGCAGTCGTTGCTCGCTCCATTTGGGAGAGACACATGACTTGTTACATGTCTCTCCAGCTCTGCTGAGAAATGGCAGATTGAAACACATTTAGCAGGTAGAGCTGAAAGACTGATGGCAGGCTACCAATGACTGTGCTGGCTGATGGAGAAACTGAAGCGGCTGCAAAATGTTCCGCAGCTATCATTATGATCCTGATTTGAAACATTTAAAAGCTGCTTTCTCGGCTGAAGTCAGCGTTGTGATAACAGGTGACTGAGAGACATGCAACTGGTTCCGTGCAACAGTGTGCCAATTAAGTCTGTAGATTCCCTTGGGAATATATTATAGATACAGAATTCATAATCGGGGAGTTCAACAATGGCACCTCATGTAGCTAGCAACATTTTCAGCTTTGAGAGACTGTGGACTAGTGTGCAATTAACCTGCTGTAAGTACTGCAATGTACTGTGAGTACTGTGACAACATTAGTGAGGAGAGAGAGTCTACTGGGTACTTAAACAGGTAGCTCACTAGAGCGGAAGCACTGACTTTAGTCGTACAGCGTGAAACAAAAAGAGACAGTTAATTAGCTGGTTTATGCGGGCCATTAATGCTGTATCAACATTTTGTGAGGATTTGAAGAAAAGACAGGGCTACTACCTAGTTAGGTGGCTCATTGGGCTTCGCTCTTAATGAGGACTTACCAGAATAGCTCAAGCCTATGGGGGCAACTCCAAGTCAAGTCCCAAGGCACTGAGAGCCAGTCTTCCAGGTCAAGTTCGAGTGCTTTCACAAATCTTTTTAAGTCAAATCTTTACGGAGTCAAGCCACCAGTCAGTTAGGTCTCAGAGTACAATTAAACACAATCAAGATCTATGTCAAATTTGGATTTAACCTGATGCAATAATTGCAAAACTTTAAATTTGTGCTGCAGTCAAATCAATCAATTAAAAACTGCTGGGTTGTTGATCTCTTCACTGGCCCCCACTACTGTCGGTGCTCTGTTTGACGTTTATTGTTTTGAGGCTCAGACGCTGAAAGATGACAAGAGGCAATATGTTCATGTGCAGATGGGCAAGATGTTAAATAAATAAACAAATGCATAAATTTCAATTCGATGTGACATCAGTTACATAGCCCGAGATCAGATCTGAACTACAAATGCAAGTAGCCCAGACCGTGCGTGAAATAAATCTGATTTGGGCTGTGAAAAAAAAAATCTGATCTGAGACACAGACAAATTCACACATACAAATACTTAAAAAGAAAACACATTATATTTCAACTTTATAAAATTGCACAAAGCAAAGTCCTAAGATGTGTTTCTCATTTTTTTTAGGGAAACATTTATGCACTCCTGTAAGCATGACCCACATCTTGAAATTAGCTTTCTGTTATTCTGCTCACTGGCATTTGGTGGCAGTGGGGTGCCAATAATCATAGTAAGGGCAAAGACTGCTAGTCAGTAAACATGGAGGTAAATAACGTTTAATTGGTTGGGTTTGCAATTGTTAATGACTTTGATGGTATACACAATTTGTTTTGACGAGAAACTATGTATATCCAAAGCACCTTTAAAGAGTTGAAGACCGGGCTAAAAAGCTGAAAAGTCTTTTTTTTCTGTGCGCAATTTGAAAGTGCATTGTGGTACTTGAGAGTTACTTATTTTCAGTGTATCTCAAAAACAGTTTTCTTTGTATATTCCTCAGGCCTAAACATCTTGAATTCTTAAAATATTTGCAAGTCTAATTTTAATCATTTCTGTTTTTCTACAACCATTTTAGTCATTACATCACATCTGATTTATCGTTCCACTGACATCAATGCAATCACAATTTCTCACATCATTATTTGTGAACAAATTACGTTCCTCTGTTTTTCCTGTAACACTGTAAGACAAATTGTCAACCACTACAGCACAAGCTATTAATAAGTTGAAACCATTATGATTATAAGTAAGCAATAAATAATTTCATTTTAACTGCAGCTCTCATGAAATAAAACTACAAGTGTTTTCTTATGGAAATGTAACATGGTTTAATCCATTAAACTCACTTGTGTTTTTTTCTGTAGTACTCTCTGCTACTGGTATTACAGACATGTCTGCACTCACTGCGGCCACAAACTAACATACTAATAATGTCTATACACACCGAGTAAGTGACATGACATATTGTCAATGTTAGAAACCTCAGTGGGGTTTTGAATCTTTCTGAGATTTTACCTAGAACGCAACCCTGGAGTTAGGTTAATTTGAAGGGCACATTGTAAAATGACACAAAGTTTGCATCCATAAAGGAATAAGCCGTTCTCCGGGTGTTTTAAAAGTGATTTCACAGTCTGAGCATTCAGTGGGTATATGAAGTGCATATATTATCTGTGTGGGCAGAGATGTAAATGTTAAGTTATGCAGGAGCCCCTGGAAATGCTTGTACATCTCAGCTGTATAGGTTTTAATCCTAACTTCATGTCGCGCAGGCAAACTTCCTGTTCCTTCTTTATGTTTGTGAAAGGAGTGAAGTAGGAGTACGGGAAATGTGTGGGCTACCATGCTTGTTTCTGGAGAAACACCTGCCATGATGTAAGCAGGGTGAAGGACAGTGTGGCCGGCCTGATAAATAGGGACAGGGTGGGACGATGAAATGTTCAATGAAAGATGTGATGGCTAGAAGAATAATGCAGGAGGTAAAAAAAAAATCTTCACAGGCTCCTTCTTTCGCTCTTTTGTCTTTCACACAAGCTCATACACACAAACACATTTCAATCAAGGAGAGACATGACAGCAGATCAGTGTGAGCATTCTCAACCTCATAAATGGAAATGACTCATCTGTCATTCATCTATCCTAGGTGGCATTTCTCTTTCTTTCACTCAGGGGGGAATGAACTCCATTTGGCCAGTCTCAGATAGCTCACAGTCCAATAGCCTGGCGCCTGGAGAATATATTTTGTCTCTGTGATAAGGCGCAATTCCATTCTTTGTTTTTTTGTGACAGCTCTGGTTTTGTTTTTGACATTTATGTCTGATACAATGTTCCTAAATGGTTTCTTATTATCTTTTCTATTTTTAACAGACAACACTACACCCTTCTAATTGATATGTCCAGAGGAGTGATAGTCTGGGCCCTTAAAAACAAATCCTCTAAGTGAAACAGATAAAAAATGCACACATCTATTTTCTGTTCCCCCACCCCCACCCCCCTTTTGCTGAATGTCTGCCTAGCTGTCCGATGGCAACTAAAGAACTCTTGTAGCCCATAGCTTATTCATGCACTCTAACACCTCAGAAAGCTGTATAAGAATAACAGATTGGATTCTCCTTGACTCAGATATAATGTAGCCTTACAGCCTAAAAGCTGCAGCTTTGGCTGCTACTCCAACATTCCCCAACCTCTTGCTAGAAACGAGAATCAATTATCTGTCTGAAACTCTGTTGCCTTTGCCCCTACCTGGCTGTTAGACCCTATTTGGTAATGTAGATAGCAAGAGATCATATTGCTGAAAAGTTTAAGAAGTGAGAGATCCCCCCAGCCTGATTTCATTGAGCTGTGTCCCTTGATGCTATTCAGTACTTTGGGAGGGTCGGCACAGTGCCATTGTTCCATGAATGAGGAAGTTAACCGACATTGCCAGGTCCTGATGGGGATTGTTATTTCAAATCTCTGCTAAACTGAGGATTGGGAATTCTGCTATCTGGTTTCCCCCTCTTTGTGATGTGATAAGCCTCATCATTGGGGCTTCTTACAGAGTAATTTGAAAGGGAAATTCATGTTAGAGAGACAGGGAGTCCTCTGCACCAGCCCATTGTGACAGCTTCTTGAGTAACAGTGTCTGCAATGCCTTTCATGGTGTGTTATTTTGGCATAGTTTCTCACTTCTCACTAGAGACACGAACTGATAATGCCACTTAGACAGGGGACTGCTGAGACTCCTCACTAAGTTGTAAAATTTGAACAGGTTTGCAAGTCTGAAAACAAAAGTGATTTTGAAGTGAAGGAAAACCGAAGCCCCTGAGTGAAGATGCCTCAGTATTCACAAGTAAACTGGATGCAGCTGGAATTCTTAATGCTCACACTGTACAGAGAAAATGGGCACTAGGCCAAGCATACTTCAAACCAAAAATTTAACATAGACTATAGCTTAGTGTTTATCAAAGCCAGACCATATTTTCTGAATTTAAGAAAATGTATCTTTACTATTCGAGGTTTTACCAATTGGTTGTCAGCACAGATGCAAAAAGAAGGTCACATTTTAACACAAAACCAATTTTGCATATTGAATAACAGCACATGCACATTTTGTTCTTCAAACCTTTCAAGCAATTAACTAAATGACATTACTGTCTAAAACATGCTTGTATTCCTGCGTAGCTATAGGGTGGAGCTGCACAGGTGAAATCCATGTCCTCACTTAGTGTGTGATATGGAGTTATAAATATTGTAAATGCAGCTGTAATAATTCAAAATTAATGCTTCAGCAGACTGAATATTTAAGTCCAGGTCTATAATTTATTAACATATTCATTGTGTGGTTGACAACAAGGATACAGTCCGAATGGACTGAAAGCAACATAAACAGCACAGCCATCCTATTTTCCAACGACGGTGAAATTACTCTATCAGAATAATTTAAAAGATGCAATAATCAAATAATAAATAGCCCACACTGTGTCTATACCTTGGAAAAATCAGCCATGATGGAATTTCTAACCAGTACATACAAGTCTAGAACATATTATTAAATTAAAGGCTAAAAGTTCTATATGTAAGATGAGGCTCCATCTCTGTGATTGACAAATGACTAAGGTGAGATGAAAAAGATACATAATAAGGCTGAGATGCAGAACAAAGACCCTTTAGGCAATTTGCTAAAATATTAAGTAGCTTGTGAGAGAATCAGTGAAGAGATAGTAGTATTAAAAAACCGAGACAGAAAAAAACGCTATCCTGAATTCAGCAAGGGGACATTTTGGAGGGTGAGCTGATACACTAAAGAGTAGTCTGCCATCATAACATGTCAGCCTGTATGAATTCTCTTTCTCTCTTTTTTTTTTGACAGATAAGTAACAGCAGAGACTATAATGCATGCAGACAAATTTTGATGTGTATAATTACTGTAAACATTTTTTATTTAACAGCAAATTCATTAATAAAACTCCTGTGATAGTTGTTGTGGATTCTCTTAAGATATTCATATGGGATATAAGCGGTAATTACAGCAATACTTCAAAACTGATTAAAATATGTTGAGAGAAGAGAAGAGAAGAGAAGTTTTGGGAAATGGCTTTGTGCTTAAATTAAAGATGTCTGACACGTTGTCCGTGGACACACACAAAAAACACACGTGCGCACACGCATGCACACACACGCACACACACACACACACACACACACACAGCCCTCTTTTGATTCACAGAAGAGGAGCCAGTTGAAGAAAGAGGAGACAACAGCTTAGAACAAATGCCGGAAAAATAAAAGGATAATGGCAATGTGATACAATCAGTGGCTTTATCAAGGCACTTTGAAATATTCAGAAGGTTGTGAGAGAATGAGGGGGGAGTAAAGGGAAAGAGAAAGGGAGGTCAACCACATAAATGCAGCATTAAGCAATTGAAAGAGCCGTGTGATGATTTCTCTGGTGTGAACGCATGCAGTTCAAGGTGCCGTTATACTTCTACTTGGAGCATAATTTATAGCAGCGAATTGAGCTCATTGACATTTATAAACACGCAGAGGCAACATGCTGCTAATAAGGATCATTAATGTCTGCTTTGTAATGAGCCTGTGGAAACATGCAATTAAAATACCTCAGTCAGACAATGCATTATTGATTACATTCCATAAGTCATTACAACTGAATATTTGTGATAATCGTTTCAATTGACAATATAAATTTTCCGACTTTGACAGAAAGGAAGATAAGAAGAAAACATAGAAAGGAGAAGGGAATTCCTACGAATTGGTTTGTACAGTTTGTGAATTATTAGTAAGGAGAAACAAAGAGACATATTAGAGTGGGTAAAGAAGGAAAGGGAAACTGGAATGAAAATGAGCTCTGGTAGTATGAAGAAAATTTAAACCCAAAGGCAATTTATGTTTACATCACTGAACCTAACAGATATCAGGCATATCTTCATTCACACAGTCTATGTGCACACGCTCTTTTTTGTCAGTAAATATTCTCTTATACCATATCCTTTTTAGAAGGAATAGCTTGTGGAGACCACATATGTTTACATGAAATATACATCATGTAACTTCAGATGTATATTACATTTTCTTTGTAGCTGGGCGGTAAAATTGTTCAAAAGAGTACAGAGCATCAAGTATGTAGAACAAGGTTGAACACAGGTTCATTTTTAAAAAATTATATCAAGATTATGCAACTGCACTTGACGAGTCACATCTGAACAAAAGTCACATCAGTGTTGTTGCCACAGTAAGTGGATGTTTTTAGCTAATAAAAAGTAATTTAGTTATATATTGTGTGTAATTACAAACTTTTGGGGGAAAAAAACCCATAAGTTCAGTAAAGCTGCCAGTTCCAAGGTTCCAAGGTCCTCTTCAAACAATACAGACAGCACAAACAGAATATTAGAAAACAAATATTGTCTTGAAAGTATTGTGACATACCGCTGAGCCTGCAGGATGCCACCTTTCTGGATGTGGGTGGACGTTAATGGTGATAGCAACGGCATTTTCATCACACCCTCCTCCCCTTACTTTTACTAACTATTCCACTATAAAGAGAAAATAATTTTCCATTCAGCATTTCCCATCTGTTTTGTGTGACACTGTCTGCAAAAATAACTTATCGCTGAAATACAGAACACATACTGTTTCTTCATTTGCCAATTAGTGACAGAACCTTTGCTTATTGTGTTCAAAATTCATAATTGCCTTGTGTGCACATCAAGGTAAACAGAAAAAATAAATCATAATCTCAACAGTATAGCCTAGTTACACCTACCACTGGGGCAAATGATAAAAAAACACTATACTGATACCTTTCGATTAAGTCCTCCGCCAAACAGCAGTTGTCTATCATAGCTTAGCAACAGTATGTACAGCAAGTCAAGCTTTGTATTATCGCCACGAGTGATAAAAGCCAGAAACAGTGTTTAGCTAACCTTGGCCTGTAAAATCTGCTAGCGACACCTGTCAATTGAGCTGACAAAAATTACTGACTAGAAAAAGTCAGCCTTTGTCTGAAGTAAAAGCTCCATTGTTTTAAAATATAGAAAAAAATTTGAGTTCTCACTCTGCCACTGTTCTCCCTGTAAACTGCACAGGCCTGTGTTCTGTGCTGTACAGAAAGCTTGACAGGTCCAGAAACTAAGGGAACAGTAGGCAAACAGCCAGTTATGTCCTACATTGGAACGTAATGTATTGACCTACTCTGTGTTGCTTAAGCTGTAGCCACTGGAGATACATTATCTGGGAAACACATAACTGCTGCACGCCATGCGTCCAGTGTAGGAGACATAACACTTAAAGTCATACTTTGCTGAACTTGTACAGAATAAAAAAAGACTGTTTTTATTTTGCAGGTGAACTTACAGTATTATGAGTCTATCTTGTTGAAACAGGTGAATGAAAAGCGCTCTCTGAAATAAAAGGCAGTTCCATGAAGTGCTCACAGCCAATGTAAATGTTCTATATTATTTCAATACACATGACAGAATATGGTAATTTTGCCTGTTAATTTCAATACAAAAAATATTGGTGACACATACACTGTGGCATCATGCCATTTCAAATGACACCACCTTTTGCAGTAACAAGCGATGCAAATGTCTCACACATATTAATACCGAAATGTTCTCATCACTGTCTACAGGTTGAGTTCTGTTGCATTTAATTCTTTGTCATCGGTGTGAATATCCATTCTACCATCTAGAGCAACAGTCTTCAGCAATTAAAACGGGCAAAACTGGGAAGCACACCTATAGGGTTAAGGTTTTGGAGCCATAGAGTGAAAAACATAAATCGCTTCATTTTAATAATTCAACTGATGAATAATGGATCGTGCATAATCACTTCATGAAGTAGAAATTCATGAGCTCTTTTGCCTCAGTCTTTTTTTGCATGCCACATGACAGTGAGGTATGTTTTGTTATATCACAGTGCTGTCTGTAGACAGATATCAAAGTAGGATCATAGGAATGAAACTCCTACTGAGTGCTTGATGACTGCATAATACCTGCTTCTCCCCTATCTTGTATCAAACTAATGCACAAACATAGAGATCGTGTACTCACTGTAAGCCTCTCTTGCTTTCTTAAATCCGGTTTGACAATATAGACCCACTCTTAGAAAATATGCAAATGTACGACTTGTAGGAGGATTCATTTTGTGAGATTATTGAAATGTTTTCACAGACGGCTGCTTTGGTTCACTGCATCTGTAAGCAGCAGAAAATCAGCCACATTTACGTGTGGCTTCAAGGGAGCATAAGGGTAGAATGATGATGGGCATATTTCTAAGACAAGAAATGATCTCTATAAAGAAAATAAATGCAGCTGCATAATGTGTCTCTACGTGGTCAATTGTAAGTTAAACTTCAAATCACAAGTTCCAGGACTATTTATTAATTTATTTCATTATGAAGACAACCAAAAACATTTAACCTGTGAATGGTTAAAAACAGTGTTACTATAAAAGACATATTTGTAACAGTTATGAGTGATGCTTTTCTTTTCAAGAAGTAAAAGAACAAGAACACAGAGGAGAAAATTAAACCATAAATCAAGTGCCACGTGTGTACAGCACATAAAAGCAGGTTGGCAATATTCACAAATCAACACAGATTCACAAGTGTAGATTCAGCCCTGCAGAGTAAGTGGTCCCACACAGAGCTCCAGAAATGGGGGGAGTGTTTGTGCATGTTTATGTCGTATGCTTGCATGTATGTGTGCACACAGGAGGGGGGCAAAGTAGTTAATACTTTATCCCTTTAGCAACAGGTCCAAAAGCTTTGTTCTGAGTGTGAAAACCGCTCATATAACTTCTGAACATGTGTAACATGTGTAATTAGAAATGATGCATTCATCACCACAAAGGGCCTTCAAGTTAAAAGCAGTGGATAAGTCTACACCAGTGATTTGGAAGGCCATACAGGGCCTAGGTAAAGCTAGTGGAGCCAACAACTGCTGACAGTGTACTTGGTGGCTTAAATGTATCTTGCCATTGTTTAAACTTGTTAAGATGTAGGGGAAAAGGAATAAGTTACAGCCATTGTGTATTACATCTGATTTGTTTTCTATTGCTTAATTATGAGCTTTAAATAACTACAACAATAAAGGTCGTTCGACCTTGGTGCCACAAGCTCATAAATTCTACTTTTGTATTATTAAGAACCTAATATTTTTTCGGTGAATGAGCACCCTTTGCTGTTGGTTAGTAGTAGCGATTGTCTCTAATCTTCTAATAAAAATGTAGCTGCATTAGTCTTTCAAAGAGTTTCTAAATTTCCTAAAGTGTAAAGTCTTTATCTAAGTGCCAACTCTATTACCTTCTTCATGCTTGTATTTGCACTGGACTCTAAAAGTACATTCGAGCCTGCACATGCCTGTGTATAACTGGAGCAAGTTAGGGCCAGGCGCAGTACTGGAGGAGACCGCCTTTGGGAGCTGCCGTCTCCCTGATCGATGGCCTACCCACCAGACAATGTGCACCCACATGTAATACCACCAGTCCAGCTGCTTCTACATCACGTTCCACTGGGTTTCTTTGGCATGAAGCACACTCTCAACTCTAAACTTGGAACAATTTGAGTTTGGACACACATGTTCTCATCACTGCTGCAGATGTGGTAGAAATCCTAAGACTTTTGCTGAATTGCACATTGTTACCCCTAGTGAAAACATAAAAGTCTGACTTTGTTCACGGAAGACATTGTAATGAGAAAAGGCACCGCTTTAGAAAGAATACAATCTGATTCATCCCTCTCTCTGAGGAAAGAAATACAGAATTTGTGTTTGTTGACAACAGCAGCGATTGCCCTCTCGATCAATACCTGAAACATACAATTTGTATGTAAGTACATTCACTTGCTTTTACAAGAAAGTTTATGACATCACTACACAATCTGCAAGGTAAAAGAGCAAAAGCCACAATTAAACATCAAAAACTTAACTGAAGGAATATTTGTTGCACGGCTACGTTATTTGACCACACTGTCAACTGGGAAACATATTTGTGAGTCTACTACTCAACAATATGGAAAGTGGAGTTTAGTACTAGTCGCTGCAAGAAAATGATAAGCCACACACAGACTGTACAGCTGCATTTTTTTCAAAATAGCTACTTTTTTTGTAAGACGTAATGTAATAGTTTTGTACAAAATTTACAGTTGTGTCTCCTGAGATAAATGCCCTGACACTTTGACCAGCTGACACAGCACCTTTCACCGTGGAGGTGGAAAAGCTATGTACTGCAACTCAGCAAGGTTCTATTAAAGAGTCAGGGCAGATCAGTCATCAAGGATCCATCTACATGAAAACAAAAGGTGCAGCCACAGCTTTACCCAAGTTCTTTTCTCAGTGCACAAATTCAAGAACTTTTAACACCTGTCTTATGCTTTATATAAGGCTGTTTGTTCCTCTATCAAGATGCATCAGAAGCACGTTATTTATATTTGAATCTCTGGTATGTACAGATGGAATGTTGTTTTTTTTTATTCGGTTTTGTCTTATTTTTAGTTCATGTAATTTTTAATTAAAGCTTGTGGCCACAATGCTGACGCTTTTCAGCTGATGCTCAATTTCACAAACAAACACTGTGATTAAATTTACAAGCTACTTAGAGGGAATTATGTCTAAAAAAGCAAGTAATCACAAACATGGAAACTACTAAAATGAATGTTGCTAAAATATGTTTAGCGATGTTTAAAGGTCTATGAACGAGGGATAAATGCTAAAAAAACAGTGACTGTACTCACAAATAAATGAGTAACACTGTCATCAGCATGACCATGAGTGTGTGAGGATGAAATGCTTTGCTTTGCCATATTGGGTTTTAAATTAACCTAATAAATTATACTTTATTAATCTCAAAGGCTGAAAAAAATCCTCCTCTGTTATCATTAATGCACTGCCGATAGGCTTGTCACCCAGCAATGGTCATTTTACAAGCATTTTTTTATGAGACTCCATACCTCAGCCACGCGTTAACGATCCGCAAAAGATGATTCTGCACACAAAAGGCGAGGACACGTTGCAAAAAAGCAAATGGGGTCCTAAAGATTTATAGGCTAGAAGTTACAGGTGGATTGATGTTGTGCTGATATTTTGCATCAGTAGAAACTGACAGTTTTTTGTAAGATAAGACATGTAACCACCTGTTCATGTAAGGTTTTGAGAAGCAATAGCACTGAGTGTGTTTCTCTAATTTTAGGTTTATTTTATTATGTATATATGTTTGTTTTTGTTTGGTTTTTTTAGTTTTTTTTTACCAAAATTAGAGAAACACACTCAGTGCTATTGCTTCCTTGAAATTGTACTCGTCCTTTTTCAGGCAAAATTCAAATTAGACTGTCTTTATATTTGATGATATGATAGTACGGATGTTGGTAAAATGTTTTTTTGTTGGATATTTATGTGTAATAAACATAGCATTCCTTTCATATTGATGAGCTGTCGGTGGTCAAGGGCAAGAGTGGTGACAGGTATATGGCTTTACACAGCATTATGCTAATCTAGTCTTCAGTGGGAAGTGTTTATTAAGCTGATGAATAAAGCCCTCAATCTTTCAATCCCTCTCATTCCCACTTTATGAATTCCAATGCTCTTTTATTGATCTTATTTTGGAGAATTTTTAATTTTGTGCACGATTTGACCTTTAAAGAGACAAAGATTAGTGTACTTATTGAAAACTGGAGAATAATAGGACATAATTTGGGTTTAGGGCTGGTCATCAGATGCACATCAATCATTCTAAGAAGATCTGCTATAGGACATCGTTACTGTGGCAAATGTATTATTCTGGGAAACAGCTCTGTGTTATCAACACAAGTGAAATAGTGCTATGGTTTATAAAAGATAGAAAAAACAACCGGTGTTGTCTCAAGTACAATTTTTAGATACTTGTCCATTAATTGAGTACTTCCTTTTACTACATTTTTCTACTTAATGGTTTCACCCCACATGCATTCAAATGCAAATATTGTACAATGTACTCCTCTAAGTTAGTTTACGGAAGCCAGTGACAGTCCAACAATACATTACCTGTTCTGGTAAATGTTGTTGCTAGGAGATGTGTTTGAGGAGTAAAGTTTAATGTTGAGGTAACACGTCATTGTTTGAGTGTGCACCGTAGTGATTGTTAGCCGCCTTTGTTAAAGGTAATTTGTGTAAAGTGGCTGTACTTTGTCAGTATTTGTTTGGTAACAATGAGCCCATATAGTTTGTGTTCGTTTGTTCAGTGCAGGATAGCTGAATTATGTGATGCTTATGCTAAATGTTGTAGCTTCAGTAAGTAGCTGTATTTCCTGTAATTATTAAATTCCTAAGCTCCCTTGAACCTATAAAATTACCCACATGGGTGACAAAAGCCTCTCTAGAAATCAGTGTAAGCTTGAAATAAGTTCAGGGGCTGTCATGAATTAAATCTCACTATAAACCGTCAATGAAATTAAAATGTTTGAAAAAGAAATATAGGAACATTTGGTAAATGATGCAGAGAAAAGTAAAACTGATATTTTTTTCTAAATGTAGAGACACACAGAGTTTACTGGAAGTATGCACAGTTGCTTTTTCTTTATGAAGCTCTATGGGGGCAAGAGAGGTAAGAGGAGTATTTAATAAAAGTAATAGGGCACAGATATTTATAATGTGCATAACATTTTGATGTTCACCTAAATTTAAAACCTGAGATAGACTCAAATGGATGCTAGTGTCTGCTCTGGTTAGTCTGGCCCTGTGTAGGCCAGTGATTTCTAGAGATGTACTGTTAATATTTTTACTTTGAAGTTAATTCATATACAAAGATACAAAGTATTTTATAATTTCAAAATAGGATGTCAAATCTAAGGCAGAACAGTGGCAGTGTCGTTAGCACTCGTGTCCTACAGCCAGCTACATGTTTAAATTGCTGACTGGTTTTGGTGCTTTTCTATATCCATTTACAAAATTACACAAATGTTTTGCACTTTATCCTTTGAAAGCACAAGAAACACGAGTTGTGTTGTGTGTTCTTCTACATTTTCATCAGATTCATCGTCACCCTCAGTTTGCATGATGACTCGTATTTAAATCCCATGCATGCTCCATCTCTGTTGCCCTTCCCTTACAATAATTTCGTTCCTACAACCTCACTTTGTAGGGAGTGCATTGCTCCAGTTTTAAAATATCTAATCAAAGCTTGACAAAGTGGGAGGTGGAGAGAGAGCAAAACGGAATGAAATCTAATTCATTAAAGTCAGTGACCCAAATAGAATTAACCAGTGGCCCAGAGTAACCAAGTATGCGTGAATCTTCAAATATTAGCAAGGTGCTCAGTGATCTAAAGGTGGTGTGAGGGGAGAAGGTTGAAACAGCTCAACAGTATTCTAGCTCATGAATCAGAATAATAATGGTTTTTATCCTTTTAACTTTAACCTTGCTACCTCAATAATGCTGAATACAAGAAGAGATTTATAAGAAAGGCACGGTATGATTTATGACTAGTGAGGAACTGTCAGACATGACAAATCACAGTGTAACTTCTCTGTTATATACTTGATCATCTGTTAAATGTAATGTATGTCAACATGCAGTTACATAGTATTAATATATATGTGTGTAGAGCTAATAGGCAATGAGACTACTCCAACATGCGTCGGTGCAAACTGAGCAAAAACATGAATCAAATGATGCTGTATCTAAATACAAAAACAAAAATTGTGACTTACAAATGACAAATTAACTGTAGATGAGTTTGGCCTAAAAACACTAATAGCTCTAAAGTACATACAATTTTATTTAGACACCTCAAAAATTTGTTAAAAACCCATATTTCATTTATCGTCACGTACTAATAGGTTCCTCTGTCATCAAGACTAATCAGGTAAAACACTGAACAATGAGTTCTATGAAGACATGAAGACATAGGGATTGCTATCATGTAGAAATACATATTTTTTATAAGAGCTTTACTACCATTATTTTGCACGATTACACTGTATGAGTCGTTCTCTCTCTACTCCTCCTTCTGTGCATTAATTGATGACCTTGATGTGTCTGTCTTCGTAGCCACTGACTGATCAGCGTAATCGGCGAGATCATTATTAGTGAGATCAGTAGCTCCACCACTCCTGTTCGCTGCTATTCATCACATCAAGACTTAATTGGATTGCTAATTGATGTGTAGAAACCCATGTAATTGCACTAAAAGGCACGTTCTGCTACCCTGCCATGCAGGCGAGGGGAGGAGTACATTCAAGCTGTTGGACATACAGTCTATCGTAAATGGTCGTGGGGGTCAACATGCAACGTGTCTTTCTAAAACACAAGCTCGGATGAGTGAGAGTGTTTACTATGCTATGGCAGTGCCATCATACGCACAGATTTGTGCAGCTATCTTTGGGAGGACAATTGCATAATGAGTTCCCCAGCCTCTCACCCTAAAAGTAATCCCCGCGATGACAGTGTAAACCTTCCCTATCATATATCTAATTCTACCCATGGCCATGAACCTTTAACCACGAAATCAACTCTTAACCATCAAACCCCATCAAATGTTTGAGAGAGTAAGAACTGATTAGAAGGACCTCACTTTCCAGTCTCGCCGCTCTCGCAGCATTTAGCCGTTTAACACATACAAACACAGTGCTTCTGGCTGTTCTCTAGGTCTCAAAGTAAAAAAAACAAATGTTTTCTTCCCCCGTGACACTTGTTAATACCAGAGAGACTCTGCACCATAGTCTGTAAGAGTTATACCAGCTAAATAAAGGCATGCAGTTTAAATTAACATGGTTGATCAACCACATAATGGACCACAATGAGACACCATTCAGACTGGAACTAAAGGCTGTGGCAGCTAGATAAAACAGAAATCTAATCTCAATTAAGAACAAGTCCTCTTCATTGAAGTCATTACTGTGTTCTCATGATACCACTGAAATCAACCCAGAATTTGTTGGGGGAAAAAAACTACAGTACTCTGTTTTTAGATTTTTCCTTTCTTTCTCTGACTTCTGTCAAAGGCGAGTTGTATTTGTGCAGATTACTACAGGGAGTGATTTAGTATTCCGTTCATCTTTTTTGACCATTCAATTCCCTTTTTAAACATGTGGAGGCTTTCATACTTTGCTCTGTCCCCTTAGTGACACCTTATATCTCTTGTGCAGAGATAGTTCCAGTTCATCTCTGGTTCAAAGTCTATTAGAGGTTTTAGAAGTTTTCCAGATGAAAAAAAGATGAATAATGTATTATGTTATATGTCCCTGTTGGTATTTGGATGTTTACATTTCCTGGATGACTCTTAAACACAGTTGTTTATGTACTGATGCTCCATGGAGCACTAGGGTTTTGAACCTATTTTTATTTTAAAGGGAAATGTTTTCTTATTTATTTTATTATAATAGTGATAGTAATAGTTGCAATTCACCCTTCAAGTTGGAGTAAAAAACTAAAATAAACAAAATAATATAAGTTGAGATTGTTCTGACTGTGCTATTACTGTAAAAACATGGAGGAAGGAGAGAGAGAGGGGAGAGATATGAGTAGGGAGAGACTGAAATCCACACTATGCAGATGTTACACAAATGTCAACATCGGCTCCCATCCCGAATCCAGCAAAAATCACATCATCAAATATTTGCCGTAGCCGTGGATTTTCCTCTGTGTGTCAGTTCTAACCCAGTCGCTTCTTGTCAGTGTCAGACTTAACAAGGCAGGCAAACTGTGCAGAGCTATCACCCTGTCAGGTGCAGCATATCGACACCTCATGGGGCAAAAAAGTCAATCTGTGCTGACAAACGCTCGCCACTGCACTGCCAGTCTGGTTCTACCTCAGGCATCTGAGATGGGAGGGAGGGGGGGGATTAGAACAAACTGTCAGCCCCACTCTGAAACCCGGTCTGAAGTGGAATATGAGAAGGTGACCCCTTGCATGTGCACTGTACGCACTTCATTTTGTCTGCACTTCTTCGTGGTATTTCATCTGCTAGATGATAGGTCTGTGGACCCATTGGTCAGGTGTATGAGGCAGTGAATCACATTTCTTTAGAGTTTACTCAATGGGCACTGCCTCATCAGCTTGGTAAAGTGGTGTCATGATAGAAACATCTGCCTGGATTCTTCCTCTTGCACCTATGCAGGGTCTTATTCAGTGCTGTGATACCATAGAAAGAGCACCATCTGGCTCAGTGCTTACTTTAGGCTCTAAGGCACCGAGGTGTTGGACAGCAGCCCACCGGTGGGTCTGTTGTCCGATCACTATTTCTATCCAATCAGGGACTGGGTTCACATAGGTCACTGCATATATAGCCCCAACCAGCGTTGTAACTGGCCGAAGCCCTGGAAATAAACTAATGCACAACCTAACACAGTCAAAAGTAGAAAGCCCTGGCACAGTAGTCTCACTTTATGCATAAAACTACTAAATCATATGACAAATGGCCTCTATTCTATGTTCAGTCTATATTAGTAGATTTTTGTTTCAGCTGTGCTTATAGAACTTCATGCATTTCTCTATTTTCTGGCCCATCCACAGTTTTTAAACCTTGATTTTTTTTTTTCATGTACCGTACTGACACATTCCTGTATCAACTGTTGTATTTTGAATCCCTCACCTCTGTCTCCTCGTTCCACGTCCATTCACTGCTGGCCCCCATTTTAAAGACCATACAGAGCACTGAGAAGTATTCAAACTTGCATAGTATTAATTACAGTAGCAGCAGTACACCCCTTAATGTGGTGGGAATACAGATTATTAGCTGTGGAGTTACTTTCAAGCTAAGGTAAACTATAAAGCAGCAACAAAGCTCAGCTGAAAAACTGAGCTAAAAAACATAATTTAAAGATGATTATATTCACCAAAGGGGTTAAACGTACTTATACTCTGCGCTTTTATTAGACAGGTCACAGATTTTTATTTAGATGTCATATCTTTGCACATTGATTAATTCATCTTTAGCATGAAGCTGTGTTTCTTTTGGGCTCGAGAAACACCAAGCTGACATCCAGTAAATAACGAAGGCAGACCTGGGTCAACAAGGAGCACTTGAACAGCCCTTTTTTTCTAGCAGCTGTCAGTGGCTTTGCACTTCATGGATTCACAATGCTGCAATCGCAACAATTAACTCAGCCAATCCCACATGAATACTGCACTATCTTGCAATTTAAAACATGATAAAAACATTGCAACATGCATCACAGTTTTTTTAGAAATGCTGTCACGAAATCAGCCATTTTAGGGTGCAACAATCACAAACTGCTAGAGGGAGTGACTACAAGATTCTTCTGCACTGGCCTTAGCCTTCAGCCAGAGCTGCCACTTGGTTAAAACGTTCACTTTCCAACCTTGCTAACAGCTTTATAAAAGAGAAATAACACATCCTGTCAGGTTATTAAAATTTTCACAGACAAATCTACTCAGGTTTCAGCGTCATTTGAACTTCCCATTGAAACCAACTACGATGAGGTTTTCAGGGAAAAGTAATCAAATTAAAACTATTGAAAATGTTTTTTGCTTTAAATGTCTAATATTTTGATTGTGTTTCTCTTTTGTTTAGCCTCATTGCAGCAGATGTGATCTTGAGGTCATCACTGCATTTTGGGAG
The DNA here is from genome assembly GCF_033026475.1 of Channa argus. Classification (NCBI taxonomy): domain Eukaryota; kingdom Metazoa; phylum Chordata; class Actinopteri; order Anabantiformes; family Channidae; genus Channa; species Channa argus. The sequence goes on along the minus strand of NC_090201.1, from coordinate 20,436,365 downwards.
AGTGTTAGTGAGGAGAAACAGGTGCTGTGACTTTGCATTCTCAGGTTACATTAGCACACACCTACGCATGCCAACCACTTTTGAACAAAGCGAAGCACACACAGAACATTTGCTCTGACACAGTGGAATTGTATGTCCCTTCTCTCATCTTGTCTCTCACTCCCTCCCTCCCTATTTTTCTTCCCCCAGCCTGCCGTGACCTTTTTTAATGCCTCTTTTGCACAGCCTTTGCTATTGCAAATGTGACAGTAGCAGACAATAGTTTGTTATGTGTTTAGAGGATTCCCACCCTCTAATTAGCGAGAGCACTCTGGGCCTTTGATCCCATGCCTCTGTGTTCTGGATGACTTCCTGGTCTTTGAAGGTAGCTGTGACGGTAAAGCTGCTTTCAACTACCCAGAATCCTTTGGCTGTAGCGGTGTGACTCAGCTTAGCTCACCACAGGCTTCTTAGGGAAAAGCACTGTCCCTGCAATCATACACTGTGCCTGGAAGCAGTGACTGAGGGTGTGTGAGCAGGGAATCTTGTGGAGCAGTGGCAGATTATGGAGTATATACCAATTACACAGGACCTTTCATGCAGGAAAGGTGTTGGAGGTCAAGCCTTCCAGTTTGATGTGAACATTATGATCTTGTAATACACAGTGTGTTCAAGTATTCTTTAGTTGTATTAAGGTTCATCTCCACATAATTCCAAGCCTGTGCCCTTTCTTCCTGTGTGCTATACCTGCCATTAATGCATCATGGGATTTTTGAGCCTTAGGCGGATTAATCACCCCATGAGATCAATACAGAAGTGGATGAATAATGAATGAATAATTATTCATTCACTCTGTATTAAAATAAGCTTTACTGCAAACAGTCAAGTAATGATATCTTTAGCATCTGTCAAAGTATGTGTGACTCAAAATATGAGGCAAAATACTAGTAGATGGAGGAAAATATTGAAATATTAAATTCAGTCTCTTTCAATATTCCTCTTATCATGCAAGTGCTACTCTTCCCCAGGTGAACTGACTGGCACAATGTGGGATAAAGGAGAATAGGACGTATTTTTTTCTCTATTTTTCAAAGGCACATTGTAAGCACCACAAAAGGGGTGAACTCCGCCATTTACAAATCAGGTAAGCCCTGAGAGAAATCTACTGGTGGATGACATTGAAGTTAAAAGTGCATAGTGAGTTGGCTATATTGCTCCACAAATGGTACATCCGAGCAGTCTTCCTGGGCATGTATTTGACTGGGAACAAATGCCCACACACAAAGCTGGTACAGCAGAAGATTTTTCTGGTGGGTCTGCCACTCTGTGATAGACATCATCTTTTCATTTGAATACAGCAAGGGATATAGAGACACAGGGAATGCAAACACAAACCATGCCAGTTTAGAAGTAGTGCATCGATTCTGTCTGTAAGACAGTGTTTTATCCTCCGTCAAATAGCAGTTCTGCCCACTAAGCTCTTTTGAGATGATGGCACTCACAATAGGGCTTTGCGTGCTCTGTCTGCTGCAAAATCAAAGCAGATTAAATTCAATGCTCAAGCTGACAAAAGTGAGTTTGTTAAAGTGGAATGCTTATGAACCTAAGTGAGTTTGTGTGTATGGCGGTAGCTACAATGGTAGGCTTGCGCACATGGGTTGTGTTTGTATTTTAAGAGGTGAATGCAATAGTGTCACATTTCCATGACAATGGAACATTGTGTTTTTGTGCAGAGTTGCAATGCGTAAGGCAGTATGACACACAAATCAGTTTTGTCACTGCACTTGTTTTGCTTGATTCCACCACTTTTCTGACTAACTTTCACCTTGTGGGCTCACGTCCTTCTCTTGTCTCTGCTGACAACTTGCTAAAAATCTAATATAGAAAGTAGCTTCCTGTATAACATTTTAAGTTGGTGATGTATACTATAATTATATTTGGATAATATGCAATTGCAATTATCAATGTTGCTGCACTGTACAACAACATATGAATAGAAACAAAGGACAGGTTCTTTTGACACTTTGCGCTGCTTTTTTCGCTTTAATATTTTAGTTATTATCATATGGAACCACTAGATTGCATAATATTTCATACTCCTCCTCCCACCACTGCATACTAAGTCAACTGTAGCAGTAGCCATGGCAATAATGATAGCACATAATTAGGGTCTCATATCCCTTAGCTCACTCCATAATTGCAGTCTCCAAACTAGAAATCTCCATTTGCATGTTTCTCAATATGAGAGAAACTCATTAATTGTAGACAATAAGGATTAGGCGTATGCAAAGCTTAACTGTAATGTGGGAGCAAAAACTGAATAGGCCTTTCTGTTTGCCATACCAGAGACATCCTCATCAGCTCCACCTCCCTGTGTTAATTGTAAAGAAAAATGTCTCTGTGCAGATATATCTTGGATGTCTCTATCCATAAAGCAGAATATTTTCAATGTAGCCTTTTCATACACTCTGTAGTGTTGATTTTAAGTCTGATCGTGTGCACACATGTTTGACAACATGTACTATGTGCACCCACTTACGTATCCAGATTAGTTAGGGGGTTGCAGTTCCACAAAGATGGATGTCGCCCATAACAAACAGTGTCCCAGAGGAGAAAACATTTATTATCCTGTGTTTTTCTTTCCGATTGTTTCTCAAATTAAATAAGTAGGGTGCTGCTGCAATACTTGAATAAAATAGGTGAAAGATTAATAAGGGAAAACTCTATTACCGTGACAGGTATTAATGTAAGAGGAAGTTGTGGTGTGATGAATGGATAACGGTCAAAAAGGGCAAAAGTTGTATGACTAAAAAGATGCACAACCATAGTCTACAATATTAAAACTGGTCAGCAAATCCCAGTGTGAGTGTCCCCATACTCCCTCAGGAGGTATTCCTTCTTCATTTATTTACAGCTGTCTGCAGCAGGCAGCAGCACAACCAGATAAACAACTGCAGCTCTCCTGTGAGAGGCCGATGCCATTGCCAAGGCCTTGGCTAATGATTATGAAATGCATGATTAAATATAGTGTATAGCACTCTGTTGCTTGGAAGTACACAACGCACACATACAGATGCATAGAAGGCAAAGCAAATCTAACCTCCCTACCATCTAGTCCATAATTTTCACACTGACAAATGTGCACACTCAGCCTTCCAGAAAGCCTCCCCCACCAAAGATGGAAATAACACTTTCCTGAATTATACCAGCAACATCTGTCAGTGGCAAACAATTTTTTTTCCTCCCTTCCATCAGGAAATACATATATGGGATACAAAATGCAATAAAAGCGAATGCAAGATTTGTTTATGTTGGGATTACAGGCACATATTGCAGACTTAACCTACAGTCTACAAAAAGCTCATGAGTAGTTTCTTAGTGTTTTTTCCACAAGGACGTAGTGAAGGAAACAGTATCCTACCTGGCTTGAACATGAAAACAGTTTTGCATTTACTTTTGAGAGGAAGCCTATTGCTCTAACCTTGAAGGTTTGAGCTGTAGTGCACTCTCATAACACATAACACCACACAGTTCAATCCTGTGCACAGAAATACAAAGGCTTCAAACACATATTTGTTCCATACCCTGGGGCTGCCTGCAATGTTCCTAAACAAATGGCTCTGTTTCCCTACAGGCTGTTCCCCTATTATACACTGCCAATTCAGGGTCTAAAATTGTTATTCTGTGTATCCACAACTTAGCATTGGACAGTGCACAATATTGGATTATAATGATAATCCAGAAAACAGTTTTAGCAGGCACTGATAAATTTATTCTAAGGAGGTGCTGTAGATTGTTCAAACAGATGAAGTGGCTTGTGACGATGTGTCTTCCTTTCCACTCTTTAAAGAGATACAAATCAGACAATATGAAAATCATGTTAAATTTGATCATGGGTAAAGCCGGTGCAGAACCCGTAGAGCAGTGGCTGACAGCAGTCAGGAGATTGTCCTCCTGTAGATTAGGAATCCATAGGTCACTGGTGACAGCAGGTTATTACCACCAAGAATAGCATGTAATAGTTTGGTGACCTCTGGCAGCTGGTATAATTATGACATGAGTGAAGAAGGAATAGGTTATCTTGTTATGAGGTCATACTCAGTCCCATGTTGTTGGGCACCATCTGCATTTCTATGAAACACTGGACTTTCAAATGACTCCAGTAATAACACTTTCACAGATTTAGAATTTTTATATTGACATTCATGCCTTTATGTTAGATATGCAAGTAAAGGATCCTATATGCTACGGGTAATAAACTGTGGCTGTACATATGCCACGTAATCTTTTAACAATCATCAACACAACAATAATTTTAGCGTGTTCTTGATAATCAGAAATCTAGAATTTGTATAGTGAGACTTGGGGCACATTAATAGTATTATATAGTGCTTTTCTACCTACTGGCAATCAAATTGCTTTAATTTGTTCAGTGTTTGTTCAGTGTGAGAAATGCCCTTTGCGTTCTACAAATTCTAACTGCAAACAGTCATAAAGATAAAGAAATTAGCAGAGGAAGAGGTGAAAATCCTTTCCTTTGAAGCCATAATCTGTATCATTGCAATTGCTACCTTAAATGTACATATTATGAAAATAGCATTGATATTTATTTATGATGTCACTTGATTTATTTCAGCTTTCAGTTGATTAGCTCTCTTTGCGCTGTTCTACAGAAGGTACCTACCACTTTCTCACTCTGGCAAGGCATAGCACTTTAAGTAGACATAAGATTTTGGAGGAGGCCAGCTCTGCCACTACCCCACATCTGATTATCCCATGCAGCTGATAAGACAGAATACTTTGGGCCAAATGACCTACTGTAGTTATTAATCACTGATGCACATTATTCTATAAGTGAGTAGAGCATGCAATGAATGTAGGACTGTTTAAAAAGGTCAACACAAGCTGCAAGTAAATAATAAATAAATAAAAACTGTAATTCATTAGGTAAATTGACAAATCCCTGAAACAATTGCCATATTTGGCTCAATAAAGACAAAGAAACATCCTTTGACTTTATTGTTTGCATAAACAGACAGTCAATTATTGGCTGTATCAACAAAATAGCTACAGCTGCAGCTGTTAACCTGCTTTGGTGCTTCCCGCTCATCTTCTATAGGCAAGCTTTTAATGTACTGTAATATTCATAACACAAGTGAACATGTGAATAAAGGAACTGACAGTATAAACAATTAGAGAAACCGCTTATGGACACATTGCATATACTGTAATGAGTTGGTATAGCATATTGTAATTGCAGAGTGCAAGACTATTGCATCAGGTGCAGAGGTTATGCAGCCACGGCATACTGACACAATTTTCCGTAAATGACTGTAAACATCAAAAATAACATTTCTGCCTGCACAATGTGTGCACAATTATCATTCTTAAAAAAGTGAGATGGGATAAAGGGCAGATTTTAAAGAAAGTAGAAAGGGTAAACAGATGTGTTGCAGACTTACAACACATGAGTACAAGTGCTTAGTTTTCTCAGAATTAAACATCAATTAAAGCATCAAAGTGTGACTAATTAACTTTGATGCATGTCAAACAGAAAGAAAGTGGAAATTATGGTTGTAGATGATTTTGGACACTTTTCAAATCAGGCAAAAGGCAAAATCCAGCTGAATAAGTGCAACACTCTAAACCATAAGTGATTTTTGTTGTTCAGACCGGTTTTAAGGAGCACAAACTCCTCATGGTGACATTTTTATATTTCATGCCATAACAGACTGAAATTCACAGTCACAATATATATATAATTCATAGTAGTCACTGCTAAAATAATTTAGCCACATAGTGTTTTATGCCTCAGTATTTTTGTAACCACCTATAATGGTGCTTTCTTTTGTACTTTATATGCATCCATTCTCTAGCATTTATACAAAAGATGTGGACATAAATTTGTGATTTTATTTGAATTACGAATTTGATGGCTTGATGATCAAAGACTCAGGTTGTGAGCCCAGCAAGATTGTTGAACTAAACTGACTCCCTCTGCAAGACCTCAAAAATGTGGTACAAATCACAGATGATGTGTCCTCACAGAGGGACTGTCCAAAGGAATAAGGTGAAGCAGGGTGCAGAGAAATTATCCTCCTGTAATCTTTTTTTCTCTCTTTTTTTTTTAGAAATACGAGATGTAAGTGTTCTCTCGCAGTTCAGCTGAACAAAGCATGTTGAAAAATGTTTGCACCCCATGATGCCATAAAAAAATGAAAAGCAGTTTTTTTACAGAGAGCAGGAGTAGGAGTAGCAAAACTCAAAGTTAGAAAAAAATATTTTAAAAGAAGCCTCCTACTGGGCCCTTTAAACTCACCTTTGCCATTCTAAGTTTGTTTACCTCAATGTCTGTGTATGTCAAACTATTCCAGTGCTGAAGGACTAGACAGTTGTGAAGTAAAGCAGTAAAAGAGGGTCTTATTGATCATTCCTGTCTATGCTAGGGGACTACTGAGCTGAAAACATCCGATGTCTAGTGGATGAGTGGATCTTGACTGAGAGCCATAGGTCACATAGCAATAACAGTCCAATTTCTTGTGTTAGAAGCCTGGATGCTTCTTCATGTTATTGTTTTCATATGTTTCCAATACGATGTGTTTGGATGCAGTGTATAAAACATAGGCTGATCTGAAAAGCCACATCCCTATACTGTACTTTCAGCCCGGTGGTTCAGCTGGTTTATTTAACAACACACTCAATGTTACTGTATAATGATATAATTGTATATATATAACTGTAGAATTTCTAAGAAATGTTCTTTATACACATGCACCTATGCAATCATACACCACCTTTTTAATTGCGTTGTATCATGGTTCTTCTGACCTGGTCCTTTTTTATTGATGCTCATAATCTTCACTGGAACAACAACACCGAAGGCTGTCATAGCTAGAAATGGGGGTTGAGAAGTCATTGTACCAGGCTTTGTACTGAAAGACAGAGAAGGTTCCAAGGTCAACATTTCTACCCTTCAGAGTTTCTGAGTAAATGATATCTGTTCCCACACCTTGCATTAGCTTGGGACATGGTGTTTGATCACTGCAGTTATTGAGCTTGGCCCTATCAAATGCTGAAAGTGATCTCTGTCTTTCTCTCTCTCTGTTTCTCTCTCCCAGCCCCTCATTCACTTAACTCACCTCCCTTGCTTTCCTAATTTTCTGTTGGCGCACAGCTATGCAATGAATAAAACACACTTCTAATAAAGGTTGAGGACAGGTTTGGCCTTTGAAATACGAGAGTACTACTTGAGAATCTACCTATGGCAGCTAAAAGTGTGAAAACAGTCGAAGCAGGTTCACAGATACTGGTTACAAATCACACATGTACACACAAACAACTTGTTATCCGGGTTTAAATTTAGGCAACAAAAGGGTGGATGAAGATGTATTGGGAAACATGTTTTTCCTCAAGCTACCTAAAGTTATTCTGACTTGAGACCTTTCACTAATATTTCCCAAATGCTGTGGTTGTCTGGACATCATTTTTTAATAATGTAGTAATTACCTCAATTCAGACGTCAATGGGGAAAAAAAGATTCTTTTGTTATTGGATTTTCTCACACTTGTGTTTCCTGAACAATTTATTGAACATGGCCATTCTGTGTGGAGGTTGCATGTTTGGGGTTCTCCCCTCCTTACAAAGACATAAATGTTAGGGTGTTTGGTAATTTATAGGTGATTATAGGTGTGAGTGGTATGTCTGTATGTGTATGTCTCTTTGTGTTGGCCCTGAGATAGACTGGTGACCTTTCCAGGGTCTACCCCGCCTCTTGATCTATGACAGATGGGATAGGCTCCAGCACCTTGAAACCCTACACAGAATAAGCGGTTAATGAATGGATGCAAAATGCAATGATGAAACAATTAAATATAAGTAAAGATCTACCTGTATATTATGATTATGAAAATGACCAAAATAACAAATTGTACAATATCAAGATAGACAGCTGTCTCATTTGATGATTACCACATATTGTTGTTTTAGCATCGGTAAAGTGAATGATTCCCTTCTACAAAATCTTTGCTCAGCGTGGTGGTTCTGTGATTACCTCAACAAATTAGTCAGACAGCTGAATCCACTGAAGCTGATCCAGGTAGCTGAAGAGTTTTACTAACAGACTGCTTTCAGTTCAGGCCCAGTTATGCCAATGGATGTATTATCTTCATCCTCAGACATCTGACAAATAGCTTCTGTCCAGTCAATCTATGTTACAGACTGGCTGTTCTTCATGATACCTGCTTGGCTGATAATGCATTGTTTGATTGTCTTAGCAAAGGCTGGTAAGATTTTCCTGTGTTACTAAAGACTAAATTTAACAATATTATCGACGTTTGAGAAACATTTTTATAATTCAATTTCAAAATGATGTAAACTCAAAAAGATGAGGTAAAGCTGAGATTATAAAGAAGTCACATAGAAAGGGACAAGCAGTGAAAACAGCTGGAGAAAGACATGAACAGAAAGAACTGAACGTTGAAGATTGAGACAAAAGAAGCTGAGTGAGACGAAGCAGGTTTCAAGTGGATTATTTATTGTAACATTTACCACATTCTAATGAATATCTGCTTAGGAGATAATTTATGTTACTGCACATTCACATGATTTAAAGCAATTGTTACATTTGCAATTCTTGCACTAAACATATATTTCTTACTAGTCCTTTTTTTAAACTTCTTTATGGTTTACTGCACTTGGTTAGTATGATTTTTCAACTTTTCAATCTTCTGTAAAGCACTTTGAATTGTGCTAACCTATATGAGAGGTGCTGTACAGATACAGTTTGCCATTTTATACTTTTACTCATAAACACAACTTTGTTTTCATAATTTTAGAATGCACCACCTTTACCTTTGGTAAAGAGTTTTTTTTTATTGAAACCAAAGCAAAATAGAAAACAAACGCCACAGAAGGTAATGCTAATCTCCTGTTTACAACCACAACAATTTCATGTCCTCTGGCTCAGTTGTGACAGCATGGTCAATGGTAATATATGACAGACGTTTGCACTTATCCCTTCATGGAGTCACATTTTATAGAATCTTTGACTGGGTGGATTGGTAGCAGCTGCTGAGCACAGGTGGCAGAGGTAGCTGGGGTTTGGCCATTGTCGAGAGAGTTCACCGGGGACATCATGGCTTGCTGGCACAAAAGATTACATCTGAAGAAAGAGAGTTAAACCTCACAGCCATTTTGAAGCCATTTCATAATGCAACATGCTGAGGGAACATACCTCTGGAAGGTGAGAATTTGCATGTCAGAGACTTGAACCTAACTTAAATCTGGGTTTCAGCAAGATTTTTGCAAGCCTAACAACAATTCACTCAATCTCCTGAATGTGAATTATTCAAAGTAATCTGCATTGTAATATGAATATTTCCAGCTACTGACTGTTCGGTGGTGATAAATTATGCAGTAATTGCATTTTGCATGAGTCAACATTGCCAATATTTGATGCCACGGGAGCCATGTTCAACAGATTGGTTGAACAGGCTAATTTTTGTAACCTGGGGAGCATCTGCTCCTTTCACATCCCTAGTAAATATTTAAAAATGTCACTTCCTCAAAGAGAAGCATTTGAACAAAACAGCCATACGAGTGACTTCATATGTTATCTGGCATTGTGGCAGTCTTACAATAATCTCTCAGCGAGGGGGCAAGCAGACCTTATTTTCTCATAGCACCCCACAAGTAAGCCAGATCAAACGTAATTGTAATGAACAGTGGGCACCTTAGCCGCTTAACTGGACTGATGACCTGTCAAGTGACCCGAGTGACACTTACTCATAGGTTGAATGACACATACTCACAGGTTTTATTGATGACTGCAGACACACCTTTTCCTGACAGTGTTTTAGAAAAGACTGATGTAATGCCAAGTATAGCTTCAAATGTCAAAAATGCCCAGAGCTACAAAGAATGCTCTATGTACCCTAATCAGATTATGCACAATCATTTATTTTTAATGGCAGATGCAATTTTGTGCTAGTGAGAAAAATTGATCCTGAAGGCACTTTGACTGGTATCTTTCTCTAGCTTCCAAGCTACAATCTCATATTGCCATTGATTTCTTCTTTTGCTGCTATAAAACTTGACTTGAGTTTTTTTTTTCACTGCTCTATTCTTGTCTTATTTGCATATTGCTTGACACAATTGAGTTAGTAAATTCTATTGATGTAATTGTATTTTGTGCTTTAATATTGAGAAAAAACTGCAGCTAGAATACAATGAGCTGCAATGTGTTATAAGGTGCAAGGTGCATATATTTAGAAATAATTTATTTTGAAGCAGAGATCAAATTAAGGAAATCGTACTTCGCTGAAGCCCCCCCTTTTATTTCTAATGATTTTGCAAACAGGACTAATAAATCATCCATGATGCTTGCAGTATTTTGATAGTGGAACTCATTTTTGAATGTTATGGGAATGGTGAACACAGCCAATGCGGTGACCTCCCTGCTATCTCTGCCACCCACACGTCTTCTGTCTGGAGAGTATTCTTGCAATGGAAGATGACCGCACTGGCTGTGAAAGAGGACATGGTGTTATTAGGAGTGGTAATACAACACTCTTGACATGCACATAATTGTCTTTGGCATAATATGAAATCATCACAACCCAGTGTCAGGGACTCTCATTTGCCACAAATCGAAAGTTGGGTTCAATTAGAAAAAGTAAAACTTTGATTAATTACAGTCTGTTAATATCATTGGAGGGGGTGAAGTGGAGTAGTCAGCAGCTCTTAGAGCAGCCATCAATTTGCCTTCAAAGGGAAGTTTTAAACTCAGAGCTTTTTTCCCCACTTCATGGCCTCATCAGCAGAGGAATGTGTCTGCTCGTGCAGGGGAATGTGTGATATTACTCTGTCACTCTAAGCTTCAGTTATCATTTCCTCTGAAGAGTCCGCTCTGGAAGAACATAATGGCCCTTGTCTCCATTCCACAGCCTCCGATCCGCCTGATTATGCCCTCCTTCTCACCAGACAAATGCCAATCTGCTTTTTCTGCTTCACAATTAACAAAATGCCCTTTTTTAAACAGGAGGGCATCTCAGCCTAGTTGTGAATACCAAGCTCATACTGTCAAAGTGAATGTCACTCCACAATTGAAGCTCAATGAGCTTTTGCGGGATGGGCAGACCAGCTTATTCTGATGGGAGGCCTTTCTCGTTTGGCCAAATACTGTTAGCTTTAGCAATGATAATCTTAACTGTTTGAGCCAAGTTTAAATGGCCCATAGAAAGTAGGCACTAATTGATGCAGTGTAAAGGGCATACAGCACTGGCAGAGAGTCAGATTGGGCCGGTCTCATTAACACAACTATGTATACGGAGAGAGAGGCAAAGAATAGAATTTTTCAGGATCAAGTTGTAGTATTACGGTGGAATTCATAACTTACAACAGTAATTACTGGCTATACAATAAATGCATTCATGAGTTTTTTTACCCAGAGGTTACTCGTGAGCCCACACTTATTCAGATATTAAAGCCATAGTAAAAGTTATATGTCAACTTTTTTAAATTTTTTTGGTATAAATATGCTTGGAAACATATCCTAATGTGGAGAGATGCTAAGACTTATGTGACCCAGGGTTATTGAACAATATGCCAATATGAGTGTGGCCCGCACTTCGAATCAGTCAGATAAGAGTAATTATTTCTGCTAAGTACGTTTTGAAGCTTCTTATTTATTGCACAGTAATTTAATAAGACCAATAGGGAAAGTGAGAGCTGGGCAAAGCAGAGGGAATTTATTTTGAATCTCAACACAACAACACACAGCTTTATTCCCGAAGGTTGCATACTGCAGCTTTTACAATTATTTTAGAGTTGGAAATGTTGCACAAAAAAAGCAGATTAACATTAACATTGAAATAAAAAAAGGCAAGTTTAAAGCATTTGTCAAACAGCTGGTTGATCAGCCTTTGTTTGGTTACTTACAGTAATTAAATGCCCACTGCCTTTAGATACCCTTAAGCATGGTCTGGGCTGACTTTTCTAATGGTCAAGTGCCTTGTTAAAACGCTTGAAAGATGCACATTTGTCCATAAATGTAGTTAGAACATTTTAACAGTGGTTTCACAGGACACTGTCTTCCTAAAATGAGACCTACAACCGCAATTTAAGGTGCTGGGTTCTGTCTACTGTATTGAAACTGGTGTAAAATGAAATGTGGCTTAAACTATGAATTATGTGGACTGTTCTCTAAATGATAAACATTATATTATTTACAATATCTTACCCACATTTGAACGTAGGCAGCTTGTCAACATTAACACCATCAAAGCCAATGTGAGCACTTCAAGCAAATCATACTCAATTTTTTTGTGTTATGTTCTTCTTCTTTTCTCTCATTCTCTCAAAGTGAAATTATGGCTCCCATCCGTTCTTTCACAGCATTTCCAGCCCAGTATGGCTTAAAAGCCTATGCATGTTGACCTAATCCCTATCCTAAGTACTGAAACAGCACATGCATTACATAGACCTTGCCAGTTTCCAATGCACACGTGTCTAGTTCACACTCATATTGAGGAGAGACATTGCCAATATTTTAATTGCAGTCTAAAGACTGGTGCTGACACCTCTAGCTCACATTATTTTCCTGTTGGCCTAGTATTTAATGGTGAGTGCAGCATTTATTTTGCAAAGGTAGAAAGATGGGTGCAACAAGATGGGAGTTACATCCCAATGATATACTGTGTTCAAACCAGGGTGTGTGTGGATTGCTAAAAACTGGAGTTTCGACAGTCTACTGAGAGGAGACCCATGATTACTGTAGCTGGATTTATGCTTCTACATTACATCTGTGCAGAGACTAGCCTGTAAGCTATGCAAAGGGCCTACTCTGTTATAACCATTGTCAGATGGTGTGCCTGTGTAGCTCTGCACCCAACCACCAGTTGATGGTGGTTTGCGGTGAGATTTTTTTTTTTCGTGAACTAGAACCAGGAAACTAAACAAAAATGAGCGGATATTGTTGGATTGGAACTAATAAATGTTAAACAGCAGTTACTTTTACTGAAGTACTTAACAAAGAAAAGACACGGCCCACAAAGGAAATGGTCCATAAAATGGGTCCAGACCATCACAATCTTTAATTTAAAATGAATGAATGAGGTGGCCAAACCATTAGTACTACTTCTTCTTATAATGCACTTCATTGGGACTCCACTACCCACTTTAACCCCAATAATAAACACATAATAGAATTATCACATTCCTGACAGTTTCAACCTGAAAACTGGGAGATTAGAAACCTTTTAAAAGTAGAACGCATGGCCGAGCCACTGCATTGGCTTGCATTACATTGCACTACAATTTCCCGCAGCGACTCAAGAAATCTACTGTTCCTTCTCACATTTGTGCAGCAGAATTCATAACACGATTGTCGCTATAAAGTAAATTAAACTGTGTAAAAGCCCCTAACAGCAAATAAAAACCCAATTACAAGAATATGCTAATACTAATAAACAGATTTTCTCTACTGTGGGCTTGTTTAGAAGGTCATGGTTGCAACCAATAATTCAATCAAGCATTGCAAAAAACCTCATTAATAGTCTTCCAATCACTATTAGTTACTATTTAACTAAAATGAAGTGTGGTATACACCGCAAATACGCTTTTATACAGGCAGATTAAAAAAGCTATTTAACTGAACACTTCTTCCAGAGTCTGGAGTTCAGGAAGATTTCAGTGACTGATCGTCCACTGATAAAACTTAACTTGTATGTTATAGCTTAAGTTCTTTGTTCATTAGACACTTCTAATTATGTTCCATTAACATTTGCAAAAGAAGTACAAAGTTTTTCATTGGTTTAAAAAATTCTTCAACAAGATATTTTTTCTTTGTGAGTCAGAAAAATCATTTCAGAAACTCAGATTGAGTTTGACCAACCTACTGTGTGTCCTGTGATGCTCATGTCTCATGCGCTAAAGAATGAATGCATTTAACTGGCATTTTCTTTTACTTGCTGTCTAGCTATAACATTTCCAACTGCTTTAATTGGAGTGAACTCCACTCACATTCAGATTTCCCAGTGAGAAATTGTGTTACTAAGACACAAAGGCAAAGGTGCATCATTTTCAAGTGAACAATGTAAACAGCTCACTTTCATCTCAGTTTGAATTATGCACTGGACCACATAGAAACTGCTGTTGAGATGGAATTTCTTCCGTGACTACAATACCACAAATTGAGCCTGTTTTAGTTGATTCAGGCAGGCTATTGAAGGTCATCACTCCTCATTTCCATTTTGATTCAAACATACACACACACACACACAAAACACTCATCCTGAAACTAGGCTCTTCATAGTGAAATACATTTCTAATACCTGTTCAATTCAATACGTTTTGTTTTGGATGATGATAATAAAAACAATGTCTCAGCTGTGTCACTTTTGGCACTGCCCTGGTATAGGTAGGGATGTGCAATTCTGAGCCAGCACGTATAAATTATTACAGTCATTTCACACACACAGATACGTTTCCCGTGCACGTGCCAAGCTGTAGTTCATGCCAAACCGCTGTCATGCCATGACACCACCACTGTGGTTTGATAGGTTAGCCAAATGACAAATAAGAAAATACCACTGTGTTCATGGACAAGCATGCAAAATTGTTCTGTTCCAAATAATTACAATTTCATGTTTGCCAGCCAAATACAGCATGTTGAATATGTGGGTCTATTAATCATATTTTGGATAAACATTTATTTGGTGCCTCTGTGAAGATATCATTTTGTGTAGTTGCTTGTTATGTCTCCAGTTCCACGTTTTAACCTCATACATACAGTGCCACTGGGAAAAATATATATAAAAATAAATATGACTGCTAGACCACGAGGTAACACAAGCTTTCTCCCTGGTCTTTTAAGTCCACGAGGTTCCCAACAAAGCAATACAGATATTTCATTTCAGAATTTCATTTCCTGAAGACATGAATAGCAGGAGAATTTGAGCATGATGGTTTTTTGTTAACATACTTATAAGTGGTTATCTGGAAAATCAGAGTGACTATAGGCTCAAAGCATGTTAAGGTTTTCGGGCTTAGTTATTAAGATATTTTAATTAGTTTCTTATGCTGCCCTCAATTACATAATTGAATAAAAAGATGTAATAATCAATATTTTTATATTAACCATTGATTAAATGACAGTGTGAAATATGACAGGTATTGCCCATAGTTATAAACACAGACATGTATTATCCAACTCTGCGGCTCTGTGTAGTTTTTCTGAGCTACAGTACAGCGTTTACCTTGCCTATAGCATGTTGTTGCAATGTTCTGGAGCACAGACTCTACTATCATTAACCTGTATTTTGAACAAATGAAATCAATGTACCTCACTTGCTCTGCACAAAATGGCTGTCAAGGTTACATAGTGAACATGGCCCAATATGTACAGCAATTATTCAGCCACCTATTTTTTTCCCCTCAAATGTTTGATAATGCTAGAAATGCTAAATGCTAAAATAACAAAAGGCCATTTTTTTTTTTTTTTTGCAAACACATGAGCTGAGAAGTTGAATTCATACTGCTTTGGATTTTAAAGACAACTACTGATTATCGGCTCTCATCAGCTGTCAGCTGTCACTAAGTCGCTCACCGTCATCGTATCCCCTGTCTTTGTCTTTTGTAACTAACAGTGCCATTACCCCAAACATGCAAAGTT
This sequence comes from Channa argus, assembly GCF_033026475.1. Classification (NCBI taxonomy): domain Eukaryota; kingdom Metazoa; phylum Chordata; class Actinopteri; order Anabantiformes; family Channidae; genus Channa; species Channa argus. The sequence continues at coordinate 20,420,716 of NC_090201.1, read as the reverse complement.
AATTAAATATGAGAAAAATTATATGTTGTTCACACTGACATAATGTCCAGATTTTATAAAAATTTGTTCAGTGTTTGTAAAGAATTTGTGGAATAATATTTCAGAGAATCCAGTAGATTTGAAATTTTTTGTGTCAAAGCAGCAGATGCCCAAATTTTGCACATATGGGACTGCCTGGGTGTGTGTATCTAAATTAAACATTTTGCAATGGTTTTGTTTTTCTTAAATCACAGATAATATTAAATTAAATGTGACAGAGCTTACACTGAGTTCAAGTGGTGCTTGTTCATTCAATCATTTTTTTTTTCATGTGTTTGTGTGTGATTACACAAGTAGAGAGATGAGGACTCCCCCAGGGACCTCTATATATCCTTAGTCCATTCAAATGGAAGCCAAAGCTGTTAGAAACAATGTGTTCACAGGGTACTAATCTAGATATATCAATTGTTAGAACCAAGCTACTAAGTGGTTATTACTTAAAAATATTATAAAAATGTATATTTTGATAATATTACCCCACTATTATTCCTATTGCCAAGCTATAATATAATACTGTAATTGCTACCTACATTTCTGTACTTTCCAGGCCACGGTAAAGAGGGAGAATCAGAAACTTCTGGCAGATATGTCACTTACATAAAAAATGTTTATTTATTTGAGAAGACAAACAATTCTTATGATATTTATGTATCCACTAGGAAAGTAACAAGCACTCTGTGTAAGGACAGTGTCATTGTTAGATTTCCATAACCCTGAAGACAGGCTTTGTGTAGTAAGACAAAGGTTGATTGATTACCTCTAAATTTGTGTCGTCAAAGCAGTACAAGTATTCCAGACGATATCAGAGGTAACCTTCACTAGGCTGGGAACAACAATAAACAGTTGTCAAGCAAGACAAAAATAATTTTGTGCCCTTTGCAACAAGATTTTCCAAAAAGCTTTTTGCAGTTTGTTGCACCTCTATGTGGACTTAAAATGTTTTCACAATTTTATCAGAGATTATGATAGATTCATGGATCTTTTTCTGTGGTAAATAGTGTGTGCAAGCCCAGTCTGAGCCAGGAGCATCTTTATTCATTCAATGTTGCTTCATTCATTCATTCATTCATTCATTCATTCATTCATTGTTTGCAGTTCACCTCTCCTCTTGAAACAATCAAAAGTCAATATGCCCCAAAGGAAACTAAAAAGTGTTTGCTTTTACAATTCAGTTTCCTAATCAGTATATGTGTATACATACGCCGAAAGGACAAAAATACATATACATACATTACATGTTGTATACAAATGTAAACAGTTTTCTAGTAGGAACATGTGTTGATGTCTTTGCTCTCCTAGTCTAAACATTGAGATGTTGTACATCAGGGGTGCCCACACTTTTTTGGCTTGTGAGCTACTTATAAAATAACCAAGTCAAAATAATCTACCTACTATAAAAATACCAAACATATATTAATTTATGAATATATTGGGAATTCTTTACATGCACAATATATGTTGGTGTAGCTTGCCATAACTACATGAACCCATATTGCGCAATATAACTCTGCACATTTTTTGTCATTACCTTGTTCTGATGACTTGCACTGAATAGAATCAGCCAGGGATGCATAGTCCGGACAGTAGCTGCTGATAGCCAGCCTCAAGCACCCTTCTTCTTCTCAGATCGCTTTTCGGAGGGAAGTCAGTTTCGTAGTCTTTATGAACAGTCCGAAAATGCCTCTCCACATTTCCCCTTCTTCGGTGTAGCGATGACAGACTGGCAGATGAGGCAATTGCACTCTGAAAATGACATAGTGGAAAAAAAAAAATCCACCTCCCGCTCCGTATGGAAGTGGTAAGTTTTTGACTTACTCTGTCCAGCTCCCCCACTCATTTTTATATCCTTTCTTAAGTTTAAGAGAAATAAATTGGAGGTTATCTCGCTAGCTTGGTAGAGTTTTGCAGCACTTGGTGCTGTGTATGCATGCGCATGCGGGGTGACCTATTTGTCAGAAAAGGTCAGATGTCAGACTGGCTGCCCAGTATGTCAATCAAGTGATAAATTTCCTAGTGAGGACGGATGATGGGGCGACGTTTACTTTGTTAATTCCAAGCGATTCACCCACACACATCGACCGGTAGACTGAGATCAACGTATTAGGCACCCCTGTTGTACATCATATCCATGTGTTTGGCATACTAAGTGTTCTGGAAAACTAACACACAGTGAAGAGGTACAGAATAGAAAGTGGGTTATTGTCAAAAAATTTGAGGAATGTCCAGAATTTTAGTGCAGTGTTCATATAGTTTGTCAAATATAAAATGGTAGAAATTTAGCTTCATGTAATAACTCTTCCCTAATTGTACTGGTCATTGTGATGCACACTAGATTGTGAATTAAAAAAGAAAGGTACTGTAGCACACTCTTATCTGCTCTTTTGAGAAGGTATCATTCATGGTGAGGGATTGAGACAATTACCACAGCCTCTGCTGCCTGAAGCAGCAGCACATGAACAAGTTCAGAAGGAATTTCATATAAAGCCAGGACAGTGTAAGTACTCTCTAAAGTTTCTCATGAAAAACACACATGCACACAGAACTGCAGTAAGTTCATACATCTGGCTTCTCAGTAGCAACTGATGAAGATGAAACAGATTTTCCATTGTTTTCCAAAATAGTTTGTTAATTGTTAAATCAAGAGGTTCTAAAGGGATCCTATGAGTACAAGCAGCTGCAATATCTACCATTGTATGTGGTACATACATATTATAATATAGTATATTATGTTTGGTTTTGTTGTTGCTTTTTGCAGTGAATTTCTAGGTAAATGGTAAATAGTCACTTATATAGCGCTTTTATCCGAAGCGCTTTACAATGTTGCTTCCCATTCACCCATTCACGCACACCGATGGCTGGCATGCAAGGCGCTCACCTGACCCACCAGGAGCAACTTGGGGTTCAGTGTCTTGCCCAAGGACATTTCGACTTGTAGACAGGAGCGGGGATTGAACCACTGACCCTATGGTCCATGGTTATTTTGTTTGTTTGCATGTGTTTTCTCAATTTGCAGTGCTGTGAGCTCTCGGGGCCACTGTAATTTATTGATTTTTTTATAGATACATTTTTTTTCCTCACCATCTTTAGTTTCCGTAAACCTGTTTCTGTGGGGATTAAAGTGGACAGAGGACACAAAATCACGATAAGTTGTTATCTTTTCTGACTCTGCAGCAGCCTAGATGGCTTTAAGGCAGGAAATCAAAAACTCACAACTGAGAGAATTAAAAGTGAACTAAAGCTGAATAGTTTCAGGTTGTTTTTATATTTTAAGGTGTTTTTCGTTGTAGTTGGTCTAGGGTCATTTTGTAACATTTTATAGTTGGTTTCTTACAACCCCCCCAAAAAAAGAACAATGATTTCCGAGGATCTAGCAATGGGCTATGAGATAATGTTCTACTTTAACCATTCTCAGATACAAACATGCAAGGGTACTTACCACAAGCCAAAGTTCTGCTCTGCAGTCTGGCAACAGACAGAGGATGATATCAAACAAAGGCAACTTTTAAACTGATATTTGAACCAAACGTTAAGTTAAGCCTGACAAACTGTACCTTGAATACTAAGCTCTACTACAAAAAAAAAATTAAAAGGTTGATTAGCTAAAGTGCAGAAATTTTAATATTTTGCTGTTTCTTGTTTGTTTTATTATTTAAATGAGGAGGGTACATTTTTAGCTGTGGGCAAAATACCATTTCACACCAAGACACCCTGGATTAGTGTGGATGTGTGCGTGTTTGTGTGTGTGTCCATTGAACAACACAATACCGATCGCTCTTTGTGTGTTCACCCCTGGCACCACAAACCCCATTCACACCTAATGATCGCAGCTTCTCACTGGCAGCGATCTGTCCTCCCAGACCAAATCCCACTACCCGGGACAATAGAAAGTCGCTCCAGGCTCAGGACTCCATCAACTCCACTTTGCTACTGCTCCCTGCTTTGAGACCCATGCTGGAACGCTATTCATGTGGAGGGTCCACCAGGGCCAAAAAAGTACACCTGCACACATATATTAATAGAAAGAGAGGCAGCAAAAAAACTTGTATCAATCACAAATACCTAAAAAACAGTTACAATAGTAAAAAAAAGAGTCACATAAATATAAATGAACATGTACAGCCACAGGTACAAAAAACAGAAAAACTTATAACGCAAATATGGACAAGACAATCACAAAAATACAAATAAATAAAATAACCCAAGCACAAAGACACTAAACTATCTTTTTTAAAACACGCAGAACATATTTTACTAGCTTTAATAGCTCTATCTACGTGGCTGTAATATGAAAAAGCAACAGTTGTACTTAAGCTGTTACTTTCACATTTACACATAGCCATGAGTTCTACTGCTGATTTTCTCCAATTTGATTTTACCAAACATTTAAGTGATCTTCAATAATTCCAGTTTTTTTTCCGACAACATTTCTTGTCTTGCCGACAACAAATGATGGTTCAACACCATTTTGTATATAAATTAAAAAGATATCAAAGTATTAGGTACAAGAAAAAATGTATGTTACAACAAATATGAAGAAAAAAGAAAACTGAATCTTTATTTTTAAGGCCTTTAGCCACAACATTAATACCATTTGGTGGTTTTCTTATAGAAATACAATGATTGTATGAAAAAAATTAACTAATAAATGCTGATGTGTCATTACAGGTTAACCACCAGTCAGAACATAAAGTGATTAATTCTAAATCAACTTTTTCCTGAAATAATAAAGAAATAAAATAATAAACAAAATAGAATAAAAAGATAAACAACACATATAAAGAAAATAAAAAGAAGGAACAAAAACCAAATGAGGGAGAAAGTGTTTGATGTGGCCCTACACAACCCTGTCTCCTATAAATTACACCAATCATCAACTAATGTTTGTTTTCAAAGTCTTAGTCTGCTGTCGATACAGAAGTTGTAGGGTGGAGGTCGAGGTTAATGGTGGAAATAAAATCTCATGTGGTGCTTGGGTTTAGACTACCATTAAAAACAAATACTCAATACTGTTTTTTTTTCATCTCATCTTCATTCAAAATGCTCAGTGAAATGCGATGTGACACACTCTTGATTCTATGTTGAAAAGTTTAGACTAGAATAATAATGGATCGGGTGTTTAAGAAATTGGACAATGAAAACAATTTAATAAAACTTAACTTTCTTCTTCTTTTTCCTTTTGGTTGTTTCCTTTCAGGGGTCACCACAGCAAATCGTGCCTCCATCTAACCCTACGATAAAACATAACTTCATAACACATAAAAAAGACTTGTTGAAAAGTTTAGACTAGAATAATAATGGTTCAGGTGTTTAAGAAATTGGACAATGAAAACAATTTAATAGTCTTTAACTTTCTTCTTCTTTTTCTTTCGGTTGTTCCCTTTCAGGGGTCACCACAGCAAATCGTGCCTCCATCTAACCCTACGATAAAACATAACTTCACAACACATAAAAAAGACTTTGACATTGAAAAAATCAGCACGATTGGTCTTTACCAGTGTCAATTTCAACCACTTTATTAAATTGGAAGTAGTTGTATATGTTTTGCCATAATTACCATAATCAGTATTGTTTAAAATACTTTGTTTTCTTAGTGGAGTTACTTTTACTTTTGTACTTTAAGTAAAATGGAGATACTCTGCTTTGTATTTTCACTTGAGTAAAATATTTGAATTGGTACTTTTTGTGTTTGTGTACTTCTGGCACCTGTGCTGTTAAGCATTTTGATGCATATGTGGCCATGTACAGTGGCCTACAGTTACTGACTTGTGGCTGTCCTACAGCAAAAAAGTGTTTTGGTTGCAGGAGGGGTTTAAGTGGTTTCTCATTATTGAGATTATTTTGTTGCTGCTCTTTCAATATCTGTCCTTTCAGACAGATTATCCTCAGCAATTTTGTCTCTGTTGAGTACAAGCTCTGGTGCCATCAGGCATTATTTTTCACCCGTGCTTAGAGGAAGTGTTACTCACATTAGTGGTACAGGTATGCATTTTCCGAAGAGAACATGCCAGAACAAAGCAAAGAAAACAGAGCCAATCTTCACTTAGACTTTGGTAGTGTACAGCACTTTTGCAGATAAACGGAGGCCAAAACCAAATGATGATGGACCTTACATTTACACAACATGGTGAGCTTAGTTACCCGTTTAATGTATTAATGCTGTGAGAGTCAAGGCAATATAAATGAGACTTGTTTATTCCCTAATGAGACAAACTTAAATTGATAGTGGACAGTCAAAGTCTAGCTGTGATATGGGCTCTGTGAAGTAAGTGTAAGAGTGTTCATTCATTGATTCAGCCTCCCTGGGAGGTAGGGGGGCTATCAGTGGCTGTGAGCAGGTAGGAATTGGCAATATATACAATAAGAGGCTTTAGAACCACACGAGTGATTTCTGTGATCAGTGCAGCCTTTCAACCGACTGGGGAAAAAACAAACACAAAAAAAGGATTCCAGAAGAAATTAAATTTAGCTGACAAATTCAATTCTTACCACTAATATCAGTTTGTACGTCATTGCCTCTGATTGCAAGTACGCTAACAGTGTATTGTTATAGTAGTGTTATGTAGTGTTATGGCACAGTGCAGTTACACCTCCAGTAGGTCCTACTTTGTATAAAACCCTTCAAACTGCGTTGCCTGTATGAAATGGAATCAAGCATAAGAACCGTAGTGCAACTCAGAATGTAAACTTATTGTTTGGACAATACAACAAGTCCTCCAAACCAACTGGCAAAATACATAGGGATGACATTATTTGTCAGTGCCGTCCAGAAATGTGTACAGACTTTGCAGCTCTAAACCAACTTTATACCATTTCCTTCATTGTTCCTAATTAATACTACAACCCCTATTCTTTCCACCGCTTGAATGCTTTGTCATTTGAACGTAAACATAATTATGTTGTTTTTGGCCATTTGCTGAAATGTTTTATAGTTTTTTTGTTTTGTTTTGTTTGTTAGTGGAAAAATAATCTTTAGACTGCATTGTCACAGAAAAGTGATGGTTGCACTTGTAAGTCTTGAATGTTGCTGACTGCCAATAGCTGACAAATCCATTTGTAAATTGTATTGTGCTACTGTAGCGTGGGGTTTTGGGAGTCTACAGCTCATTGGAGAGCACCTATGCCCACTGAGCTACAGTTATGATGTGCAGTCTATAGGTGTAGACTGAGTGCAGTTAGATAAATCCTTAAACATGACTCCTGGGCGGTGGTTTCATCTGCAAGCAGTGGAGGAGAATGACTTTTACGCTTGGTCGACTAGGCCGCAGCCTGCTGGCCTCAGTGTCTTGTCATCTTCTGACTGCTGAATATCTTGTTTATAAATAAAGATGTTTGTGGATATCATTTCATCCAAGCTTTTGACATTGCCACTGACATCAAAGTCATTGCTTTTGGCAACTGAAAAGAAAGTGTTTTTTCATTGGAACAGGATGCACACAAGCGTGGCGATGCATCCCCGAAAACTGTTTACCAAGCTGCCTGAGCTGACCCCTGTAAAAATAATGTAGCTAAGACTGTTAATTCTCAATCTGCTTTTCCTCTTTATCTAATTAATGGAACCTTAGTTATGTAATTGTCATTTTCCAATTTCCACAGGGGGTGGTACAGCAACACGAAAATGTAATCTGATAATAGGTCTGCAAGCCTGGGTGAGAACATCACATATAAATTTAATAATGTAAGATTCAAGCTCGGACAATTGGATTTTGATTGGCATAATTGACAATTATCATTCACCAGCATGTAACACAGCCCATTTGTGTGTGTGTGTGTGTGTGTGTGTGTGTGTGTATTTGATTCATTTGTTGTCAGAACAAACAAGATGGTGTGAAACAGAAGAGCGACAATCTGATTGGTCTTCAATTAAAAAGAGTGTCTGTGTGCTGAATATGTTTGTTGTCATTTGCATTATGATAAAAAAAGTTTGTGAAAGTTGTGGTATGAATATGTAATCATGTTCTGAGCTACATCATGACTATAGCATTGTTTTGCATTTTAATACCATTCCCCCCCCAAAAAATTTGATAATTAATTTATATTTTCTTGTGAGGTAATATATCACAGGGGTTTTATTTCCTTTAAAGTGATTCAGGTCAAATGAGTGGCAGCCCTTTCCTTATTTATCCTATAGAATAAGTGTCTCTGTTAGTGAAAGTATGTGAAACTATGTATGTCGTATACACAAACACAGAAGACTCCACAAGTCATACAAGGCAACATTTAAACAACATCTAATCCCCCCCGTACGTTATTGGTCATACAGACCAGGCAAAATCCTTGGGACACAAGACACTTTCCATAGTAAGTGGAAAAGTGTTTTTATTATAATTTAAAATATATATATATTTTCAACTTATTTTAAAGTTAGCTTCAAATTCAGTTAACTTAGATTCTTTTTCCTACACAGCATCCATCCATCCTTCTTAACCTGTTCAGGGTATTGGGGCTGGAGCCTCTCCCAGCTGTCATTGCGCAAGAGGCAGGCTACACCCTGGACAAGTCACCAGTCTATCTCAGGGCCAATTCAGACAGGCAACAATTTCTACACAGCATTATAAGGGTGAAACTGTGTAATGCATACACTTATAAACTAATAGGCTATAGGCTGACATATTACCAATATGCGAAAAATGCTGATCGTTTTCAAATTTCATGCTAATAATCATTATGTCGGGCTCATCTCTAAAGCAGAATAAAGGGGAGAAAATGATATGACAGTCAAGTGTGGCTCTTGCTGAGAGCAAGAGCTTGGTTGAATAGAGAATATAAGGAAAAGCAGAAAGTTATTTGAGTTCCTCAACCTTGCCTGTCTTGCTGCCATCAAACCATTTATCTTCTTTTTTTAGTTGTTCAGTGCTCATTAGTCTTGATTTAATTTATTTCTTTATGCCCACTTCAAAAAGGCATCCAATTAGGTGTCAACCATAGTTCCCCTTGCTTCCAACTCTCTGAGCTAAAGTAGACTGATAATAAGAAAGGAGGTGGCAGACTGAAAAACACAAGCTAATGGATACGTTTTAACCTAGTAATCTAGGTCTCATGGGGATGTCATACTGTATGCTTAGTTGAGTTGAAAGATTGTTGTAGTACATCCTTTGCATTTCTACTTGATTATGATGATTTGTATATAATAGAACAGGTTTTTTTATTTACCATTCGCTTATATTCTGTCACAGTGGGGTGTGTCCACTATGGTGTCAGCCAAAGATGTCTGATCTGCCATTTTTTGTCCAATCATCCTTTATCCACATGAAAGGTGGACATGTGAATTTTTAAATATCCTAAAATGTAATTGTGATCAAAATTAACTATCTGCATGGTTATTAATACACTGCCAAAACTGTGATTACAAAATTACTTGAGTTAGTATTACATACTGGCCATGTCATACAGATTTTGATTATGTACTGGGGCAGGGAAAAGTAAATTCAATATCAATGTGATACAAGCATCATAAACTGCACTTGTTAAGCACATTTACATGCCAAATAAAAGACATTTCTAACCTGGCACAGGATACTAAAAATAATCCATCTCTCTTGACAGAATGCATTAGTAAAACTCTGCTTCCACTGTATTGCTTTGTCAGCCACAACTGAAAATAAATTTGGAAAAATCACAGCTGAGTGCAGAAAGCACTGAGTGGGGAAGTATTTTGAAACAATGCATCGGTTTAAACCTTGCAAGTTAGGCACTTTATTTAATATGTAATCTGCCACCCCCAATATGCAGACACATAGCTGTCCCTTCGTTTTACTATTTAACTGAATTGAGTAACTCTTAATGCAAAGGCACAAACTGCTGAGCCAAAATGTCACAGTTGAATACAAAAAGGCTGTAATTGATTCGCTCAGCTCTCAGAATACACTCATTAACAGTGTTCAAATGTATATGGTCATACTAATCATGCTAACATTATTGTCATGACTCCTGTCTCATGACTGTAACTGCCACATAAGCAGAGATTATTCATAGGTAATCATTTGAGCACACTGTTAGACACACTGCTGGCAATATAAATGAGGTCAATGTAGCGCGTCATCTGTTTATTAGTCGCTATAGTTTTGTTGTTGTTGTTAATTAGTTACAATGTTGCTTTTATAGTAAACTCAAACAGGTGAAATCATTTTTGTAATTATTTTTAAAATATAAATGAGCTAATAACACTAAAATCTATTAGCTAAATTTATTAGCTACATATTGCAACTTTCGGGAGTCAAGATAGCATCACATGAGACTTGAAAACTAAACTACCCCTCTCCCTGCTCCGCTATGCTCCACCACACTCTCACACACTCAGGTCTTGGTCTTATGAAATTACACTAAATAACAATTTTACAAAGCTTACCAGTGAAGCACAAATAAATTACTGTTTAGAGGGTTGTGCCTCATTTAAAAACCTTCATTAGGGATTATCTCTGCATAGCTGCCAGGGGGACACGGTAGACTCAAACGATACTGCTCAACAGTAACACGTGTTTTAAAGCATTTTTCATCCCAAAAAAACCTATTTGAAAAAAGGGGGTAGCACTTTACAGTTAGGTGATAGCAGGGTAATAATGAGGTGAATACCAGAAATAATAAGGTAATATGAGGGTAATATCTGGGTAATAAATAACGGGGTAACGGGGTTAATATTTCTGTAGTAATGATAATAGGGTTACCGTGTTAAAATGTAGTAATATCATGGTAATCATGTAAAAACCAGGTACTGTAATAGCAGGGTAAAAAGCAATGGATATATCTAGGGAACAGGAGGCCAATTATCATCTCATTTTACACTTACCTTCATATCACCCTTATTGCCTCGCTGTCCTGATTATCAGTCTATACTTGTTCTATGCCTATGCACCTGTTTTTTTCTTAAGTTTTTACATTCTTCTATTTTTCTTATGACCTTTTCATGACACTATCAATTCTAAAGTTGCTAATAAATAGAAATATTACCTGGTTATTACACAAATATCACAACCCTCATGTACCTTGTTATTACCAAGATACTCCCCACTGTTATTGTGCTAAAACCTGAATATTACCCGTATATCCTTGTTATTTTCATATTATTACCCCTCTATTACCCTGTTATTAACAAACTGTAAACATTCTGTAGATTTACTGTCAATATGGTCAAAACATCCTTAAGTTCAGGGTGACATCTGCAGATGTTTTGTTACTTCGGAAGTACAATAATCAGTGACAAAGCCTCTGATTTGTCACAGTTGAGCAAGTTAGTAGTCATGTTTTTACTGTTTTGCACAAATGGCTGAAGTGATTCTCCAATCAATTCAATAATTAAGCTACTAATTATTATTTAAACAATTTAAAGCAATTGAAGTCATGATTTTTCCTTGAGCAGTTTGTGGAATTTCTGAACTTTAGACCCCACAGCTTGGTGGTATCATAAAGTAATATTTACAGTACATGAATATGACCTCAATGCAGAGGATATCTATTATTTAATAAGAACTATATTTATTTGTGCCATTATTTCAAATACATGCTGAACCTAGCTGCAGGTCACCCATTACCTAAGATTCTGTGTCCAACTTATCTACACGTCCAACCTTTGAAAAAGATGCTATCGAGAAAGAAAATGAAAGTCATTGTCACCTCTTACCAGTATTTTGAATAACGAGAGAGGGACCTCATCATTCATAATGACACTGATCATCTATAATGGTTTCAGATATGATAAAAATCCAAGCTCATGTAGAAATGCCCTCTTTTCCAATTCTGATTTCTATGGCTCTACTGGCTGTAACCTTGAACACTGACAGATAATAGGTTTGTCATTGGAGAGCTTCCTCCTTCCCACATAAAGAGCCTTTAAAAGAGATATATCGCTGGCCTCCTGCTGATGAAGTCTGCAGTGTTTGGGGATTATATCTCGATTCATTCTCATTTACTTTCCTGTGGGGCTCTAATTTGAATGAACCTGACAGGATCATTAAAGCAAAGGTTATCAACTCTGCCTGTAGATGAGATCCTTAAGCATTGAGAATTGGTCATCCTTTTCACTTTCACAGTCACCTGGTAACGGTCTTCACATGTTCTCAGATACCCAAGCTGGTGACAAATATTGGTCTTCTGTGGTTAATCAATATGATTGTATAAGGGTCTGGTAAACTCTACATTCACCATATCAGTTTTATAAGATTACTAAATGTTAATGCTGTCTTTGTATCAAACAGGTACAACTAGTGAGTAATATATTGTGAAGGATTGTGTATCCCAGTGTAAAGTTACATTAAGAGACAACATGGGGTTAAGCACAAAAACCTCAGGGTAAAGTATGCTTGAAATTATAAAAATATTAAAACTGTTCAAACTGTGGCAACGGCATACAAGTACGTCTTATTAACCACGTGTGCCACATTGTGTTATGATCATCAGTAAAGCGAACAATGTCTCATATTAGAGTATGAATCGCGGACTCCTGGGTTTTATAGTACCATCCACCCCTCTTTTTTTCACTGTATATACGCCATTGTTTTGTCAAATAATAAAACGTCATGGTTTGCACTACACAGTAAGCTCAGAGCATTGTTCACCAACACAAATGAGCATCAGCATTTCAACATATTTGGTGGTGGTATGTTAACTTAATGCTGGTTGTTAATTGCAATAAAGCAGGAGAAAAGCAATGAGAGAGTAAATACTAGTGGTGGCTGGTTTTGCCCTGCGAAATAATGTTAATGCTCGTCGCTGAAAAAAGTTGGCTTACCAGTGGGAAATATTACATATTGAGAAATGTTATATTAAATGCTTTAGTTGTTTTGTTGAGCTCAGGTATCATAGTAGTGGATTTGACAGTATTTTCTTCCTTGTAGTTATTCGTTAGGTGGAGCGAGATCCTCAGATCACCAACAGCGGATTGACTCAAAGTATAAGAAAAGATACTTAATAGCTAAAGTACTTTAATTGTAATTACTTGCTAAAATTGTAATTTTCGTAGCAAGGTCAGGGTTCAAATTACCGATGAAAACTGTTGCTTTGAAATACAAGGTCCCAGGAGTGGTTAGTTGTCTCACACAAACTCTGTCCCCTGCTTCCTACACGAGGCTTTATTTCAGTTTACACTGTATTGATGGCAGATGATAGGTCTTGTAGACTTTTCATTTATCAGTTCATGTGGTTGTCTTTTCACAATCCATTAAAGGGGGACCTCACAAAATTTCAACTCGCTCGTTATGACTTAAGTTTAGAGTGTCAATGGAGAAGTTTAATGGCATTTATGTACATGTACCACTCTAAATCGTAAGAAGGTAATGCTTTTGTAGACTTATGGTTACAGACTGTCTCCACTCGCTGCCCTCTCATATAAGCCATTTGAGCACTGAAATAGGTCTTGAAATAGGTTATAGGTGTCTGTTCTCTGAAGGTTAGGTCAATCATAAACATTCAGTTACAATTACAGAACCACCACAGTAGTTTCATTAGGTCAATAAACAAAAACAACTTGCTTAAGTGTAGACAGTAAAAAGATCAATATTGGCTTAAAACTATGGGGCTAAAATGAGATCACAGTAGTTATTGTTGTTGCTTTTCTTTTTTCTTTCTGATTAATTTGCACATTTGTTTTGTAAATAGGAGATTTGCACCACGCACCTACCACAGTACTCTGAGTGTCTGTGGAGAAAACTTTTATCGCTTCCCTGCAAAGCTATTGTGGACTATTTTTAGTGGGAGAGCTGTAAGCACAGCTCTCACACTATTGAGATCCTTTTCTTTATTATTAGTGGGAGAGCTGTAAGCACAGCTCTCACACTATTGAGATCCTTTTCTTTATTATTAGTGGGAGAGCTGTAAGCACAGCTCTCATTAGTGGGAGAGCTGTAAGCACAGCTCTCATTAGTGGGAGAGCTGTAAGCACAGCTCTCACACTTATGAGATCCTTTTCTTTATTATTAGTGGGAGAGCTGTAAGCACAGCTCTCACACTTATGAGATCCTTTTCTTTATTATTATTATTATTTCGCCGTTTTTCGGTCACTATCTCCTCCTAGACGGTTTGTCGTAGAAACTTCGTTCCACTTCCTAAACGTAGGTCTCTTTTAGGAGATCTATGCTATTACTTTTCTCATTAATAACTTTTATACTTTTTATTATATTTCACTTTTTATGAACTTTTTTTCCCATAGAAAATGAATGGAAGGCACTTAAAATTTCCCTTCAACTTGCCACTTTTCATCTGCCTCTTGTGTCGTCATACTTTGGAGTAGAAACTTCATTTAAACTTTATACGGGTCTAGTCCCTTTCAACTTTTTCTGGGTGGATCAGCTTCTTTCTATCTTTTATACTTTTTGAATAATCGCAGTTTTAGTTTTAGGCAACTTTTGGAGCTTTTTCAACTTTTCCATTAGTGTGTATTGCGGAATGTTGGAGCAGCTAGAGTGGGTGACATCACACGCACTCTAACTTTTCAGCTTCCACTTTTAGCAACTTTTTTCCTTCTTTTCCTTCTTTCCTTCAGTCAACTTTAATCTTACATAAACAAACTATACATCAGAATGTAGGTATTTTTGTCTTCTTTCAGTAAATGTAACTCTCATAGTGACAGGACTGACGGTTCTTTCTCCAAGTGTCCAGAAGCAGAGAGAGTGCCGTCAAAACTCCCATTGGAGCCCATTATAACAGAGGTTCTTAAATTCTAATCAAATCACAAACGGGGGGCTGTTTTAAAATCGCCACCACGCCTTCATTTTATGGAGTATCTTCAAATAAAGTACATCAGTGTGTTCATTGAAGCCTTTTGTCACTCACAGTTTTTGAATTGTTTCGATAGGACTAATACTTTTTCATATTTTGAGCATTTTGCGAGGCATAGTCTCAGCACTTTTCCAGCCTGCCTTTGCATTTGGCTCACATGACTCAGCAGGCGGGCAGCGGGCAGCAGTCATTGTCATGGTAACGGACACAGCTGCATGACGTCATGTAATCAGCCTCAGAGCTGTGTCCACACACTTTACCTGAGTTTTTCTCCCTCAACAGACACAGTGGAGACACACACAGACACACACCCTCACAGACAGGAAATACCCTTTCAAAATAAAAGCCTTTCATAATACTTTATCCACTTTTTAGCATTTAAATGCTAAAATGACTTTGTGGTGAAGTTTCCCTACACACACACCCTCACAGATAGGAAAAACACTTTCAAAATAAAAGCCTTTCATAATATTTTATCCACTTTTTAGCATTTAAATGCTAAAATGACTTTGTGGTGAAGTTTCCCTACACACACACACCCTCACAGACAGGAAACACACTTTCAAAATAAAAGCCTTTTATTATTCTTATTTTAATTATTTAGCATTTAAATGCTAAAATGAGTTTGATTTGAAGTCTCCCTACAGTGGACACACAAACTACCACACAGACACAGACAGGAAACACACTTTCAAATTAAAAGCTCTTTTCAACTTTTTTTTTTCAACAGTTTTTCAGCATTAAAATGGTTCCTTCATTTCTAAGTAGTTACTTCTAGCTTTTTTCTTTACACTTTAATAGCAACTTTTTTACTTTGCTTCTTTTTTTGTTTCTTTTAACTTTGGGAATATTAACCTTTTCCTTTGTTTCTTACTACTTCTTTCCACTTTTGTTAATCAAGTTGTTGCTTTTTCACTTCTTCCTTTACACTTTTAATAGCAACTTTTTTACTTTGCTTCTTTCTTTGTTTCTTTTAACTTTGGGAATATTAACCTTTTCCTTTGTTTCTTACTACTTCTTTCCACTTTTGTTAATCAAGTTGTTGCTTTTTCACTTCTTACTTTTTTCTTTACACTTTCAATAGCAACTTTTTACTTTGCTTCTTTTTCTGTTTCTTTACACTTTAAATATCACCTTTTTAGCTATTTACTTCCATTGTTACTTTCTACTTTTTTTCTTTTCTTAATTCAACTTTTCTTGGTATTTTGGATTTTTTCTTTTATTGTCATCTTCTTTCTTTCTCTTTTTGTTTGTATTTATCTCTCTTCAGCGTTTGCGGCTTTGAACGTGCAAACGCCTCTGCTCTCAGCAGCTTCTGAGCGGTCGGCCTCTACCGGGCGACTTAACAGCTCTCCCACGTAATTTCCTTGGAAATTGCCTTTTCTAGTTATTATTATTTCGCCGTTTTTCGGTCACTATCTCCTCCTAGACGGTTTGTCGTAGAAACTTCGTTCCACTTCCTAAACGTAGGTCTCTTTTAGGAGATCTATGCTATTACTTTTCTTATTAATAACTTTTATACTTTTTATTATATTTCACTTTTTATCAACTTTTTTTCCCATTGAAAATGAATGGAAGCCACTTAAAACTTCCCTTCAACTTGCCACTTTTCATCTGCCTCTTGTGTCATCATACTTTGGAGTAGAAACTTCATTTAAACTTTATACGGGTCTAGATCCTTTCAACTTTTTCTGGGTGGATCAGCTTCTTTGTATCTTTTATACTTTTTGAATAATCGCAGTTTTAGTTTTAGGCAACTTTTGGAGCTTTTTCAACTTTTCCATTAGTGTGTATTGCGGAATGTTGGAGCAGCTAGAGTGGGTGACATCACACGCACTCTAACTTTTCAGCTTCCACTTTTAGCAACTTTTTTCCTTCTTTTCCTTCTTTCCTTCAATCAACTTTAATCTTACATAAACAAACTATACATCAGAATGTAGGTATTTTTGTCTTCTTTCAGTAAATATAACTCTCATAGTCACAGGACTGACGGTTCTTTCTCCAAGAGTCCAGAAGCGGAGAGAGTGCCGTCTGAAACTCCCATTGGAGCCCATTATAACAGAGGTTCTTAAATTCTCCTCAAATCACAAACGGGGGGCTGTTTTCAAATTGCCACCACGCCTTCATTTTATGGAGTATATTCAAATAAAGTACATCAGTGTGTTCATTGAAGCCTTTTGTCACTCACAGTTTTTGAATTGTTTCGATAGGACTAATACTTTTTCATATTTTGAGCATTTTGCGAGGCATAGTCTCAGTACTTTTCCAGCCTGCCTTTGCATTTGGCTCACATGACTCAGCAGGCAGGCAGCAGTCATTGTCATGGTAACGGACACAGCTGCATGACGTCATGTAATCAGCCTCAGAGCTGTGTCCACACACTTTACCTGAGTTTTTCTCCCTCAACATACACAGTGGAGACACACACAGACACACACCCTCACAGACAGGAAATACCCTTTCAAAATAAAAGCCTTTCATAATATTTTATCCACTTTTTAGCATTTAAATGCTAAAATCACTTTGTGGTGAAGTTTCCCTACACACACACCCTCACAGATAGGAAACACACTTTCAAAATAAAAGCCTTTCATAATATTTTATCCACTTTTTAGCATTTAAATGCTAAAATGACTTTGTGGTGAAGTTTCCCTACACACACACACCCTCACAGACAGGAAACACACTTTCAAAATAAAAGCCTTTTATCATTCTTATTTTAATTATTTAGCATTTAAATGCTAAAATGAGTTTGTTTTGAAGTCTCCCTACAGTGGACACACAAACTACCACACAGACACAGACAGGAAACACACTTTCAAATTAAAAGCTCTTTTCAACTTTTTTTTCTCAACAGTTTTTCAGCATTAAAATGGTTCCTTCATTTCTAAGTAGTTACTTCTAGCTTTTTTCTTTACACTTTTAATAGCAACTTTTTTACTTTGCTTCTTTCTTTGTTTCTTTTAACTTTGGGAATATTTACCTTTTCCTTTGTTTCTTACTACTTCTTTCAACTTTTGTTAATCAAGTTGTTGCTTTTTCACTTCTTACTTTTTTCTTTACACTTTCAATAGCAACTTTTTACTTTGCTTCTTTTTCTGTTTCGTTACACTTTACATATCAACTTTTTACTTATTTACTTCCTCCATTGTTACTTTCTACTTTTTTTTTCTTTTCTGAATTCAACTTTTCTTGGGATTTTGGATTTTTTCCTTTTATTGTCATCTTCTTTCTTTCTCTTTTTGTTCGTATTTATCTCTCTTCAGCGTTTGCGGCTTTGAACGTGCAAACGCCTCTGCTCTCAGCAGCTTCTGAGCGGTCGGCCTCTACCGGGCGACTTAACAGCTCTCCCACGTAATTTCCTTGGAAATTGCCTTTTCTAGTTATTATTATTATTATTATAGCTCGTTTTTCGGTCGCTATCTAGTCCTAGACGGTTTGTCGTAGAAACTTCGTTCCACTTCCTAAACGTAGGTCCCTTTTAGGACAGGGGTGGTATTACTTTTCTCATTAATAACTTTTATACTTTTTATTATATTTCACTTTTTATGAACTTTTTTTCCCATTGAAAATGAATGGAAGGCACTTAAAATTTCCCTTCAACTTGCCACTTTTCATCTGCCTCTTGTGTCGTCATACTTTGGAGTAGAAACTTCATTTAAAGTTTATACGGGTCTAGTCCCTTTCAACTTGTTCTGGGTGGATCAGCTTCTTTCTATCTTTTATACTTTTTGAATAATCGCAGTTTTAGTTTTAGGCAACTTTTGGAGCTTTTTAAACTTTTCCATTAGTGTGTATTGCGGAATGTTGGAGCAGCTAGAGTGGGTGACATCACACGCACTCTAACTTTTCAGCTTCCACTTTTAGCAACTTTTTTCCTTCTTTTCCTTCTTTCCTTCAGTCAACTTTAATCTTACATAAACAAACTATACATCAGAATGTAGGTATTTTTGTGTTCTTTCAGTAAATGTAACTCTCATAGTCACAGGACTGACGGTTCTTTCTCCAAGTGTCCAGAAGCAGAGAGAGTGCCGTCTGAAACTCCCATTGGAGCCCATTATAACAGAGGTTCTTAAATTCTCCTCAAATCACAAACGGGGGGCTGTTTTCAAATTGCCACCACGCCTTCATTTTATGGAGTATATTCAAATAAAGTACATCAGTGTGTTCATTGAAGCCTTTTGTCACTCACAGTTTTTGAATTGTTTCGATAGGACTAATACTTTTTCATATTTTGAGCATTTTGCGAGGCATAGTCTCAGTACTTTTCCAGCCTGCCTTTGCATTTGGCTCACATGACTCAGCAGGCAGGCAGCAGTCATTGTCATGGTAACGGACACAGCTGCATGACGTCATGTAATCAGCCTCAGAGCTGTGTCCACACACTTTACCTGAGTTTTTCTCCCTCAACATACACAGTGGAGACACACACAGACACACACCCTCACAGACAGGAAATACCCTTTCAAAATAAAAGCCTTTCATAATATTTTATCCACTTTTTAGCATTTAAATGCTAAAATCACTTTGTGGTGAAGTTTCCCTACACACACACCCTCACAGATAGGAAACACACTTTCAAAATAAAAGCCTTTCATAATATTTTATCCACTTTTTAGCATTTAAATGCTAAAATGACTTTGTGGTGAAGTTTCCCTACACACACACACCCTCACAGACAGGAAACACACTTTCAAAATAAAAGCCTTTTATCATTCTTATTTTAATTATTTAGCATTTAAATGCTAAAATGAGTTTGTTTTGAAGTCTCCCTACAGTGGACACACAAACTACCACACAGACACAGACAGGAAACACACTTTCAAATTAAAAGCTCTTTTCAACTTTTTTTTCTCAACAGTTTTTCAGCATTAAAATGGTTCCTTCATTTCTAAGTAGTTACTTCTAGCTTTTTTCTTTACACTTTAATAGCAACTTTTTTACTTTGCTTCTTTTTTTGTTTCTTTTAACTTTGGGAATATTTACCTTTTCCTTTGTTTCTTACTACTTCTTTCCACTTTTGTTAATCAAGTTGTTGCTTTTTCACTTCTTCCTTTACACTTTTAATAGCAACTTTTTTACTTTGCTTCTTTCTTTGTTTCTTTTAACTTTGGGAATATTTACCTTTTCCTTTGTTTCTTACTACTTCTTTCAACTTTTGTTAATCAAGTTGTTGCTTTTTCACTTCTTACTTTTTTCTTTACACTTTCAATAGCAACTTTTTACTTTGCTTCTTTTTCTGTTTCGTTACACTTTACATATCAACTTTTTACTTATTTACTTCCTCCATTGTTACTTTCTACTTTTTTTTTCTTTTCTGAATTCAACTTTTCTTGGGATTTTGGATTTTTTCCTTTTATTGTCATCTTCTTTCTTTCTCTTTTTGTTCGTATTTATCTCTCTTCAGCGTTTGCGGCTTTGAACGTGCAAACGCCTCTGCTCTCAGCAGCTTCTGAGCGGTCGGCCTCTACCGGGCGACTTAACAGCTCTCCCACGTAATTTCCTTGGAAATTGCCTTTTCTAGTTATTATTATTATTATTATAGCTCGTTTTTCGGTCGCTATCTAGTCCTAGACGGTTTGTCGTAGAAACTTCGTTCCACTTCCTAAACGTAGGTCCCTTTTAGGACAGGGGTGGTATTACTTTTCTCATTAATAACTTTTATACTTTTTATTATATTTCACTTTTTATGAACTTTTTTTCCCATAGAAAATGAATGGAAGGCACTTAAAATTTCCCTTCAACTTGCCACTTTTCATCTGCCTCTTGTGTCGTCATACTTTGGAGTAGAAACTTCATTTAAAGTTTATACGGGTCTAGTCCCTTTCAACTTGTTCTGGGTGGATCAGCTTCTTTCTATCTTTTATACTTTTTGAATAATCGCAGTTTTAGTTTTAGGCAACTTTTGGAGCTTTTTAAACTTTTCCATTAGTGTGTATTGCGGAATGTTGGAGCAGCTAGAGTGGGTGACATCACACGCACTCTAACTTTTCAGCTTCCACTTTTAGCAACTTTTTTCCTTCTTTTCCTTCTTTCCTTCAGTCAACTTTAATCTTACATAAACAAACTATACATCAGAATGTAGGTATTTTTGTGTTCTTTCAGTAAATGTAACTCTCATAGTCACAGGACTGACGGTTCTTTCTCCAAGTGTCCAGAAGCAGAGAGAGTGCCGGCTGAAACTCCCATTGGAGCCCATTATAACAGAGGTTCTTAAATTCTAATCAAATCACAAACGGGGGGCTGTTTTAAAATCGCCACCACGCCTTCATTTTATGGAGTATCTTCAAATAAAGTACATCAGTGTGTTCATTGAAGCCTTTTGTCACTCACAGTTTTTGAATTGTTTCGATAGGACTAATACTTTTTCATATTTTGAGCATTTTGCGAGGCATAGTCTCAGCACTTTTCCAGCCTGCCTTTGCATTTGGCTCACATGACTCAGCAGGCAGGCAGCGGGCAGCAGTCATTGTCATGGTAACGGACACAGCTGCATGACGTCATGTAATCAGCCTCAGAGCTGTGTCCACACACTTTACCTGAGTTTTTCTCCCTCAACATACACAGTGGAGACACACACAGACACACACCCTCACAGACAGGAAATACCCTTTCAAAATAAAAGCCTTTCATAATATTTTATCCACTTTTTAGCATTTAAATGCTAAAATCACTTTGTGGTGAAGTTTCCCTACACACACACCCTCACAGATAGGAAACACACTTTCAAAATAAAAGCCTTTCATAATATTTTATCCACTTTTTAGCATTTAAATGCTAAAATGACTTTGTGGTGAAGTTTCCCTACACACACACACCCTCACAGACAGGAAACACACTTTCAAAATAAAAGCCTTTTATCATTCTTATTTTAATTATTTAGCATTTAAATGCTAAAATGAGTTTGTTTTGAAGTCTCCCTACAGTGGACACACAAACTACCACACAGACACAGACAGGAAACACACTTTCAAATTAAAAGCTCTTTTCAACTTTTTTTTCTCAACAGTTTTTCAGCATTAAAATGGTTCCTTCATTTCTAAGTAGTTACTTCTAGCTTTTTTCTTTACACTTTAATAGCAACTTTTTTACTTTGCTTCTTTTTTTGTTTCTTTTAACTTTGGGAATATTTACCTTTTCCTTTGTTTCTTACTACTTCTTTCCACTTTTGTTAATCAAGTTGTTGCTTTTTCACTTCTTCCTTTACACTTTTAATAGCAACTTTTTTACTTTGCTTCTTTCTTTGTTTCTTTTAACTTTGGGAATATTTACCTTTTCCTTTGTTTCTTACTACTTCTTTCAACTTTTGTTAATCAAGTTGTTGCTTTTTCACTTCTTACTTTTTTCTTTACACTTTCAATAGCAACTTTTTACTTTGCTTCTTTTTCTGTTTCGTTACACTTTACATATCAACTTTTTACTTATTTACTTCCTCCATTGTTACTTTCTACTTTTTTTTTCTTTTCTGAATTCAACTTTTCTTGGGATTTTGGATTTTTTCCTTTTATTGTCATCTTCTTTCTTTCTCTTTTTGTTCGTATTTATCTCTCTTCAGCGTTTGCGGCTTTGAACGTGCAAACGCCTCTGCTCTCAGCAGCTTCTGAGCGGTCGGCCTCTACCGGGCGACTTAACAGCTCTCCCACGTAATTTCCTTGGAAATTGCCTTTTCTAGTTATTATTATTATTATTATAGCTCGTTTTTCGGTCGCTATCTAGTCCTAGACGGTTTGTCGTAGAAACTTCGTTCCACTTCCTAAACGTAGGTCCCTTTTAGGACAGGGGTGGTATTACTTTTCTCATTAATAACTTTTATACTTTTTATTATATTTCACTTTTTATGAACTTTTTTTCCCATAGAAAATGAATGGAAGGCACTTAAAATTTCCCTTCAACTTGCCACTTTTCATCTGCCTCTTGTGTCGTCATACTTTGGAGTAGAAACTTCATTTAAAGTTTATACGGGTCTAGTCCCTTTCAACTTGTTCTGGGTGGATCAGCTTCTTTCTATCTTTTATACTTTTTGAATAATCGCAGTTTTAGTTTTAGGCAACTTTTGGAGCTTTTTAAACTTTTCCATTAGTGTGTATTGCGGAATGTTGGAGCAGCTAGAGTGGGTGACATCACACGCACTCTAACTTTTCAGCTTCCACTTTTAGCAACTTTTTTCCTTCTTTTCCTTCTTTCCTTCAGTCAACTTTAATCTTACATAAACAAACTATACATCAGAATGTAGGTATTTTTGTGTTCTTTCAGTAAATGTAACTCTCATAGTCACAGGACTGACGGTTCTTTCTCCAAGTGTCCAGAAGCAGAGAGAGTGCCGGCTGAAACTCCCATTGGAGCCCATTATAACAGAGGTTCTTAAATTCTAATCAAATCACAAACGGGGGGCTGTTTTAAAATCGCCACCACGCCTTCATTTTATGGAGTATCTTCAAATAAAGTACATCAGTGTGTTCATTGAAGCCTTTTGTCACTCACAGTTTTTGAATTGTTTCGATAGGACTAATACTTTTTCATATTTTGAGCATTTTGCGAGGCATAGTCTCAGTACTTTTCCAGCCTGCCTTTGCATTTGGCTCACATGACTCAGCAGGCAGGCAGCAGTCATTGTCATGGTAACGGACACAGCTGCATGACGTCATGTAATCAGCCTCAGAGCTGTGTCCACACACTTTACCTGAGTTTTTCTCCCTCAACATACACAGTGGAGACACACACAGACACACACCCTCACAGACAGGAAATACCCTTTCAAAATAAAAGCCTTTCATAATATTTTATCCACTTTTTAGCATTTAAATGCTAAAATGACTTTGTGGTGAAGTTTCCCTACACACACCCTCACAGACAGGAAACACTTTCAAAATAAAAGCCTTTTATCATTCTTATTTTAATTATTTAGCATTTAAATGCTAAAATAAGTTTGTTTTGAAGTCTCCCTACAGTGGACACACAAACTACCACACAGACACAGACAGGAAACACACTTTCAAATTAAAAGCTCTTTTCAACTTTTTAACAGTTTTTCAGCATTAAAATGGTTCCTTCATTTCTAAGTAGTTACTTCTAGCTTTTTTCTTTACACTTTAATAGCAACTTTTTTACTTTGCTTCTTTTTTTGTTTCTTTTAACTTTGGGAATATTTACCTTTTCCTTTGTTTCTTACTACTTCTTTCCACTTTTGTTAATCAAGTTGTTGCTTTTTCACTTCTTACTTTTTTCTTTACACTTTCAATAGGAACTTTTTACTTTGCTTCTTTTTCTGTTTCTTTACACTTTAAATATCAACTTTTTACTTATTTACTTCCTCCATTGTTACTTTCTACTTTTTTTCTTTTCTGAATTCAACTTTTCCTGGGATTTTGGATTTTTTCTTTTTCTTGTCATCTTCTTCTTTCTCTTTTTGTTTGTATTTATCTCTCTTCAGCGTTTGCGGCTTTGAACGTACAAACGCCTCTGCTCTCAGCCGCTTCTGAGCGGTCGGCCTCTACCGGGCGACTTAACAGCTCTCCCACGTAATTTCCTTGGAAATTGCCTTTTCTAGTTTACCATGAAAACTATAACTACTTTATTGTTTATTTTGCAGTGCATGATAGGAACAGCAGAGCTAACAAATTTTAAACTTCAGGCTGCGTGGGTTGAAAAATTGATTAAGCCAAAATCCTAATTCACATGATACTTTCAAGGAAAGAAGCATCATTCAAGTAAAGAAGAAAACAGTAGAATAGAGAAAGACCGAATAAAACTTGCAAAAGATTTTGACTTAAACAATAATAAATGGTTTTTCAGTTTTTGTGTAAGAGATTTTGGTGTGCAAATTATAAAATGCCTCATGCGTATTTAGATAGCAATATACTAACAGTGCACACAAATCCTGCAACACATGCTACGTGTGCAATCTAAATATATTACATAAGGTCACAGTAGAGAACAGCAACACACCTGCCCTTAGGTTGTTTTCTGTACGTTAAAGAATAAGTAAAAGTTTCAACACTTTTTTTCCACGTTGCTGTTTGTCCATCTTCTTGGTCTAATTTGTGGCTATATAGATTTAGTTGTGATGGTTTAAAAAAAAAATTGAAACAAAACAAAAAACAAAAACAGAGAAAATATATTGGTTTAGTTTTTGCACTATTTTGTTATCAATAGTATCAATGGTGTTGTTGTGTGGTCAAAATATTAATGTAACATTTCAATGACAAATGCAAATTAATTTCATTTATGTAGCTCTGGCAGATCCTTGGCCAGTTTTTTTTTTTCCTTTTTGCTACATTGATTGACAGCCATATATTAGTGCCTTTTCATTTGTTTCTTCGGGTTAAAATGAGATGCTTGCTCTTGAATTTCACCCCTGCTAACCACATGAGAGCCACTTGAATTAAAACCTGAGGTTGGCTTGCAGTTTTCTCCAGGCAGGGGATCGTGATGCTGCTCCTAGGTCAATTTCAATCAGCAGACTGCAGTGTTTGAGCCTTTTTTCAGATTCTGTTCCCCCCCCCCCATTTCTTTTTGCTTCTTATTTCCCTCTTCCTGTATGAAAACAGGTCTTTAAATGTGAGTTTATAGTAACTCAGAATGGAGAACTCCCCCATCTAGTCCCTTTGCAATGCTCGTACATCATGCTGACAGTAAATTCATGATAAGTAAGGTAAGGATATAGTGATTAATCTACTTTTAATTACTCAATCATCCTTGTCTGAAGAGTTGTAAGAGGTCAACACTTTCATCCCCAGATTTAAAGTGACTGATTTTGCATTTTAAATCTTTAATGAGGTTTTCACAATATCTTTAACATCTTTCAGTGTGCACAGTTTCTTTCAATAAACTGACATGTGAACACATTCCATCTTTGTGAAAGAAGAAGTAAAAGCTGTATATTCATTTGTAATTTGTTTTCAATTTCCATCTAAGAGTTCCTAACAATCTGTTTCTGTTTATTTTAAAGAGTTTTAAATTATTACACTTATTATATACACTATTAAATTATTTGTGCTTAGGGCTGGTGCCATAGGTGTGTCAAACTAAACGGAACTAGAAAAATATCTAAAGTGCTACTATAATGGGAAGAAAATTTGCTCTGATACACATGGATACACAAGGATAAGCACAGACCTTGACAGCATACAGAGTGGTATGGAGCATACCTAACTTCTGTAGACAGCAGGGTGAGGCACAAAGCAGGGTGTTGGAAGTGTTTTTTAAAAACTTAGCAGCAACCTGATAAAGTTTTAAAATAAACACAGGAATGATCATCATTGTTTTTGTTACTCATGGTTACAACATGTCTATGCAAAAGCTAAGCTTGGCCTCCAACTGAATTTTGAAAAAAAAAAAAAAAAAAAGATCCTACTAATCTCAAGCACCTTGTTAAAGACGCTTCTGTAAAAGCAGCTTCTTCCCCTTCACGTTTAGGATAAAAATCCAGTTTACACATGGCTTCAACTACTGTACTAACTAGGGAGACGTTAACTTCCAGGTTGGTGGCAAAAATAAAAAGAAATATCACTGTGGCATAAAATTGCATCACTACCCAAAATATTGCTCTACCACCCGCTTTTCAGGTTTTCTATAGACAAATACTATCACACATTAGCATTGATGCTAAAACACAGTCAAACATGCTTTTGTAAATAAACCCTAAAAAACGCATTGCTTTTCATAAAAAAAAAAAGACTTTACATACAACCTACCTGTGAGCAGTGAATCTGTCCGTTGTCTTGTTTTATTTTAAACTTCCATTCTACAATTTTATTTAGGAAGCAGAGTGTTCTGGTATTAAGCTCATAAGTACATAAGACTTTTATAATTGAAGCCCGTGGGCAGCAAGTGACCCCTGGACACTTAAACATTATGAGCTCACACTCTCACAATAGAGACATGGGTTTGAAAAGGATGGAGTGTGTCACTTGGATATGAAATTGTGTACTGTTAAACCCCAAAGCATATGGATAAATACTAATCAACAGGATTATCCTCAGAGACTGATTTCCACAGGTTTTGATGTTAAGTAAAAAGTTTGTGTCGTTATGTACTATGGTAACCTGCTGAAACTGGTGTAAATCCAAGCTACAATGCAGAAAACAAACAAACAAACAAAAAAAAGACCGTCAGTTTAAACTGTATCATGCCATGTCAGGGTGAGTTTTTTTTTAAGGAGGACCAAAGAGAAACAAGGCAAGAGGGGTTCGGTGAAAAGAATAAGCTTAATTTAAGATCAAACAAACAAAAAAACACTAACAAAAACTCACTCTTATAACGGAGGACAAGACAGGCACAAACTCGGAGGGAATACTACAAAACTAGAAAACAAGGAATAAACTCAGACTAAAAATTTAACGAGGTATGAATTTAACAAGGCAAAAACATGGGCTAAACATTCACATTAAACCAATGCGCACTGGGAACAAATTATACCCTCATTCTAAATCCACACACAGGAAAGGACTTGCACAGAAAGAGAACTAAAGACCAAACCTCACACCAAACAGAGTCCACAAAAACAGGGTCAGGAGTCCAAGAATCATGATTGAGGTAAACTAGAAGACAGCATGTTGCATGGAGGGCAGGGGCAAACAAAGACGATGATCCAAGCAGGAAAAGGGGGAGAGGTGGGTTTAAAAAGGCAGGGGAACAGGTGAAAACAATTGTGACTGATGATGAGTTGTAAAGAAATAAACTGGGGACAGGAAGTGGAGCAAAAAGGGGAACAAAATAAAAGTCCAGGGCAGGAAGTGAATGAAGGGTCAGATCATGACATGCCATTGGATTATGAGTTATCAGTGGTTAACAGCCCATCATTTTGGTTTGTTAGGCCACCTTACTACCTACTGGCATTGGTATGAGTGAGAAATTAGAGTGACATTTGATGACTTTCCTTAAAATCGCCAGTCTTTGTAGGGAGGTGGGACATGGTTGGCATCAATGTGTATGAAACAAAACATAGGAGAGACACAGGTTTGTGTCTGGTTTACAAATTTCTCAGTTCAGTATGACCTACGTAGCCTAATAGCATGTGGATCATGTACCTGCTGGCATGTAGCTATGGTGTTCATGACAGCTTTTAGCCATTGAATGGTGTGAGAACATCTTAAGCACATATAGAGGTTGGAGGTTGGTTTAATAAGTTTACATATACATTTTGAAGTTAACATATTCTGGAAATGTAATTTGGGAATAATGTTTAGACAAAAACACCATCCATGCAACGTCCAACAAAGGGAATTAAGAATAATGTTGAATTTTTTTGTTTTATTTTTGTTTTTGTTTTTTTGTGTTTGCCTTTTAAGTAATTGATTCACTGGTATGCTCCTAAAGAACAATAACACTTGCTGCCAAGACTCAATTACAGACTTCTTAAACTTGTAATATATTATACTGAATATATATGTGCCATGCCCCCATTTTGTGGTTACAAGTGTCAACATTAGATCAACATGTTTTTGTATATTGAATTTAGAGCATTTAATTTTTCTAAGCTTTAAAGGAGTACAGAATCACATTTCAGAATCTCTCAGATGTCTCTCCAAGTGAGTATCTCTCCTAATTAGATAGGTGTTTGTGTGCTGGAGGTATTGCCAATTACTGCAGTGACAAAGCGCAAACATTAATGGGAGATCGACTGCAACCAGACAGAAGTGTCTAGAGCTGAAAGCCCAAATAAAATCTCTTGTAGACAGGTCATAAAGCCAAAGGTGAAATCCAATTAATTACTCTTTAGCGGTGCACATAACTACACTGAACAAGACTTATTATACATTTGTGCATGTTAATGAATGTGACTGTAATTAACCTGTAATGTCTCTCCCCAAATCTGCCCCTAATTAAAGTAAAAGATAAACTGTTTGTCAAATCAGCTCTCTTCAGCTAACTCATGGCCAGGAAGGTGTGTATCCCTGATAGTGGCATAGAGACTGCGGTTAGCTTCAGTAATTAAGATACCATTTTAAGAACATAGCCCTGGGTTACACTGTTGCATTATCATAAGCAAACATTAAGCTGCACCAGAGGAATAAGGTCCGTACTGGGTGGGTGGATACAGTGGTTGTTAGGGTACCATCTACAGGATCTGGAGGGAATCAAAGGCAAATTGTCTGGCAGCCATAGCTTTTTATTTGCTGAATTGTCTGCAATTAGATAACTCAAAGATAACATGTTCAGAGACACAGTTTGCCTGAGTATCTTATTTTTGTTCGTTACTTATCTTATCTTAGTTCCTTACTAACCTTCCTCTTTCACATGTGTTGTAAACATCAAAGAGGGCTGAACTTGGAGCTAGAATGTTGTCAGGTCTGGTGAATGATAGCTGAAGTAGAAACTCTCAGCCTGCAAAACTCACTGAACAGAAAATGGGAAGGGTGTCACCCTCAAAAAAAGAATGCCACTCTGTTATTGCTTTACCAAGAGCAAAATGGGGAGTTACACAGTTGTACCCATATCGCAAAATCACAGAAGATTTGTGGTTTTAAAAACATGACACGTGACAGCTTCTCAGATGCGAGCCAATCTTGCATTTGGCAGAATGTCAAAAAAAGTACTAAAATGCACAGTAAAGCATGTTTCAGAAATAATGGGTCAAGTGACATACTGTGAAATTATGTTTTAGAGAAGCTGCTGTGCTCTGAACAAGGTTATAACACCAAGCTTGACCCAAAAACAAAAGCATTTTTTTATAATTTATTATGCTCATTTTCAGTGGCGGTCTAAGCACGGTAGAAATTGGGGAGGGTTGCGTCAGGAAGGGCATCCGGCGTAAAAACTGTGGCAAATCAACATGCGGACAAAGATCCGCTGTAGCGACCCTGAACTCATGGGATAAACCGAAAGAACAAAAAAAATAATAATAATTATGCTGATTTTCTTCTATTTTATCCTAGATTGACTTTTAAACAACATTCTCAAATAATAACCATTTGAATAGCCTAAAACACAAATAATTAACACAAATTTTTATACAGCAATACTAACAACTTATTGTTCTTTGAGTATATTTCTGTTTTGTTTACCCATATAATTGTGCCAAAATAAATTAGTATGTGAAACTGCAGAAATACAAAAAACAGAAATCAAGGAAAAACAGAAGTAAAAACTCAAAGGTACAAATATAACATTTTATTTATAATTTATATGTATTATTTGTTGCCATTTTCTTTTCTCTCTCCACTTTCACTCACTCCACATGGTCAAGGCAGATGGTCGCCCACCCTGAGACTGGTTCTGCTGGAGGTTTCTTCCGTTAAAGGTTTTTCCTTTCCACTGTTGCCTATGGCTGCTCATGGGGGATTTGTTGGGTTTTCTCTACATACTTGTATAGTCTTGACTTTATTATGTAAAGTGCCTTGATAGGATGTTGTTGTGAATTGGCTCTATATAAATGAAGTTGAATTCAATTGAATGTGCAATTTTAGTAAAAAGGTTTTGTTTTATTTCACAGAAAAGTAATATCAACTCGGTATACAAATATAATAAAACTTTTATAATACAACGAGAAAAACAAATTCAAATACAATACCGCCAATATTGGGATTTAGGAGACAAAGTAGATTCAAAAACAAAATGTGATGGTAAATCAACAACAACAAAAAAAAGAATAGTAAAAGAAAATAAATTATTGAAAATGACTGACAAAGAAAGAGACTTGCAGCATGTCAATTTCTCCAGTTTATGCTTGTGAATGGATACATGCGGGTCATTGGTCTTGTTTCCTCCTGGCTCGCCTGTCGAGTTGGATATTTGTAAACTGGCCTTGCCTGCGGCAGTCTTTAAAGGATATCAGTTTGTTGGAGAGTGAGGTCAGGCGGGGGTGCAGGCCCAGCTGAGCGAGCAGTTGTGAAGGGGATGATGCAGGGGGACTGGGGGGAAATGTTGCTGGGGTTATTACGTACCCCAGATTGAGCATAGTCCCTCAGGATCAAATTCCAGCATTATGCGTGCGTTTTGACTCATGTGGACCTTTAACCCCAGTAGATTGGGACATGTGGATCTGAATGTGGATGTCTGCATGTGCTGCAATGTCTTTTTGTGTTGAAGGGGGACTTAGTGAGAACTTAGATAAACCACATTCTAAATAACTCTGAAGAGGACTACATAACAGCATAAATAGCTGCACAGAAAACGAAAACTATTTATTTTTCAACCACCTCACCTATAGGTTCCATCTGTATCCAGTAGACATAAATATTCAGATAATACCTTTACATTCCACACTAATGCAAAGTTGTGTGTCTAGGTTTGTGTGTGTGAGTGTGTGTGTGTGTGTGTGTACCTAATCTGTGGATAATGTGCACTGTACTGTACATATGTTGGTTGAATGTCTCAATGAACTTTTGACCCTCACAGCTTAAGTGCTGCTCTCTCTCAGCCTGCCTGCCCCTCTAATTAGAGTTGCCAGCCCTGACAGAAATCCTGCTACAATCCGTCTGCTCACAAATGGCACTCGCCTGTTTGTCACTCATATTTCAGAAAAGTGTGAAAAACTGGAGAGGTGACACATTCTCACCATCTCAGTTCATCTCATCCCCCTCCAAACTCTCCTCTCGCCTAGCTCCGTATGATTAGTTGTGAAGAAGAGAAAATACTAAAGGTGTGCTTTCTTTTACGGTTATACGGGTGGTGTAAAGAAACAAAACCTCTGCCCCAAGATGGTGGAGGCTTACTTTAATTATCCAGTTTGCACAAGCTCAATGCATTTTGCATTTTGTTCTTAGGCACTGTGATTTTAAACATCACTTGTCTTCATACTTTTCTGCTGAGTTGCATTCACAAACAATAGTCTTTACCCCTGCAGTTAAAAGAGGCAATTTTGCCATTCTTTCATCCTTTATTATATGAAGAGGTTGCCTGAGGGAATAAAGTGGCTCTGAAAGAAGCACTAAGACCACGTTGAGAGGGTGAACTGAGGGAAACAATTCTCTGGCTTTCCAATATGGCACGATTGTAGATACTGTCAGCAGTGTTTGGAACTGTCTCAGGTGTAGTGTCATGGCAACTGCACACAGTGTGTTTAAAACTCCAGAGAGAGAAACAGAAGCAAATGTGGACATATCATTATGACAGTAATCCCCATACAACACACTTTGCTGATTTCTGAATGGAGCTCACAAAGGCTGAAAAAACACATCTATGCTAATATACCCTCTTGGTCACTTTATTATTCCCGTTCAATTGCTTGTTAACACAAATATCAGATTGACCAATCACAGGGCAGCAACTCAATGCATTTAGCCCTGTAGACAGCCAAGTTGATTTGCTGTTGGTTCAAACTGACAAACACAATGGGGAAGAAAGGAGAATTAAGTGACTTTAAATTTTTGACACAACCAGATAATGGGCTAAAAAATAAATAAAAAAGATAAAAATCCAGTGAGTAGCAGTTCTCTGGGCAAAAATGCGGATGCCAGAGGTCAAAGACGAATAACCAGGCTGGTTAAAGCTAATAAAAACACAACAGTAACTCAAATAACCACTGGTTACAACTGACGTATGCAGAAGACTATTTCTGAAGGCAGAACACATCAAACATTGAAGCAGATGCACTAAAGCAGCAGAAATCCACACTTGGTGCCACTTCTGGTAGCTAAGAAAAGGCCACTGGAATACATTTTGCAAGGGTTCACCAAAATTAGAAAATAAAAAATTGGAAAAAACATTACTTGTTCTGACTGCCAATACCACAGCCTACCTGAGTATTGTTGTTGATCACGTCCATCCATTTACAGTATGACCACAATGTGACCATATCATCTACTGTCTACTTTCACTAGGATAATGCGCCATGTCACACAGCTAATATTCTTTCACACTGGTTTCTTGAACATGACAATGTTCAAATGGCCTCCACGGTCACTAGATCTCAATCCAATAGAGCACCTCTGGGACGTAGTGGAACAGGAGATTTGCAGCATGGATGTGCAGCTCAGAAATCTGTAGCAACTACTGATGCTTTGTCAAAACATTTACATTTACATTTAGTCATTTGGTCATTTAGTGTTCACAGTTCGCGAGATGCAAGTGCGAGAAAAAGCAGAAAGGATTTTTTTTTTTTTTTTTACGATTTAAATGCATAGGAAGATGCGGAAGAGTTCTGTTTTCAGCATTTTTTTGAATATTGGGAGAGAGTCTATTGAGCGTGCAGAGTTTGGTAGCTCGTTCCACCATCGTGGGATCATTGTGCTAAAAAGTTTTGCTTGGTGTCTTCTGTGCAGTGCAGACCAAGATTTGAAAAAGAAATGTGCTCAGCACCTTTTTCAATTTATGCTACAATGAATTAAGGCAGTTTTAAAGGCAAAAGGGGGCTCCAATCCAGTGCTGTCAAGGTTGACCTAATAATGTGTATATTTGATTATTATTCAATGCAGTAGTACAGAAAAAAATACACCAGTGATACATTGTAGTTAGTCTATAGGCATTAGTATTAAGTTAATAAAGTCAAGAATTCAAAACTGTTCATTGTTTGGTTTAAGTTCTTTTAGCCACTAGCTGATCCACATTAGACAAAACTATTTTTTGCTATTTTCCCTTTCTTATTTCTTGTCTTTTCACTTCAGCACTTCTCTGTTGGAAATGTGAAGATGACCTTTACTACTTCCTTGCCAGAACACTGTAAGCAAACATCTTTGCAGATGTGAAGGACAGGCTCTCACTATTCGCTAAGGAATGCTAGGTCTCTTCTGGAAGAATATGCTTTTGCCAAGGGAGAACAATATCCTGAGTTATCAAAGTGGTCAGACAACTTGCTTCTCTATACACAATGTAGCCCTGAATGTTTTTTATTATGTGGGAAAACCGCCAAGGCCCCTGGCTCAGCTGTTAATGCCCCTGGTTCATATTTGAGTGTATCATTATGGTAGCTACACTGACGTCCATTCTCACGGGTCATGTTTTTACCATTTTACAGCTGCGAGCAAGTGTGGTTGAATTCCTCATGCCTCTCTCAATCACCATGAAATAAGTCCGCAAAAATTCGATAGTAGGTTGAATTAATCATGTTTTGCAACAGTGCATTTCCCATTACATAAAAACAAACAAATAGATTCATAAAACTCTGCAGAGATTTGTTTAGACCACCCACTTCTTGGTCATGCTATTTACTCAGTTTTTACACTTTCGATGGAAAAACCTTTTTAAAGGTCCATACTCACGTAGGAAGCATAGTGTAAACCAACACATTCGATAATGTTTTATACCATGGATTTTTTTTGCCCCAAATAATTCAGGGTAATGAGGTCAACTAATTAAAAAATTCTAACTCAAATAGAACATGAATGGGTTTTTTTCCCCTATATTGACTACCTCCAGTAATGGTGATTGGACAACAGTGTGGATGGCTGTCTGATGAATTTGCCTAAAAAGCCAGTTAGGCCAGCTACTGTACTGTAGCATAACCAGAGCAGATACTGTACAATAGAGATGTACAACTAGGTCATGCTGCCACTTATGTGCTCTTCATTGCAGCAATTAAAAAATGTTTCGAAGTGCACAATTGGTCATAGAATTATAATTCACTGATATCATTTGAAAAGCAGAACTACACTGATGTTAGGTGTTTTGGCCACCTCATTCATTTTAAATAGGGTGGCCAAAACATTGGAACCACCTCTTCTTATAATGCACTCCTGTACGACTTCACCACCCACTTCTGGCCTAAATAATAAACACAGAATAGACTTTTCACCTTTCTGACAATTTCAACCTAAACACTTAACCTTGTAAAAGTAGAGTTCATGGCAGAGCCACTGTATTGGGTTGCATTATATTGCACAGGTGGTCACAATGTTATGCCTGATGTAGATGCCCGGTGTAGATAGATAGGGTTAACGACTGGCAGGGGTATAAATGAGACCACCACCCAAGCCAGTTGCACCACTCGCTGCAGCTTATCCAAAAAGTTGATATGAAACTGAAGCTGTATTTACTTTTGCTGGATTGAAGAGAAGCAGTTTTAAAGTACTGAATGATTGGTCACTTTAGAGGTATAGAAGGTCAATCCTAGGGAATGATGTCACCTCTCATGGAGCCCATCAGATTCTTGATGGCATGGCCCGCTACTCAGTGCGAGGGCATAACAATGACATATCACTGTCCATTAAAAATATTTTTAATATTGGACAGAAAGTGTCTTTTTTAAATGTAGACAGCGTATTATAACATTTCAAAGCAAATATAATATATTATTAAGAATACTACAAGACACCGGAAATGTTTTATTAATCTTCAGGTTGTGATCAGTCAATCCGTTTTAACAAGGAAAATAAAATAAGCAAATGCTGTAACCCAGGGAAAGAGAGCAATCACGAATGCTTATAATTAGATTATTGGCACAACAGAGTAAAGAATAACCTACGACACTAACTGCACCCTATTATGTGCTCCAGTGTTCCAGTGACGAGATATGTTTACACACATTTTTGAATGCGTTAGTGATTTATATGTCCAGTAATAAGCATTCAGGCATGCTAATATAGAGTAGCTGTATTCCGAGAACTGAGGGATATGGATCTTGGATGTTGTAATGAATATAAGCGATCCTCAAATACTGCACATTATAGTAGGGCTGCACCTAACGATTATTATTTTTTGGACGAATCTATTGATTTTTATTTCAATTAATCGATTAATCTTTTAAATATTTTCCCATTAAGATCTTTTTTTAAATTTTCAATTAATAAAACAATTCATTTAATCAAAATACATTTTTAATTCATCAGTCATTTATATTTCATAACTGATGAATTACTTTTCATCTTCTCTTTAAAACATACAAATATGACAAAGTTTGCACTGCTGGGCATTATTTAAAGCTTCTGATTGCCATACTGTGATGGATATTTACCGTATACGGAATTAGAATACACAGCAAACAGTTTAGTTTAGATACAATAACAGCTAAAATATCAGACTTTTTTTTTTTTATATTATAAGCAGATTACAGCTGCTATAGCTTCCTGCCTGGTTTGGGACTGTGACTCTCTCAGTGTCCACCAGAACATGTGGCACATTAGGATGAACAGTTAATGCATTAGGTGCAGCACATCCAGCTTTTTATAACTTCCAGCTCTAGGTGAATGTAAACTAACATATTTGTGGCAATTAACCAACAAGCTTGTTCTGGTAAACACATGACACTGGTTGGCGAAGTGCGTTTCTGATCATTTAATTCGTGTTTTGGTCAGCGACACTTGGCTGAACTACATCCTCTCTCAAAATCAGAGAAGAAGCTGCCCCACAAGTTTATTTTCTTATTTACAAATGTCAGTGCTTGTCTTGAGTTCGTATCTGGTGATTTCAGAACACAAACATTTATATTTCCGTGCTCCAGCTAACCTTTAACAAATAAATTGGCAAACTGTAAGGTAATTTCTTTCTTTATCCAGTCTTTGTGTATCATTAATATCTAGCCTAACTTACAATGCGTCGAGGCACGTTTCGTAATTCGACGTAATTTTGTAATCGATTAGGTCAACGTGTCGTCCCACCCTTACATTAGTCTATTAACAATCTTGAATCAGTGTCTCAATGAATGCAGAACTACTGTTAGCAGCCTGCTGGGATCGCATTAGGAAAACAAGCCTGGATGATGCTTTACAATACTATTTATATAATACAGAGTACTATTGTCTTTGAAATGTTGAATGTACTGCAATATTTATACACGCACACACACATATCACGGTGGTGTGTATATTTATGTCTAGTATGTGCAGACATCTGATGTACAGTATTGTGTGCATTTGTCTAGACAGTTTCCTCTATCATGAAGTTTATGTTGACCTTTGAAGCAGCACACACCATGCTGCCAAATCATCCCTCAGTGGAATTTGGCTAACAAGCTCTGTAGTGGAATGGGACTAGCCGGAATTAACACATGCCAGCCTTTGAAATTGAGGTGCTTTTTGAATATTGAATATGATGCCAGTGTTGGAGCCCTTTAAGGAGTTGATTTCAGAGCATTAAACAGAGAGTGAGGGTACTGCATACAGTACTGTACTGTGGGTTGCTGTGATGGTGACAGTCTCCCTGTTGGGAATGCTGTCATTCTACACCTGCCCATTAAATATGCAACCTCAGCCTATCACTTGACCCACTTGACCGTCCACTAAGTTGCAACTTATTGACATATCAGGAGGCCATATTTTATACTGTACCTATTTGAGACATATACAATGTGATGTTTGACTTCTTCATTTGGTTGTTTTGTTGCTTTTTGCAGCACATTTCTTAATGCTGCACCTGTGTGGTCATATTGATGAAGTTGTTATTCTAGTTTGCTTGTGTTTTGTGTATTTGCATGTGTATTTTCAGTTTGCAGTGCTGTGAGCTCTCAGGGCCACTCTCATAAATCTAAAACTAAGCTATTTTCAGAACAACATAATCAAACATGATGCATGGTTGGAGAATTTGTATTTCAGTGTTTAGACCTTTAAGATCACTGGATTGCAGGGACTATGTGTATGTCACTCACCCGGGCAGGGTCACAAAATGGTACTTCTGCCTCGATGTGTTAACCTCACAGTCGCATCTGTACTCCAACTCTGTCTCCTAAACAACAGACAACATGATCTCAGTGATCTACAACAATATGTAGTGTAAACTTAGATTGTCTGTGTCAGTGGAGGCAGGGACAGGTGTATCTTACTGTGAGGTAGTCCTGGAGCATGTCTTGGACTGATGCTGCAGACAGCAGGTTGAGAGAAAGGTTGGTGATCTTCATATCTCATTGACCAAAATCCACAGCTGCAGTAAAGACATGGTGGAAATAAAATTGCAGCCAAGCAGTCATGACAATTGGACAAGTGGAGCAGATGAATTTCATGTCTTGCAGTTATGGATGGATTATGAGGAAATTTACTCCTGGGTACAGAGAGGTCAGCAGATAGTTTGGGTTCATGCTGGTCTTTTGTTCTCAGTTGTTTTGGATAAAGCTCCTAAAATTACTTTTAAAAAGTATAATTCATACTAATGATGGCTGAGTACAAGTACTTTATTACCGTAGTTTATTTTTTTTGACATACTGTATAAGTAGTTTACTTGAGTAGATGGCTACTTTCCCTTTCACTCCACTACATCTAAGAGCATAACATGTTACATTCACATTACTTTACACATTTCATAATATACCCCTTTTTATATATTTTCATGAAATGTAATCACTAGCAAAACAGGAATCACCTCACTAAACCAGGTACAGGTATAGTTTCAGTTCCTCCTTCAATGGTCTCATTTAAAAAGACAGGCAGCTGCACAGTCTTCAAAGTGAACCATCAATTACGCAGTAAATTTACTCTTGCCTGTTTACGGAGATCTGCATTCACTGCGCAGGAGCGCACACAGCTAAAGGACTAATGGTCAATTTTTTAGACATAAAGTCTATGGAATTCATTGTAAAATGTGCCTTTAACTGTGTATTATTAAATGCGGTGTCAAAGTCACAAAGTCACAAAGCCATGTCAAAATTGATCAAACAGTATAATGGCCAAACGTTTCCTTAACTTGAATATCGCGTTAGTAATTGATTGACCAAGGCGATTTGTGGTTCTGCGCGCATTTGATTTAAGTGTGGAGTGTGAGGCAGTGCAGTGATGCGTGACCATCCACTGTGTTTAGATGGGTTAGATCACATGGAGAAAAAAAAAAGAAACAACGCTACATGATAACCACAGACCTTTATACTCATGTTTCAAAGGGGTTTCTGTGCGTCCTTACCTTATTTCAGGCTCTGTTGACATCTTATCGGTGATTGTACATGTATACATGAGTATAGTTTAAAAAAACTGACAAAGCGTCAGATCAAATAGCTAAAACAGCATTAACCCATCATTTATATCTTATACCATTAATTAGTAAAGTGCAGTGTTTGTTCTTCAGTGGTGGATGAAGTACTGAGTATTTCATAGATGGCCAAGAGGAAAGTTAGTGAGTGAATCAAGTCAACATTCACATGCAAGAATAATGGGCTACAAGTATGTCTGGAGTCCTCATTGTGTTCATCTTCAGCCACCTGCACACACGGGCATGTGAAAAATCTAGGACATGGATTATAAGTGGATACGGAAATAGTGGATCTGCGATAGTCAGCTGTCCATGTACATGGAACAAACTCATAAAAAGGGCCAAACTCGCTGAGTGGTGACAAATAAGCCATCAAGATGAGTATTTCCCTTCAGGAGAAAATCCAGAGCAGAATTTCTCAACCTGGCATTCTGGTTATTCTCAGACATGGAACTGGAGCACTATAACAAATGAATTTAACAAGATCTAGCAGCCCAAAAACATAACATGCAGTAGAAGGTTAAAGCCAGGCAGTGTCACAGGCTGGCAAGTAACATCTGCCACTGGTTAGAAAGTCTACAGAGCGGTAAGTAAGTGTGGAGAATTGTACACTTCCTATTTTTAGGTTTGTGCTGTCATACAAAGGCTTGAGAAGACAATCTATGTGGGAGCAGAAATGTCAGATGCTGGACCTTGACACTGGTTACTGAATACTGCTAACGGGCACGTTGTACTGGCCGGGTGATATCTCAAGACGTGAGGAAGCCACCATTAGAGAAGGTGAGCCAGTGACTTCAGGTGCTGTTCTGATTTTTCTGTTGCTGTACCATGACTCAAGCCCTCTGGACCCCTGCCCAATATGTTCTGGAATTCCAGTAAGAATAGCGGTGTGTCCTCCCAAATGACAATTTCTTCCAGTTGGAGAAAGAGTTGCCCAATCAGAGCTTTGTACAGGCAAGATTAATTAAAATTAAAAGTAGAACAGATGTGGATACTGCAGTTCTGTTCTTGCCAATTGCATGCAGTGTTTCAAACATAGCTGCACACCTAATGTAAAATAACAGAGGAGAAAAAAAGCACTGGTGTTCCTACGTGTACAATTTAATACAGATAACTGCCTCTCTGATTACTACAACCCAGTTTGCTCTTGGTTATCCTTGACGTGTCAATGTACAGTAAGTGGATAAAGTAGACTACTTCAGCCAAAACAATCTACAGGCGTGCAGCAGGTGCCTTCCTCAAGGGTAATAGTGTTGTTACAGTTAAGATGCCACACAGTCAACAATGAATTCACTCTGCGTACAATAGAACCACTGATATTTCCAAAAACCTTGCGCTTTAGTTTAAAGACATAAATATGTAATTTCTTCATCTTGTTTATTTTATGTGTTGTCTGTGTTGGAGGGTGTTCTGCACAATTATCAACAGAGGGATGAAAGATGTTTGGAATTGGATCCATTTTGAATTTATGGCAAAGGAAAATTTAATGGAACCGAACAGAAACAGTTTGAGCCAGTTTCCTAGCATTTTGTTTTTAATAGCTATGGTTTGTTTAGCTATTGCTTTTTGAAGGATAAAGCATGCTTTTATGTGCCGCGTCGGTCTACACTTGATAAAGATATAGTGGAACAGCTGACACTGCTGTGGCTTTAGCCTAGCAGCACCAGCAGCTGGAACAATAAAGACTGAGATGTTGAGAGCTGGTAGTTATGGTAGCATTTCTGTGCTCCGGTTTCCAACCTGCACCCATTTAACTGAAAACCCTTTTTAGATTTGGCAGATGCCAGCAGTGAGGAGGTGTGGGACAAGGAGACATTTTCTAAAACAAACTAAAGAAACAAAGCAGGGAATTCACTATGGCGATTCTCTGACCTAATACATGACCCTAGGTTGTGCTACAGTACCTGCCCTTTTGCCTTCTGACTTCAAAGGTGTCTCATTGCAGGTTGCGTTTGATTTGGGTTAGTGCATCAAAATTCAACTAACATATATCGTAACTATGCCTAAAAAAAAATGCAAGTTCTAATTCTTTGAAACTTCACAAGCATCCACCACAAACAGGAAGAAAAAGAAACCCTGCGTGCAGCATTCACACATCTCCCCAACTTGGCTGCATTTGTTGGTGGTGATGATGATGATACTGTGGTCAATCAAAAATGGCCGAGCCAGTGAGAGACAATGCTCCAGATTGAGGAGAAGGAGAGTGAGAGAAAGACAAAGCTGGACAAAAACATTGTTTCCTCACATCCGTCACCTGTTTCCTTCCACAGCTAACTGTAGTCGGTTTAGTCCTGCAGCTCCATCAACATGCTTAACATTTAATGATGATAAAAAATATGAACATAAATACTCAGGCAGCGTCATTAAACTGTTGCTGACTCACTTTACATGATTAGAAAAATGTTTTGAATGAATTAATGAATGAATCTATTAACACTTAACTGTGCATCTAGCACCAGTCCAGTTTGAGACATAAGCAGTAGGCACGAGTCAAGAAAAAGACAACGCTGAGTTTATTTTGAAGAATTCTCTATAGCTTCATTTGCTGGTTAATTATAGTGCCTATAAAAAGCATTTGCCCCCTTGAAAGTTTTCACCTTTATTTATAACATTTTTACAACTCTGACACTGACATATGGTTGTTTTAATTTGGCTCTAGACTAAAACTTTCCAAGGGGAAAAAAAAGACTGATGTCAAATTGAAAACTGAACATTACAAAGTGATCAAAATTATTTTTAAAAAAAGGGAAAAAAAGACAGTATTCACCTCCTTCAAAGTAACTCAACTACTTCAGTGGTGCAGACAATTGGTTTTAAAAGTCTCACAACTAGTTAACACCCGAGTACAGTGAATGTGTTAGTGAACGGATTGTTTGATTAGTTGTGGGCAAGTCAGCTGACTGTTATAATAAAGTCAGGCCTATGGTACAGTAGACTGTCGCTGAAGTAATGCAATCAACATCACATTTACTTTATAAATGACTGTTGAGTGCAACACGTGTACATGTGAGAGTATCTACTGTAATATGCAGTGTGAATGAACCATTTTTTTTATTTTAAGGCACATCTTCAGCAAAGTTTTAGCAGCGGTTTTCACCACAGCTGGAGAGGAGGGCTACGTTATAATTTGCCATTTAAATACAGAGAGGGAGGTATTCCTAATTGCTTTGTGAGATCACCCCTCTGAAGCAGACCAGGAAAAGACAGATCGCTGGGCTGATAGGGACCAAAGGTGTAATGACAGGTGCTGTTGACTGAGCTAGGCAAGTCCCCAATCCCATTCACATTATCAGCACATCAAGATAGGAAAGCAATTTCCCAGCCTTTCATTTCATAAGCTATGCATATCAATGCCACATTAATCAAATGATAAAGTTCCCAAATTCCTTCCATGAAACACATCCTTCAAATACCCTTTGAAGGAACTGAATACTATCGGGATTATCTAAAGGAGCTCACCTCTATTGAACTGAACTGATAACGCATATGTAACACAACTTACCTTAATTGACAGGGAAATAAAGAGGTTTCCCATTTTTCACGGGAAGATTCTTTATATACAAAAATAATAATAAATTAACATATGATAGTGTATTGAACATAATTTGGCACATTTCAGTCAATACTGGATTATTGCAATCTTCTTATACAGCAAGTATGTATTGTGGCAAAAGGTTTCATTGATTATTCAGTATTTTTCCATTCAGTGTGACTGATCAACTACTTGACAGTGAAAAAAGGCACGATGAAGACTGACAGATTACAAAATCACATTAAGAAAAATCATTCTTTTCTTCACTGACTTTAAAAAAACAAAAAAACAAAAACAAAGTCAAGGCAGAAGAAAAGTGGTTTTGTTGAAACAAAAGATAGAATGGTGTCCCTCATCTATTTCATGGCTGGATAGTGTGACAGGTAACTAGTGAATGTATGATTGATTGCCACTTTGTTAAACAAAGCAATTAAGTAGGAGAATAGAAGTTGCTGCTGTGGAACGAAAAACGGCTTAAATAACAGCAACCACTGGAAAATCCTAAAAACAAGCACTAATTAAAATAGATGATTGAAGTATGTGGCACAAATATTTTGATATATGTAAAAGCAAATCACACAAAAGATGATACGAAAACTATTTAACCCCTATAACTCGTGAGAATTGTCCCTCACGCTATTTAAAACATCTAAAGTGTAAATTTATTACCATTTAGCCAAAATGAATAACTGATATCAAAGAGGTTTTCACTAAACTGTGGGGCACTGAAGCAATGTCAAGTAATTGGATCAGGGAACACAAGGGAGTAAACAGAAGAAGAAAGAGGTAGCTACCTTTTCTGTTCGTATCAATAATGACACAAACAAGTCAATCCAATTAAGAAACATAGGCAATTGCCAAACACTTAAATCAGGACATGGTACCAGGCTGGGGAGTGAACCTGCAAGTTGCACTCACCAAGGCACATCAGTGAATCTGCACTGTTGATGGTTTTCTATCAACATGGTCAAAGGACAATTTGATCTGGTGGAAACAAAATCGAGCTTCCTGTTTCATGCGATTTACTACCGACAACAATGAAAGCCTATATTGGTGCACAGCAGAGAGGAAATCAAAAACGTTCCTTACCACATGATGTAGAAAGTTTCATGTGTTTCTGTAAGCTGGTTACGCCGTATCATTTCTGAGGAAATTTAAATTTTCATCATTCCAAAAGGTGCATGTAATTGTCTTGCAGTATAATTGGATTTTATGATACATATTTCATTTTAAAACAGAACTGAGAACCTTCTAAATGGAACAGATTACAAAGGCTACAAAAGAGAGAGAGATTCTTAATGACACGGATTATAAACAATAGGCAATTTTCTTTGACTGGAAAAAATATATATTTACTGCATTGAGTATTTCAGTATATTTTCATTGCCTTTTACAGTCTAATTTTACAATTCATATGAAGATTGTTGTTATTTGTAGAAGGTTTGAAGTAAATTAAGTCACATGTGGGTTTGGGGGGGGGGCGTGGTAGTACTCCATTAGAACCGTGATAGGTTAACTCTGGGAACCTGGACGTTTGTCCCCAGACATTACTTAGAAGTGGAGAGCAACACTAGATAGACCTTGTTAGCTCCCTTCCCAGAAGGTATTGATTTGATTTTTCCTCTGGGTCCCCATCCTCTGTACACAAATGTTGGAAAAGAGCATCCAGCTACCCTAGTGCTGAAGGAGCTCTTGTCGTAAGTGGTGTAGAAATTGCATAATAGAGGGAGTTTAATGGAGGCTCCCAGGTGGGTTCTGAGGCTAAAGTTATTTAATTAAACAGATAGTGTTGGAGTTTCCACAGAGACAAAGAAAATACAGGCAGATAGAATGACAAACTAAGAAGTTCATGTTGAGATAATCAGATCTTACATCAACACGTTCAGGAAACATGAGAATTATGTGCTGCTAACAATTTTTTCACTTATACATTTGTAGATTACAATCCAGATTGCACTCTATGCTCTGATGAGTGTTGCAAAAAGCACAGACAGCACAATTATGGGGCCTATAAATAGCATCTTTCCCCATTTACACAAAAGCAGTTCTTTTTTAAAGCTGCATTTACAGTATTTATTTATGTTTGTTAATACCATCTGTAAAACAGGAAGTGTGCAGTAGTTATACTGGCAATTGGTTTTTCATATTGACTTTTTGAAGTTGTGGGAGGCAGAGATTACAGGCTTAGCAAGACCTCAGACCTTTCCAGGAGAACAGGGGATTATGAAGCAACGATTCAGGCTTGTCTGCAATTAACACCCACAGACACACACCCACCCACCTTCTATTTTTACATCTGCACTGTAAAATAGACTAATGTTAAAGTACAGTTTTGCGGGTTTGATGAATGGCATGCATCACAGAGTGGACAGAATGTGAAAAGTAGTTGCCAATGTTTACCAAGACTATTGGCAAAAACATTCGCTGGAGGGTGAAGAATTCTTTAACTCAGGGGCATAACTGTATTAATAAAAAAAATTTAAAAACTGATCCAGATAAATGTAAGAGTAAGGATCATTTGTTTTTTGCCTTCTTTTTCAATTACAGTAATATTACTGTGCTTGTGACCTGATCTGTCTCGAATCACCATGTTGATAATAATTTGGTTGTGTAAGTGGTTTGACTGGTTTGCCTTTTTTCTTTTAACCATTGTATCTATATTTTGAAAAAATAAAGTTGGGGTTGGCTATTCACAAGTTCATTTGTTGGCTACTTGAAGTTTAAACAAAGATGAAATCTTAACCAACTCTTGTTTTATTAAATTACAGACCATACAGACAATGACGTGTTGTATTCTCCCATAGGTCATTTGTCACCCTCTGCAATTTTGCCAAGCTACATTGTATTTTCCATGTTTTAAGGGATAACCAGCTAATAACTTATTTTGTACCATAAACATAAATACAGAGTTTTGTTGTATATAATTTGCAAACAAGA
The DNA here is from genome assembly GCF_033026475.1 of Channa argus. NCBI lineage: Eukaryota > Metazoa > Chordata > Actinopteri > Anabantiformes > Channidae > Channa > Channa argus. The sequence goes on along the minus strand of NC_090201.1, from coordinate 20,375,736 downwards.
GATTTTCCATCCACTTGATATTGTGTAAAGGTTTTTTGTTAAAAGTTTGTTCAGCCTTTTCTTCTGGTCCTTCCCTATGACAACAGTATGTGATGACTATAATGCCAGTTTTCAGGAAAGCACATTATGGCAGTAAATTGATTTGTAAGAGGGCCAACAAAAGCTTTCTACCATCAGCCTGTTCTTTTGGTGCATCTGTGTCTGGCTTTCACATAACCCTGTGTCCACAGTGCCATTGCAGAGGACTATTGAGGACTCTGTTCCCTGCATGTCAGTTTTTATAAATATATTGGTTAGAACCTGCCAATAAGTAAAGTTAAAATGTAGGTCCCTCTACACTGAAAAGGTATTTTCAGTCAAAACAAAGCCTAAAGAGCATCTACAGTACACATTCCCATCTAGAGCAGAAGACAGAAAGCTTATGCTACTTTGCGGCACAATACAAAAATGCAGCGTCTTAGGAGTTGTTAACAGCAGAATGTTGGAAGTGCTGTGCTCATCAGGCAGCTGGGTTGGCCCCCTCAAAATGTTTCTTACAGGGAAAGGTATCAAAGGTATCATGGTAATAAGGAATGAAACCTGTTAATCTATTTTAATGAATCAAGCCCAGGCCATCTATGCAGGTCAAACGTGAATACTTCAGTGACACGCAACTCAGCAGACAACCTGGTCAGTGCATAAATCATCCTGAATCCCACATACAATATTATGTGGAAAACTCCCCTGAGAAATTCAGTCATTTTAAATCAAAGCCTCATTACATACGGTTGTTGATGGATTTGCAGTGCAGTGTGGGGGGCACAAATGTCATGAAGCGACTCACATTAAAAGGGAAGCTTTTTTGTATTGTAATGCCTCTGACATGGTAACCTTCTACGGCTCACCACCCACAGCCTAAAGCTCAAAGCCAGTGATTCAGACTTGGCTGTTTCATCAGTCACTTCTGTCCAAAAGCAACATTGTAAGGGGGTGGGGGTGGGGGTGCAGTGTCAAAGGAAATGGAAGGAGAAGGCAGAAATATCATGGTGCCCTTAATGCATTTCTTTGCTAAGACAAGAAAAAAAAGGAGACAAAAGGCAAACAAGAAAACCATAAAACACATCTCTGTCCCTACACAAATTTTTGAAAATACAAAACAAGAGGGAGAAATAGGTTGAATAACGGGGGAAGAGGAAGAAAATTCATAACCTATGGTCAGAGACAGAAGGCAGAGGTTTGTTCTCAAAGTCATTAATTGCCTGTGCAGCCTTCAAACACGCACCTCCCCTTCCTTTTCCATTTGTCTGTCTTGCTCTCACTCCTTCTCTGAATGCAGTTAGCCAAAGGTTTTGCCGGAATCTAAAACTATTACAGCTGTGCAGCCGCAGTGAGTAGCCAGACTAAAAAGAAGTGACAACACTGTCTCAGGGGAAGGTTGACAACAGAGGACAAAGGAGTTAGAGAGAATAACAGAAAAAAAGCAGATGGAATATAGCAAAAGGGAAGAGGGGATTAAAACAACATGAGTTTGAGAAGATTGTGTAAGAAGAATATACCAAAAGACCAAGTGAGGGCAAATCAACTACACAGAGACCTTGAGCAGAGTTGATGGATGCCAACAGGATGGTTGTACAAGATATTTAGGACACTTAACAATGTTCCCTGGCAGAGTTTCAGGCCAACAGTTGCAGCCCCAGTACTTACCCAGCTTTAAAAAACAAAAACCCAAATGCCACAGTGATGGTGAGCACAAACTTAGTGAAGTTTACTAAGTAGCTAACCAGTAATTCAGTAATTCATCGATAGCCGAACGGCGCTTGAGACTTGTAAAGTATTCAGATTCTACAAACACAAATTGTTAAACTTAGATCTGATCTTCCAACATTTAACACTGATCCGGATGCACTCACCTCTGCATATTGGTCACATCTCTTAATGTTTCTTGTAGCAATAAATGCAATTTAGCATCAACAATTTCTGACACTTGTACGGTTTAACACTACAAGTTAATAGAGTTTCAATGTAGGAATGATTAAACAGACTGCACTTATGTGCAAGCTGAACATTTCAAATTTGTAGAATGTATTCTGAACATTTTGCTTATTAACAAATTTAACTTAGAGAGGAGGTATTACAAGGAGCAAAAGGTCATCAGCTGGGCTCAAAACACTGCAGGTTTGCAGCATGTGCTGTAATCATTCGGCTGCGTTAGAAGATTGTGTAAACTGCCCACACAAATGCTTTAAAAGAAATGACCTGTTTGTTGTGTGTTGGTCCCATGAGGATGTTAATTTTGATCATGAACAGGCTGAATGTTACACCAGACGGTTCAAAGGCCTTTTTGTTTTGATTTGTAGTAGTCAGTTAAACAGACTTGGAGTTAATGTTTTTTATTAATCTCCGCATATACAAATCATATAGAGAAAAAAAAACACACACTACAATTGATATATTGAATAATAGAATGGAGAAAATATAATACGTTTCAGCAAAGAAAGAAAAAGATCAAAGATGTCAATGTTAATATTGTGGTCAAAACAATTACCATTGTTCTTATTTTTAAGCGTGGAAAATGGGGATTTTATGAATTAAAATTATACAATTAGAATTTTAATTGACTTCCTAAACAGTCTAAAATTACTGAATTATTGATTGGTCCTTTAACTGGGCATGATGGAATTAAGGCAATTCTCATAATTAAGGAAAACGATAACTAACCCACTGACTCTTGTTATCTTATCTATCTCACTAGGCCACAATTGCCAGAATTTATCAAATTAAGCAAAAGTTACATTTAAAAACAAAAGAGTTTCTCCTTTTTTTTTTTAACCTCTGCCAAGATACATCTTAGGAGATTTGGTTTAGAAATTGAGAATCATTATGTACTGATGTCTGAGGCAAACTAAGGTCTAGAAAAATATGAAAAATTGTTTAAAATGGGAAAGAAAAAAAATATATAAAAAAGGAATGAGTTCATTATGCAAAACTGCAACTACTTATAGTTCAGGCAATTTTAAGAGTAAATTCTGTTAGTTTATCACCCCTAATATGCCTATGTAAAGAAAAAAAAATAAGTTAAGTAAACAATGGGAATTTCTTTGTCATTAGGAAATGTTCATACTCAAATCAGTCTGCATTCTTTTTTCCAATCCTAACATTTGCAGCTAATTGTTGTGAATCCACAGTACTTAGGCCTTTTTCTCCAAAAATAATTTGTGCATTATATTCTAGCAAAAGCCCAGAGAATCTTCAGATATCATGATATAATCAGGTTCATTTAAATACAAATACTTTGCTCCTCACGTTGTTGTACACCGTGGAACAGAGGGCATTGTCAATAAGTCTGAACAAATTAGGAAGTGTTTGTTTCCAACACTTAAAGAATATGTATCAAAGACTGTTTTCAGCAAAGTACAACACATATAATGGTCATTCAGACACCTACAAAAGTTGTTATGAACACACAATGTAAAGAGAATCGTCAGTTTTACACAGTCACCTACAACTACAACAATTCTAGTTCCTACATGATCAGCTGATCATGCATGTCAAATTCACACTGCTTCGACTATTACTAACAAGTTGCTAACAATGTGAGGACCCTAGTGCATTAATGGACAGACTTAGTCAGCACACCAAGACCCCGAGAGAATACTGGGAATGCTGCAATATGTGCTTTACTGAGACGTGGCTTTAGAAACATTTTCTAAACTGATTTACATGGGCTGACAGACTGCTGGCAGAAGAAACCTCTACATTAAGCTTGGTGCATTGTTAAATGCGGTTTGTACGAACACATGCATCCTCGCCTGGTGTCTTTAGGTTGTTTCTGCATTTAGCTCTGCCCACAGTAAAACAGGTAGTTAGCTAACTGAGCATGCTGACAACCAGACCAGCCAAATGAATCATATATGATTAAAAGGTCTTCTCCACACATTGTTTATAGCAGGCAGACTACAACAGATTCAGCAAAAGCTTTCAAAATTGTTGTTTTAGCCTGGGTTTACAGATGTACCTGCCTAACAGTGCCAGACTTTACCATAAAAATGTATCTGCCAAGACATTTGTGTTTAGTCATTTGGCAGATGCTTTTACCCAGAGTGATTGACAGGAGAGATAAAAAGCAAGCAAAATCTCAGGTTAGGAAGAAGATATTAAAGAGCCAAGAGAGGAAATGTTTCACTTTCATTAGACCTAAGTGCCATTTAGAGAAGATGATGGGGTTTTTTTGCAGTTGTGAAAGAGTTCACTCATCTGTTATTTAAATATTGGTAATGAATGAGTTCAATGAGCATTTCATTCCACCATTCTAGGATTATTGAACTGGGGGGCTTTGCTTTTGGTTTTCCCTGCGGGGTTTAGGACTCACCAGGCACTATTAGGTAGTGGAGCACAATAGGGGAGAGAAATTGGGGGTGTTCAGGTAGGTTTTTTTAATGTTAGCCAAAAATCTAGGTCTGTAGCATCTGAGGTAGTACATGTAATTCCCATCATTAGCTAATGGTGGGAATTACATGTACTCCATGCCACTGAAATAGCATGTGGCCCCAACTCCATTGCTAGATTACAAACTCAACACCTAATTACTGCACCAGACTTAGACTTAAATAAATAAAATTAAAACAGAAATTAAGTTTTGCCAGCTGCTATCGCCATGTGATGGTGTTGGGAGAGGGATCTCCTGGTTTGCCTCCTGATAGGACAAACTACTCACTGACCTTTCTATTGCATTAGTCATATCGAATTTCACCTAGTTTGTGCTGGCTGATTATACTTACCAAGTACAAATATACCAATAATTCACATTTTACACATATATATCTGGGTGTGTGTGTCCATGGCTCAGGAGATAAAGCCCACTGTCCAAAAGAAAGATCAGCAAAATACTGTCCCCCAAGTAGCCTCGTCTGTGTTGGAGTACCCGGAGGGTACTTCATTTTCCTCTCACAGTCCAATAGTTAATTGGAAACTCTAAAGACTCTAAATTGCCCATAGGGATGAACGGTTGTCTGTCTGCATCTCTCTGTGTTAGCCCTGAAAGGTGAGAGGTGAGGTACCTCTCACCCTGTAACAGCTGGGATAGGCTCCGATAGAGCCTAGACAGGATAAGCAGTTACAGATAATGGATGGATATTAGGAAAAAACACAGGCCTGAGTACTTTGAGCTTTGTTTACAATTTAACGGATTAAAGAAAGTACCCTCCATCTACTTGTTACAGTCCTTGACAGGGACAGATAAGACTTTGACGTAAGGATGCAGATTCCATGTTTACTTGCATGTCTGATTAAATTTACATGACCTTGCCTTATACACAGTAACAAAGATTAATGTAAGCTACAAAAAGACAGTCCCAAGATGGATGACTTGAATCCTATCAATCACTTTTGAAAGCTGTGTGAAGGAGGAAGAAGTGTGAGATTGGCAGACAGTTAACCATGAAATTCACTTTCACTGACATCTAGAGGGTTGCAATTTTCCACAGGGATTGATTTGAATCCTTTAAACTCACATGTCATATACAGTATGTACGAATGAGAGGATGCAAAACCATTCTCGTGGAAGGCCAGTTCACAAATGTTAGGGGAACTGCCTTCAAATTGGAATGTTGACTAATGAAGTTTGACCTAAATACCCTTGAAACACAAGTTATAGTGTAGGAGCACTGGCAGAACCATACAACGTGTTTCACATCTGCAGTTGGCCATCTTGGTGAAATTAAAAAATAAAAATGTATGTCGTACTTACAGTACTAATGAGGGCTTGTAGCAAATCTCAAGGCATTAGATGCACACTATGCTGTGGTGAAAAGCCACAAACTTCACATTAGCATTCCTTTTTTCCTTTTATTTCCAATTAGGATATGTTTTCCAGTGCCTGTTAATGACTTTTGACAACCACTGCCTGATTTTCCAGGCCTATGCCCTCTGCAGGGATGTTAGGCCATTTGCTGGTGTACTATATGGGCATGTTCAGTAAGTTACATGTTTTCTTGGGGGGGGGGGGGGGGGGGGATGTTGACGGTGAGGGCTTAAAGGGGTTCTTTAAAGGGGTTCGTCAGCCTGGCCAGCAGCCATAGAGAGTAGGAGTGAATCGGGTGAGTGGCAGCCTCCAAGTAAACAAGAAATGTACAAGACAGGGGAATGAATGCCACCGTTCATGATAGGAAGGTATGGAGTCAGTTAAGGGACTTAGAGACCGGGAGATGAAGAGAGAGAGAAAAGGAGAGAGATGATGGTAATCTTATTGCTCTATCACCCAATTCTGGATTCCCTGCAGCATGAATTAACATTTTATGTTCAGAGCAGAATGTGAGTCGCTCTGGCTCTGCTAAGGGCTCAGTGAACTCTCATAAACTTGGCAAGCTCTGGCTTTCTACACCGGCATTTGTAATTAGCCATCAACATACAGCCTGTGGGAGAGAGACTATGTATTATTATCATAGAATCTATTACCTTCACTTCTAACTGAACATGGTGTAATTTTTATTTTCATTTGGGGAAAAAAAAAATACCTCTGGCATAGGTATGTACATGAAAAAAATGTCAGTCAGTCTTGGTGAAGCAATATCTGTTCTGTCAAACCACACAATTCATAACTTTTAAAACTTTCTTAGCGCCAAATTAAGGTGAGGCTTGATACAACCAAACAGCCACTGAGTAATGAATCACACAATTACCAAATGACTTTAACTTTGAAATTACTGTGTGTGTGTAAGTATATTTTATTACTGTAGAGCAGATAACTCATTTGTATCATGTTTCATTTTACTTAAATGGTATGAACTTTGAAAATTTCTCTCATGCCTGTGGAGGTTGGGAAAACAAAAGTGGGCCAACTGGATGAGGGAGAGAGGGATGCCTGGACTACCTTGTTGGACCTGCTGACACTTCAAATCAACTGGATAAGAGTAAGAGAGGAGTGAATTAACCTTCTATTAAACTAAAGCTTTATGTTTTAACCATGTATTTACCATATCTAGAGTTCGATGCACTATGTTGATATCCATGCTGATGCATGTGCACGTACAGTTCATATGCAGGGATGAATATACACTCTCCCTTGTTGAAGTAGCCAGGCTCAAGTCAGCAGTAGCTTTGTTTTGCAGAGTACTGTATAGAGCACAGGGGACTGAGGCAACGGAAGGGTGCTCACCCTGACAGCATCTTTGCAGGAAAGGCCCTAATGACATGCTCAATATCACAAACAATGTCATTAGGAACAAACAACTCCTACCTCCTTCATCATTGATGGGGAAGATAATTGTTGCCTAATTTGCATAAGAAATGTTGTCAAACCGATTGGGGTCTTGTGCAAATAAGCGTGCACATAATACCAGTGATGCATAATTAAAGGTAAAGAGTTACTGATAATTAACCAGTGACCTTCATAAATGTCAATCAAAATGTTATCTTCTGATCAGAGGGCAAAGGCACAGTGAATGAAATCGCAGACTACGCCTCCACATTTTTTTAATATTATGTTTTACTCTGCCATGTTTAATTATTCATACCATCATTACTGAACAGTCAACATCAGGTTGTTTTAGGTTTCTTGTGAATTTAAATATTGGAGTATAAATTCATAGTGAGATGGAATAGTAACCTTTAGAATGCATACTTTGTCACCACATAGTGTAGCAGTTGCTATCCATTATCAGCAATTAAGCCTTGGCGTCTGACGGTGAACAAAGGTTTGATCAAATTACTTCTTCCAAACAAGACAGACAACAGCCAAAGATTTTAATACTGTTCAATTTCATGAACTCACTTAATTGATTCAGGACTGCCTTTCTCCAGCTGGCGTCAATCCATCAGCACTGTGGAAGGTAATACAGCCACCAGTTAGGCAGGCTGCACACCTGCTCCTGCTTGCTCTCCTCCGCTCTCCTCCTCATGTCATTCCCTGTTTGAATGACAGATTGTATGGGCCTCCTTTCAACACACAAAACACACCCCTCAGCTGTATCATAACAAGCTGTAAATGAACTCAAATGTTGCCGTCAACTGAGGAGCAAACTACCAATGGACATGTGCATGTTCACCACCTCGTTCTTTCTCCCCATTATTCAACCACAGACGGCCTGTTGGATTTACCGTTTTAATAAAAGTGCCATAATTCTTCCTCCTCTATATCCACCAGACACATATTTATGGTACCATGAATTATTCCAAACATTGTGCCAGGTAGCCCAGAGTTATGGGAACATCTCACATCACCGTAGATGTAGTGTGAGAAAAACGACCACACCAACTGTCAAAAGGGGCTTACATTACATCTTAGAGAGGAGGAAGGTCTTTTTGCTTATTGTTGCACATATCACCGTAGACTTATACATCAGTCAGTGCTGCTGTATTTTCTTTTTCAGCCTCCTACAGAGAGCAACAGGTCCTCAAACAGTTAATGCATATGGCAGGGTCCCCCCCAACCCTGGCTCATTTCATTTGTTCTACTTCTAAACTGGCCATAAAGTCAAAACAAGTAGAACTAGAAATTCTTTTTTTAGTTTTTCCTTCTTTTAAATTGCATAGTTAGTATCTTTTACTACATAAAACGTGGGGGCCCATTGGCACTTGAACTAAAGCCTCTGTGATCACAACCTCCTTCATTGTAATCTTATGGTACCATTTCTAAAGGAGTTAGTGGAGGTGTGTAACACTGACAGCATAATATTGTTTAAAGCAGAATGTACGACACATAATGAGCTTATCCAAAAAATAAAAATAAAAATGTCTTTATACTAATAGTGAAGAAAATGCTTGAAATCCATTCCAGTGAAAACTAGTGCTTGTACAAAAGAGTTGTAAGAGACAGTCATTTACTTACATTTGCTAGTTTGGAACTGTGCTGCTGAAAACGCTTGGGATTGGCACTTGACCTATGTGCTGAAAAGTTGTCCCATCTTGGCAGTTAAGACCAAATTCTGGAGTGTTTCTGCAGTGCAATTTGTTCAGGTACCAGAAAGCACTCAGCGCTCGGAGCTTGCAGATGCTGTGCCTGCACATTCTGTGGCTTCTCTTTAACAATTAACATTATACCATTAATCTGATGTATGAATAGAAATCTAGTGGTATGTGCAGATGACATCATACATACTGTACAAAATGAACAGAATCCCCCTAAGCTGTTTGATACACACAATCACACGACCAGCAGAATGACCAGACAGCTGAAGGATCAGTGTTCACTCTGAACCACTTCAGCCTCATCCTTCCTGGCTGTGGCATCTCTCCCAGTTTTAGGTCCTAACTCACTTCACAATAATGCGAGACATGCCAATCACAGCTCTGAGACAGAACACCCATCTCCTAGGGAGATTATATGGCAGCAGAGGCTGAAGAACTTGAAAATCCCCCTTTCCTTTCGATGCTCCTGCTCAAGGCAGAAGGAGTAACCCATCTCCTCCACGGTGATTAAAGTGGGAGATCGAGTGTGTTTGCACAGCACACAGAGAGGCTCATTACAATGCACTAGCATGTTGTTGGAAATAGGCCTGGCCAGGAGCTGTAATCCAGAATGTGCTTAATGAGGGGCCACCTAGCCTCTTCATGGGACTAAGGAGTCAGTCAGGGGAGAAGGAACCTGAGGCAGGCAGCGAGAGAGAGAGCGAGAAACAGGTTTCTCCACCAACATATCAGTCTTCAGTGATTGAAAAAAAAAAGATAATAGAGCTTACCAAAGATATTCTGGCCTCTCTGTCCTGCTCTGCCTTTGCTTTAATGAGATTCATGTCAGACGGCTGTTCAAGGGAGAAAATGAGAAAGTATGGAGGGCGTCACAGGACTGTGCAAGCAACTTATAAACAAAGATGAGGCAGAAGGCCTGATGAGATGTTATGGTGATTAAGTGAATATTGAAGAAACAATTGGATTTATTACATCTGTGTCAGACAATATATAGGGCAGCTTATTTATCTGTGCTAAAACAATGAAAGTGTACTTTTATGGCTCCTTCAGAAGACTATAAAAGTGTCACTTTTCTTCTGAAGCACCATAATTCAGTGTGTAGTAGACATTGCTTTACTATTCCAGACTAAATTCCATAAGTCCATTAAAGTTATGGCAGTAGCAGCAATGCTAAAGCTGCAAACTACTGTTGACGTCTAGAAAGAGATGTGTAACCTATGAATGCAGCCACACCCTTTAAAGTTAGGAGGGTTGGGATCTTATAGTCATTATGAACCAGTAAAATTAAAAAAACAAAACAAAGGTAGACAGTAAGCACGTACTCAAACCATTTACGCTTCATTAACTTCTCGTTATATTCTGTCTTGTTGCAGCTAACCTGATGGCATACCTGCTTCTGCTACCACCCCTTTTTTTCAGCTCAATCGGATCTTGTTAGGTAGAGCTCAACTCACAGGCCTGGCCCACTGGACATTTGCCTATAGCCAATGCTCAACGTGCCGAAAATCGCTCTTAATTATTGATAAACCAATTTCAAGTAAAAGGTGAAGTGAGGCATGCATGTAGGTTTGCAGAGCCTAATACAATAATGAATCTAATGCAATTTTCTCATCAGAATGTCAGATAAGTTGTGCACTTTTATGGCTTAATTTTTCTGGAAATAAATAGTATAATGATAATGGGCCAATGTGCGGTATTCTGCTGTGTGTAAAACGGACGACTCGAAATGCAGGACCAGGGGGCAGAAATGGCAGCCTGTGTAAAAGTCCACTCAAATCTAATTGAGATTGGTGTGATAAGAGGTAGGGCACAGGTAGGAAAATACTGGCTTGTGGCTTATTAGCCTAGCCAAGGTGAGTACCTGAGGCTAGAGAACTGGTACACCTAATAAACGAGTGTGACTCGACTTAAAGCCTTGAGACCTGGGCTGAGTGAGCATTTCACAGGTAAACAGGTGAGTAATGTTTTAAGTATCTCTGGAAGTCAAAGGTTCTAAAGGTTTAAATAGACAGACAATGTAAGCAAACAAAGCAGACAAACTAGAAACAGAGATAAAGATCAAATTTAGTCTCTGAACAGACTTGTACACAGGCACACTAAATGTCTCCAGATATCCAGGCCAGCAAAGAAGATGCACTCTGACAGTAAGTGTGTGGTGACTGAGAGCTTATGTGGTGTCCGTAGTGAGCAGGTGAGTGAGGGGGTGGAGTCAGCCAGGTGGAAATGGAGGGAAAAGAGAGCAAAGGAACTGGGGGGGACACTAAGAAAGAGAGGGGGGGGGGACTAATGGGCTTTTTAACCCAGTGTTTTTCAACCTTTTTTGAGCCAAGGTACATTTTATCATTGACAAAATCACAAGGCACACCACCAACCAAAAATGTAAAAAAAAATGAAACTCTGTAGCCTGTATTAACAATATAAAGTCAATACAAGTTCAGCAAAGTGGTAGCTACCTTTCAGAACTCTCTCATTTACCTTTTTGGTTTTTCCCATGAAATTTGCCTGTTTCTAGTTATGTTCACACAGGTGAACAAAATAGTCCGCATTCTTGTGTTGAAGCGAAGGGTCTTTCGTTTGGAGATGCCGTTTAAGCTCACTTGGGACCATAGCATTGTTGGATAGCTTTTCACCACACACCAAGCACAACAGAGTCGGTATCGTTGCATCCCCGGTGAAAGTAAATCTAAATGGAATATAGCTTTCGCTGTAATTCCTCGCGCAAGAAACTTTGCCGAAGGTCACCGTTTTTGCTTTCTTTTGAAAACCACTCATACTAGGGCCTACATCTGGGTCTGCAATTGGTCCAGAGCCTAGTTCGTTCGAAACTTCTCCATCACTGTCACCGTAGTCTAACTAGCCACAATGCCACCTGTCGCATCCATGAACCACGAATTTTCTTGGTGGTTGAAAAACACTGTTTTAACCATCAGAGAACAGTTGAAGTAACTTTGAATTGCCAAATAAAGAGCAAGATTGTGAGTGAGTGTGTCTAACAATCTGCTTTATGGTTAGGATTAGTTTTAAGTTTCAGTTAGCTGGAGTACTAAAACTGAAACTGAAATGTAACTTTTCCTATTGTCGTTCCTATTGTCCATCACATCAATGTGCAACATTAATTTGTTCTTTAAAAAGAAAGTGTTTTTGCAGTACAAGTAATGGATAAAGAGAATAATAATATTATCAGAGAACAAAATAGGCCTAATTTGAAGCAGTTCCACGTACAAGTGAGTCCCAAGCTTCCAGTGTTATATTTAACTGTCCATAGAACAATAGCCTGATACATAATTGAGAGAAAATTGGTTTCTCTCCCTTGTTTTCTTGATACATCTCCCCACAGGAGGGCCTGCATACATATCTACCAATCCCTTCTCTTTTTTGGGGGGGTGGGGTGGGGGGGCAGTCTTTTCAATTAATTTACTTAATATATTTTCATCCTCTGGCTTCTATCTAGTGAAAAAGAACTGCCTCCTTGTTGCTGGGAGACCAGCTGTATTATCACAGTCATTCATTCTTGCTGCACTCTCTTGGGTCAGTATGTGACTAGAGTACTGTGCACAGAGCTTGTTGTGTAGTGACATACAGCTTGTCCTTTTCAAGTCCCAAATTAGCCAAACAATTATTTTCACGACAAAAAGTGTTCAGAACTTAACAGGAGGCCACACCTCAGTCAGAGTGCCAAAGACTATTGAGGCTTGGTTCCAGAAAGACTAGTACGCGAACATTTTTGGTGGTGTCTGTGTCTTTATATCAGTAAATCATTATGACAGTTTTGAAAGACTAGAATTACATAACTAGCATGAACAATAAAACCATCAAGTAGAAGATTGGCAGTGTTTGCTCACTTCTACATTTCACAGGGCTGGATTTTGATGGTAAATCTGCTGGATTTTTTTTTTTCCTGGCATAAACACAACCAGGGCCACTGTACTGTATGCGCCTGCTGTTCTTATAGTTCCTCTCAAAGCTTTCAGATTATCTTGCCGTGGCAGATGGTGTAATAGGAAAAAGGCCTTTGAGAAAGTTGCTTCTAACGTGTGTATCCTCCCAAATGTTAAGGGAGAAAACTCTCACACCTGTAGCGATACCTGGGGGGGGGACATACTAAGGGCTGAAATACCCAGCGCGGATGCTCCTCTGCATGCAACATTCACACATTCTGTCATTTAAGTATCCTCTATTTGTCGTTGCACAGTGCTGATGAAATTCTGAAAGCTACAGACACTAATCAAATCTGAGTAGATTTCTGAGTTTCATGGCGTTTAATTTGACATTCACATTCACAGGAAAGTGATATAGTAGTGTATTGTATGTACACAAAAATCTTGTTTAAACCTTGGCATTCCCATCGGTTTCCCAGGCTCTTTCATGTGGCTGCTTTGTAGGAGCAGGGATTGAGTAGAGCTCACGACAATCAGTCACCAACAATCAGCTGTGTGCGCAGTTGGCACATCCCCAAACAACAATGTTTCACATTTTGAGAGACACTCACCAAGCCTGAACACATGGTGTAATTATGCCACTGTGAATATGTGAGATATTGTGCCACATCTCATTTAAACAGCTGCAAGAGGCCTGAGAGGGCTGTAGCCACACGGCTTTTAGAACCTACAGTATGGTCTTTTTGACACTTAGTGGGATACAGTGCACCTTTAGTAATCAATTTGCATTAGTTAGGTTCTACAAAGGCATCACAAGTACCTTAATTTGACCGTAATGATAGTTAAATATGCTCCTCATAGGGCTTTGACAGCCGTCCTGTATTTCTTTTTCTTTTTTTCCCACATGTCCTGACTGACTCCATTAAAATCATAATTTGTGTCACATTATGTGTGATAAGCTCTGATTTCTCCATGTGAATGATTGGGTGTGTATTTTGTACATCACCCTCATCATTCACAATCATTTTCACAATAAAATGCGGTAAATTGATTGGTCACATGTGGACGTAATGAAGCATTGGTACCAAGGCAATTTTCTAGTCTGAATGAAAACATCATTAGAAAGTCAGGTCAACGCATGTTGGAGCGGATTTTCCGAAGCCATTGTTGTTGTTTAATAAATGTTGACAAATATATCTCACACTTTTATTTTGGCTCTGTTTAGTGGCAATAATCCTCTTCATAAAGGAACAACTCAACCACAACTCAAGTGAAACGTAAAGCTTGATTACACTGTCATTTCTATTGGCCACAGGTGAATTGTTGTATTAAAGTATAAAATATAACAAAAGTTTGTTTTATACACACTGCATTGCACTTTCATACAGTACATAAGCATGATTCTGTTTTAGCAACAAAGCTCATATTAAAAACAGGATTGTAAGGGTCTTCGTGACTTCTTGACCAGAATATGCAAAAGACAGTGTCTTTCAACTAAAGTGATACATTTCAGAAGGGTTTAGTCAACAACATCCCATACGTTATTCCCAGCTCATGCGTTATTAATGATTTTACTGATCGTTGTGGGAAGCTGCATAATTTGAAATCATGTTTGTTGACATTATCAAAATTGGAAGGTTACAATATTAGTTGCCAAACACTGCAAATCTCAAAAATGCTGTAACATAGAATAACATCCCATCAACTGGAAACTTCCTCCCTGGTGACCTCTTTGGAGACCTATTTCACAGTATAACAGAGTGCTTTTCAGAAATTGTCTGGAATTAGCTCTGCACCACAGAACCATAAAAACACAGGGGGGAGGGAGAGATGGAGCAGCACGTGGCTGGATGCCAGGTGAGGCTCTCCTGAGAGGACCATGGGCAAGGTGGCAGAGGGATCCAGCCAAAGAGCTTTTTTGTGATAAATCAGATCCACCACCCTATTTTTACACTTCTATAAATCTCATTTGGAAAAAATAAATAAATAAGTAAAAGGATCCAAGGAGCCATGGAGACTTTGCGTAGGCAGGAAATGAGCGAGTTACTTCCTGGTGCTGCGTTAGTTGAACACACGCTAATGACCATTATTTATTTTTGCTGTCGTGCTGGTCCTAGATTTTAATCTGCAGCAGATCTGTCTACCAGAATGAGAGGATCATTAGGGAAGAGAGAGGGAGGGAAAGAGGAATGAAAAACAGAGAGCGACAGGGAAAGAGGGAAGAGAGACGAGAGGCAATTACCATGCTTTGTTAATTGCACTTATTTGCACTTATCATGGCAATTACAGGCCCCTATGAATACAAATATAACAATAGTGATACTGAATACTGGAGGTACATTTCTGGGCTGCCATGGTAGAAAAAGATTTGGCTGTAATTCATATACCTGCAGTTGCAACACAATTATTCAAAGAATTTAATCTCGGCTACACCTTACATTTCATTCTGCTGTGAATTCCTGCTCTGCAGCACATGATCCATCATCACACCATCAAGAAACACATTTACATTATAAAGCAACAGCTTTTCTCACAGTTTATGAGGACAGAAGTAAACCAGTGATGTATTCCCAGTGTACAGTACAGTCAGTCAACAACACAAGCCAGAAGTAATATGCACAGAGGTCAAAGGGTTTCAGGCTTAAAAGTCCAGGCAGTACAGTAGTTTGTGGTCATACATCTTTCCAACAAGACAAATGTGTCTCCCTACAGAAACGTGTACTAACAGGAGCATTTGAAATTAATGAAATGATATGGAGGATAGAGGCAAATGAACCATGCAGCTGATTGGTACTTGTCCATAATTTAACCAACCTTCCCTTTTTGACAAGCATATTATTGATTGCCTGTGCTGAATCTAAAAGGTCTAGTCTGCCTGAGTCAGAGTCTGTTTCCAGACATCATTATGTCTCAATTCAGAACATTGATTAGAGCTCATTATTTCATTTTTAGCTTTTTGAGAACATCTATTCTCTTTCCCTGGACACGGGAAAGCCTAATGGTGTGTTTCAGTTTTATCATAGAGGACCATCTCACTCATACTGCAGCTGGGCTTTAATAAAAATTAATGATGTACAAACACCGATAATTAATTGTGTGGCATATCTGCTTTCCTGCACTACCCGCTTACTCAGCATGCAAATACTGTATAGGCTGATTGTGTGTATAATAAAAAAAGGCCGTGTTGTATTTATACAGGATTAAAGAGCAAGACAATAGTCATGTTGTGTTGCACAAGGAACAGAAGGATAAAGAAAGTGACCAGAGAAAATTTTTTTAATTCCAAGTTGTTATGAATTGATAAAATTATACTGTAAAAATCCACCAAAAGACTTTTAAGAGTGCGAATTCAGAGGTTGAAGACTGTGAGTGTCATACGTAATACAGTACATGCAGTTGATGAGCATTATCTTTGCAAAACAAACAACAAATGAAACACACATACACACACACACACACACAGTGAAGCTTAATTATGTGTCTAAATGACAAATTAGCCAAGAATGGCTTTATAGTGAAATCACAGTAGCTGGAGTTGTGTCTCTGAAGCTTCTTCAATCCATGGAACAAACATCATTACAGTGAGTGTCAACAGCTCTGACTCAAAGACTGAGGAAGTGGCAGGAAACCCGTCTTTTTGAACTCAATATCAATCCACACGGTGGCACCGACTTCCCAGACTCAAAGACTGATTTGGTCAGAACTATTTTGTGAACAACACTTTTGTCCTTTCTTCCAGAGAGTTAGATGAAAAGAATAATATACTCATGTTTGTCCATTACATAGATTCTAAGGCTACAGCCAGCAGCAGGTGAGAGACTGGA
This sequence comes from Channa argus, assembly GCF_033026475.1. Classification (NCBI taxonomy): domain Eukaryota; kingdom Metazoa; phylum Chordata; class Actinopteri; order Anabantiformes; family Channidae; genus Channa; species Channa argus. The sequence goes on along the minus strand of NC_090201.1, from coordinate 20,359,151 downwards.
AGACTGGAAACAGCTACCCTCTGTCAAAGGAGTGATGCAATCTGCCTATAGCGTTAAACTCTGCAGAAACCTTCAGATGCAGAAGGGAGAAACAGACACAATCTGCTACTGCTGAATCAGTATGTGAATGAAGCATTTTATGCATATGGTCCAGCCACTAGTCAGACTGTTGTGCATGACCAGGCATGGAAATCTCCTTAAAATAATAAGTGCTTAAATAGATTTGTCTTTTAGATCCTTCATCTGACCGAATCTCAAGTACTGTGTGCAACAAGCTCTACATGACCCATCATCCCCATTGTCCAAGACAGGAAGTAAGAAAACAGCTGAGGGCTGTTTGAGGGCTGTGAAGAAAAAGCTGCTGCCATTTTGAGATCGAAAACATCCGAGTGGGCATTTATCTTCTCAGTGAAATACCATTTAATGGCACTGCTGATACACTGTCATTTCTGTGCTGTTCAGCCATATCCAGGCTTAAGTTTGTGTTGAGATCAGGATGCTGACCTGGCAAACAGGGCAAAGTAAAGAGTAAAATATTTGTGCTGACAAAAAAGACAAGAGTGAGTAGCAGCATCTGCTTTTAAACTTCTTGAAGCAGAGGACAAATTTATTGCAAAGACTGGAAAATATTTCAATATTTCAAGTCAAATAAATACTTTTTTCCTTATGAGCTATTCCTCATTCAGTGTTTGGATTCAACACTCTTTAAATATACTTTATTTTATGATAATCATTATCCTAATGTCCATATTTTCCATATTCTCTCATACCACCCTGAGAACTGTTTGTTGAAATAGTGACCCCATGTCAGGGTTCAGGCATGTGTTGAAATTGCATTCTTGTACAATGGTGCCAAATTGGCAACAAGTTTCCCTCCTGTTCAGCCTGAACAGTCAAAAAAAGGTTAGATTACAAGTGTGTCCACATAGCAGATTGGTTAGGGTTTGACTCAAAGACATTATTGTTGGCTTAGGACTATGTATTAAACGAAGACGCTTTTGCTTTAATGCACTGATTTGCTTCACACTGGAGTCAGTCCAGCCTCCTGTAACAAAGACCCCTGCTTTGTGGAGCCATCCACCCACCCCAACCTCTGCCCGGTCTAAATATGAGGCGACATGTCGCCCTGTGGTAATACAAATATGTTGAGCTTTTTTCCTGCTTGTAAAAACTACTTACCTATTAAAAAAGTTCAACAAGAGTTGAAGTTCTTCTATACACTTCATTGTTATTTAAATGCAGCTATTAGTGTCAGAAAAAGATTTTTCTCTTGACTCATGTCAGAATTTCATGGTACATTGTGGCAAAGGGTTTTATATATATGTGATGTATTATGCATATCGACAGTATTTCCCTTAAGGACATACTGTTCTTGTGAAGGCTGGAATTGTACAAACAGTTTCAAGCAGGAACCTCAATCAAATCTGAAACAGGAATCACAGCTTTGAATCGAACTGTTAATCAGCTCATCTGTATGTGAAAAAGTAAACTGTGGAGACTGTCCTCATTTTTAAACATAGGCTGCATTGTTCTGTTGACATCAGCCGCACCCCGAGGCACCGAACTTGTCAAGAACTGCTGAGACTATGTCATCAGTCTAAACTGAGCACTCCTGACTATGCAGCTTGGTTGTGCTTGAGCCATTTTTTTGTTGTTGTTGTTAACAGGACACCAAACTCTATCATTATTTGTTTTTGCAGCTTCTTTATATTTCCACTTTCACAATAACTTTGACATTGTAAAAGAAGGTTTTGCCAGTGATCTTAAATATTACATAATTTGTGAACACTTTTGATCAGATTTTGCATGAATTATCACTTCTGTCACCCTTTTCATCTCAGTCTGCAGCTGACTCTGATACTTTGTAAGGATATATATATTCTCTAAGTCAAACAAGGTCACAATGGGATCAAAACCAGATTTACAATACACATTTGAACTATAGTGTCCCCCAATTCTATCAGAAAGCACAACACTTCTGAAAATATGACCTAAAAGCCCTGAGCAGAAACGCTTGTCGAGTCAAAGCCAAGAAACAAGAGTTGGCAGCATTTTTGTCTTGGCTGGAACTGAGGCCACAAATACTATAAACATACTTCATGTACAATATGTCCTGGCAACAAACCGCTTGGCATTTTATAGGTCAAATAGCATTTTTAATCAGCATTAGGTGACTGGCACGGAGAGCAGACAAGACAACCGGAACCTCTGTCAATCTAGCTTCATCCAGTCTTGTATAAAATGCACTTCACGTGTATTTGTCAAGCTTATTCTGGCAATATTCTGATCTCGTCGTGGGTCGATTCATTTCAGTAGTAATTTTTAGAAAGCTGGTGCATTTGGTGTAGTTTGATAGAATGCCAGAGTAAATGCCAAATGTCACATGTAAGTGCACACTTACCTGGCTTATTTTATTCAGATATGAACTAAAATAAAAATCCTCCCACACTCATGAAGATGACAGTGGACCTTTTTGATGTATCTGCAATGACGTCCTCATTATTTTTTATACAAAACAGAGAATAGATCAAAAACTAGAGATGAGAGAGGCTCACGAGGACACACGAGACTGAGTAATAACCTTGCCAGTGGCATTCACTGTGTGTGTGTGTGTGTGTGTGTGTGTGTGTGTGTGTGTGTGTGAGTGGAATGTCTCTGTGTGTCAAACAGACATTTGGTTGGCATGGGCAAGGACCGGGCAGGTCAGACAGCTTGTACACTCCCCGGCATCTGTCTGGCTCTGCACATAAACATGAACTACACACTTAACACATGTACACGCAAACACATTAAAGCTTGTGCGCACACTCATTGGTTGGTTCCATGTGGAGAAGAGCTGCAACCTTCTCACCATGGGGTCTGGCCTGTTGCCTTCACATCACTTAGCCAGCTGCTTGATTGTGAATTCCTTGGTAATAACAATTAAATTTGCCAATGGTATAGGAGGAAAACAGAATCGATTTAGAGGAACTTCACGTGGTGTGTGCCTGCTCTGCATTAAAGGAGCAAATTTTTAAGTGACACATTATTTTAGGAAATCTGCAATATGTGAAATGGAACATTTAAATTAGGGAAGAATACTTTCAAACTAGAGTTTGTTTGGATGCTGCTGTGTAAATATTTTATTGTCCAGTGGCCACATTTAACGCAAAAAAATACAGAACCTTTTCTTTCTTTTGGCTTATTAAATTGTCGCAATCACCACAGCGAATCGTGTGGTCTGCACGTGGTTTGGGTTTTTTTAATGCCAGATGCAGCCCTTCCCAGGTTTGCCTGGGATGGGACCGGCACCCAGAGACCACTGGCTTTTACAACATCAGCACCTAGGGTTGGGTAGTTTAGGTGTTCAGTGTCTTTCCCAGGGAAACTTCAACATTTGGCCAGCGGGAGTTGACCACAAACTGCCACCTGTGCAGTCAATGGGAGACCACTCTGCTAACGGATCCACTGACACACCATCAGAGAAATGTAGGAAATGTAACAGAACAATGTTACCATGTCCTCATTATAATTTCAAAAACTTGAAGTAAGTAGAACCCGCTATTTTTTTGTAAATATTACATGAGCCAGGTCATTGAGAAAGTAATTGGCTTTTAGAGTTGGCCGATAGTGCCAGACTCCCTCTGCCTAGATTTATAATGTTGACTTACTGTAGAAGACAGAGAGGGTAATCAGTGAGACAGTGACAGTATCCTAAAGCTCCATCTGTCTCTCACCCTCCGACACTGGCCAAGGAGCGCCGTTGTTTCAGGGCGAAACAGGTGTCAACCTAAATCAACTTGGAATGCTTCATGGATAAAAAGGCCGGACTGGAAAAAAAAGGAAGGTTTAATCTATTGAAATTAGATCCAGGGAGAATCTAATGCTTCATTCCAAATGCATTTTGTTGTATTTCCTTTTCATCTTTTTCTAATTCATCTTGCTCTTTCTCCAAGTCTCCTTCGCTTGCACTCTCCAGGTATTAGCTGAAATTAAATTGATTTGCATAATGAAAGGAGATCAAATTTACTGTACAGAAGTAAAATAGAAATAAAAAGGACTTTCCTCTGAGGGTGGATGGGGTATGAGCCACAAGAGGAAGGGAGAGGCAAAAGAAACAATAAAACGCAATTATACAGCTTCAATAAACCCATAATTCCAGCACGTACAAAAATACCCAGATAGGCGGTTCACATTATTTCATTCGACAAAGCTATAAAGGCTCATTCAAAGCCACGGTGAGCCTTACAACACCACAAATTGTCTAATCGCTGGTGTTAAAAAAGGAAATTAAAATGTTGCTAACCCTGGTGACAGCCTCCCCTTTCTAGGTGTTATTACTAATTACATTTCTATTGTCTTGGTGGTGCTTGGCAACCTTCAACAAAAAATCTCATCTAATTATTCGGTTATTTGTTATTGCTCAGCTCTGGGAATCATTGTGAGGTGTATGATCGCTTTTGATCCCGATACATCGGGGCCTGAGACGTCCCAAATGTTGACATGCATAGGACACAAATAGGGGAACTGGGACTTGACTATGTGCCCATTAGTTAACTCCATCAAAGGAGTTAAATTAATTTTGCTCTAAACTGTGTTTTCAGGATTGGTTCACATGCATTTTTAAATAACTGCAGTTTTACTGTCTTTACTAAATGATGTACTTTAACATTTGCAAATTTTTTTTCTTTGACAAATCAGTGGACTCTGGATGGACTTTGCCCATAGCTAATGGTAAACATAAAAATGGCTCTCATTTTGTTTCTTAGTACTGTCTGAAAAATCCATTTAAACTTTATGAGGAAATTACATGAAAGCACCACGGAGGACGGATATCTAGAGACCTGCTGCAGTTTCTCTCCACTAGGGCCTCCCTCTCTGCTTCCATGAAGTTAATAATGTATAAAGCCAAACTCTTTTTGTCTGCTTCCTCTCCTCATTGCTGAAATGTCAGACACGCGTATACGATAGAGGTGTGAAAAAGTCCTTATGCTGTAGCATAGCACAGCATGTTGCATAACAATGCAAGCTTCAGCAGGCACAAAGAAAACATATGCATCATTTAGAATTACTGCATGTTAATCTGCTTCATTAGGACTCTGAAGGCGTGGCTTAATTGAGTCGGATTTACAGTGAGCCAATAACACAGAAACTGATTGCAATGTGATTCAAATGTGGATGTTGCCTGTGGTGAAATTGAGATCAGGGCAGCATCTGGTCATAGCTGACATGCATGTTTCACAGTGAGAAAGCAAAACAACCCAAACTGTTCTAACTTGGTGGAGGCGGGGTCTTCATGTGACTCCTATTAGCCTAGTGAGAAACCAACCGAGAACAGTCTTCAGTGCCTTTATAGCCCACTGCTTTTTCGCTGTGCGGTATTGTTCCATTTGTCCACCATTATTTTCTAATTTCAACTCTTCTACTGCTTCCCAACAGTCCAAACCCCACAAGAGAAACCTCCTGCCTATCATTGATGAGAATAGGGTCATGTCTGCTGACAGGGAAATTTAGGAAGGTTTTGGTGTTTTAGCGGTCTGTTGTAAGTTGACACTGTGGGCTAAATGTTTGGCTCAGTTTGCTTATTTTCTCACTTATTTCACAGCAGTAAATAGAAATATTAAGAATGCAGTATCCCATAGGATTGAACAAACTCAACAAACAAAATGTGATAAATACAAACCATCTAAATTTATAATTTGCCATTTTCAACATATTCTTATTCAATTTTTTCCAAGAGTCATATGAGACAAGTTGTTGTTTTAACACTTGTACTGCTTGAGCAAGCACTATGTCAAATAATGAGTTATGGAGGAGCTGCTAGACAAATGTTGTTGGAGCTTTTTTTTTTTGAGTGGCAGCTCACAGCTTCAGATTCACCATTCAGGCACATTGGTGTTGATCTTATTTAACTTTTAAAAAGAAAGGAAATAAGCATGTTTCCCATCAGTATTCTGTTAAACATTTCGGAGGCTGTTTCTCTTGTTTGGTCAGTATGCTCTGTGTTGGGGTTACAGGCAGTGCACTGCAGGAAACTAATGACCTCTTCCCAACAACAAACTTCTTCAGAAGTAAAAATCAAAATAAATAATAATACATAAAATAAATAATTCATACATTTTAAAAAAGAAATCCAAACGATCTACTGACTGTACTATGAGTTGGACAGCTCACCAGTCTATTACTGGGTTATAGGCAGACAACGATAATCTCAGTAAGTAGTGTCCAAGTTTTTTACTAAGCTGCATATCTTTAGCCTGTGTGAGGACACAGGTAATAACAGACTGCTCACAGAAATGTGCCAGCTGACCAGCTGTGAGATGGCAGCTCCAACCACTGAGCTCCAGTGCTGCCCTTTAGTATTTTACCATGTGTTTGCATTAAACAGGAGCTCGTCTTTGCCTAATTAAAGGACGTGTCCATTGTTTAACCACTGAAATAATTAAAGAGGACAAGTGAATTCTACGACAGAATGCGCTTCTCAGGTCAGTCCGTTGTTGAAGGAGCATCTTCAGAATTGTTTCGTTAACAATGCACATTCATACGAGGCACAAAAGTCAACGTTTACTTTAGCATTCCTTTATTTTTGCAGCATCTGCTGTGACAAATGCCATTTCTAGTGTAAAAACTGAAAAAAAAAAGTGCAGATGAGAATATGAAACTGGCCACACTGGCCTGTTTGTCACGATTCAGTTACCATCTACTGGAGGTTATCTAGCACTGTTATTGCATATTGACTGGCAATTCAACTGACTGCTCATTGTTAACTCATGTCTGTAGAGCCAATACAAATGTCTGACCAGGAAAAGGGAGATAAAGCCTAAAACCTATTCAGTATTCACACATGAAAATACATTGTAGAAGCAACTTCGAGATCAAAACAACACAAAACAAGAGGACTTTAGCGAGTGAATTAACAAAAAAAATCATCATTGCCATTTCGAGAAACACAATTGGATAGATCTTGTTGAGTTTGCTATTATGTCAACCCTGAGCTGAGTTGTGACCTCCGTTTAAAGGACAATTGATCGAGTCGGGGTGAGAACTTGTAGAGGTTAGTGGAAGAACACATCTGTATGCAGAGATGTGTTCTCTGTGACTTCCTGCTATTATATATAAGCTCATGCAGTATGACAGACTCGGTGTACGTCCGTGTGGGAAAATGCTTGAAACAACTCCCAGTAGAGAGATCAGCTGCCTGGACACCCATTATTTCCTCCATAAATTGAATGTGAACATCACTGTGTGTTTAATGAGACAACTTTTACACAGAGGAGTGGGTCTATACATTATGGTTTCTTGGCATAGGTGCTGGGCTTAATTAAACAATATCTGTATGCACCCCGTGTTGCCGACCCTCTCAGGACTTGCTCCTGCTGCGTGGGGTTGAAACAACAAACAGAAGTAGCCGTTGGTTGTGGTTGTTTATACATTCATTTAAAATGATCGTCTCCAGCTTTGTGAACGTGGCATTTTACTTCATTTTATGTTTTTAAAGGTTGATGCCTCAAGGGGTCTCCTGTTAAATGACAAGAGAAGTTTTTGGAATCGTTTAGAATAGATGTGATGACAGTTGATGTCAGCTCAGGTGGAGTGATGTTTTTAGTGAGGGAGGCATCATCTAACAGCCGTGGCAGAGCCTTAGAGAGTGCAAGGCCACTGAAATAAGGTCTCAAGGGCATCTTCAAAGTGATATGAGAGTGGATCAAGCCAGCTTTCAACTGTTTAAACTTGGCAGTCAGATTGTCAGCTTTTCTCCTCACAGAGAAAAGGATTTGCCCTGGTTTGCCAAAAACTAGAAGGAAAATCTGTGCAGACAGAAGACAGGTTTCTCAGAGGTTTCTCAGACACTAAAATTGCAGTGTTGATAAGAAGATTCATTATTCTCTGATCAGGGCATCATTTTAAATATTTTCATCCGAGTCAATGATATTTCATCAGCAGCATAACTCATCCGGTAATCACAATATTGCATCTAAACAGGAAGAATATTCTACTGTTTTATTACTGCCAGTGAAATAGTACATATGAATATTCAGTCAGTGTATTTAATTTAACTAAAGTTGTTTTGGTATTGGAAACCACCTCACAATCTTTCCCTAACCCCACCCTTGTTATTTTCAATGCTTAAAAGTGGTTTGATTTCTCTTTGATATAGTTATTCACTGTTGTTACTTTAGTTAGTCTTGTTTTAAACCATCCCACAATCTTTCCCCAAACCCTAACTGCCTACTTCTAAGCAAAACACACTGATATATGGTGAAAGGAAAGTAGTGTTCATGTGTTCTCCCCCCGTCCCGTCCAAAAGCTGTGAAATAATGCACCTCACCACACCCACACAGCCTGCGTTTCAAGACAGAGATGTAGCGTTCACTACATTGTATATGGAGGACTACGTGAGATGTCCTCCTTTATTTAAAGTGACAGACATACTGTAACACTGCCTCGGCCCAGTTAGTGGCAGGAGTCACCACTGTTTACTAAGAAAGTGTACTAACAAACTAAGAAAGTTTATTAACACATGAAGGGAAAAAATGTCTTAATGGTTTCATCCCTCCCACAAATCCCACTTGGTAAAGTCCAAATTGATAACATATGGTAGAGAACAGTGAATGTCTGTGCACCTCCTAGTCACAGCCGCACACCCAACCAAGAAAACAAAGAAAAAACACTTAGAGTAATGAAAATTTGCTAAACTGGAAATCTTCATTTATGATAAACGTAACACAAAATAAGATGTAACATTTAACAGTCACATGTTTCAGTGTGGACTTTGCATGTTCTCCCTGTGCTTGGGTGGGTTTCCTCCGGGTACTCCGGTTTCCTCCCACAGTCCGAAGACATGAATGTTAGGCTAATTGGCATGTGTCTCTCTGTGTTAGCCCTGAGATAGAGCGGCGACCTGTCCAGAGTGTACCCCACCTATCGTCCTAATGACAGCTGGGAAAGGTCCAGCCCCCCATGAGCCTAAAGTGGTTTTAAATTTTATAAATGGATGGATAGATGGGTGAATGGATGTATGGATGGAGGCAAGATAAAGGAGCTTGAATCAGTAAAAACACACAAAACCACAAAAACAAATGCAAGACTTGATAAAACAAAAGTAAAATGAGCATAAACTGACCATACAAAATAAATAGTGACGGGGTCCTTTCACATCTGTGGCTCAAGGGCCCATTTTCTTGTAGTCTGTCCATGTGAAGAAGTGATTCTTCCTCGCAAGCATTCTGACTCCTCATTTACCACTATTTAATAAAGCAGTTTGATAAAATAGGACCGGAAGAAAAAATGTTATAAAACGTTTGCGACACCTTCTAAAACCATTCAACTGGCTTTCATTATTATTACACAGTTGAATGAAGCAATTTTGACAAACTTCTCACAAATCCTACCAAACTTTGACACCCAGCAGATATATTCAATTAGAGTAATCTCGGGCCGGCTGTAGCTCAGTTGGTAGGGCAGTCGTCCACGGACCAAAGTGGTTTGGTCCCCAGTCCCGGCTATATGTCGAAGTGTCTCTGGGCAAGACACTAAACCCCTAACAGGAACCATTCCCATCCCCAGCTGTGCAGTGCTGGTCCAAGCCCGGTAGAAAGTGGGGAGGGTTGCGTCAGGCAACCGGCGTAAAAAATGTGCCAAATCAACATCATGCGAACAATGAACCGCTGTGGCGACCCTGAACTCACGGGATGTGCCAAAAGTTTCATCTCTGATCAGAGGTGGTTTAGTTCCTCACATGCCAAAACTTGGGAACTTGTGGACTAAGATTGAGTTTCATTTGTACAACTCAGAAGAACCAAACAAAACAGACTAACAAAACAAAAGAAGGACAAGAATATGGTTTAAAGACATTGAGTAGAATGTAAATAAACAGTATACTTCATGTCACACAAAGAGCAAGATCATCAGTTTCAGTCAAATTTTATTGATTACCTTTAAATCCTGGTTAGGTGTAGCCCCTGGCTATACTGCAGACATTTTATTCATCCTCCTGTGAGCCAGTGCACGGGCTCTGTTCCTCCAGCAGGGCCCTACTGGCTGATCCTTCAGAATTAAAGGAGGTGGTAACCGGGGTTTTTCCATCAGGGCCTCTGTGATTTCCAACAGCCTGCCTGAGGAGCTGAAGCAATAGCAGAATCAATATCATCTTAATGTCTGTTATAATCTTAATTTGTACATCTACTTTTTTATTTTAGGGTGACACTGTCTTGTTTTTTTGAATCCTCCCGTGTCTTTTCTTGGAGTTTCCATGCAATATATGTTGTTGTGTGGCTTTCCTTCCGCAGTCCAAAGCCCTGCAGGTGAAGAGGAATCCCTTATTTGCTCACGGGGTCGTCTATTTGTGTTTGCCCTGTGATACCCGTGCAGAGTGCAGCCTGGAAATGGTGCCTGCCCAGCTGCAATCCTTAGAGAATTAACAGTTTAGAACATTTTGTTATTTGCATCCTTTTCATTCCGGTTCTGTTTTATCTTTAACATCACAAAAACTCTTTCATTTGATTTACAATCAACTCCAGTTCTGTGTTTTCGAATGAAGAAACTAATATTAAAACTATCCTTTTGCGTTTTATATAAAACAAATTGAATAATTGCCACAGGCCTAATTAATGTATTTGTTGAGAAGAAAACAACAACAAAAAGTCACTGTCATTATCCAAGCTTTGAATGAAGTGCTTCAATGAAGTGTCAGGGCATGGATGTCACTTTGTGAATAAAACGCACGCTAACACGATTCTCTACCTGAGTGCAGCTTTTGTGAAGAGTCAATTGCCATCTAACCACAACAGTCATCTCACTTTATTAGTTTAGCTTGTCAGAGTGCTGCATTTGCATTTGTTGTGTAAATTCAGGTTTGCTTGTGCAATGTATTTTAGTTAAATGGATTTGTTGTTACCCTGGTGAAGGTGAAAGCTTTGTTTGGAGTGTGTTTGAAAACTAAATGCTATTCAGCTATTAGGCTATATATGATTGATATTTTCTGCGGTGCAAATTCATATTTCCCCCTAACGTTTAATCAATTGTCATTACCCAGCCAAGTAGAGAGAGAAGAGAGGAGGATATTTAATGTGCACACAGCTATCCCCCTAGAGAACTGTCAATCACAAAACATCTATTTGCATAACTAATGATGGGCCTCATGTTGCCTCTGGAGTTGAGGGGAAATGTTCTGATTAATGGCAACACATTGAAATGTGCACATGTGCAGGCCATCACTAAGGAACGACATTTTCTCTGACAATGATGGAAGATGAATGAAAGACCAATTTGCTGGGGAAATAGAATTGAAGTGGCACAGGGGAGCTTTCTTCCCCTATATGTTCTTACTCTTTAATCTGGGCTTTCTCATTATTAGTCACATGAACTATGGCAGCCTTGATGTTGTTGTCTTGTACAGTTTCTTTAAAGGCTGTATGACTGTAATTGTGGAGCTCATGGTGACCTAGATTTGTGTATATCCATCCAGACAATGACATTTACTTGTCAGTTAGCAAATGCTGTTAGGCTAAAGGCTATGATTAATAATGGATGGCCAAATCACTCCCTGGCAAAGATACAGGAATAAATACATACACTGAAGCACCAAAGGTCAATACTGTGTAACAAAGTACGCTGCATATTGATAAGGGCTGCAATGTAAAATGTGATTCAAACTGTGAAATCTGTTTAAGTTTCAGCTTTAACCTGCCTTAATTACACTACTCAGCTCTTGAGACTATTCATCCATGTCCTTGGGGAATCGCACAGTTTTAATATGGTCTTTTAAATAATTATTGAAAATAAGTAAAGCTGAAATGCTGCAACTGCAAAACCATTAAGTCCACTCGAGCTGCTAATTGTGGCAGCACTCTTATACAGACAAAAAAAAGAGAGTGTGACTGATGCAACGCTTTGTTAGTTTTCTTTTTTTTTCATCCAAGTTACTGCAACTTCTGCTCAATACCCAAACACTGGTGAAAGCTTCTTTTTGTTTAGCAATTTGTCATCGATAATTTATGTTTGAAACGCAGTTCGATATCAGCCCTCAGCACACAATCAGTGGATACAGTAGCCTCACCAGTGACCGAAAAAAAGCTGACATTTTCTTTTTTAACCCAGTTATGAAAGCAATTGAATGTGAATCCCAGTCACTGTCTGACTGGTCATTTTAGTGGCAGATCATAAAGATGAAAGCAACATTATATGCCTCAGCATTCTCTGGTGACTATGACAATTACAGTAGTTTGGCAGGAGGCAGCCAAGAGGGAGCCACGCTGAGAGGAGAGTTTGTGTTTGGCTCGGGCCTGTCATATGGTCCGTTTGCTTCCATCTAGGAATATTCTCTGAATGTACCCCTGGTGAAAACACAAGCTAGTTTTATGACAATTCATTATTCAGAAGACATCTTCAGCAAACAATAATTAGTCAATTTACTTTTTCTCTGTTATCTGTTTTGCTTAGCAATGTAGTTTACATCACACACACGCACTTTTTTTTTTACCAAAAAAATTAAATATTTATTTTCATCTTTTTTTTTTTAATTTTCATACATTTGCAAGTTAAGGTCAACATTAATAGATTGTGGGTTTCATGTGGATATGATCAGTCCATTCATCATGTGTCACCCTTAAACCTCTCTCTTAATTGGACACGACCATCCTGTTGCCCCCCACCCCCCCCCCCCCCACCCCCACCCCCCACCCAAGGAAACAAAATATCAAATGCAAAAGCAAAACATCTCGGGATATAAAATGAATTATACACATTCACACTCAAATCTGGAATGAAGATTGGATCCCTGTGGGACAAAGCTGGCGACCAGCCAATTCCACAAAACAGTCATTTTGTTTAGACTTAAATCACTGTTGCGGTTTGTGCCTTATTGCCTTACAATTGGCTGTGAATAGGATAAGAAAAAAAACTGTTAGCACACAACTGTCCTCAGTTTGTGACCTTCAAAACCAACCTTTATGTAGCACGAAAATACAGCAAAAGTATGTCCGAGTCCACTGTCAGGACAGAACTGGCAGTTCATTGCTTCGGCAGTTCTTTCATGCCATCTGTTCCATCTCTCTGTTCGCCTTTTTGCTTTTCATCTTAAGTTGGTTATTTTACAAAAGTGGTCATAGAAAATAAATACAAATATTTTCCAGAATGCAATTTTTATATGACCTAGATATTACCTCTTTGCCAGGATTGTGTCACAGTCCTCTGCCACTCCAGTCTTGTCATTTCTTCTTCCATGTCGTCTGGTTCCTTTAATAATTTCCTACTCCCCTCACTTTATCTTTAGCACGTCAGCAGAGTTCATGGTTGCGGTTACCATAGTGACTATGGTGTAAATAAATAAATAAATACATAATAACAAATAAATACATAAATATTTCCTCTTTAAATAAATACATGTTCGTCCGATGGTTTGCCTTGGCATGGTTTAACTCTACGTATGTAATGCTGATACTTAAAATTAAAAAGAAAATGATCTTTGATGTGGGAAAGAAAAAAGATCCTTCCTTCACATCTCTAAATGAAAATTTTGGTGACTCTTTTCTCAGAACATCTTCTTAAAGATTAAAAACTCATAAAAAACCAAACAGAGAGTGTAAAAGAGAAAACTTGGGTTCAAACTAACACTTGGAGGTTTCTTTCAAAGAGATAAAGAGGTGGTGCTTTGTCTTTTAAGGAAAACACAGTGCCGGCTCTGACGATCTCAGTAGCGTGCCAGAGGGTGAGAAGAGGAGACAGAGAAGAAGAAGGAGAAAGAAGAGGGAGTATAAATGTCTCTCTGCAGAGGAGAAGTTGTGCTAGGACCCTTCTTCCTCAGGGTTTCCTGGAGCGTAGTAGCCCGCCAGTTGCCTGAAACGTGGCCCCCAGTCGCTGAGGTAGGAGAAATCCTGCTCTGAGGTGGTGGACAACGTGTGGATGGAGCTGAGGGAAAGCGCTGGTGAACTGGTGCCCTCAAAGGCATATGTCTGGAAGGAGTCATAGGGTGGCACCGACAGGTCAGCATCAGCCTGCTCCACCTTTTTTTGAATGTAGCCTTTGAACAGGGAGAAATCTGCCGCAGCTGCCGCAGCCCCCTCCGCGCTGCCGCCCACTCGGCTTGCCTGTACCCACTGTGGCAAGGAGCGGATGTCTGGGCCAGAGTCACAGCTCTTGGCTTCTGGGAAGTCATAGAGGTTCCTAAGGGCACTCATGTCATATGCCTGAGTGTCCTGCTCCCCTCCACCCTCATCATTGTACTTGATGACATTATCTCTCATGTCCTCCTCATCCTCTGCCATCCTCTGGCCCTTCCTGTGGCGTTTTAGGGTCAGGATCAGCAAGACGAGGACTGATGTAGAAGGACACCGACCAAGAAAGAAAAGAGAGAAAGACCAAGATTTAAATTTCACACTAATATAAAATATGTACAGGTAAACAAAATCATTTCACGGTGAAAACGTTCGAATTCTTACAGGTTACATACAAATTTGTCAGATCAAATAGAAAGGTGAGAGTAAGGTGAGAGAACAGTTACTCATTTAAAGGATTTAAGGTGATTACAGCAATTGCCGCTTTAACTCTGTGTCTACAATGCAGCAAGCAAAGCCGACATGGATTAAGAGTTTTCAGACTGAGTTTAAAGAGATTGCAATAAAAAAAACAAATTCCTCTTCATCTTGCTAAGAATAATGACACACCAAACACAAATCCAGGGCATTCTGTACTAAAGAACATAACCGCACTGAATATGTATCGTACATATGGTGCAATGCATCAACTACACACTGCGCAAGATGAATTTGCATGTACTCTCCATGGGGAAAGTTTAGAACTTCTCCCATTGTAACTCTTGATTTCACCTCTCAGGGCAAAGGCACAGCAGTGGGAAGATGATATATTATAAAGTTTTACATTTCAAATGCATGAGTATTGATTTTTTACAATCCTGATTGCCTTAGCCAGAATTATGATTCAAAAGAAGCTAATGGAGCCCAATCTGTATATCAATACTAATTTAAACCAAGTCAAACTAAGACTTTTAGATTCCAGCACTACTTAAATCCAGAGACAACCACCTATAAATAGAACGAAATGCTTCAGAAACTTAAGTGTGAATCAAAAATGGAAACAACTTAGATGGATCGTGTTATACACTAATGAGACAAGAGGAAAACAAAGGCTGTATGCAAAATAAATCAATGAGACTTTAATTTCAGCTTAGTTATTTTAATTGCTGCCTACATTTGTGATTAAACAAGTCTCACTTAGCTCAGACACCCACCCCTGACTCCATCATCTCTCCTTGAAGCTGCACCCTTCCCGCTGAAACCAGATTTGCCTCAGACTTGCAGCAACATCAAATGTCATTTTCAGTGATGATAAAAATATAGTACAAGCAGTGATGAATGAATTATGCACTCTGGGGAGTGTGAGAAAGATAATGAACAGCTCCATTTAGAATAGGTGGATGGATAAACAGAAATCAAGCCGCTGTTTGATCAACAATTAATATGCAAAGAAGAATATGGATAGGGACTGTGCAGTATATATTACGACCTGTGCAAATTTCAGGTCAGGAAATGTTGCCTACTAAAAAACAAACCTGGCTACTTTATCAGTGATAAAGCAGATATTTGTCAAATAAGAGGTGAACATATTTGTCCTTTGTTATTGATTGGCAGCAGCATTTATTTCCTATGGCCAGTCATCTATGGCCTGTGTCACTGTGTAACAGACAGAATCCCTTTTTCATCCTTGTAGCAGGGACACTGAGCAACTACTCTAAAGGGACACCAGTGAAGGGACATTTAGATAGATCATTAACCAGTAGACACCATGCATCTTCTACACAGATAGATGCTTCTACATAGATAGATAGCCTGTTGCCTAAAACAAATGCCTACAAGCTCCCAGAGATAAAAAGACTATCAATTACAGTGGGGCCTGTGCTGTCTCGGATGACACAGATTGTTTGATTCTCTGCACCCACCAGTACACCCATCCCTATGTTCTGAAAATGAGATATTCCCAAATTGTTCCACAGTAAAACTAAATTGATGTCCGGACTTAAGTGCTGTGTTCCGAAAATTCACACCTTACAGCAAGAGTGACCTTGGAAAGACACCATTTTTTACCTTTGCATTTATCTCCTTCTACTGTAAAAAAAATAATAACAGTGTGTTTTAAGCACATAATCTGCACAAATTACTTGTTGCTGCTCCCGGTAATTGTCTTCATTTGGAGGAAATGCTCTAAAAAATAACTGAAAACGCCCCGTGTGCTTCTTGCTTAGAGAGCTGTGCCAGCCCAAAAGCCTTGCTGATCTTAAATGGGGATTTTATGCAGCATCTCTGACTGATAATAATAATGTTCTTCTCTTACATTGTTTGCTGGGCTCCATTGGGAAAGCGGCGTCTGTAACCATTGTGTTTATTTTCCTCCTCCATGAATGGGGTGAATTAATTGCCATGGGGTTGAGGAAACAGTCATGGTTTGTGGTAAACTGCGGTGCACGCTGCCATGCATATTAAACAAGCGCTAAGACAATTACTCTAAATTCGCACTAATGAGGAGAATAAAAGGAGTTGAAGACTTGATGTTATGAACTCCCTCATACGTGCAGATCAGCTGCTCCTTCAACAGTGTTGAAGGACGATGTGGCAGTTCAGTGTGCAGCAATAATGATCAGATTACTTCAATTCTGACAAACCCTTCTTCACTGATAAGATATGAGTGTCACTGCCTAATAGGTATACAGATGCTTAAAGTGTTAGCCATCCAAAACCTATTTAACTTGGAGATTAGAACGCTGCAGGCAATGCTAATATAACACATGTAAAAAAATTACCTTTGTACAAAGCATATGTATATGTGTTTAGCTGCCTCCTATACATACAAACCTGGTCCCCATGTGTACAGATGTTGCGATAAGCGTTCCTGACAAGACGGTTAATTTACCCTTGGGCTGCGCTGGTTGCCTCCACCCAGGAGTTCATCACAAGCAGATGGGAGGTAATTGGAATGGATGCATGCAGATGCAGCAGCGCAGTGAAATGGATTCATCACATCAGGCCTATAAATGAACTTATGGAGGGACTGTTTGTTTGTAAGGTAATTAGCCAGAAATTTGTTTTCATTTTTCTCATCATCCAACAATTGATGTAATAGAGGTGGTCCAGCCTCTGGAGAGAGGGAGTGCTGGCTGGATGGTTAGCTATAGTCATTGTGTGTGTGTGTGTGTGTGTGTGTGTGTGTGTGTGTGTGTGTGTGTGTGTGTGTGTGTGAGTGTGTGAGAGAGAGAGAGAGAGAGAGAGAGAGAGAGAGAGAGAGAGAGAGAGAGAGAGAGAGAAGCCAAGATGCACACAGTAATGGTGCACAGACAGAATGGATTGAATTGCATTTAATAAGTGAGTAGTGATTTGTCTAAGCATATGAATGTGTGCTTGGCATGCACAAGCAGACCTACACTAAATGCCTTGGATTGTGTATGTGGTAAGCGAAGGGGGAGCAGAAAAGTGTTGGGCAATGTGCAATCGATAGGATGAGAGTGCTGCCACACAGCGCGTGTTGTTCATGCTGCAGGATGATTGTAAAAACACTGCTCATTCCAGCCCCTGAGATTTTATTGTCCACACGCTAACTGACAGAAGCAAAGTGCAACAACTTAGCCTGTCGGAGCAGTTTGATGGAGCATGCTCAGTCCATTTTCTACTAATCACTATCAGTCACTCAAAGTGACGTGGACTTGGCACCAATTAGAGTCACTGACACTATCGGAATCAACGTGGCATTGTTTCATTAGTGGAATGAAACTGGCTTGAAACGTGAAGTAACACTACATTAATTGTGACCTAACAGTATATAGCAAATAGTGATCTTTCATGCTGCATTCAAAGTATAAGTCTCTGAAGTATGTAACTGTTTTTTTTCTTCACAGTCCACTTATACAAGTTTGAAGGCCAAAGACTTTTTGCAACTCAGGCTTTTGAGGAGATCCATCTAGGATACCGAAAAGCACGATAGACTGCAAATAGTTTTTTATAGGCGGCAGAGGTTGCTTCAGATTTGTACATAACGTTTTAAGTGAGCCTTTTAAAACCACGGTGAATAAATGATGCTGTGCTTTTGAAGTTTACTCCAGTAGATGGTTTGGTTAATGGAGACCAAGGCTTTTAACAACACTCATTAGGAAAGCTCTTAAAAAAATAGATGGCAATGTTGCTGGTTGAAGCTGCCTACTGTCACATAATCCATCATTCACTGCATGCACAATGTAAAATGAGCAGAGGTGCAAGCAGGGGAGACAAAACACTGTGACAGCTCTGTCGTATCTCGCCGTCAATGATGAGTGGGATGCGAAGATGTACAGTGGAGGGAGAATGGGAAGTTAACTCAAAAACTTTTCCAAGAGGATGATACCAAACTGCTTTGGTCTTTCAAAGGGTGAGTGAGTGCATGCATGCATATGTTATGGATGTGTCTCTGTATTTAAAAAAAAACAAAAAAAAAACATTGTCTGCAAACTTTGTCTATTTAAAGCATGCTCTTCCAGGGGGATACATGTGCTGATGCAGCTCTTTTGCCTGTTTGCTCTCTCTAACCCCTCACTTTACTCCCATTCATTCCATCTCTGTCTATGTTTCAAGGATCAAAGTGGCTTGATATCATTCACAAAACCAGGCATCATCTGTACTCCTGTTTAAAAACAAGCTTTCTGCTCATAAAAGCAACAACACAATATCCAACTGGAACGCCACTCATGAAAAATGAAAAACTGATTGTGTTTTTATGTCATTTGTCTTTGTTTTCCTGCCACTGTATGTGACAGAAACCCATTCATGAAACTCAGGTTAATTCTAAAAGTCGTCAATCCATTAAAAGACATGCTTTGTTTTATGATTATATGACATGAAAGGAGAGAGTTGTGTCTCTAGGTGCTGTCTTTTTAATGCTACATCCCTCTATTCAACCCAATGCTCCTGGTAATCCTCCTGAAGCAGTCAGCAATCTCCCAAAAAGCACTAGTAATGAAGTGTGCTTATCCATCTGTGCAGCCATCATTCATACATACATGTATACGAGCACATCCACCTGCTTACCTATGAGGATGAGCATGCAGACCAGTAGTGCTATTAGTACCCCAGGGCTGAGCGCAGAACTCATTACATAGGCTGTGGAATTGCAGGACTGGATCGCTCCCTCTACATTGTAAAACAAAAAAAGCATTTACTACACATATTCAATAGCAGGTATAAGTCAGTTCAGTGGATCATACACTTAAGCACAGATTTATCACGAGGAAATACATCTGTGTGTGTGTGTGTGTGTGTGTGTGTGTGTGTATGTGTGTGTATATATATATATATATATATATATATATATATATATATATATATATATATATATATAAAAACATTTCATTAAGTAAAAATGACCTTTTAGTACTGTTGCAGTTTACAGGAGGTGACAGTGATGATAATGCTAGTAATGCTATAGCTCCTACACTTGTTCTCACCTGTGTCGCAGCCGCAGACACGAATGGTCAGTGTGCCCGTGGAGCTGAGAGAGGGAGGCCCGCTGTCAACCACCAGGATCGGCAGGAAGTAGACATTCTGCTCGTGGCGGTTGAAGCCTGACCGCTGGGTTCGGATGCCAGCTGTGTTGTCTGGGTGGGCGGTATAGGTGTATAAGGCGGGAGTCAGACAGACAAGGTGAAGCAGAGAATTACACAGGAGAGACTGAATAACAAGAACAAAACCTCTTGTCTGCTTTTTGATGAAACTCCATGTAGGGAGTGTTTTGATTACCTTTCTTGTTTTCCTCCTTTGAACTAAGGAGTGCGCCAATAAAAGAAGTGGAAAAAGTACAGTTTTCAAGTGTATCTGCCTAACATCCTACTTGTACATGATCTAAATAAATTATTCACCATAACCCATAGGTATGGTCTTCAGACAAAGGATTGTAAAGTTTAATTTGGGGTTAAATTATTTTTATAGGAAAAGGGAACTGCTTTTGTGCTATCATTTTATGCTAACATCTATCATCCGTATCAAGTGAAACAGGAGATTATAGAAGTGCAGGAGCCAGTATTTAAAATTTTAATTTGACAGATAGACAAAGTAGTTTTGGGACTAAACATGCATTGAAGCAATCAATTTCCCAGAGCATATATCACCGTTATCCACGCAACCCTAGAGCTCCTCCAGCACATATAGACCGATCTTCGTACTGTTTATGTATGGGAAGAAAACGCCCTGGAGTTTGACCTTTTGACCTTTACACATTATTCTTTTTTACGGCTGTCTCATTTAGGAGAAAAAAAACACATCATCCCCAGAAATATGAAATGGAGGCTTCTTGTGCCATTTAAAATAAAAGAAAATAATAAATTAAATAACTGGCCATACATGAAGTTTAATCAGCACAATCCTGTTTTTTTCCTCAACTGAATTACAAATAATATAAATACAACAAAATAACTTTCACATTTTAACAACACGATTCACGATTTAACAACATGTGTACCAAAAGTAAGTTATGTTGGCCATATTGTGACCGCAGTTTTTTTAGTTTATATGTGTAAGTGTGAATATGTAGTATTGCTTAAAGTTTTTGGTATTGATTATGATTATGGTACTAAATGTTATTTTCCTTTATAAATAATTGAATAAAATAAATAAATGAGGCAAATGACATTCACCAATTGTCCTATTGCAGGGAGTGTTTGTGTATGTGTGTGTGTATGAAGCAGATCAAGTTTTGTCTGTTGTTTTGCATGCGCAATATGCAATTATAAAACAAAGTACTGAATGATATTGCCCTGATGGCGACAGCGAACATGTTAAGCGATCACCAAATTTTTTTACAGTAAATATTGCATATTCTAGAGGGGGCATTAATCTGTGAGTCAAATTTCATGTCAATTCTAGGTATCCTGAAAGTTGTTGAAACATTTGACTAAAAATGAAATGTCAGCATCTTCATGGCACCAAAGGAAAGGTCAGGGAGATGTCCTAATCATATCGACTCATTTTCAGGATACCTTTAATGTATAATATTTCAGTTAAAAAAAATAAATTAAATAAGAAAAAACCCAAATCTAATACTAGGCATTTGAACCAACGTTGTTATGGGAGTAATTTCTCTCTGAATATGCTACAATCAGCCACACCACCTGGGGAATTTAATTCAACTCTAGACAGAAATAAATGTGACACTGCATAAGCTCATGAAAGTGTGTGTGTGTGTTTGTGTGTGCATATTTATACATAGGTATACTGTATACTATATATTTACTAGTCACAAGTAATAACACTGTTTGCAATATGTGCACTTACTCATTAGAAATTAAGTCTGTATCCCATTTAATGCCACTTTCAGTGTCAGAGAAAGAGAAAATGCATTTGTTTTGTGACAGACCAAACAAACCACAGAAAAAAAAGGTGATACAACAACTAACAACTTTATTCATTTTCACCAATAAGAATCACATAGGTGAAATAAAATCACCAAAATTTAAATGTTTCCAACTTTCTTCAGCTTCATGTTCTTCACATCGTACTGCCAAATAACATGACTGTAGTTTGTAAGAACACAATGTTTTGTAAAAAGATGGGGATTTGCTGTACAGACTGCCGACAATGACCTAACAGAGTTTACCAACATGGGAGAAAAAGCCTTTTCATTATTGCGTCTCAAGGCTTAGAGACAGCACACAATGTGAGGCCACAATGTGAGGAAAAGAAGAAGTGACAGATTGAAAGTGACATGTTGACAAATGTGTCCATGAAAAGAGACACCAAAGTGGGTAAAACAAAAAAAAAGAGGAGGGAGAGATAAAAAGTCTTGTTGGGGTTTTGTTTAACCAACCAAAATATAGACAGGATCTACAGTAGTGTATTTTGTATATTTGTGTGTATTTGCGGGTGATATGAGGCGGCAACTGTAACATTTAAAATCTAAGCATGAGTGTTTTGCTAATAATCATCACTCTGTCTAATAATTTACACTATATACACACAATTTAAGTCTTGTACATGTATGTGCATCTACTGTATATACATACTCCCCTGCACACACATAATCGCATAGAAGCATCAGTAAAAAACTAAGAGACTGATAAAGGAGTGTGTATATGGATATTTACAGTATGTGTGGACGAAGGAGAGAAGAATGTATGTGTGTGTACTTTACACACGGTTTGCATTATGTATGTATCTATTCTCATGCATGTGAGTGAAACTGCAGCAGACCTCACTGCCTCAACACGGTGACATTTCCCTAGCTCGGGCTGCTCCCCTGACATTTTCCTGGTGTCAGATCAATCTTGATTTAGTCAGATGTCACATTCGCTTAGGTACACATCTCTAAACGAGGAATCTGCAACTGCGTTTGCAAAAACACAGATAAGCATGAAAAAACTCATCTTCCCGACAAAGCAAAGCCATCACAGGGGAACAGAGTGATTTCAATGTTT
Source organism: Channa argus (assembly GCF_033026475.1). Lineage (NCBI taxonomy): Eukaryota > Metazoa > Chordata > Actinopteri > Anabantiformes > Channidae > Channa > Channa argus. Next base: position 20,336,731 of record NC_090201.1, on the reverse strand, counting down.
ACTTACATTGTGCAGATACATATAAATGTGTGTTTTTTTTAATAGAATGCAATTTCATGATGACGCTTGTAAATTATGTGAACTGTTGACATTTAATAGGAGTCAAAGGTTAAGTTAAATTGTTCAAAAAGTAATATACTGTGTGTGTGTATATATATATATATATATATATATATATATATATATATATATATATATATATATATATATATATATATATATATATCAGAATAATGATGGTCATAAAAATTAGCCAAGCTAAATCACACAATTTTTAAAAATTACCGTATACCAAGCAAGCTTCTGCATACAATCTGCAATCACTTTGCTTAGAGGAACAGAACAGGTGGCGTTTATTTATAAATGATAATAAAAACAATCTGCAGGATTTTGAGGCAAATGCTAAATCACACAATTAATTCATTATTTTACCTTGCATTTGACAGAAGTTGTCTAAAATTTTCAAAATCTTCTGGTCCCGTATTGTGTGAATTGTCTCAAATTGTCTAAAAATGTCAACCATCTGGCACTTGCTTGGGATAACTAAGATATGACTGGTTGTTGTTTTGCCAATGTTCCTTTAGCTGCAGTGTTTTATACCAACTCAAATTTGCCTGAAGGTCTACAGTTGCCCCCGAGCATTTCACCAAACTCTCTTATTGAAACACTCTGGAGAATATTGAGAACACCTCATCTTTGCATATTTAAAAATGTGCACACCCTTTCACAACAATGTGACAACAGGTCTTACAGACCCCTGGTTTTACCATTTTAACTTAAAAATCCCTCATAGTCATGAAAGCACCTATTTAAATGTGCTTCGTCACCCATAAACCCAACACAGCACCGCTTCTCTCTTACCTTTGACATCCCACAGGGTAAAGTGTCGATTGCTGGATGCTTCAGGAGCCAGGGTGAAGTAGAAACGATGTCCAGACTGGGGCTCGTCTCTATCCACCACACTGATGGTGTGAATTAACTAAGGAAAGAAAGGCAATCAAAGCAGAAAAGGACATAAAGGGACATGAAACAAGAGAAAATAGGTTAGGTTTTCTCCTCTGATCCACTCAGTGAGAACAAGGAAATGAATATGAGAAGCACTTTATATTTCAAATGCCTCTGTCATGTAGGAGGTAGGGGGGTTGTGCGATTCTACTTAGATGCAAAAGAAAGCTTCCTCGGAAGTGCAGTTCTAAGGGACACCAGTTACAAAGAGATAAAAACTTGACACAGCAATACAAAAGTTGTCCTAATGTTAGGAATACAAATACTTTCAAAAGAGTTTTTTTTTATGCTGAAAAGGACAGAGATATTTTTAAGGCACTATGTCTGTTGCGAAGAAAGGGCAAAGTCAAAATGCTAATGTGCAGGGAACAGAAAGAAAGACGTGTGACTAGGTGAGGGTGTAGTCCTCCTTTCTAATGCAATAATAGTGATCCACATTAAAAGATAAAACTCAACTATGGTCCAATACTGAGAACTCGGTGTGGATACAATAAGGTGTGATAGGATTCACTGTGAGCTGAACAGACATCAAACAGCCCCTGGAGATCCTTTCACCTTAACACAGGCCTCTTGGTGACAATTCATCCTCCTCTCATCCCATTACATTGGAGCCAGCATCAAACCACAAGTGGATGAATGATATTTTTACATTACATCCATCAGCTCGGTTTCCTCTACTCACATATAATAGTGCACATATTTCTTATTTTTGTTTACTGAATTCTCCCACAAAAACAACAAGTACCAATAACTACACTTCAATATACCTAAATAAATTAAAGCAACAAATAACACCATGTTCATAGAGATCTGTCTATATTGTAGTAAAATTTGCAATACATTATTACTGTGGTAATATTTTCATAGCTTACAAGCACCACAAATACTCACTCACATCGCACAAAGCCAAAGTCTAAAAAAACAAATTTGCCATTACATGGTTATGCACTGGAGTGTTATTAATTTTTTGCCTCTGACCAGTTGCCTGGCAACCAGCAAAGTTACTCTTTCTGACCAAAGAACCAAAAATTTACAGTTTTTGTATGGGCTACACAAAAGACATGTAACATGTTAATTTGTGAGCATCAGAGATGCTGGTCGGCAGGTTAATTATGAAACTGCTGCAGAGTTACGCTAGCTGTTTCCATCCGTTTCCAGCCTTTATGCTAGGCTAAGCTAACTGAATATAAGAGATATTCTATTGAACAATATTATCATTCAACCAACATCTGAAAGTAGGTGAGTAAATGAACAGTGCAGTCAGATTATTATTTTTAAGGTCATTTTAGGTCTATGAAGAAAATCATAACACAATGAGGCATTGTAATAAAATAAATAAAGTAAATAAAGTAAAATAAAGTATGAATACTTGTTAAGTCTTGTGTTCCCTGAAGGAAAGTAACTACATTTGTCCAGTATATGTCTGTGGAAATTCAAGAAGATCAGTACACACAAAAATATCAGCTCTTTACACATACAGTATCTGCTGCTGTTGTCTTACCAATCATAATCATACAATGCAGCAGACATGTAGCACATGCAGCTAATGCTTTGTCAACGACGCAATTATTGTTTTTATTGTGGTTTGCAGAAAAAGCTTACTGCTGCCACTTGTTTTATGAAAGCTGAGTATCTTTTCTTTTTTAACATTTCAATATCTTAGCTATTTGTTTAGTAGCAGTCCGTTCCTGTCAAGTATCTGCAATATTACTACAACTGCATACACAGTCAGCTATTCTCATTTGCCTATTCTTATACTACACAATGAGCTCTCAAAAAGGCAAGCAATCTTTTCTCTACACAGAAGATACAGTCCTAAATCATCAACTTAAATGACTGCTCATTAGTAGGTTACATGATGAGGAATCAAAACGTAGTAAAGAGAGATTTTTCCATCACAAAAGACGCACATTGTGTGAACAAAAAAACTTTCTTATAAAAAAATTTCCAAAATTAATTTAGATTTTGGAAGTCTCACACACACCGGTGGACTGCTCGGAGGCAACTTTGGAAATCAGCAGAGACACACACGACAAACAACCCCCAGAACTACTATTAAGTGAGGCATTTCTCAGAATGATTAAAGCCGGCTGTTCGTTGGTTGTAATTCGTTTGTCTGGTCTCACAAAGGTTCGTGGCATCAGATAGGATCGAGGGAAATATATCAAACCATTACTCAGCTGTTACGGGGGCAGGATACTTATAAAATGTTAAACATGGTTTTGTTTACTGGACTGAACTCTTCTTCTGTCTTTCTTTTCTCCTCCACCTCTCTGCCTCTTCGGTGTGCTCTCTCTATTCATCACTATGATTTCCTTTTCCTCTGATTCCTTGTCCTCTGCATTTATCTCCTCCAAAGTATATCCCTCTCATTCATGTCCGTTTCAGAAAAATGTGTCCCTCATTCATCATCCACTTGCAAATTGATTATTCAAACAATAATACTGGAGATGTACTCCACACTTTTCTCACACATAAAGACATCTGCTTTATTGTGTGATTTTTTTAAGCTCATGTTGCCTGTCTGTGTGAGACAGCCTCATTCATTCATTGCTCTACAAACAACTCTGAGCCTGAGCGGCAGCTATGCGTTGCTGTGACTAAGCTACTGCCGAGCACACTTCCGGGCCACAATTGTGCCTTCACAATAAACAGCTCCTCAGCACTGACGTTGCGTCACAGACACAGAACAGGCTTAGTCATACCCACAGCTCTGGGAGGCTGTCTGACATTTGTAATTACAAAATACTATGGCATGATTTCAGGGTAAATCATACGCTTCTTCCTTAGTGTGCTACAAAATCTCTATTCCACAAACAAAGAAGTACGTCAAATAAATGAGAAATTACAGCCTGTATTGCTAAAATGGTGATTAAAAAAAATAAAAATCTTATATGGTTACCAGACGAAAAAAAAAGAAAGAAAGAAAATACTGCTTTTAGGAGTAAGGCTTGAATTCTTTTACATTTCATACTGAGCTGATTTAACATGCTTTGCCAAGATTAAACTTTATGAATTTCAATACACTGCATTATATTAATACCTATAATCAACTACTAATAACTGCAATTACTCTAATGCTAACCAGATTATACTCCATTATAAAACAGACTTATTGTTTTTATTTCCCACCAGCAAAATGTTGACTGCTAATGTACCAACCCTAATATTATTAAAACATGATACATTAAAAGTTAGGCCAATAAAACTAATTTGTTGTATTTGTTCGTGTTAAAAGCACATTATACACATACTAGCTGTGTATAATGAGTGTCAAAGCACTTACATTATCTGTGCTTTTGGGGACACTTAAGGATCAGGATGCTTTCATTTACTATTGATGATGCAGTGTGTGTGGGATAAGAAGAGTATTTTATGTTATGTCTAATTAATGAATATCAGAATACTGGGGAAAAAAATGTTCTATTCATTCAGAGCAATGACTGTAGTAAACAGAAGTCTGCAGTGTGATATAGCTGTGTGTTAATGGGACTATCAACGTCAGAGAAATGCATTAGTTCTTTGAGAGTGTCAGCTATTTTTAACTGCATCCAACTGCATTTGTTCTCACACATACATTTAGACATTGTGATAAAGCAGAAACCGTGTATTCAGACAATTAACAGTAATAAAAAAAACAAAACAACAACAAACAAACTTGTGCTGTATCCCATAAAAGGTATAAGTATATAATTCTTTAAAGTCTTTATAGGTTTATTTCTGTGTGAATGTAAAAGAAGACATTTAGGTTAAAAAAAGTAAAAAACTTTATTATTAACCACAAACTTAATCTACTCATTACTTTAAAGGAATATGATCAGCAGTGAAGAAGTAGTAAGTGAGACATGATCTGCGTTCTGCGACTGTGCCCTCAGCAGGGGGACTCTCAGAAAGCATCTCAGGGTGAGTGCAAACTGCTGAGGGAAAGACAGTAAGGAAAATGAGAAAGGAGGAGAGCAAGTGTGTGGGAGTTTATCGAGCAGCTACAGCGAGGCTCCCTCAAGCACAATCACCTAATTAGATTTCTATCTAGCAGTCCCCTTTCCTGACCCCCTTAAATCTCTTGCATCTCTGGAAAGCTAGAAGGGGAGATTTTCCCAAAAGTACACCCCAACTGCACCAGAGATGCTTGAAAGGTCAAGGTTGTGAGAGGGAGGCGGCTTTCTCATTTGCAGCAGAAATCAACCATTTCGCAATGTCAGCGGGGAGGTAATGAATAAATAAATAAATAAACACACAACTACTTAAAATGAGCAGCGAGACATTCATCTCTGAAGCCTGGAATGCACTATAACCGTCAGAGGTGTATTTTCAGACACATCCATTATTTTCAGTGGTAAAAAGCATCCTCGTGGCATCCAGTGGAGAATTATAATGTCTCACTGCATTGCTTTGAACATGATTCAATTTTGGAGATGCCAGTATGTTTTAGGGCCATAGTTTCAAAAGGGGGGGAAAAATGCTAAGATATGATTAAAGAAAAATGTTTTTCTGGAAAGCAATGTATTTTTATTTTATGATCATCTAAAAAATGAAAAAAAAAAAATCCTTTAAAGCAGTTAAAGCATGTTTTTTAGAAGCTAAGCTAGACAGGATTCATGCTGCAAATCTGAGGCCATCCAGACAAGAAAAACTACAGCGCAGAGTGTCTGCTTGAATGCTTAAAATGAGTCATGATAATATTTTACCTACTACCCGCCTCTGCTTAATATGCAAATAAAAACTGCTTTCCAGAACAATGACAGAAATGGTGATTAGATTTAAAAAAAAAAAAAACATGTTTACATTCAGTTACAAGGACATAAGTAGGATGACATCATCATAGTTTTAGAAAGAGGTGGCTCTTTTTTTTTTTTTTTTTTTTTACTATTGATACAGCATTTCCTTGCCATTAAAAAGTAATTTAGGTTGTCTGAATGTAGCCATGACGGACATATTTTACCTTATGTTATAATTAAGACTGACCTCACAAACATCATTTAGGCTTGAGGAGCTTCCAAACACTGAAGTACCAAAGGACTCTATGAGATGACACAAAAGCTCCATCTAATGCAACACTGACAAAAACAACTTAAAAAAAAAAATGTTAGTGGAAACTGAATATTTCACTCTGTTCTAGTCTGCTGGTTTGTCTGATTCAACATTAACATTTGAAATACAAAAGGAAGAGGCATTTGGTGAGTAGAACAGATGACTCACTCAGTCTCCTACTCATGAAATACTGTCTGGCAAAACTGTGAGTCTGTCTGGGTTTGTTCCTTGTCTGTGTTGGTTGGCTTCTTCTTTTGCTTGCTTCTGTTGTAAGTCTAATGTGTGCATGTTCATGTTAGTTTTAGGTGTATGAAGTGTGCAAATGTTGCACTTCTTTATGTGCCATTAGTGTGTATGTGCATATCTGTGTGTGTGTGTGTTTAAGGCACCATTAACATTTAGCTATTTCAAACAGACTCTCCAAGGGGTTGGAGGTTGGCGGTGCCGTGGCCAAACTGAGGTGATCTGTCGCAGTGACCCACTCAGCCAGCTGTGAGACGGCACGGCAGAGCTGACAGGCCTCTGTTTCCCCAGGCCATACTTAGTATTTGGCTTTCCACCGAGTTTTTCTTTCTCCCCCTGTACACGTGGCACTATAGGATATCCGTCCCTCTGCATTCAGTCAGATAAATACCACAATGTGGGCGAGGAATGGGCTGAGAGGCAAAGACTGCGTTCACGTGTCATTCAGTGAGGTGAAGACGATCGGGAAAATGGGCCTTAAGTCAGAAGGATAAAAACCAAGATGGGATTTAAAGTTTGTAAACTCTAGTTACAATAATATCACTAAGCTAAGATTAGTTTAACCTGAATGGCACTTATCTGCTCCTTTTTTGGGATTGTTGATAGAAATGTACTTGAAGTACGAACACTGGAATTCATGGATACACAGTGCACAGCTCTGTCATCCATACCTTTGTGCAATAACTGACAATAACTCTTCCAATATTCTCTCAAGCTATGATTGAAAGATTAAACTTGCATATATGCTCATTATAAATCTTTTTTTTCTCTTTTTCTTGGAAGTGAGGAAACATTTGCAAAGCACCATACTCATTTACTTGAAGGGTGTCACTTTTTTAGGGCCAACAGTAAAAATAAGAAGTATTGCATTATAAAAGCATTTTAGGTTCAAATTGTTCACTAGTAAGCGTTAAGGTTAGCAAAGGCTTAGCAAAGTCCCAAAGCAAAAACCATTAGGATGTTGCACCGTTAGTAAGAAGATAAAAATTAGCTTCCAGTCAAAGTATCAACTCACTAAAGACATGAATAAATCTAAACTAATCTCAAGATGCATCACGGAATAAAAAATGTTATTTACTAGAGCTTTGTTGTCCAGGCTCTATTTCAGTTCTTCACACAGGGGCGCCCACACACACACACACACACACACACACACACACACACACACACATATACACTGACACGCACGCACAAAAGAAAATATTCAAAGCTGAGAGCAACTGCTCACTGAGACAGACACTGGACTGAACTGCACTTTACAGAATCCAATATATTAATATGAAATGCTATTATACATAAAAATACAGGGACACTGAAACAAACAAAAGACTAAAGAAATAAGTTTCCAAACAATCAATCTATAAGAATTACAAGGCGTCAGCATGATGTTAATCTAGGCATTAAATTAAAAAATCTTCTCTTCTTTGACATATTAATAATAATTTCTACTGAAGATGCTTTTCTGACCTTTAAATTACTTATGAAACCTGTGAAATTATTTAAAGTGGTTTAGAATTTAATACATGGTGTCTAGGGCGTTGTGATTAAACTGGTTTTCAGCTTTTCTATCTGCACGCAGAAGAATATGTAAGCGAGTCCATGTACTGTACAGATGAACTCGTAAGTACAGTATTACCTCAGTAAGAGATATATATTTTTGTGATTGAGCATTAGTTTCTGATTATATATACTGTCTTGCTTTGTCTTTAGAGTCATGGCTTTTGCTTTCTACATTGCTTCCATTTCTGAATAAATCTGCATGAGAAAACACATAGTGAAAAGCTATTTAACACTTTGTGTCACGGCCCTTGCTTGAACTGTGTCCCCAAGCAAAAGCTGCTTAGCCTGTGTCACCCATTTTTTTTTATTTACATCTCAGCCAACCCTTCCTCCTTCCCTCCACATGCATTCTCCCTCAAAACACAAACAAAATAGGTTGTGTTGCCAATTCTCAAATGGGATCAAACCCAACCGCAGTTAAAAGGCTTAGGTTAATCTGATTTTCTCTGTGGTTCCACCGAAAGCTAGACATGAACCAGAGAGCTGACACTCCATGAGACTGAGAGTGATAACAGCACACAACAGGAGACAATGGGATGCTCCTCATTAGTTTAGTAAACCAGGGGTTTGTCTGACATATTAAGAAAGTGACAGTGAAGGCTGAGTGTGAACAGCATGTGTGTGGGTGTGTGCATGCACGTCTGTCTTTCTCATTGTAGCATGCATCTGTGCAGGGACATGTACAAATGTGTTATATAATTTTTTGGTAAGCAGACCAAATACTGTCACTTCAGTGACTCTCATACTACAAACTCTTATAACAAAGCAGAAAAGCACCGCAAAGAGTGAGGCATATTAAGCTTTGTTGTTCCATTGACAGCTTGATGGAATGGATTAGGTAGGTATAAAATAAATTACTGTTTGCTTGTAATTAGCCACAATTAAGTCCTGCTATCAATTATGTGATGTTCATAACACGTCTTGAGTAGGCCTTAGCTCATTTGCAGAGGCAACATTAAACTAAAGGGCCACACTTTTCAATTCAATTTGAATTTTGAAGCAAGCTATTTGACAGTTGATGCGACTCAAAGATAACAGGTGTTATGTGGGCTGAAATGTATTCTGCTAGTTTAGCAGGTCTATAAAGAAGGTGAAAAAGACAAGACGGTAAACAAAGCAGCATAAAATCCCTTTCTAAGTTCAGATTTCCCTTTCACATCGGCCAGATGAAGTGAGTGAAGTGCACATTGTCTGGATCCGGAGGCAAATGCATAAGGCAAAGGAGGGCAGCTCGCCAGTCTCTGACGTCTGTTCCAAATGTAAGAAAAATGGACTTAATTATGCCTATTTCTAAGAGCCGTTGCCCTGTCCAAACTTCCACATTGATTAACAATATTCTGGAGAGCTGAAACAAAATTGAAGCTCATTTTACATGCAAACATTTGCTGACTGATGCTTATACCTCTAGGCTCGTCCACTGGCAGCTTATTTACTGAATAAATAGGTGCATCCTGGGAAACTATAGCCATCAAACTGTTTCAACATGTCATGCAAGAACCCAGTGCTGCAACAGAGCCATACAATGTTGACCTCTGAACTTAAATTGTAAAAGAAGACCTCAGAAATCTGGCACACAGTAAGTCGGGAACCATGTTCTAATGATGACCTTTTATAGATCAGTTTCAAATAGTGATGTTTCAGATAGTGTTTTCAACATGAACTTTGCCACTAGTACAATAAGACAATAGTTAGTGAGGCCTTCTCGATACTTGTATGTGTTGACGCTGATGTGACACTGCTTCAATTGAATATTTTCATTTAGGACTGCATTTACTGTAAATCTGAGGTCTGCACAGATTACAAAGTTTGTGGCAGAAGCCTCCGGTGACAAACGCTCACCAAGGCACACTGACAGCAGTGCAGCTAATTGCCTTTAATAGCATTTTTAGCTAGGCTCACCTGTCCAATCAGAGAAAAGTAACAATTTATGCTTGATTATTAGGTTTTAAAGATTCTTATTTATTGTGATTTGGTAACTACAACTACCTGAAGTGGTGTGCAGAGTGCGGGGGAATGCAAAAAGCTGAATAGGGCAATATCAAACCAGAATAATCAAATACTGCCTCATGACACATAACACATGGCACGTCTATTTGCGTTATTTTGATCATGAATAATAGCTTAATGCCAAAGGAAACATTTATCAGGATCTTTGTTTGTGCATGCAGGTGTGTTTGGCTACTATTTCAGAAAGTGGCACAGAGCTACTTTGTGCTGCAAATGCAGAATGGAGAGAGCAAAGCATACACCAATTTATCAGTAGTAGAGATTCATAACAGTTGTGTGACATCATCTATTTCACTGCACTTAAATAATAGAGTATTGGTAATTAAATAAGTAAATAAATAAAAATAAATATTGTGCTGTTTGTGCTGGGGACACACCTGAAGGCTAGTAAAGATGTCTAGGTAGTAAAATAGGTAGTACAAAAAAAACTATTTCCATCAACTATCACATATTTCTAGTCTCTGACAGTCTTGGAGGTGCACAACTGACCACTATGTAAACTGTGGGCAACAAACTGGCAAAATCCTGGAGATGGACACACCAACCAAATCCTGCGACACGGCAAAGTCTTGTGTGTTCTAGCACTGAAATAAAATTGCAGTCAACAGGAACCTTCCCTTTTCAACCTAACATTTTGTGCAGAAAAGAACACAAGGTCATAAAAAAGAAAAATCATGCAAAGGACAATGAACAATGAGATGAAAAATGTAATCTATAGAGACTAAAGAGGTAAATGAAGGTACAATAAGTTTGTAAAACAATACTACATACAGGTGAAGTTTAAGTACTGTACTGTACTCTCTGCATTTTGACCTCACTGGTCACCCATACTGGACCTAAATACTGACCATGTTTAAAAAAATGTTTGTGAAAACAACTGGCAGCGACTGGGTCTTAAGGCTTAAGACCATCAGCTTAGAGGCGGAGCCGCCCTTTGGGGCTTAAGTAACAAATGTTTTCTCAAAATGATGATTGGACTAGATATGCCATATCAGTTTTATCGCAGCTAATGGTCCGCTTTCATTTGTTGTTAGTTATTCCAACTTAGATCAGATCTTAGATCAGCAGCAGTCTCTCACCCATCAGCTTTAGTAGTGTTTTTAATGACAAATATTAACCTTGAAACTATGTCTCTCCCTCCCCCACTCTTTCTTGTGTTCACTCTCTTTACTGTTGCTTTTATGCAGCAAAAATACAATTTCTGCATCATAATTAACACTAACATGACAGAATGTAGAGTATATCAGTGTAGATCCTGAGCTAAGCATGATTTTGTTTTAGATCAACCATTTTGTGTGCAAAGGACTTTAGGCTTAGTCTACCACAGACAGAAAATTTGCATAGATAACTTCCACCAACTCAATTTGGAGACAATCCATTGTGCTGTGTGATGGCCACGGATACTTCCTAAAGTTAAAATAGGAGCTTCAGACTACTGTATATTTGCGTGATCAGGGTGAGACACTGACAGCTGTGATGTTAAACACAGTGTCACATGACAAGGAGACAGAGTTGAGCTCAGACAGGGCAGTTTCATCGGCAGCATCCCTGAAGACAGTCTCAACACACCTAAGAGCTTTGCAATAAAATTGCAGTCATCCTCTCCCTGTGTGGTGTCTAACTTCAAACTAACTTCTCTTATGAAAACCACAAGCATACTATTATAATCAGAACATGAATTATGTCGCCTCTGCACAGTATTGTTTTTTTTCTTCCGGATGTCACTGTGGGGGATCGGTAGTTTTAGTCTTTTAAAACAGTAAAAAAGTCAGACTTTTGAGCTGGTTTTGAATGTTGTAATGAAAGAAATGCCAATATCAAGCAACAGGGAATAATATTTCATAAGGATAAAGTCATTTTACAATATTTCACTGTAATGAACATGATGAATTTAATAAATGACATTAAGTTAAAGTTATTTTAAGCTAACAAAATGTTACTATCCTGACACAAGTTAACTGGTTGAACTGGGGGTTGGTAAGGGGTTGGTAACATCTGCCCCTTCCCCTGCTACAGTCTTTACAAAGTACACACTTAATATTTGTCCGCTGACTGTCAGCACCAACTTGGCCGGACTGGCAATGTTCAGGACCAACTAAGTCCAACCAGTTGTCACCGAATAACTTTCAGAATCGGCTGCACTGTCAATAGGTGTGTGCCGACCTTAATTCTTCCACAACCTAAATGTTTACTGGTCTCTCTTCAAATCCTGTAAATGATATACTGTAGGGTACGAGTCGTTCATTAGTAAAATTATGAACTCACATTAGATGATCACACATCACTATCCTTCCCATTATTCCAAGTAACAACGCTGGAAATACCAGCTCTAAAAACACAGAAGATTAGAAACATTTTCTTTACACCACTTAGCCCATTTTTCAAATGTAAAGATGCAGTGGCTGACAATAAGTCGTTGAAAAGGGGTTTGTCATATTATTCTGAAAAAAAAAAAAAAAAAAAAAAAAAAAACATTAAGGAGAAAATTGTTTCCTCCATCCCCCCCAGTGGTTACCCCTGAGGCTGAAAATGAGCATTAGAAAGTCTTTGACGGAACGCTAACACACATTTTCATTCAATCTCAGCTGCCGACTCAGGCAGAGCTCCCCACAACATAAGAAAAAGTACACAAATAAATAAATATTAAAATAATAAAAATGAAAAGACAGAAATAAATGAGAATAAAAGAATACCATCACATGTTCTGGTCATTCATTGTAACTTCTACTGTTCTCTAGATACACAGCCATGAATACAGGACCAACCAATGATGGATGTATGGACGGACTGATAAAATACCATATTCTCAAGTATGCACTTTCTAATGCCTTTCTTTGGTTTATAATTCCACTGTGAACTATTCCACTGCATTTTGTCCAATGGGAGCATTAAAAACCTTTTCTGTTACAATGCTGGGAGCCAGCAATGATCTTTTTACTGGAAGACTAATCATCTCTGTGTGATTAGAAGCTGAAGGTTAATGTGGGCTCTCGCAGATGGGAGAGGGAGCGAGGTGGGAGTGAGGGAGATCAGACCAGACAATGTTCTGGAAAGGCGCAGGCGGGTGGCGTGGCAGAGGCACGGGGGGGCTATGAGTGGTTAAGAGTCTGTGGATCAAGGGGAGGAGAGGCCTGAGCCTCATTACACATGTAAATGCAGCTTCCAGCATGGAGGCCTCACTTTAAAGCCTTGCTTTTTTTAATTATTCCTTTGCTCTGCACATGATAATTGGGTCTAACTCAGTCCAGGGCCTGTTGACTATGTAAGGAGATTAAAACACCCTAATGACTTTGTCAATTTTTAATGGTGAGCAGTACGGTAACCATGGTACTGTTTGTTGTCTTCATTTTGTTTTCTAACTATTTTATTACACTACCTTGCTTACTCACAGTTGACCTGTTAGACCTTTTCTTTAGCAATTTATGCTTAATTGGTAAAAACCTCTTGTGTGATGTGGTTTAACAAAAATAAATATTAAAACTTCCACGTAACAGCAACAATTAGTTTCTATTAGTTTTAGACACTAACACTAAACTTACATGTTTGTTCAAAAGCTGAGTTATACTGTAACATGCCTCTGGTATAAAGTTTAGGATAAATCATAGTATCTAACTGACAATGATCCAAACCAGAACATTAATCGGACAGTTCTATGAAGACCAGACGCTGGTGAGTATGAGTGCGATAAAAATCAATACAGGAATATCTACTGTATGATAACTATATCTAAACATAATTTTTAGTAAAAAAGAAAGATTTTAGAAAAGGAAATTATTAAGGTGTAATTATGCCAGCCATCAAGTTTGAAGTTACATCAAGTGATGTAAGTTAGTCGTCACTGATAGGCACCAATAATAAATTCAAAGTCGAGATATTATACTGCCACAGAGTTGTATCCTGTTCTAGAAATCTGGATCGAGAACTTTGTCTTTACTTCTATCTGAAACAAAAGGATTGGAATAGGATTGAGGATTAGCAGAATAAGGATTAATTTGATGGGTTCTCATTTTATTTCCCGTAGACAATCCGACACATTTTCTCCAAATACGAACTTCAGTTAAACACTGGAATGTAGCTTGCACCCATTCATTTTATGAACGTGTGTGCAGTCTTTGGTAGTTACCATTAAAATGTATTTACTCATAGGTAATAAGTTTGATAGAAAATTGTTTTAAAGTCTGAGAAGGTACAGCTAAGGTGATCCCCACATTATTCATGTTAAACTTTTGATTTCAATAATGTACAGATTTATTTCTTACAGTGAACAAACGTAAGCATTTACATATAAAATAATCACAGGTTTTTAATCGCAAAAAGCTTACCTGGCCTGGTTTGGCATCTTCACATATTGAGGCTTCATATGGTGTTGCCAGCTCAGGGGGGTTGTCATTTACATCCAGAATCCGAATACTCACTGCTGAGTGGGACACCATGGTCTGATTATCTATATGAGAGACAGAGGAAAAAAAAAATCATATCAACATCTATATAATAAATAGTACAATGCAAGAGTATAGTAAAGTACAGTATATTTCCTGGTAAACATTTCCAGTAGGATTAGGAAGGCCAAACTTGTACTGAAGTAAATATAGCTAGTTTACAGTATAATAGTTGGGGGCAGTAAACCATAGCAGGGATTAAACAGCTACTGAACCACTGAGGTTCAGACGCTGCTTGAAATGTTTCTCAATTAACAGGTTCTGTAAAGCAGCAGTGATTTTTTTGTTTATCTCATGCACATTCAACAGGGCAGATGTGATTTCACAGTCTTTATAACATATTTATATGTCACTTGCGCTTTACACATTAACCTAACTCACATATTTTGTATTTTAAGCAGATTATCTTCCAACACTCTGTACGTGTGTAACTGTGTAATGTGCCGGCATGCCAATTTTGCCATAAGCGGCTGGTTTAAAGAAGATGTAGTCCATGGCCAACATTCTCAAAGCTCCTCTGTCTGCCTTTAGAATGAGCGACAGAAGACTCAGATGGATTCCGGTAGGAGAAGCAGTTGGTTTGCTATTGTGGCTAAGTGCTAAAGGGTTTTAATCTAATGCCTCCTCAAATTGCACCCATTACCTGAATAACACTTCCTGGCTCCAGTGAGTGACATGAAAATGGTATCAAAGATTCCATTTTTGTCTCTAGTTCCTCACTATCTGATAATGACACTACAGAATATAGCTCTTTAATAGTCTAAGTGCAAGAGGAGCACAATGATAATAACAAATAATGCTTTTGACAAAATTGCAAATGTAGTGCTGTAATTTCAGTTTTCACGCTATTTTCAATGAGATCAACATGAGGATCCACACCACAATTCAGTCTCAAGACATTTTTCTTAATGGCCTAGAATGTAAACGTGGGAGTGTAGAGGATTATATAATTAGTACAATCAAAACCCACTTCAAATTAACTCGACTTCTTCTTGAATCTTAATTCCCATTCTTAATGATATGATAATGTCTGATGGCGTTTCCATTTTACTCATAAAACACTATGTACAGTACAGAACGGAGCCTGGGGCTTCTGGTGTGCGCATGTGTACATGTATTTCATTGTGAATTAGAGAACATTATCTTGGTATAAACTAACAAAACTCACAAATATTTGGTAGCACCTTAAATGCTTATTGAAATGTAAACTAAAAAGTTCTGAGCGGTACATCAATTTGGGCATCTACAGTGCATCTGGTCAGTATTCACGGCGCTTAACTTTTTACCCATTTTGTCTAAATTTTACAAATAACAACGTGAAAGAAAATTGTTTGAAATGCTCCTGGTGGGTCAGGTGAGCACTTTGCATGGCAGCCACCGCCATCGGTGTGTGAGTGCATGTGTGTGAATGGGTGAATGGGAATCAGCATTGTAAAGTGTTTGGATAAAAGCACTATATAAGTGGCCATTTACCATTAATGTGTAATTTAAAGTCTTTTTTAACACAAATAAAATATTATTCACATTGCTGCAAGAAGTTGCAATTCTTCTATTTAAAAGAACATAGGGTCTCAAACATCAATAGTCCATAGTTTCAAAATTACTCTACCACAAAGAATATATTAAAGATTAAGGTGTAACATATTTGTGAAAATGTCTGCCTTGTCACAGTGCCGTTTAAATGATTATCTGGCTTCAGACTTGGAAGTTAGTGTAGGCCATGACATTATGAGCCAATGTTCTAAAGTTGGCATGAAAGAGTGATGAAGTGATAGCAGAGTCAGGGTGTGACATGTGGACTGTGTGAGAGATGACAGAGATGCCGACAAAGGACTGTAATGTGTTTGTGGACTTTTTGAAAGACTCTTCAAGCTTCAGTAAAAGACTTTGAGCTCCATGCTTCTGATAAATGAAATGAGCTTAACACACTTGCCAAGACCAAGAACTTTGAGCCGGGTGAAAGGAAAATCCAGCTGCTGCCACATAGAGTAAGGCAGCAGATCAACACGGCCCACACAGAAGAGCCACATGGATACTGAACCTAGCTTCAAGCCAGACGCCAGGAGTCCAGTGCAGTTGCTGGAGACCAGTCACAGTGAATAACACAGCTGAGAAGTTGTAGGTAAGCCCATGGCCTTACTTATCCAGTCTGGCAGCTGGCCTTGTGTCTGAACTTCCACATTTTATAGTGTAACAAATGTGTTTAAACCCAACGTATCGAGGTGACCACAACAGCTTAAACTAATAAGTTCATCCCACAATGGTGATTGCTGTTTTGCCACATTCACTTGGCACT
This sequence comes from Channa argus, assembly GCF_033026475.1. Taxonomy (NCBI): domain Eukaryota; kingdom Metazoa; phylum Chordata; class Actinopteri; order Anabantiformes; family Channidae; genus Channa; species Channa argus. The sequence continues at coordinate 20,320,150 of NC_090201.1, read as the reverse complement.
CAGTTTCCGCTTTGTGGATTTGGATTATCTGAATTTTCTAGCTCCAGCATCTTGTCACATGATGATTTTTAAGAAAAATCGTTGAGGCTAAAAAGCACATCAGAAATCTAAAGTTTTCCCAGAAGGAATATGCTTTTGATTAGATAAGAAGAACAGAAATGTGGACAATTTTCCTACTGGTGAGATGCAAGCAAGAGAGAAGACTAAGACATGACAGGTTTACTAAACTCAGCCAGGTAAACTAATAATTAACAGGCCTTAGCAGACAAATTCTCAATCTCGCAGCCTCTATCCCACCACACAGTTCAGCCCAACAGCAGCTCAACAAGAGCTAATAAGAATGCTGGTCTGAACTAATAGCATAATCCTCACATCAATGCTGGGTTTAAATTAACTGCTTTTTGCCAGAGCAGCAAGAACATAAATGCACAGAGAGCTCCACCAGTGCTAGATAGCTCCTCTCTTCTTCCTCTTCTTCTAATTTCGTCTTCGCATTATGCTGCTGTTCCCGCTGTGCCAGAATGAAAAACAGCAATCATCAGATGTTACCCATTTCACATTTCAATTCCCAGAATTGAAAACTGATGAAACAATGTGAGAATGCCCCACCCCTACCCACCCTCAACTCTCTCTATGAAAAAGAAGAAGAAAAGAAAAAAAAAAAAAAAACCGTATTCAGTTAGACAGGTTCATTCATCTGGACCAAGTGGTGCTATTCTAAATCTGTCGACAGATAGAGAAGAAGAATAAAAGGATTTCAACAGATTATTGACATGCTCTGCATCTGTGCGGCACACACCAGCTGTTGCAAATCTTCTAGAACGACTGTATAGTAGATCTCTTAGGCAGTGAATTATACTGACATACAGTAACTTCAGGGATTGCAGAGGGTATGAGTGCATTTCTTTGCATACATGTGCGTGCCTACAGGCTTACGTGTGGGTGTGTGTTAGGTTCATCTTCTCTGCTGGAGGAAACTATTTGGTCTAAAATGTCACTTTTGTCATGCAGGGAAATGAAAATACCCATGTACTCAACAGTGTCCACTTCTGGTCTTTTCATTGAGCCAGAGGCTCTGTAGTGCAGGTACTGAGGCTACAAAGTAGTGTGGTCGCTAAAGCTACACGGACACACCAGTCTCTATTTCAGTTTGGGTTTCCTTGCTTTTAAGAACCAACGGCTGTAAATGCCCCCATGTTAAAAGCACAAGCTATCCCAAGTTCGTCTGCACATGATGAATTATTTATAGCAGTCAGTACAATACTGAGATTATATGGTGCATACTTAATGAAAAATTAACCTTTAACAATTCACCAATTGAAATTTCAAAGACAGGTTCCCAAAAGCCTACAAAAATAACAGAGCGGATTCATTTTCTTTTCTGTGGCTGCCCTCAAACACGTTACCAGTGAGGTTAAAAAAATATAAATATATATATCAGATTGCCATATATAGCAAGAGCTGCTCATTTCCATTACAATAATCATCCAAAAAATAAGACAAACAGTCTTCACCTCTATCAATTAAACAGGCTTCGCTCCTGGGAATACATATCTGATATACCAAGGATAATCAAAACATAATTCTGAATGCCTAGAGTATCTCTGTGCCAGCTCATTTCCATAACAAAATACTAAAATTAGTCCAAATAATAATCTTGATAAACCTATACACCAAATGAATATAAACAGCTGCATTTACATTACATTTAAACATCAACAACTTGTAGGACAGGCAATGGTTCCACCAAACAACAGCAATTAGAAAATTCAGAAAGAGTCACATAAGCAGACGTGTGTATGAAAATTTACTTTTTAGCCTTATCAAGATTATTATTCTTAAATGTTGTTGTGTTTGATTATTTTTTGTGTCAGTGCTTAAAATAATAACCTCTTTAAATAAACGTCTGACTAGAACAGGTAGGACAAGATCTGACATGATTTAACAATTTAGACAGCAACACACTTAATCTCCTTGCTCTCTCTTGCCAGAGATATACACCAAGCCTCAGTTAGTCATGAGTGAAGTGCTGTTTTGTTCACTGATGTCAAGACACTTCACAAAGATATTCTTTGTCAATATGACGCTGATAGACCTGGGTAATGCTGTCAGAGTTGCCCTTTTCGGAAACAGAATCTTCAACATCCTTTGTTTGGAAACTGAGAAATAAACTGCCAGTGATCATAACCTTGTAGTGTCTCTGCCAACACACCTCTGCTGGTGACTGAAAACTGTGAAAGGGCTCATTATTCAATCGGCGTGGTCCCTTTTTGGTCTTGGCAATGAAGTACAATCCATGTTTAGGAAAATTATCAAACACTTTTATGTGAAGATTTTTCGTATCTCTCAGGAACCATATGCTGTGGTGATCACCCGCTGACTCCACCTCTTTGCTAACTGAAGGACTGCTTAGATGTCTAATTAAGGAGTCTCTGTGCAAACCCATGTTACATTTTTGTGCATTTGTTGCAAACACTGATTTAATCAGCTCTCTTGGTTTTTGGATCTATAATAACAATGATGAATCTAACCAACTTTTTTTTCTGACTTATATATCCACACACACACACACACACACATATATATATAGTGTCGAAGGACACTTGACAATGTCAAATATAATGTAAAATACACAAAATTAAAGAATTTATTTGGAAAGTGCATTTATCATTATTATCAATGTATCTGTATAGTTTTAAATAAGTAACCGAGTAGATCAACATGTCAATCAGTGACAAGTTTTGTAACATTCAAAAAAGTAGTACATGGTTACGTGATTACGATAGGTGTGTTTTATCAAAACTCACTGAGCTGGGCTTTAATCATAAATGCAGAAATAATGAAGAAACTAAACACAATGCTCAAGTTACATGCATCCCAGTTAAACCACACTAAAATGCAACAAACACAGTATAAACCACACTAATGACAGTGGCATGTAACCATTCGTGTGAACAACACTAATAAACAAATACACTACAGTTGAGCAACTCTGTGGCCCTGACTGCCAAAAATCCCCACAAGCAGTCTTTGCACTATGCATGACTGTCGTTTGACAAATTCATTACCTCAACCTACCAAGTGAAGGAAAACAAAACGCATCATACAACTGCTTGAGTATTCAGGATCTCCTCCTCCTCTGCAGCTACACTGACAGTACGGACATGTGAGCGATTATATAACCAGACAGAAAAACAGAACACGTCAGCCAGGTCACAACCTCTGGTCCCTGATTAAACATTATTATGTCTCCCCACCCGTTGACAGATGTGTCCTGCACCACAATAGCATCTCCTACATTCATCTAAACAGAGCACTTTAAAACCTCTATGGTGCAGTTTGTCAAAACAACTTCCTCTTGTTCTGCACTTTGTTTCCAAATTTCATCTCTTGACTCCCAGTTTAATGTGAACTTATTGCACTCTGCCAATGCAACTTGTTTTTTTTCCCTGTTCTTTGTTTATTAGATCCATTTTTTCCACCCTTTCCAACTATGATTGAAAAGAGACACTTATCTCCCTTCACAATGTCGCAACAAATGTGTGATTCATTTAGAGTCTGAGAGAATAATGTTCTAACGCCTTAAAAATCAAACAGTGTGCATTTGTTTGCCAGACAGCAAGTGAGAAAAGTAATGCTGTAGAAAATGTCTCTTCCCTGCAATGGTGCCATAGAGATAAAGACTTTCCAGCTCCTTCGGTATCTTTTTGCCCTAAGGGTAATGCTCCTTTTTTTCCCACCTACCTGTCTGGGTAAAAAAGCAGTTTTGCGAGGTGATATCATACTTGCTATCACTTTTCGAAAATTATATGTCACTTTAACTTACCCTGATATGTTTCTATAGAGAAGACTGTCAGGAAGTACGAGTACCCCGTCTAGTGACAGAGCAGTTAAATGCTCCTCCTGCGCTCACGAGGTTCTGTGTTCTCTGGAAGGGAAATGAGGACTATACAGATGATAGGTTATTTCCTCTTTTACAGTGACAGTGTCTGAAGGAAGAGATGCTAGCTGCTACTTGCTACTTTTAATTGGGCGAATTTGAAGATATGCTATGTATGCATGTGTGTATACTTGTGTTTGATTTAAAGAGTATCAGCTTAGTGCAGTTGGCTCATACTTTCACTTCAATGAAACCTCTTTACTTAGCCTGGAGAAATATGTGTGGTAATTGACGTTTACAGTTTTGTAAAAGGGTTAATCCTCGGGTGCAGACAACAAATGCTGTCCGAAAGCTGTTATCACTTGCCCAATTCTGACGCAGCTGCAAAACAATAGTTCAAAGGTCAGTGAAAGACTGTGGGAATAATTAAGGGTTGTGCCACAAAACTCTAGTTATAACAATGTCCTCACACAAGCTGGCCCTGTGGCTCTCAAGCCTTAATGAGCAATGAGGAAAATGAACGAAATGATTATGGAGAAAATGTAGAAAATGAAGTCCTTTCTTAAAATACTCTAGCTAGGTTCTTCACAAGCATTTGCCTCCCATCACCTGTCTATTCCTATCTCCCTTGTGGTCTTTTTTCCCTCAATGTCTGTGCTTTTCCTTTCGTTCTGTCTTATGTCAATGCATCAACAGCTCCATGAGTTAACAAGCAATAAAAACACACTCTGGATGGGAATTCTGATGATGATGACCACTGACTCTGTCTGTCTGGATATTTCCTTGGAAGGCAATGCGAGAAGCTTTATCTATCAAGTGCAGGCATGTGTTTATGTCTGATATTGGGAGGGCTAGGACCGCTTTAAATGTTCAATTAACATTAAAATGTGCCTATGACATAATGCCATGCACAAAGAGGCAGAGTACAAAAGCACCCAAATTGCTCTGGGAATTACAGCTAGGAAATTAAAAAAAGACTCAGAAACTCTAATATTGTCTTAATGTTTGTGTTGGGTGAGACTGCTTACTATTGAGTTTAGGCTGTATTGATTATTGGAGTAATCACAGTCTGGGACTATATGAGCAAGGAGCAAATATGAAGACATTTTAAAACCAGCTTTATGTGCATTATTTGCTTCTTTCTTCTTGTGTGCGATGGTTAAATGCAGAATGCAATCTCCTCTGCTTTCACAGCAATCCCAAAATCACTTCATCTGCATAAGATTGAAAAAGTAAAGCAGGGAATGCCAGGCCTTATTCTTTCTCAAGTTCACTTCTAATGGTATAGTAATAACTTTCCAGCTTGCCCAAGTTATTACATTCTTCCCTTTCTTTGCTTTGACAAAAGGAACCATTCAGATGAAATGTAAGCTCTTCCTTCATTTTCCAGTGATGTATTTGTCAGCTCTAAGACATCTGATAAAAGGATGGCTGCATTTTCCCCTCTGGTATCAGAATCAGAAACATGGCAGTGGGGTGGGCTGGCAGAATAAATAAAAAACAGTGCAGGATAATTTCAAGATGACCAACTTGTTTTTGCAAATGAAGATGATCACTAAACAATTCTTTATCCACAAGTCAAACAAGCATCAGTGCATGCTTTAAAATTTAAACTACATCAGTGTCATTAATTAGTTACTGATGTTAGAATTTGTAAAAGCTTTTGATCCATTTCCTTCTCATGATGCTGTTTCTTGTTCTCAGATGATAACAAAATATTACATTATGACTTTCCTACTCTCTGGCTTACACAAAGCTAAAAGCTACTCTTCTGCTGAAAATGTGCCAAAAGCTTTGGTAGCTAATGATCACGGCAGTTTGAGGTTGTCTGTCACCCCTTATCACCCCTGGTGGGAGTCGACAAATGTTGGACAGCTAATTCAACTTGTACAGTCTCCATCACTGAGGTACCAGTGCAGTTTAAACATTCTTGTTTTAAAGACTGTGCAGTAAATTTTTTCAAACAAATCGTGTCCTTTAGAGATAATTTAGAATAATTACTTTTTTAATTATTAGTTGTTTATTTCATTGCTGTTAAATTGGTGTAATTGTGTGGGCTTGTTTCTACAAGGGGTTATTTCAACATGTTAAAATCTTCAAGTCATTCAAATTGTGAAAATGTCAACAACTTATTTTTGTTTAAACTGAATTTAGATTTCCATCAACTTTTCGGAAATGTAGATATATAAAAAAACTCACTATATCATAGACATTATCAGAATCTTCCTATCAGAATGACAAAAAAAAAGGGTGTTTCATTTTAAAGCTTAATTTTAAATAGGAAGCAATGTACCTGCTTCCACTGCCTTCACTGTGATGTTGTGCCAACCAGCAGTTTCTCTGTCCAAAATCTTGCCCAGTGTGATGGCTCCGGAATCAGGATCAATATGGAAAATCATATCCATGTCTGTGGTCCGATCAACGGAGAACCTATATCAAAACACATAATGAAATAGGATATAGGTATAAAGAAAAGCACTTAAATGGCAGGAAGTAGAAAGACAGCCAGTAAATGACAAAAGTATAATGACGGGGCAGGTGAAGCTCAGTTGGTCAAGGCAGTTCGATCCCCACTCTTGGGTACATGGGTCTGGGCTCAAGGACATTAACAGAGTTATACCTCTCCGGCTTGTGTTATGCTCTGACATGCACTGTTAACTGACAGACCTTATATAGACATGATTTTCCAAATCAGAACCAGAGCTGGAAGTGGAAGTGTCCTTTGGCAAGACACTGAACCCCAAGTTGCTCCTGGTGGGTCAGGTGAGCACCTTGCATGGCAGCAACCGCCTTCGGTCTGTGAGTGTGTGAAAATGGGTGAATGGGAATCAACATTGTAAAGTGCTTTGGATAAAAGCACTATATAAGTGGCTATTTACCATTTAGCATTTAAATAAAGTACTTTACCTTTAACTTTACCTTAAATAAACACAATGTTTTTTTCAAGTAATTTTATTAATATATTTCTATTTTTATACCATGCTTATCAAGGAGTGGGAAGGGTAACCCTGGGCTAGAAAAAGAGAACATCAACTTACGCAAACAGGACCAGAGTCAAAGTAATTATCTTTTAAAGGCATCTACTCACAGGTCCTCTGACCCTAATAGTGTTGTGTCCCTCAGCTGCAAGTAGCTGTATAGTAACTCTTGCTTTGCCTATTCAAAGTAAGAAAATAAACATTAAATTTTCATTGTGCACTCAAGGAAAAAAAAAAGCACAAAAGCATCTTTTCCTCTTTGGGTACTTCGTGCTCTCAAAAGACTGGTGAGTCAACAAAAATCTGCTGAAAGGTTTCTTTGTTCCTCTCCTCCACCACACGCGTGCACACAGCTGGCTGGCTTACTCATGCCCACATGCACTGTAATAAAAGTACTATGGGCATTATCAGTTAAGTTCCTCTATGACAAACATGCCCGCAGCATTCTCTAAGGTCTCATGAGAATGATGGCCACATGGTTTAATATCCCTGTATGCTCAACTGATGTGGTATAAAAAAACAGCACAGATTAAATATGTTTGTGGTGATGCAATTACAAATTAAAGTGGGTGTTGAATTGCATTTACATTTTATTCATATTACTTACTGTCACTAATGAAACTGAATCTTAAGATTAGCTTCAGGAGGATGAGTCAGCTCCACTACCCATTCCATTACCAAAGCTCAAGCTCTGCTGCACATTTTTCTATTTAATCTTTTTTCATTTCTTAGAAATTTGACACAGGTAAGAGTCCAATACTGTTTTTGTCTGAAATGGCCATATTGTTAAAATTCATCCTCGTCTCTCCACATACCCACTATGTGTGGTTAGCATTGCCACCCCACAGCTAGAAGCTCCCTGGTCTGTGACTGGCGATAGTCGCAATAGTGGGTTTAGGGTAAGGGCAAGGGTGGGCGACCCTTGGTCCTAAAGGGCCACAGGCCTGCTTGGTTTTATAACTTTCTCCACCATACCCACTGTGTAGTTCCTGCATCATGTGTGTTCAGTAAATCAGAAGCTGTGGAAGCAGTGGTTAGGGACTGCGGCCCTCGTGGAGAATAGTTTGCACATGCCTGTGTTTAAGATTTTTAGTTGTTGAGCAGTACAAAGATTGTACAAATTACCCTCTCAGCAGAAAGGCTGGTGTTTGTTATCATCTCTACAGTGTATTCAGATTTTGCACTAAAAATTCATCCCTCAGGGTGCATGATTACAGAGACTCAAGAGGGTGTGTTGCCTAATGCCAGAGGCCACGAGCTCACAGGTGGCTCCTGGCCAACGTCTATCCCCCCTTTCACTCTCTCACCCATTCAGTTAGTCAGACACATTGACACACATAAACAAACTCTCATATAGGCTTGCACATATATCAGATACACATACTTTCAGCTCCAGGCTGCCACGACACTGGTGAACGACGGCTCTGCCATTGCATTGTACTTTATTATACCTGGAACTCTGAGCCTCATGCATTTTTAATCGAGGTAATTTGCAAAGGCCCTGTGTTTGTCGGTGTATACTACAGTCAGTGAGACTGTCATGGCCTGTATCTACATTCTTCTGCACACTCCACTCTGCTTTTCTGAGGATGTATAAACCACAGACCTTAGCACAGGTTACCAGATGAGAGTGTTCTTATCACACACAGTGATGGGAAAAAGAGATGCACAGTATTGCTGTGTAAAGTAAAGTAAAATCGATTATATTCAAAATGTAGAGAGCATGTTGGAGTAGGCTGCTGAAACAGCCCAGTCAAAGCCACATAAACATATTCAATGTCATGCAAAACTTTGTCATATTATTATTTATATTCAGCAGTAAGGCTTTCGTTCCATAACAATATTTTACTGGCAGTGTTTTGGTTCATATAAATGATCAGGCTAACTACTGGTGCAGTACCTACAGTATGTAAGTATTACTTAATACATAGTAACAGTCTGCACTTATATAGTGCTTTTTGACCTTATTGGTACTTAGAGCCCCTTACAAAAATCTTATTTACTCATTCACACAAGCACACTCACACAAACAGAGCGTCTGTCGGGCAGCTGCAGCTCAGTTGGTGAGGCAGTCGACAGACCACAGGGTCAGTGGTTCGACTAACGGTCCTTGCTGGTTCTTCTTGGCCACATGCCAACACTTCGACTAGAGGAGTCTGGGATCCAACCACTAATCCTAGGATTGGTGGACAACCACTCTACCTTCTGAGCCACATTTTCCATACACAACATTTTGTCCAATGTTATACTCATATGGACAGTGTAAATCAACCAGGATATATGGTTATAAAAACTGCATTAGAGACATATGCCAAATATACATTCTACAATTTTTATTAATAGATTTTTTTTTTTGATGAAGTTGGCCATAAAGCTCTTGTTGGTGTACCTGACAGGCTTATTCTTCACATCTGGATCCCTGGCAGTGACAATGCCGACGAGCGCTCCTACTTTGGCATCCTCCTGCACTTCCATGATAGTGCCCTCTGCTGGTTGAAAGATGGGTGGCTCATCTATGTCAGACACACTGACCCGGACAATGGTCTGATCGCGAAAGGAGCCCAGGTCCACGAAGCGTGGGTCAACATGCTTATTTACTGCCTCCACTACTACATTATGTGTGCGCTTGCTCTCAAAGTCCAGTGGCTGAAAGGCAAAGAAGATTCAAAATAACTGAACAGAACCTACAAATAACCATAATATAGCCAAACTGATGAAATAAAGGTTTCAACCTTTAAACCTTTTAAAGGTGTAAACCTATCAAAGTAAATGTATCCCTTGATTTTGGATTGACTGTTTTTCTAAAGTTATTACGATGACAGTAGCACCAGCTTACAATTATGTCACCATTGGTAGCTTGAATGATTAGGTCTGCTGCACTGTTGGCAGTCTACTGAACTGCAATTTGGCCATTCTGCTAGGCCCCACTGACAGAGTTGGGTCACTTAGGAGAAACACCTCTGACACATTTCTTGTTTAATACATTTTTTTAACGGTTTACTGCATGTTTTTCCGTGTGCAAGAATAGCTGAAAACAGTTCAACTGTTGAAGAGACACAGTACTGACAGCACCAGTCAAACCCCAGTTGGCAACCAACGCTCATCAGTCATCAAAGACCAATCTTCTTGTTTCTCACTCTCTTCAGTGAACCTTGAGTTTCTGTCTGAATGGGGCAAGAGTTGTTCAGCTTACTAAGGAGAAAGACATACACTGGCTGCAAGGAGCAGGGAGTATTAGCTTTTCCAAAACAACTCCAAACTGTGTTTGTCGAACTCTGACCAACAAAGCGCCAGTCTCTTGTTGACTTCTAACAGAATCCCAATAACGTTTCATGAGATCCAGTGTGACATGGCAACAACAAATGCCTAGAGAAATGTGTGCGGATACCTGGTCATAATGGCAAGTGTAATCTTTAAATCACTCTCTTCAAGCAATAGAGCCTAGGCTTAATCTCACTTTTAATAAGAGTACATACATGTATGTATTCATATTAATAGTGCAAGTAGAATATAACTATTAGCTGTTAGTTTATTTAGCTCTGTGGTATCATGCTTGGGAGGAAAAAATGCATTTTCAATGACAAGTAAGTATTTATTCAGAATCAAAATTAAAAACATTTGTTAGTTTTTTAGCTTCTATGTCGGTAAAAAAAAAAACAACAACAACAAAGCGTTCATTTGAATTAAATTTACCTTCTTGATTGAAACAACGGCTTCTTGTGTTTCTACATCAGTTGTGACCTTGAAGAGTTCCCCTCCCTCTTTGATCAGATAGCTCATGTCTGTGTTCTCCCCCATGTCTGCATCCATGGCAATGACACGTCCAACTGGTGTTCCCACAACCGCCCCCTCTGACACAGAAAACTGGTACATTTCTAGTATGCAGAAAAGGTGGGCATAAGTACAAAAACATAAGGACACATAAAACAATGTAGGTTAGGTTTAGCAATTGCCAGGGAAACAATGTAGGTGTAGAAAACATCACAGCAGAAGAAAAATGAGAGAGAAAAGTAACGAGAAGAAACAGTAATGGAGGAAGGAAAAGCAACTGTAGATTGTTGTCTGTAGGTGGAAAAGGGGAGGGTGGGAAGTGAGAAAACTGGACGAGAAGATAGATAGGGGATAAAAATAGAAAAGTGAGAAGAGGAAGTGAATGAAATAGTAAATAAACAGTAAATAAATGAGGTAACTGGATTATATTGAAGGAACAGCAACAGGTACTTTTCAGGCACTTATTGGCATGTTCATTGGAATCAAAGTGCAAAAAATAATGCAGCACATTATTATATTAACAACTTCCTACATAATAATACATAAAAATGTCTTGTCTGTCTTTTGCCAGGTTAGCCAGAGTTAGCCTTTTTTTCACAACAGATACGAAGGATTTGCAGTAAGTTGTTGTACATTCTTGATGAAACGTAATTAAATTAATGTGATCAATGTAATTTCCAAATGTAATGTGACTGCGATAATATAATAAAGGTTGTAATAAACTAAATGGTGGGAATGCAAATATATAGTATAATTTTTACCTAGCTGTATGTAAAATGACAAAAAAAAATAAAAAAAAAGACATGCCAGACTTCATTATAAACCACATAAAAGTAAGAAGATAAAATTGTATTGTTCCCCAGAGGGAAATTATGTGAAAACATCAAAGTCCTTACATATACTGTCTGTCATGTTGCTTTGCATCTTATTTATGAGGTTGCTTTCCAAACTCTATTTCTCATACCATACAGAAAGAGAAACATAATCCTGCAGGGTTTATCCCTCTGACTGGGTAAATATGATTTACTGAGATGAAAAACGGATTTATACAGAAATAAGAAAGGTGTGTGGAGACATATCAAATACAATCAACCAGACTGTCAGATGCTGTTCCTCCAGCTGTAACAAAAGTAATAGTGGTGGCGGTATACCTTAAAAAATAAGACAAAACACAGTTGAAATGAAAGAAAGAAAGGGACGCGTTTTTAATAAGAAATTATTATTCATTTAGGAGCAGTATCTAGTACGATAGTCTGTAATTGACAAGAACACTGCGATGTGTTTATTGTAGTTTATTGTACTGTACTGCTTACACTTGTGTTGGTGCAATGTGCCAAACAAATAAATCAGACTTTTTAACTGTTAACTTTAAAGAGGGCTATAATTTACCTGTGTGTTTGTGTGTTGAGGTGAGAGACTATTTTTGCTGCATTATTTAACTTTACCTGTTAAGCGTGTGTGTACAAACAGGCCATGTTAAAGCCATTTAGCACCAAAACCACCTTACCATCATGAATGTATATCATTTCAATGAGGGTACAATCAACCATATTGATTCAGTCCTCTCTTAAGCCTCACTTAAAAAGAACAGTCAAATGTCCAGGGGAACGCATCAGTCCTCCACATTTGATGGATTACTTTGGTATGGGCTGTGGGTTTGAGTGGCCCATATATTTCATTTTTCTCAGACTATAGGTCGACCATCGGTGTGGTTGCCGATGCTGCAATTGCTTATTGTTTTCTGGGTCCTGCAGGTTTCAAACTGTGTCTTTTATCATCCTCTCTGACTTACTACCTTTTGGCTTTCACTTTCCTCATTACTTTTGCTCTCTTTAACTCTCACTTCCTTCTTTTACACTCAGTAATTTCCGACTCATTTCCTACCTCTCCTCCAGTGTCCCACCATCTCTTTCTCTTTTCTAAAGTAAGAGAATCTGCAGGAAACACTCACTCTGTGGGAAGCGTGGTGGGTTGTCATTAACGTCTGTGATCACTATGGTCACCGTGGTCGAGCCAGAGAGACCGCCCATTTGTCCTGCCATGTCTGTTGCCTTGACAACCAGCTCGTAACGATCCTGTGTCTCTCGGTCCAAATCTGCCACTGCTGTCATGATGATCCCTAATGATTGAGAGATGGGAGGAAGATTGAAGGAAAGACACCAAGAGGGGGAGAGTGAGGGAGCGTAAAAGTGGAAAGTGAGGCCAATAGAAAGGTTACATTAGTGGTTATGCGGTAACCAACTAACCACCACCCACCCCACAGTTTGAATATCAACTCTGCGAGGCAGTGTGCTAGAGTAGCACAAGTGTAGAACATTCCATTGCACCTCCTCAGACAAGCTGGATGGAAGAGATTGTGTCTGCGCATACACCATTTTATGGCTTAGCTCTATTAAAGTGAATATTATATAGAGGTGCAATGAAGACATGCCTCAGCCACCCATTACTGCTCGTCCATGGTAGGTAAGACTGCAACCAAACCTGAATAGTGACTTTCTAAAGAGAATGTGAAGAACAAAGAGAAAGTGATATCATATGATAATATGATATATATATATATGAATGATATAATATGACTTTCAAACTATATATACACACACACACACACACCCAAAGACTAGCCAAGAGTTTGAAAGACTGACAGTTCACACATAAAAACTATTTGCACAAACTTTTTTAGATCTCTAGTCTTTGATAATCAGGGAGGGACACACACCAGACAACTGTGAGCAACACACTTAGTGCCTGATCGAAAAGCAGTGGAGTTTCCAGAAACAGATTAAAGATTAAACATGCTTCAAAAAAGTTTCCGCAATGAGCAGCAGAGACTTGATCTAAGACCAAGCACTAGGATCTTTGAACAGCGCACACTTAATAATTTTCTCTGCCAACCAGCAGCACAGACTGAGTCCGATTTTCACCAATCAGGATTTACTATATAGGTCCAACTACTTGTCATAAACAAATCACATTCATAATCGGCTGTAGAGTTGTTAAGTGTGTGCCAGCCTTTAGGGAGCACACACACAGAAAGACAAAACAAAAATGCAGGTGTTATCTTTACTCTACACTGCACATCCTGATTTAAAAAAAAAAAACCTATGATAACTCATAAAAAAAAAAGACACTGGCTACAATAATTTGGTGACCATGCAAACATTTAGGTTAATAAATACACAGTAAAACAGAGGTAAGAGACACGTCCTAACCAATACTAGTATATAGTTTGATGAAATGGGATTTGTAATCTGTAATGTCTTGTCATTGCTGCTAATATTGCATCTTCTCTTTATATTTTATATGCCTCTTACCCCTCGCCTAACTAGAAGGTGGTCCTTCTTGGTTTACAAGACACATTCTCCTTGTTGGCCCAGCAGCAGCTGCATCAGGAGCTGGCTGGTTTACTGTGCAGTAGTAATATAATTCTACTTCACCCCTTGGGATTTTCCACATCACAATCTATTGGTGCATTTCCTCGTCTTGGTGTGCTGTCTCACCCCCAAAGGTTTGCATTGTGTTGGGTATACATCTCACTGATTCTGGTCACATTCTGCCCTGGGCCATGTTTTATGGGTAGCCAAAATACAGTAGATGTAGATCTGGAGTTAAGGAAGGAGGTAGATGACATGCTCCTCTTTCATACACCAAAGGCCAGAGGGGATGCATCTAAATTAGGGCTGTCAACAGTAGATCCCCAACTCACAACTAACACCACTGCTCCAACATCATTGTCCAGATGAGTATACATAGTCTATATTCATATATGCAGTCAGCTAAGTCTACGCTGTTTATATTCCAGTGCTCATCATGTAGCCTTAACATTAGTGATTTAACCAGGTAATAGGGCCTTGGACAGTATACCAACTGTGAAACACGGCCTCAGTGTGATAATGCACTACGTTAATATGGAATGAAATACACTACTACTATATGTTTACGCGCACAAACTACATTTCTGTTTTCATCTCACTTGGTAATGGAATGGATTTCTACTGTGTACCTGCAAAACTACCTGTCCTGCTAGTTTACACAACAGGTTAAAGTCAGCTTGTCTTTGTCAGCAGCAAATGGTCTGCACATTTTGCTACAGCCACATTTTTATGTGTGGGTGCCACTGCACTCTGACACTGGAATTGAATACTTGGAACTAATCTGCACCTAGCAGCTTGGCTATACAATTTGGAATATAATGTATAATATTACATATTACTTTATTCTATGGCTATGGAATAGAATAATATGTAAGCTTACACTGTTGCTATAAGATTACTGTGTTTTAGAAGTGGGCAGAAGGAAGTTACAGGCTCAGTGTTAGCACAAAGTCAACTACAAAAAAATACAACTACATACTGATGTTTCACATTTCAGCCGTGGCCCTGAGAGCTCAAAACACTGCAGTTTGAGAAAACACATGCAAACAGACAAAAACAACTTCTCCAATTTCACAATATAATGCAGCATTAGGAAACGTTCTGCAAATTTTCTTTGTGTTGTGCCTTTTGCAGCGCATTTGTTAATGCCGACCTGCGTTCAGAAATTGCTGAAGTTGTTTTTGTATATTTGCTTGTGTTTTGTCCTTTTGCAGGTGTTTTCTCAAATTGCAGTGCTTTGAGCTCTCGGGGCCACCGTACCTTTCCTTCATCAAACAAATAATGCAATAATATGACTGCAGAGGTTTTAAGGTGCCACGCGCACACACCAGCACAAATGGAATTCACTGAATCACTACTGAGTTGGTTTGATTAGCTCAGGGTTTTCATTTTGTAATATGATATGTCATTTCACTGTACATAAAATAAACAATGTAAAATCTCCTTAGATCAGGGTAGGGCCTATAAAGGTCAGCCTGAACTTGAAGTGTATATCACGCTGAAGTTTATATCAAATACTAAATGCTTGACTAAAGGATACAGATGCAACAGATGCAATAGAGTAACAGAAGTAATGAGAAAATCAATCATGATCTACTACGATCTATGCCTTTGTATGATTCAGTTCTTGTAAGATCAGACCTTTGACTCAGGTCAAAAACAGACGTATAGAGAAAACAGTGACCTGCTTGTGAGTTTGTTGTCGGGGTGAGTGAGAATGAAATCAGTGAGGCAGATTTCACGGCTGTTTTGTCTCCTCTTCATTCTGACCTTCTTGACTCACACCCATTAAGCTGGCCTGTCCACCTACAAAATGGGGAATGGGGGTGGATGGAACGAGGGTCGTGAGATGAAGAAGCGGAATGAACCATCCAGTCTCCTGGCTAGTCCCACCAAGACGGAGCCATTTATCATCCGAGCACCTAGGCTGACTAAATCTACGTCAGGGAGACCAAAAAAAGGATGATTAAAACTTTAGTGCTTTTCCCAGGGGGAATTCGAAGACTACACCAATGCTAAGCTACAGCTGAAAGACTGGGTCAGGCCACATAACTCCAATAAGCTCCAGACCAGCAGGAAAATATAATTTTCCATTATACAGCTACAGAAGATTCTTTATAGCGTAAATCTGAATGTCTGACCCAGAGTTATGAGATAATGGTTGGTGGTTACTTGCAATTCTCACATCCTTAGTACTACTGAGATAAGAAAAATATCTAAACATTTAGGTTTTACTTATTTTTTCGCATTATTTTGACTCTGCTGATGGACCCAAAGGCCTTCGGTGTTCAGCTGAGTCAAAATAATGCCAATAAATAAGTTATAGCAATACCTGGTAATCTATGTGTAGTTAATACTACTTGCATTTGCATTGTATATAATCTGCAGTTACTTGCTATCAACCAAGATTATGCTTCCTTTTTTGTTCCTATTTATATGCAGAATAAATTCGTTTTGGACATTGCAACAAACACTGTGAAGAGACAAGCAATTTATGCCATATGTTACTTGGAATGCAGTAGTTAATTACAAAAAAATCATAGTGTTTCTGGTTTTTGGTCAATTGATTTTATGTTTTTGGCCAAGAACTTTGATTGATCTGGCAATTGTGTTCTCTTCGTTTTAACTCTGCTTAAGGACATGAGAAAAAAGTAGTAAGTGCAGGGAGA
Source organism: Channa argus (assembly GCF_033026475.1). NCBI lineage: Eukaryota > Metazoa > Chordata > Actinopteri > Anabantiformes > Channidae > Channa > Channa argus. The sequence continues at coordinate 20,303,481 of NC_090201.1, read as the reverse complement.
GCAGAATCTGTGTTATTTATCATTCTTACCTGTGTGTTTATCGACAGTGAAAAACTTTTCTCCATCCAGTACGCTGTATATCACTCTGGCACTGCTGCCGTATGTAGGGTCATCAGCATCTGATGCAGTAACCTTCATAACAGACGTTCCTGTTGAAAACAGACAACAGATTCACCACTCCGGAAACTTTAGACTGTGCTTGAATCTCAAAACCTGAGGCTCAAAGAAAGTTTATACTACATATGGAAAAACAAATGTGGGGATGCTGCAGTTTTCTGTTGTGATTATACTTGGTAAAGCGAGGTAATTGATTTGGGTATCACTACACCCAAAACACACAAACGTAATCCATTCTCTCTCTCAAAACTGCCCATAAGTATCATGAAAGTACACAAGGTCATCCATCCATCCATCCTCGAACCCATTCATTTTCTACCGCTTTTCCAGAGTCACATAGCAGTGGCAGCAGGTTCAACGGGTTAGTCCAGCTTTCCAGAGATTCATGCTTTTGGGACAAACAGCAAAGAGACCCCCAGTTGGTAAAAGGGAAGGGGCAAGAAAAAGCAAATTTATAACCCTGATGAAAATGTCAATCTGGGAATGTGTTACCATGCCCAGCATAACGAAACAAACGCATATCTTTAGAGTCTGGTATGGGTGGGGGATCACCAGTGAGTGTTTGGTGGCGGGGTTGGGTACAGCCTGAAAAATTCATATGAACTTCCCACTGTGTGCCCATCATTTGAACTGACATATATTAGGTTTGGCTGCAATGTAAGCCAGGTGCCAGGTAATATCAGGGACTTAGGAATACGGATCCCTGGCTTTGTAGGGAGGTTTTTGGAATGTAAAATACACAAGTTCAGTTGACAGTAACCTCCAGGTGTTTTGTCAGAAAATGTATGACTCACCAGATTCACAGTGTGGTAGAGATAATATTACAGATGGTTTTGGACAGGTGTAAGTCCATGTCTATGCCATAGGTCAAGTTGGTCTGAATGAGGGAAAATAGTTAAGGAGAAGTGGCAATAATTGACAAAATTATTTATGTGTACAGTTCTTCTTCAGGCTTATGTGTTTTTATGTACATTTTACAACATATTGCAACCGTCATAGACTACTACATATAGAAAGATAGATAAAGATGTGACAAAATAGTGATAGATAAGAGGACATATACAGTGTTAGGTTTCATTTGATAAGTTTGTAAAACTAGACAAATGCAGGGTTGAGATTAAACAGAAGATGAAAAATGTTTTTTGACTTTGCAAAATGTGTCCATTAAAAAAAAAAGATTTAATTATTATTATGAAATAAGCATACACACACATTTTTTTGTTTGTTTTTTATCCCAGAAGTTGCACTCAGGTACAAGAGGGACCTCCCTATCCAGAAGTCAACATCATGTGTTAGAAGCTAAAGCAATCTACAGCAAACAATTACTTGGGATTACTGGGAGAGAACGGAATGATTTCCACACGAAAGCTTAAAATTAAGATTTGTGCAGCAACAGTGTTTAAGTCATTATTTTCCACTTAGTGTAGTATATCTTTCAACAGTTTCCATACACAGGCCTCTGGCAGCAAATACACAAGTGCATCTCTGCATTTAGTCACACATTTTTTTAAAGCCCTGCCTAAAGCTTATAAAACTTTAAGATTTGTTTTTATTTTTAGGTTAGGAAACAACCGCATACTTGCCTTTTAGCATGTGAGCACACATCTTTTCTATCTATAAATAACTTCACTTACAGAAAAATGGGGATAAAAGGGAAATGTTCCTGGGCACTATAAGATCCACAAGGACAAGGAGTCCGTCTTCGGCTCCATTCTTCTGGCCAATGCTATGGGTAATTACTGACAGCTGGTGTTGTCCACCAAAGGTCACTGCTGTAGCCTTTTTCAGAGCCCTGTCATGCTACTGTCCAACCACATAATGGCCGTATGCTAATGATGCTAATTAGCAAGAAGTGTCAGAGCACTGTTTGTTTCCTGTCATCCAATGGAGCTCCTAAGGGGAAAGGAGGAAGGGAGAGGCCAGTGGAGCATCATTAAAGTCACCCAGCCATTAAATCAGACAACTCAGATCTCTACTACCATCCCTGTCACCTGTATCACACTCTATTCTTCACATGCACTAGGAACTGGTCTACCTTGTCCATGATACTACTGAAGCAAATTAGAGTGTGCTATTCTGCAGATTTACTAAATTGCTGTATAAGGCAATTTGACAAATTAGGTCAAAAATACATTATCCTAAGAAACAACTGGTCTGAAAAGGATAATGGATGGTTTACCGGCTTCAATAGACCAAATTGTGATTTCTGGTACCATCAACAACTATGTTTTTCAGTTAATCCATATACTGAATGCAACTAGCTCCCACTGTACAGTAGTCAAAGCACATCAAATTAACTAGGGTGGACGGCCTTTCATTGATAGTCATATCATACATCACTACACCATAAAATATGCAACAGTAAACACCAGCCTTATTCTTAGAAGATAAAGACATGCTGCACCTCAGTTGGGGATGAGTGATGTATAATAACTATCATATAGAAAATCTGAGGCTGAGTAAAGTATTTTCATTACAGACAGGTTTGATAATTCTGCCTACCTGGTTGGCCCTACTGCTGTGGGTCTAACAAAGCCATTTTCGTACATAGGATTATGTCCTTATCTTAATTTTCCCCAGGTAACAATCAGTTTGACGCTCAGCTGTTTCTGGGTACTGGCTGGCAGCAACGTCAGCTGGCTTGGAAGAACCATATAAATGCAAATGCATCATTATTGTGTTTATATTAAAAAGAGAAGTGAGGCAGTAAGTTTGGCGCTCGGATTCTTATTAAAGCTCTGGCTTGCATCAGTGTTTTCACTCGGAGAAGTCATTACTTACAGTGTCTGTTGGGCTGGTTGGCGTCTCACTTGCAGATTCTACTGTTGATGGACTTGTGGGAATTCAATAAAAATTATTGACATAGATTGGAATGAAATGCATACAGAAGTAATAGGAGTATGTCTAATGAAGAGAATCTCTACATAGTCATTATCTAAAGAGTTGTTTTTCTCTCAACAGCTAAATCCTCAATCGCAAATTGCTCTCAGATGAGACAACATGCGCTGTAGCAATAATAATTTTAATGACCAAAATACACTTTTGTCTCCTTTTATTTCCCCTTATGGGCACATTTGTTTGGGCTGTATTTGTTTTGTTTGGTTATACAACGAAACTTTCAGCATCATATTCTTCACATATCTATGCAATAACAAGAAAAATGACACAGTTAATTATACTTTCTGTGATTGCTTAAGTTTTTTAAAAATAAATAATTTTGCTGACACACAGTGGTTGTTGCAGTAGTTTAGAAAAGTGCGTGGCACGTCCTTACATCAATGTCAAGTGTTCTCACAGGTTTCACAGAGCTGACACATTTCTGGTTACAGCCAGTCAAAACACAGAGGGGAGTCAAAAGTACAAAGGCCAACCAGAGGAGATGAGCCAAAGAATATTTTTCTGCACGGCATGAACTTATTCTATAAACTTGTAGTCAATAGTCTGAGCCAATTTTTCACACTTCCTTAATGAATAAATATTTAGTCACCTCACTTACTCATGATTTCACTGCCTCTGAAGCTTATGTGTGCAGCCTGAAGGTATTTACATTATGGGTCTAACCAGAAACAATATTAAGAGGAAAATCAGCATGGTGCTAATTTTTATTGGCCAATTTTCTAATTTAACACAATTTTCAATATTGTAATTACATGATGCAGTAGCAAATTATGACTTTGCCATTTCCTTAGGCCAGTTTAGTGGTGTCACTCTAACACTGACTTGCCTCACCAATGATGAGTAGACAGGGGTACTAAAATGAATTTCAGTGGGCTTTGTTATTAATTTAATCTTCTGGCAGAACATAATACCTGAGACAAAATTAGGGCTGAATTGTAGCTGTCTATTTCAGAATATTTTCCATCTTTATTTAATAGTTAAAAATTCTACTGATATTTCATAAGTCGCTTAATGTTCTTAAAAATCCAGCTAATTAATGAATTTAATTAATGATTAAAAAATGACCTAAAATAGGAATTATATTATAACTATTATCCCCGAATGCCTCTATAGTCACTGTAACTGGTACATGTAGCTTTGCAGTTTCTTACTAAAACACAGGATTCTGTAAACATTATCATGGTGGGAAATGCATTAGCATGTATGCATGTGCAAAGAAATGTGATGGAAGCAACAGTTGTTCCAAAGTAATGACATACTGAGGCGGTCGGGGAAAATGATATTTAAGTACAGCACAATATCCCTTGAAGGATAATGTAAATAATATTCAGATCAAAACTAACCTTGGGACCCTCTCTGGTGAAATGGAGTAAGGAGGAGGGTTGTTTTTGGGACGTGATGGGTGGCTGACGATGGCTATATAGTTAGATTTATGCATGAGTTTGGTTTAATGGTATCAACACAGCCTGTTGGAATGGCTTCCCAAACCATTTCAGCACCCTGGGAGAGATGGTTAAATTACTGTGAGGGAAGCTGGAGGAGTGCGCCACATGTGATACACTAGACTGACAGCTATTTAAGAGGCAGCCTCGTAAAAGAGATTTGTGCCTATCTCAGCTGATGCCGTACTGGTGCGAGCTTCAGTGGAGTGGTCTAACGGCTGCGGAATCGAGTCTCTTTCCTGCTCCGACCCACCTTAATCTGCAGGACTGAGTGCTCCCCGCCCGCATTATGGATCATTTAGTAAAGCCATAAAAGCTGAGGTGTTTTCACATGAAAAGTTATTTCTTCACTACTTCTACTGTGATTCATTTCACTCTCATCCACATAAATGCCCCAGGAGAGGTAGGGAAAGAGTGAGAGAGAGAAAGGAGGTGAGACAGAATGAAGTATAAAAGGAAGAAAAATCTGCCATGTCATAAAAGCCAATGGCCTGCTTAAATTGATCCTCTTTGAGATCTCTACAAGGATTTAAGGACATTTTTCATCTCCCCTGACAGGGATTGTAAATCTAATCTTTGTTAGTCTTTGAACTTGTGTCTTTTAATAGATCGGATCATTATTTGTTTTGTAGACAAGTGTTGTGGCTCTGTGCTGCATGTCAACTTTAAACCTTAAACCCTTCATTACTTTCAAACATTTGTCTCTGGACAAATAATAACACAAGATTGTCAAGACTCAATATAGAAGAACAAACAAAGATTCAGTCATTTTTCTTTTCTTTAATTATATAAAAATACATTTATAGATTCTGTAAGTGAGATTTGAATACTTACCACTATTTACAGACCAGGTATCGATATAATTTTAGAGAGAGAAACTGTTAGAATCCTTAACAACGAATTATAAAATCTATTAGAAACCAAAGAAAATCTCCATGTCTGCATGATTCTTTCTTTGCGATAATAAGAAAGTGAGAGCCATAATCAATTTCACATTTGTTACTATATCATGGTGCTGTTGTCATATATTGCCTATATGCCTTCCATACCTCTTCTCACACCCAAGACATAGTCTTTATTTCCATCTTCCCCTCTGCCACATACACGATGATTCATAAACATCACCACACGCGCATATCAGCCAAAATCAATTATGTCAAGCATTTTGGTCGAGTGCATCGTGGTGAATGTTGTTGGTCATATACATAAAGGTGTTGGGCAGAAAGTATTGATTTAAAGTTGGTCCCACTGTGTTGCATCGGTGTCTCCCATGATACTGCTGCTCTAAATGTCTCATCCACTGTTAATATGACGGGCCTCACCTATCTTAATGGCGACTGCAGCAATTTGCAACTTCTCTGGCCCACAGCAACAGGGTGGGTGATTATTACTTTAATACCCTTGTGGAGTTCTCACATTACATACAAAATGAGAGCGGGATTTCTCTCTCATGCTGAGACAGACAGAGAGGGAGGGACAGATGAAAAGAATAGGAATAGAAAATCAAAGGAAATAAGTGTTGCTTGTTTTGAACAATTTGTCCACAAAGACTTTTGTTCCATTATACTGTAACTTCATTCCTACAAAGGCCTTTTATTTCTCTATCTTAAGCTATGATTTCTGTGTGCGTACAGGTTACTTGCCAAAACAATTAATAACAAAATGCTGAAAAATTGACATAACAATTGATGATTGTGCTTTACTCTAATGTTTTATCCTACTGTTGTTATATGTTTCTGTTACCACAGATGTCAAATGCCAGGTATTTTGTGCACTGCATTTGTGTTATACCTGTATACATACAAAACATATCTCTTATGTTCAGTGGGCTTTGTGGTTTGTCAATTTCAGCAAACTGGAGAAGCCTTTATATATTAGAATTGTTCTTTGATAAACAACAGGATAAATGCCAGTTTAAGGCAACTACTGTGAACTCTGTTGTCCCTTGTGGCTTGTAATGCTACACTACATCAGCTTGTGTCATTAGTGGATAATAGCTGAGGATAGTGGTCAGCTTAATGCCTGTTATCAGACTGCAATTTGCCTGCCTGTTGTTCTTTGGACACAGTGACTTGTCAGTCAGTGTTACCTGAGGTTAGAGGCTACGATACAGACGTCGTGTTGTTCCACATCCCTGACATTCAGAGGTCCTGAGGTCCTCTCTAATGGAACCACATCAATCACAGGATTAGCGCCGTGGAAACGTTTCACCCTGTTGTGATTCTGCCACCAAGAACTGCCCGTCCTAGCCACATTTTCACTCGCCTTTGCCCTTACTTTGCCCTAAGTGATAGGAAAAGATTTCTGCCTCAGTGACTAAATGGTTTCAAACCCAACATACTGTGCTACTTTATAAATCAGCTCGCATATACTCTGAAAAAATATTTAAATAAATAAAACAGAGTGACGGATGTCTTAGTATGCATGTTGTTACACGGTGTAATACTGATTTTAAATTGGAAAAGGCCTGTCTTTATTACTTCAATATTAGCTGGGCGTGTGGAGCATAAACATTAGCTTGGGGTTCCACTGCCAATGTCTCAGCAGTATGTGTGTGTAGATAATGTGTCTAAAAGCCCAATCTAGCTCATGCTTAACTGTAGAAGGTGCCAAGTTATATATAGTATTGCCAAAAACTGGCAGAATACCAGTTTGACATTACTTTAGCCTCTGGGTTTTTAAAACCTTTTGAGGCCTAGCTCAAAGCTACATAAATATTTAAATACTTCATATGGCTAAGGAAAACCAGAGGGAAAAGAGATGGATGTAACTCAAATATTAATGATGAGATACAAACATGAGCCCAACATGCCATCCCACGCAAGCCACCTGGTATTAACATACAATGTAAACACCGTGGAAAAGCCGCTGCTGATGTACAAAGGTAAATTTATGCTCATACTCTTGCTAACATCTATTAGTCCTATTACACACACTGGCTGCAGGCAGCACAAAAATATGGAAGAAATATTTTCCCATCTCTGTTCAATTCTACAGTCACAGTTGTTCACAACAGTGCCTCAACAGGGACTCCCATTACATTTCCTTAAATAAATATACTGACTGATCCTCAAATTGCACCTCATTATTTGTCTCTGAGCTAACAACACAGTCTTAATACATACTGTTTTCATTATACAAATATTTTATTACTTTCTGTAAAGTGGGCTTTGCAATCTTGAAAGCACCATTTTAAAGGCAAATCTTGCTTGTCTTAATTATTTGTGATGCATCTGTGAGTCTTAGAGCATGCAAAAATTCAAGCCCAGTATCATAAGAAGTACTACAAAACATTTTTTGAAATAATCCCTTCCTTGATACATACAAGTAATGCAAACGTATTGGATGTAAATATAAATATAAAATATATAATACAAATATAAAACTAAATAATTACATGATTTCAGTGAGAGTAATCAGTGAAAAGTAATTCTGGGTTTAACAGAAAAAAATCGCAGAGATAAATAAATAAATAAATAAATAAATAAATAAAAACGTAAATGAAAATTAATAACAGTTCTAAGTATTCAATTTATCATTTTAAGATTACAGTTACAATTTATAACTCTATGCAATATTTGTTTGAGATCTACTACATCAAACTAAGTGCTACCTTTCTCTCCCTAGATGTATCAACAAATGACAGGACTGTGATACAGCACATGACAAACTGTACACAGGAAAAGGAAGCAAATATGAAACCACCTCCTACACGACACCCACTAAAGAGGAGCGGAAAGGCATTAAGGTGGATTTATGGATGGTTCACTTTGGAAGGTTCAAAATGTGTGCTGGTTACGATTATTTAGCAGAAGTGACTCTGCTCCATTAGGTGATCTGTTTGTGCTCCCTTTTCTCTCTGACCATAGTGACAAGTGTGCTCTGTAAACCATAGTGTGACCGTGCTTCTTTTCTCCACTATGCCTGTAACTGTCAGGTCTATTTCTTTAGACTAGGATGTCTTGCTGAAAACTAAAATATATTTATGAATGTACAGTAAATGCCATTGTCAATGTCATTAATAAACATTTACTTATTCTTCAGGTACGTTTTTGTATGTCAGACCGAAAGTTGGTCTCTATATTTTTATTGAAAAGAGTTGACACAAAATGATCGCAAAGAAGAAAATGCAAAATGACTTGCTGTGATCAGTCTGAATCTGGAGTTCCCACAGGATCTTAGATTCTTCTTTTCTTAATCACCTTTGCTAATGTTTCCAATTTTGACTGTATGTACACTTGGTTATGGCTAATGCAACCGCAAGGGGGCACAAGCCAGTGTCTTCTTGTGCCAGTCCCAAGTCTGGATAAATGCAGAGGGTTGTGGCAGGAAGGGCATCCGACGTAAAACACATGCCAAATCAAACATGCGAATCGTGACAAAGACTTCCATACCGGATCGGTCGGGGCCCGGGTTAACAACGACCGCCACCGGTGCTGTTGACCTACAGGGTACCGGTGGAAATTGGACTACTGTTGGTCGAAGACGAAGAAGAAGAGGAGGAAGGTGTGTTCGTAGGCACAGAGAGAAGAGGAAAGCTAAGAATCTAGGACTGACAGTAGGGACTTTGAATGTTGGTACTATGACAGGGAAGGCTAGGGAGTTGATCGACATGATGCAGAGAAGGAAGGTGGACATACTGTGTGTCCAGGAGACCAGGTGGAAAGGTAGCAAGGCTAGAAGCTTAGGAGCAGGGTTTAAGTTGTTTTACCATGGGTCAGATAGGAAGAGAAATGGAGTAGGAGTTATATTGAAAGAGGATTTTGTGAGGAATGTTCTAGAGGTGAAAAGAGTATCAGACAGGTTGATGAGTCTGAAGCTGGAAGTTGAAGGGGTGATGTTCAATGTTGTGAGTGGTTATGCCCCACAGGTAGGATGTGAGTTAGAAGAGAAGGAGAAATTCTGGAGTGAGTTAGATGAAGTGATGCAGAGCATCCCCAGAGGTGAGAGAGTTGTCATTGGTGCAGATTTCAATGGGCATGTAGGTGACGGGAACAGAGGTGATGAGACTGTTATGGGCAGGTTTGGTGTTCAGGACAGGAACGCAGAAGGTCAGATGGTGGTTGACTTTGCAAAGAGGATGGAAATGGCTGTAGTAAACACTTTCTTTCAGAAGAGGCAGGAACATAGGGTGACGTACAAGAGCGGAGGGAGAAGCACTCAGGTAGACTACATCTTGTGTAGACGTTGTAATCTGAAAGAGATCAGTGACTGTAAAGCATTGGTAGGGGAGAGTGTAGCCAGACAACACAGGATGGTGGTGTGTAAAATGATGCTGGTGGTGAGGAAGATAAGGAGGACTAAGGCAGAGCAGAGGACGAAGTGGTGGAAGTTGAAAAAGGAAGAATGTCGTTTAGTTTTCAGGGAGGAGCTGAGACAGACTCTGGGTGGTTTGGAGGTGCTTCCAGATGACTGGACTACTACAGCTAATTTGATCAGGGAGACAGGTAGGAGGGTACTCGGTGTGTCATCTGGAAAGAGGAAAGCGGACAAGGAGACTTGGTGGTGGAACGAGGAAGTTCAGGAGTGTATACAGAGAAAGAGGTTAGCTAAGAAGAAGTGGGACACTGAGAGGACTGAAGAGAGTAGACAGGAGTACAGGGAGATACAGTGTAAGGTGAAGATAGAGGTGGCAAAGGCCAAACAAAGAGCATATGAGGACTTGTATGCTAGGTTGGGCACTAAAGAGGGAGAGGTGGATTTGTACAGGTTGGCAAGACAAAGAGATAGAGATAGAAAGGATGTGCAGCAGGTTAGGGTGATTAAAGATAAGGATGGAAATGTATTGACAGGTGCCAGGAGTGTGATGGGAAGATGGAAGGAGTACTTTGAAGAGTTGATGAACGAGGAAAACGAAAGGGAACGAAGAGTAGAAGAGGTGACTGGTGTGGAGCAGGAAGTAGCAAAGATTAGTAAGAGTGAAGTGAGGAGGACATTGAAGAGGATGAAGAGCGGAAAAGCAGTTGGTCCTGATGACATACCTGTGGAGGTATGGAAGTGTCTAGGAGAGGTGGCAGTAGAGTTTTTGACTAGTTTGTTTAACAAGATCTTGGAGAGTGAGAGGATGCCAGAGGACTGGAGGAAAAGTGTACTGGTACCAATTTTTAAGAACAAGGGAGATGTGCAGAGCTGTGGCAACTACAGAGGAATAAAGCTGATGAGTCACACAATGAAGTTGTGGGAAAGAGTAGTGGAAGCTCGGCTAAGGGCAGAGGTGAACATTTGTGAGCAGCAATATGGTTTCATGCCTAGAAAGAGTACAACAGATGCAGTATTTGCTTTGAGGACGCTGATGGAGAAGTACAGAGAGGGTCATAGGGAGTTGCATTGTGTCTTCGTAGATTTAGAAAAAGCGTATGACAGGGTGCCGAGAGAGGAGCTGTGGTATTGTATGAGGACGTCTGGAGTGGCAGAGAAGTATGTTAGAGTGGTGCAGGACATGTATGAGCGCTGTAAGACAGTGGTGAGGTGTGCTGTAGGTGTGACAGAGGAGTTTAAGGTGGAGGTGGGTCTGCATCAAGGATCGGCTTTGAGCCCCTTCTTGTTTGCTCTGGTGATGGACAGACTGACAGATGAGGTTAGACAAGAATCTCCCTGGACTATGATGTTTGCAGATGACATTGTTATTTGTAGTGAGAGCAGGGAGCAGGTGGAGGAAAATCTAGAGAGGTGGAGGTCTGCTCTGGAAAACAGAGGAATGAAGCTTAGCCGCAGCAAGACAGAATACATGTGTGTCAATGAGAGGGACCCAGGTGGAATGGTGAGGTTACAGGGAGCAGAGGTGAAGAAGGTGCAGGACTTTAAGTACTTAGGGTCAACGGTTCAGAGCAACGGTGAGTGTGGAAAAGAGGTGAAGAGGTGAGTGCAGGCAGGTTGGAACGGGTGGAGAAAAGTGTCAGGTGTGTTGTGTGATAAAAGAGTATCAGCGAGAATGAAAGGAAAGGTGTTCAAGACGGTGGTGAGACCAGCAATGTTGTTCGGCTTAGAGACAGTGGCACTGAAGAAAAGACAGGAGGCAGAGCTGGAGGTAGCAGAGCTTAAGATGTTGAGGTTCTCTTTGGGAGTGACGAGGATGGACAGGATCAGGAATGAGTACATCAGAGGGACAGCTCATGTTAGATGTTTTGGAGATAAAGTCAGAGAGGCCAGATTGAGGTGGTTTGGACATGTTCAGAGGAGAAACTGTGAATATATCGGTAGAAGGATGCTGAGGTTGGAGCTGCCAGGCAGGAGGTCTAGAGGAAGACCAAAGAGGAGATTTATGGATGTAGTGAGGGAGGACATGAAGTTAGTTGGTGTGAGTGAAGAGGATGCAGAGGATAGAGTTAGATGGAGGCACATGATTCGCTGTGGCGAACCCTGAAAGGGAGCAGCCGAAAGGAAAAGAAGAAGAAGACACTTGGTTATGGCTCTCCATGTATGCCCTGCCTCCTAGCATTTTGCACCCTGCTGCTATGTCCTGGATTGTCTCAGGGGCATCTTTGCACAGCCTGCACCTGGAGCCATGACTGGTATGGTAGACCCTGGCCTCTAATGATCTTTTACCTAGAGCCTATTCCTGTGCTGCTTGGATTAGTGCCTCTGTGCTGTCTTTCAGTCCAGCTTTGTCCAGCCAGGCTGGTAGAATTTTTCGATATCAGCCAATCACACACACACGACCCTAAACAGGATAAGTTCCCAGTTCAGATTTGGGAAGCAGACACCCTCTCTACTTTTAAGTCTAGGCTTAAAACCTTCCTTTTTAATAAAGCATATAGTTAGTTATAGTTATGCTGCCATAGGCTTGGACTGCTGGGGGACCCACCCCCCAATGCACTGAGCTCCTCTCCTCCTCTTGACCATCTCTCCTCTCCTCTCACCCCGCAATTGTCACCACTGTATGTCATTAACTCTGTGTGTTCTCTCCCGTAGTTGTCTTTGTCCTCCTCTGTCCCCCTCTCTCTGTCCCTTTCTGCAGGTGTCCCCTGGCTTTGAAGCTGTGTGTCTTCCAGCGTGCAGCTACTAGTCCTACCAATCTGCCCGATGTTTTGTTGTTGCTTTTTGTTGCTCTGTTCTTTTCTCTCTCCCCTTTCCACTCACCCCAACCGGTCGAGGCAGATGGCCGTCCACCCTGAGCCTGGTTCTGCTGGAGGTTTCTTCCGTTAAAGGGAGTTTTTCCTCTCCACTGTTGCCTATGGCTTGCTCCAGGGGGAATTGTTGGGTTCTCTTTATATATCTTTATAATCTTGACTTTATTCTGTAAAGTGCCCTGAGATGACTTTGTTGTGAATTGGCGCTATATAAATAAAGTTGAATTGAATTGAATTGAATAAGCGGTTACAGATAATGAATGGATGGATAAAGATGACATGGTGGTTTTATGGAAATTTGTGTCCTATTCATTAGCCAGGTCAGTGATGTCCTTAAGTCTCTATTGGGTCCAAACTAAGTGAATATGATTGCGACTTTTAGGATGACACAGGGTTTTTCTTTAGATGAATTAGAGGAATTTTATAATGGAATAATGGGTGTTTTAACTGGACAGATCGGTGCCTCTAACAAATGGGCACTGAGGCAACATTAACATCACAGGTGATTTACAATAATAATGGCTCAATTTTTATTCAGAAAATACAAGGGATGATGAGCCATAAAGAGAATGATGACCTGTTGGGTTGTGAGCAGACATTCATTAATCAGATAGATATGAAATACACAGTTTTTTTTAAATTTCAGAATGCAAGGCATCTTTATCTAATTTTTACTGAAGCAATACATTAAAACAAACAATAATTAAACTGCATTGTTTTTTTCATCAATAGCTCTGTTTTTTTTTAATCCTCATATAACATATGTACATATATAGCCATATGTCGACATACAACTTTTAAAGTGCAGCTTAAGGGCATGCTCCCATACCAAAGCTTGTTGACTTTGAGCATGTAAGATATTTAGTCCAAGCCACTCTCCAAGCCATCTCAGAATTTCAAATATGTAGCTGGAAAAAACAGATACATTTTTTTTGTCTGCAGTGCACAATGCTGGGTATCATGGGAATACATTACTATAAAAGTGAAGATCATGTGAGACTGTGCAGCATGCCTTCAGATTGGGGTTGTGTATTATGATAATGGCAAATGTAATGCAGCCACCCTGTGTGGAGGTCAGAGGCTGGTAGTATTAGTGGGAGGCATTTACTACTTCCTTTTTGAAGGGTTAATGTTATTAGGGAAACAATTAATTCACTGCTGTATAAATGCAGATGAAGCAGTCACTGCTTCAGTGTGTCAATATATACATAGTAAAAAAGTAATAAAATGCATCTACATTTGGTGAAGAACCACTGTGCCATTGGTTCCTGGGATAACATGTAAACTATAGTAGATCCTTATTTGACAGCAAACTGTCAGTTATCACTCTCCTTGCCTCTAGGCCACACTACTTGCATAGGTTTGAGCTTGATTTACACTACATAATTATTTTGAAATCCCTTAAGCAGATATACAAAAGCATATTTGAGCTGTAATTAATAAACATAAGAACTACTGTAAGAAACATGCTCTATTCTCCATGCTTCCGGTTGGTTTCCTGTTGGCAACCTTACGGATGTCTACCACCTCGACCAAGTATTAAATCCATCTGTCTCAGTCTTTGTCACCATGAATCAGAGGACACAGCAAGTCTTCAACTTCATCCATGATCCCTCTGCTGTCCCAACATAAACACATGCACAGTTCTCAAAGCAACCTTCAATGACCCATGGACTACAAATTTGATTTAAGACTGCAATTCCATTAGTCGCACATTTTCCACGGGACAACATTGAGCTCAGGCCCTAACACTTCATCATCTCCATTTTATTTGCCTTCTCCTCTCCTTTTTAGAGTTAACCAACCTTGAAAAACAAACACAGTATGTACACAAATGTTATTTTTGGTTGTGGATGCTGAGCCGGCAAACGCATAGGAAGCATTTGCAGCAAGGGAGTGGCAGGGTGGAGGCTGAAATGCTGTGACAAAGATGTGCACTGGGGGACATGACAGGGGTGACTAGTAAAAAAATAAAAGTGCCTCAGGCAGCTGACTACTGATTACTTTCTTACTATTATGTCTTCACATTTTTCAAAGCAGTTTGCTGTATGGTTGGTAATAAAACAGCACAGTGAGCATATCGCTGGTGTGGCTAATGCTTGTATCCTGCTTCCATCTGACATAAAATGTAACCACGGTTTGGATCACAGGAGCTGTGTCCAAATTCCATAAAAAAGTGCTGATTCTAATGAGGTTTAGAGTATATACTGCATTCACACAGGAACAGTGACAAAATTAAGTACGCATTGTTAAAGATGTCAGCATGCTGGTAAAAAGAACATCATTTCTGTGGTTTTTTTTGTGGACACTTATACAACAATACTGTGCACAAAAGATATGGAGAAGCAATTCACAGCTGGAACAAATTAAAACTAATTGTGATGGTGTTAAAACAACTAGGGAAATATCAAACATATGAACAAACTGCTGTATGTATTAAACCTTTGGAAAAACAAAAGAAAAACAAACTAAAAAATAAAGCTGTCTCTGCATTTTTCTTGTTTAATCAAAAAATTAGACTGAAACAAGCAATACCTTTAGCACATCTCTTACTTTTTGGCTTACTTACTCAATCCTTCAGCCCTAAGCCCATTTGTTCCCTAAATCTTTTAAAAACTGCAATTGACTGCTAAGAGATGCCCTAAAAATGGCAGGCACTGTAATGTTTGCAAATAGTTTTGGAATAAAACACATTTGGTGCTGGTCATAGTATTTACAGCAGCAGGATGGTGTATATGAGGGCCCGTTCACCATAGTTGAGGACCATGTTACCCATTGTAACAGTCTGACCAGTGATGGGAAGAAAGAGAAGGGTATGGGCATGCAACCGTGGCCCACCGACTCAAACCGTGGATGTTGTAATTATGTCATAAGCATTCAAGGCAAGTGACAGTGACAGTCAAGCTGGTCCATCCAGAATTTTTGTCCTTCTCACTCACATTCCAAAAAATACTACTAGACTTAGATGATGTTCAACGGGAGAATGCTGGAAGGAAGACAAACAGCGACAGGGCAGAAAAACCCATGACTAAGCAGCATTTGTTACCTCATTAGGGCTAGTGCTCCACAATGATGTTTAAAACATGAACTGCACACTCATTTACTGTGTAATTTGACTGAGGTGCGACAGGGTTGAATAAAGGGGAGCAGCCAAAGTGGAGGGGTCGTGATTATTAAGATTACATTAACTAACATTAACTAAGCCTCTGTATGACTCCTGTGCTCCTTTTCTTGAGGAGATAATAGCTCTCTTGCTGCCCAAGGTCATGCATCATTTTCTCATTTTCTAAAACTCTGCATCATTTCCATTGGCTTAATGTCTCCTCTTTCTTGCTACTGTACCTGTCAATTGCTCTGTTCCTCACTCTCTCGCCACGTCTCTCTCACACCCACATGTACACAAACCTTCTTCAGTTTTAGAGAGCAGTGTAGGCACAAATGCCCATGGTTTGGATCATGCTGAGGAAGCGGGAATTAATTCCAATCAGGCTTGAACAGAACTCCATGCCATTTTGCTCCACTCCTGGAGTCACTCAAACAAGAAGCAACCACTCCTCTACAGCATATTTACGCATAAACACACACACACACACACACACGCATCCTGATATCACACAACACATTGTGAGCACACAGTGTAGTGATATTGTTTGGCAGCTAAACAGAATTTTGTTTATTAAACATCAGCTTTGTCTTCAACATTAATACCATGTTAATTAAGGTCCTGACACCCCCATTCACCTGTCTCTTTGATTTTGCTGAGAATTTTAAGCAGGCATGTAGCATCACTAATACTGTTGCTCACAAAAAAAACACGCTTGTCAAGATTAAAAGCACTGAGGTTTCAGTGTCAACAGTCTTCCTGGAAATGTGGTGTACTCTCACCATTATGTGCTCCTTTGAAGCACCTCTTCTCTGTTTCTCTTTTCCCCTTATTCCACCCCTTTATCATTCGCTCCCAAACAATATTCTATGACACAGGCACAAAGCCCATCTAGGAGTAATGCTATTCGTCAACCTCTCCATTCCTCATACGACTGTATTGTCTCTTTCATTTTCCTTCTCATTCCCACACTATCTACGGGTCATAGCTCAAAAAAATCTGTGCAGAGAATCATTTTCAAATGACTATGTCACCATTCTACTTACATCTCATCTACAGTGAATTCACTGACTCCACATCTTTTTTTCTAGTTTTTATCTTCTGTCTACTACCTATTTCCATCTCCACAATGGGGGAGAATTTTAGCATATTGCACTTCTTGGCACTTTATGCCTTCCCCTGAGCCCAGGACAAAAAATTATGTTACAGATCCTACTTATGCATCATAGAAATAGCTGTAATATAACTGGTAATTCTTTTCAGTGTGTGCACCTTTGGGCTATCATGAGCTGAAAGCCTCAAACCAATATCCAGACGGTCCCTGTATGACTACACTACATGTTTCTTGCCTTACCTATGGGTGACAGCTCCGCCACACTGCCAATATAGGGGCCCTCCAAGAACTTGGGCTCACTGTCATTGATGTCTTGGACCTTGATGACAAATTCTGACTCTGGTTCCAGAGGATCATTGGAGAGCCGGTCCCGGGCCTGAGCTCGAAGGGTGTAAAAAGCCTTCTCTTCACGGTCTAGTCTCTCTGTGGCATGGATGTCTCCGGTAAGCTCATTGATGATGAAGATTGAGCCTGCTCCCTCACCAGATATAGTGTACTTGATGTTGCCCTCACCTTCATCCGAGTCTGTATGGATCTGTAAATTGGAACACATTTTTTATATAAAAACCCAGTCCAAGACAAAGCTTTTTTCTGGATTGTAAATTGGAAAAACATGGGTTTTATAATCATAATAATCAAGAACTAGATATTTACATATTTGAAACAGTTAAGGTGAGACTATCAGTTTCTGTAAAAGATGGTAAATGGTTATACAGTGCTTTTATCCAAAGCACTTTACAATGTTGAATGAATGATTCTTATTCACCCATTCACACACTGATGGCAGTGACTGCCATGTAAGGTGCTCACCTGACCTGATAGGAACAACTTGGGGTTCATTGTGTTGCCCAAGAAGACTAACCGGGACCGGGGATCGAACCATTGACCCTATGGATGACTGCCTTACCAACTGAGCTACGTCTGCCCAAAAAGAATTCTGAATTGTTTGTCTGTTGCTGGGCTAGCAAGATTCTTCAAGCCTATCTATAGAGTTCAAAGTTTTTCATATATACCGTAAGAAGTGAAGCAACTCATGCTACTGCTAGTTTAAACTGCATATTGTAGATTTAAGTCAGTCCAGCTATGAAACTTCTAGTGTAACATGTTTTGCATTAATAGCTGTCCCTTTTTACAAAAGAAACTTGGACTGAATCAACTGTTTAACAGCCAAGACGTATGACTGTTATATAAAGTAATGATGAGAAGCTCATAAAGACAGAGAAAATCCTTCTGGCTGTTTTAGGAGCCTGATTTGATGGTGTGCAAGTACAAGTACAAGATTCACACTTCTTTTATGGTAGTGTTTCATCTTTCACATTGTACAGGATAAAAAAGTTTAATTGATGGAGAAAGACTTATCTTTCCCACCACGGCCGGTGGTTTATGCTGTAGATTTCAGCATTGTCTTACATTATAGCCACATGGTACCTGTATTTAGTGCGGGTACATTACATTTAAAGGTTGAATGACTAAGGAGTAAAGAAAAATGGCGCTTTAAATGTGCAGACCTAAAGAAGTACCTGTATCACCCGGGAAATGGATATTGAGCGGGAGTCAGTAGATTGCTAAAGAGAGATGAAGGAATCTGGTGCCAAAGGTTGTTGTCGAACCTAGATTGAGGTTTTTAATGCTCCTCTCATTGTTATCTCATGACCACAATTCTACACACGCTGTAGATCACGTGATGACATCTGAGCCATGTGAACCTTTACGTTGAGATTACCTGCCACACATATTAAAATATAAGAAAACTGTTTAGCTAACATAAGTGCTGTAGGTTTATGCAATAGATAGTTGTCAGAAAATGACATCTGGTCATCAGCCATGACAAAAAGATATTATAATTTTTTTCTTATCTTATTCCCTGCTAGCACCCTCCATTTAAGACGTTCACTGCGGTCCCTATAGGCCAGACATGTCTGTTACCATGGGGAAAAAAGACACCCCAGCTCTAGCAATGATTTACATCTTTTTACACATTGTGCCCTTCACAGGATGTAACGCCCAAATTAGGAGATCAAAGGCATTTCAAAGCTTGTTAAAGGTTGAGACATTGAGGCGCCGAGACTGAAAAGTGAACTTAAAAGAGCCCCAATAAATCAGACCTATAGTTTCCCCCTAGTGATGTTAGAAGACATTTTGGGGGCACCAATAGGACAGCACCAGTCCCACATCCAAACTCCCCTTTGGCTCTTTAGTGAGCACTAGGCCTCATTCACATTCTCCCTCCCTCTCTCACCTTCCATCTGAAATTATAATTCAGAGCTGTCTATGCAGTGTAACTGCGATCTAGTGAGCAGACCAAAGGAGAGGGGAAATCGCCCTGGTGTCCCTAGTTAATATTTTATAAAGGCTTAATTAAATACAGGCTCCTAAAACCCTCACGGGGGTTTTCATTAAGTATTTGTTGTAAAACCGTGGAATAATGCAAGCCTCTGCCTTGATATTGCTACCCTCATCCATTTTCCCCTCGGTTTTTGCCTTTCCTCGCCCATCTGAATCATCCTGAAGACAAATAAATGAAGAGGCAGAGAAAGTATACTGCCAGGTACTTTGGTGCTATCAATATTTCAGTTATAATAAAGAGGATTCATTGGTCCATACTATGAGGCTTATCCAATGAGTGCACATAGTCATGCCACAGAGTATCCTTCCCCACACACTCTCTACAGAATGTACTCCAAACTTAGATTCTTCAGACAATGATGTCTGTGAAATCTTTTCAGAATGTCCGAATTTAATTGCATAAATGTTGGCGCCATACATGCAAGTTCCTACCTACTGTATGTTTGTGCGCACATATACAGACTAAACAGACCATATACTGTACATCACATGTCATTCCGTGGCACAAGAGGGACAAATAGATGCAGCTGTTACCAACACTTACAGTCACCACATCTGTACACGCAAAGAAAACCAGTCCATCCAGACATTTGCATGTTGCAATCGCAACAATTAATTCCACCACCAAGGTCCTGTGAATACTGCACATTCTTGCAATTTAAAACATGACAGAATCACTGCAACATGCATCGCAATTTTGAGGGCACAACAATCACAAAAAGGTCTGCAAAATCCTGGAGGGACTGGAAAACACATACACAGTAAGTTTATTCTGCTAGGATGATGCTACTTCTCCCCCCTTAGGCTGGATACACCCATCTGTCTGTCAGTCTATCTTTACTCAACTGATTCAAGTTGCCAGCTTAAAAAACACATACACTATGCTTAGCTAAGTTGTTCTCTGCAAACTAAAGGTCAGAGCCAGGACATCACTCACTTAGCAAAAAAAAAAAAAAAAACAGGAGTGCAAATGTGTCCTTAACAAGTCTACATGTAAAAAAAAAAAAAAAAAAAAAAAAGAAGCGGGATGCAATAAAATAAATAAATAAATAAAAGAACAGAAAAACACTGTCCTCTATCTGGAGCGTAAACATGAAATATAACTGATTCACCGGTTAAATCTAGATGCATCAGTCTGAACTCTTTGCGTGATAGGGCATGCCACTTCCTCATGTTATAAATATTGTACTGTCAGTATTTTTAACATATTGATGCTTTGGCATTTGTGCTTGATATAATTGGCCTTATACTGAACAGTATAAGCACTAAAAACAGACAGGCGTTGACCCAAAACACCATGAATGTTATATTGTCACTGCACAAAAAAACCAAACATTTGCTGATCCAACACTTCCTTTGCAGCCCAGAAATGTAACCATAAAACCTTTGTGCGTCAATCTATGACAGAGAACAGCAGCTTCGATCAGCTTGAGTTCAGGCACAGAACTCAACAGATTCTACTAGTGACCCATTTTCAGCAGGGAAAATCTATCAAAATGCACAAAAGACCCTAGGAAGCACTTCCAGTAGCATAATTCACTTCCACAAGTAAGACATAACACAACCATGACTGTGTGTGACATACTGAGCACACGGATGGACGGCAGAGAAATAGATTATGCTGCAGGAAATTTTTTAGATTGTGAAATTTCTATTGCTATGTGACATTTTTTCTTTTCCACAGTGACAATAAATCACAATTGGAATCTATTGTTATGGGCTAAATTCAAGCGGACCACTACAAATGAGCCTGTTTATGAGGAAACATTGTATAACCATCTTTTAAGCCTGCATGAAGTGAAACTTTGCAGAGAACATTTTTTGGAGTAGTGTACTACGTTGTAATGCTGCAGATATACTGCAGTGTATGTTGGTTGTTAAACGATACAAATGTTGAATTCTTTTTTCACTTTACAAAACTATGCAGAGTTTTAATTTAAAAAATTGATTAGCCTTTTCAAGCACAAATAACACAACAGTATATGCCTATGCAAAGGAAGAAAGTCACTTCAACTGATCTTTGGAAAGCATTTAAGCACAGAACAAGAATGTGGCTTTTCTGACTAAAAAGAAAGTGCTTCAAGGCTGACGTGTAAAAAAGTTCAATAAAAAAGATTACAGCAACTGATAACACACACACGGCAGAGGAAGATAGTGGTGTATGATGTAATATGACTGATGAAAAATATCTACCTAAATTAAACTGACCTGAACTTACAAAAGTGATTTCTCACTATACTTTAGAAATTATTCTGAATCAGTATTTGGATTTAAGTAAAAGTTTATGCAAGTTGTGATTAGAAATTTCTTAGGGTTTACAGTGGATGGCTGTAGGGTGACTTAGGAGAGGGTGAGGTTGGTGATGGCCTGTCAGGGTTACCTTTGGGTCATAGCAAAATGTCTAGCTGTCACTGTAGGCTAACCTGCTAAGGGGCATGATGCATGACTCACAGGCAGATACAGAAAGTGTCTTTTAATTTGGTAGTCAGCTCTTTAGAAGTGTGTAAAAACTCAAACTTTGTGACAGACTGGTTTGTGATAATTTGGTCTAAAAAAAGAGAAAAATGAATAATAAAATTTGGTTGCATATGTACAGTACTACTGCAAAGCTTGAAAGTAAAACAGAACAGAATAGAAAAAGACGTTTGTGGAGCAGAATTTTACAAATTACAAGCTATGTCTGAATTTGGGGGCTGCATCCTTTGGAGGATGCGCTCTACACAGTCTATGCAAGTATGTTGCGTCCACACTCCAAGTAGAAAATGAAGGCTGAACCAAACTGAGACAGTCTGGTCCAGGGACAATTTCCTATTTAGATCACTTGCTGTTCATGGTTGTATGTGGGCAGCAAAGTGGTTGAGCTAGCAGCTGTCTGGCTGTTGTCACACATTTACCACATTTGCGAAAGCTTGCCCCTTTGTTTTGTTAGCAGTTTGCGACTAATGTACCGTAAATACGTTATTCGCACTAAGGACTGGGGATATGCTGGGTCTTGAATGAGGTATCTTTTGGAACCTTCATTGCCAGGTAGTTACCATGTGCTGCGTTTGTCGGCCGTAGTTGAAGGAGACTTTGAAGTGGGACAGCCCTGTCGTGGCGGTGTGATGCAACTGGTCTTTAATTCAGCCTTCGAAACATGCAGCCTCCGAATTGAGATACAGCTACTGTAGCAGAACATGGACTGCACTGAATCCTTCAATTATTGAGAGTTTCAAAGCAAGAGCAAATTGGAGGTCTTATATTTAAGTCTGTGTAATCAGGAGTAGGCCTGCCACATTTCACTGCAGCTTGTCAAGCTCTCTGATCTTAACAGCTTCAAAGTGTTAACAAGGTGACTGTATCAGAGACAGCCTAGGTGAAAAAGCTACAGGAAGGGAAGGGTACAGGCCATGGGAAATGCAGCCACAGAATAGCAAAGAAGGTAAATGGTGACATAGTGAAAAAAAAAAAAAAAGAGAGAGGGGGGGGGGGGGGGGTAAAAGAGGAGAAGGAAAGAAGGAGGAGATGGAGGAGAAGACAAATTACAATGAGAGGGGTGCTGCAGCTGGGGTGGCGCAGGATGGGATGCAGACTTCCTGAAGTAGAGAGATCAGAGAGAAAAGAGCAACACAAAGTAAGATGGCAGTAACATTTCTAACAGATCTTTAAAAAGCTGTCAGGTCACAGCAAACAAAATGCTTCCTTGACCTGCAAAATGGGAATTATGGTTCCCTAAAAGACCATGTCAAATTTCCTCGCTCCAATCTTAAACCGTTTCGTTTCTTTCTGATGGCAGCCTTCTGCTGTTGTCACAATTGGACCCAGATTTGACTAATTATAGCTTGGATCATAACAACCATGGGAATTTTTATAACAAGGATAGTGCATATTTTTGTTTTTTTGTTTTTTTGGTCTGATTGACTGTGTCCAAAACCCATTTCCCTTTCATTCATAAAGACTCACAGCAGTAACTTTATGCCCCACCAAATCACATTTAACTTCCAAAAGCCTGTAATGAACCAGAAATATATTAAATGGATGGAAAATTCTAAATTTTACTATGTCAGAAAACAAGATACAACTCATTTGCTCCTTCGTCTATTAATATGTTAAACAGCACTTCTCAAATGATATACTGCTAGAACTCTTTATACCAGGGTTTACATTGGTGTGTGTAATATTTTAGTATATTGTAATATTGTCTGACAACTTGCTAAACTAGCGCATTTTTTTGTTTATCATACATAGTATTAGCTTTATGAATTTCATTGGTTTTATTGTGTGTTTTCTAAGTCACGAATGATTAAAAAAAATTCTTTAAAGGCGATTTGGAGATAATGTAATGCAGCAACACTGAGACCAAGACACTTTTCCCTGAGGGGAATATCTACAGAAATTTATAAGGTACATCTTACCTTATCTGACATCATCTTATCTTAAGATAGCCAATAAAAATGTACATAAACTTACAACTCACTGAGGCTTATGCCATAGAACCAAACTGTCACAAAACCTACTGCAGCCAAAACTAGAACCAAACAACATGAGATGCAATAAATCAAGCTAATATTTTTTTAGAAGGACGTAGCAATTTTGGTGCACAAAAAAGATGAGGCCATCTGTTTTATTTGGCTTCAAGTTGAGTGCCAAGGGACAAAAAGGGACAAAGAAGCACCTTGGATATGTACTGTAGAAGCACGTTTTTCACTGTTCAGGAGACAAGATAAGAAAGCCAATACCAGAAACATCCATAAAGATCAGAGAGCTGGAAATATAAGAAAACACAGTGAAACTGCACTCCAGACCTTTGAACTATATATGTTATAGAAATATAAAAGCATGAGCATGTCAGACATATACTTCATCTCTTTTGCTGTCATCTCTCTCTCTCTCTCTCTCTCTCTCTCACACACACACACACACACACACACACACACACACACACAGACACAGAAGTGGATTTATTTCTGACAGCTTTTGCCAAAATAGAGGAGAAAGAAACATGGCTAAGGGGAAGAAGAATGTGTCATTTTACCACCTTTAACAACAGCCATTTAGGATTATCTGGGCTCAACAGCAGCTCAGCCTGTCTCAAAAGTACACGTCCAGTGTGTTGCCTTTTATCCAAACACATTTTTTTAAAGTTGTTGGCAAGAAAATATATAGTTGTCAGATCATTTAAGTCCACAAGGATTCATTATCTAAATGTACTGACCGAAGCTGCCAGTTTAATGTCATGTGAGCGACCATTTTATTAGTGAATCTGATTCCATTAACAGAGTAGTGGCAGCCAGTGTGAGACCGAGCAAGCTTGGCAAGTTTGTGTAGTTGAAGTAAAGTAATAAGTAAAAAAAAAAAGCTTGTTGCAAATATCCAGTACAGGGGTATACGGCTTGGCTTTAATCCTCTACTGCTCAAATGAAAGTGTTGGTACCAAACATCCAGCAGAGTCCATCAGTGTGTGACAGAGTTACACACACACAAAGACAGTCTCACACACACCATTAATATCACTGATAGCACTGGCCAGTGACCTAGTCACATGAAGTCTAATAACTTTAGATAATTTTATTAGCAAAATCTTTCTGCTCCCCCCCTGCTGTGTCACTCCCTCAAGCTCCCTGCAACCTTCCTACAGTATATCAGTTTTCTGCTTTCCCTGGCACCGTCTCCTATAATGAATCACAAGCCAGTGTATGGAGCCTCTTCATTCTCAGGCTTTGTTTGCAGCCTTCCGTCTCTTCATTTCTTCATTCCATATATCACTCAATTTCACTCTCTCTCTCTGCCTCCCAGCAGACAGACAGCGCTAGCGGTTTGCCTTGTTATTGGTCTTGCCAACAGGAATGCAGCACAGCCACAATGCCAGACAAATAATGACTAAAGGATAATTACTCTAACACCCGGCACTGCTGAGGAGAACATCTTCATTCATTTGTAAAAATAGAGAGATCAATATATGCAGATGCAATATTATCTAGTCAACTGCCATGCCTAAACGATTTAAAACAAAGGAATCCCATGATTGATGTGTGTGACTCACTGTTGAGTGTCATGCTGTCTGCGTTAATATTCTGTCTTTTCATATCATGTCCCTTGTAAGGCAATCGAAACGTACATGTTGTCCTCTTCCATCAACGTGCTGAGCATCATATGAGAAACAGCTGATGAATGGGATGTAAAAAAAAGAGGCTAAATTATCCCCCAGATTTACAGATGACAGCAAACAGATCTGATTTGACATATATTCATTATCTGTAATTACATTAGGAAAAAAAAACATTTAGTAATTTGATTTCTACTGCCAAGACATTGTCCTCAACATCAAAGAGAAGGGCACTGCTGAGGCTGTCATCACTGAGTAATGCTGGTTTGTTACCTAAGAGTTCCAGGATCTAAGGAGCTACAAGAGCTACACTAGGACGATTGTGGTTTTACACCATATAAACAGTATGTTTAACATGCGACAAAACAGACTTGTTTTAATTACAATAACACGTAAGAAATGCTGGGGGACATTCCTTGAAAGTAGCTATGATAACGCTCGGTGTTTATTGCTTGGTATGTGTTAAGAATAAGATTTTAAGGTTTTGTACAGCTTGCTCAATAGCATGTGGCCTGTGAATGAAGCTCTACATAACTTGTAGCAGCCTTAAGGCTTGTGTTTGATCAGCAACAAACTTTCTGGACTGTCAACTCTGCCTATACTTTCTGAGTTATCAGGAACTATTGACCCTAGAGCAGAAAAACTTTAAGGTCAAGGAACTATGG
Organism: Channa argus; assembly: GCF_033026475.1. Lineage (NCBI taxonomy): Eukaryota > Metazoa > Chordata > Actinopteri > Anabantiformes > Channidae > Channa > Channa argus. Next base: position 20,277,642 of record NC_090201.1, on the reverse strand, counting down.
TAAAGCTAAACTAGTTGGGCTATACATTTACCAATGAGCTGTTCTGTTAGTTTACATCAGGAAAGATTTACATTTTTGGGATGGAACATAATGCAGTGGATAGATTATGTTCCCAGTGACTGTGTCATCTGCTGAATGAATAAAGCAATACATCTAGCAATGGAAAGCATGTATAAAACCAAATAACTTGTGATCAAAAGTTTACGTAATCTATTCATGGACATGACTGACATTGCAAGATAATTTTTTTGGCTGGGACAGAATGATTGGAGAACAAACAATTCTAAAAATAACAAAATAAATAGCTGCAAATTGATTAATTCATTTGGGGCTTTCAGACATCAACACAGGAGCAAAATTAAGCATGCAGGGTCAAAAATGCACACACGCCGGCTTGAATTATTAATTTAATGTCTTTATATTAGCTAAGAAAAAGGCCTGTTAACGTCCTGGTAGTGATCATGATTGACTACAGCTGTGTGTGAACATGAAAAGAACTTGTTTGACAGCACTCATTGATCTGACCAACACACAGTACAATGGGAAAATCCAAAGAGCTCAGTGCAGATCTGAAAAAAAGATGACAGATTTACAGGACTGTCTCTTGGAGACGGTTCTAAAGATCTGCAGATTCCAGGATGATCAGCTCAAACAACTGTATATAAATACTGTGAGAAGACCCAAACTGTCTCACTCAGCCAAGAGGTTATTGGTTCAGTTAGTCAGGAACAACCTAGGAGCTAAACTATCATGACACAGGCTGCCTTGAACTGAAAAAGTGTCACTGTCAAGTGAGTTTACATTGCCAAAAAAGCTGGAGTCCAAAAAAGAAGCTGCTGCTTCAAAACAGACACCTCAAAGCTTAAATAAAGTTTTAAGATGACCACATCAAGGCGGCGTTTTAAGGTCAGATTACACAAAGATTGAGCTGTGTGGCCAAAGTGAACACGTGTGTGTTTGGAAGTGTAAAGGAAAGTTATTGAAACCCAAGAACACTGCTGCTACTGTTAACCACAGTGGTAGTAGCATCATTAGGGCTGTTTTGCTGCCAGTCCACCTGGTGCATGGCACAGAGGGGACTGAATATTAAAAAAGGAGAATTACCTCAGAGTTTAAAACATAACCTCAAGCCATCAGCTCATCAGCTGGACAGTTGATACTTGGACACCACTGGAGTGTGTTTAAAAGTCAGGTCTTTTTCAGAAAACCTACAACGTTAATAATTCTTTACCAAATCTCCAACCAGAAGCTCATTGTGAGCTACCAAATGCATTTGCTAGTTAAAACTAAGGGACATTCAACCAAATATAGGTATGAAGTATTGTAGTTGTGATCCTGTGTGACCCTGGATTGATGTCATAAAGCCACAATAAATTAAAAACTATGCACCGAATTCTTCAGTTTTGTTTTTAACTAAAATGCGAGGCCAGCAATAATCCTCCTCACATCGTGTCCTCGACAAGTGTTACACTATTGAAAAGGACAATAATGTCACACCACAGATCAGAGTTTGAAGGTTACACTGCTTGAGCAAAAAACATGTAAATGCAATGTTAATGACAAACTGACTGAAGGATTGTGAAGGAACATACATTATATGTGGACAATATAATGGAGACATAGCAGGGGTTCAGAATAGAACAGTTTTTTTTTTAATGGGCAGTTTCTTTGCAGGGGAAAGAGTTTTATTGCTTGTCTGCTGGTGATATAGCAGCTTTCAAAGCTCCCTCTTTGCAGAAAACCACTGGGACTTTATCTCTTCTTTTTGTTAAATGAGTAACTTCATGGAACCTCAAGGGCTGTGTTATTTCATGTTGGTAAAAACCTAGCAGAGCAATGAAACAAACTTAAATGTAACTTTTTTGTACTAACCTAGTCTGTATTGCTGACATTGTTAAGTATGACAATGGGATGATGGCTCGTGATTTATACTTCCATATAGTTTATGCAACCAATGCTAATGATTTTATTAGTCTAAATCAGGGGTGACCAATACGCCACCTGGTTTAAATGATGCCTTTCAATCTTGTACAACATGTTTAGGGTTCCGCAGATAAACATGTCCATATCTTGGACTTAGTCCTTATTTCGTCTTTGATCTTATGTATTTGATCTAATGTATTATGTTTAATCTAAATTTACAACACATACTTTTTTTTTTTAATTCTGTGAGACATGATCTTTTTAATAGCCAGTCAATACAGTATCTCCATTCTCCTTTACTTTTGCAGTGTTGAATCAAGGTGGATGAATCTCGTCACATATGATGATGAGACTGTTCAACACTTCAATGATACATGTGCATCTGCACTAGAGGCTGTAAGACTGAATTGTAGGAAAGCAGAGTAAATATGGAAGATATCAGGGCTAGATTATGTCCATTAGCAAGACATGAAGACGTTGCTACTACGCTACATTTTTGAATACTGTTGAACACAATACCCCTCTGATCCTGTCGCTGCCCATAAACACAACCCAAGAGATTTATTCAAGGATGTTAATCAAAACCTGACCTCTCCGGGCCATTTAGTTGAAAGTGATGCCGACTGCGAAAGGTTTTTATCCCATTTTTACTTTTTTAACTTAACAATGTAATTAAAGACAAACAAGTGAGAGATCTAAATAGCAAAATGAAGGTAGATCAACTTTTTAAAATGAAGGTAGAAAGAGCGAAAGGGAGGAGAAGCAATCACATCACACTTGTTTTGGGCTCCTTACACTGGCACCCAGGTTGTTTTACAATTGATTTTATGATCTTACTTTTGACTTTTAAAGCCCTCCCGAAGCTATGCATCTGACCTCTTAGTTCCATATGAGCCTGTACGTAGTTTAAGATGGTCCAACAGAGGCTTTTTATCTATCCCTGAGGTGCTGCTGAAAACCCTAGTGATAGAGTGTTTGCAGTTAGACACCCAAAGCTCTGGAATAAACCATCTGAGAAAAAAATAAAGTCAGCAGAGTCACTAACCTCTTTTGAATCTCTTGTCAAAACATACTATTATCTGAGAACTTTGCCTGATCTTGTGTATTTAATTTTAATGAGATAACTTTGCTGTGTTCTTTTAATTTTGTAACTGTTCTACATATGTGTGAAGCCCCTTACCAATTAGTTTGGCAGGGTGGTTCAGCTGAAGTTGTGTTCCTGAGATCATGCAGTCAGTGAAACGTTGGCAGCACTATTAGCTAATTCAGTAATAAAATAGTTGCTTTTATGACATTAGCAATACAGAGCACTTTTTTCTTTGTTAGATTAGTCTTAATGCAATTGAATTTACACATTGACTTTTCTTTCTCAAAGCAAAGCTGTAATCCCAGTTTTTATCTGATGAGTGAAATATTGTTTTCTATATAAAATGTAACATTACATCATGCTTATTTATCAGGAACTGTCAGTTTATGAAACAACAGACAAATGTACTATGCAAAACTGCCATAACATAATATGACAAATGCTGTGTCCCTGCGGGAGGCATAGCATAAGCAGCACCTGAAAAGACCATAAAGATATGCTTCGGGCTTTGTCCATCCCTGTAAGTGACATGAGGCTGACACGCAGGCAGTGTCGAAAGCTTGATTCATTAAAATAGGAGTCTCTTGTTTTGTGTGACATTCAAAAGGTGGCTGAATCGCTTCATGTTTAGACACTGTGTGTCTCTCTGTCTAACCTTCTTAAAGGGTTCAGTTGATAAAAAATATACGCTACGCAGCAGACAATCACAATGGAGAACTATGTAGCTGTACAAATTTCAGCAACTGCATCCTCACTTTGGAGATTTTGTGTGAGTAAGTTTAAAAATTGTGTTGACAAGAATCTGTGTAGCATCTGCAAACATTAAATTCACTTGTAAAGTAAATGGATGTCTGTCCTTGGAAGCCTGTTTGTGTTGTTATATATCTATTGGCCTATTTACTTTGCTCCTCAAGGACAAGAACATTTTTCAAAATGAAGGAAATTTTCTGGACTTATATGTATTTTGATGCCTAAACATGCTGAAATCCACAATCATTTTATTACAACTTGGAAAATGTCATAGAGAATTCCTTTAAGAATCATCCAGAGTAATGTCTGTGCTAGTGTTTGCTGAATCGTATTTTTTTAAGCACCAGCAGTGAATCAACACTCATTAAATATTTAAATAATATGCTTTAATATCTTACCTTTCCTACGTACAGTGGCTCTGTGCCTGTGTACTCCTCCACCACAAAGAACTGGTTCCACACCCATCCTCTCTTAACTCGTTCCAGTGACGAGGGTCCTTGGTCCTTACTACTCTCTCCTGAGGTTGAACTACTAGTCCTGGAGGCCTCACACCAGCCAAAACTACAGCAGCTAAGAAGACCCAATGCTGCCAACAGGGTCCAAGCTCCTGCTGTCCACAAAGGAGCCATTTCGATTAAAAGAACTGAAGAAAACAAAAAGTGAAAAAAAAAATAATAAAAAAACAGTTATCCAACTTGGCTCTACATGTAATATCAAAGACACATGCAGAGAGGAAGAGTTTTTCAGTTGCAGGGTAAACTACAAAGGTTTCTGTGTGAGAACTTGAAAGTTAATCCATGGGATCACAAATCAATTTGAAGTCATCTGCTGAGTACAAGGCAAGTCATAGAGTGTATTAGATTCCTACCACCTGCAGAGGGCCTGTTTGTATTGTAACATGGTCAGATGGTCAGTCATTCTGATACATTTATAGTATCTGGCGAATCATACAGAATTTCTGCTATTTTTTAGGTAGGACCAAAAGTATTGAAACAATTCCTAGAAAATCACTTCCAAGATGATTCTGAAGGCAAAAAACAACAGACTTTGCTTGACAGACTCACTGATCAGTGCACGAACTAGGGGAATTGGGGATTCAGTGACATCCAGGATCACACCTCTGAAGACTGATGGTTTCTACCCATTGTTGACTTTGTCGTTTGCTTGCAGTGCTTCCAATTTCACTTTTAGCCATGTCACTTCAAACGATTGGTGTGTGTTTCAGATTGTTTTACACTAGGCTGTCCAGAAGTTTTTCTATTGAAGTTTTCCACAAAGAAAAGTCTTCTGTATTCCAGTTGTAGTCATGCCTGGTTTTGCCTCCTGAAGCAGAATCCTTGAACAGAGAAAGGCCAACGGATTTTACTGTTGGTGATTTTGTTTGATCTTCAATGGCTTTTTTTCCAAAACAATCCAGAGGTTTGGAAAGTGAATTCTTCAAAAGGTACTGCAGTACTTCTTTGGCCATCATGACGACTCCATCTGTGATTCAAAGGCAGAAAAGGGATGACCCTGTAAGACAGAAATAATATCTGCTGTTATTAACATTGCAATTTATGTGGACATTATCATTTTTTTCACCCTTTCGGCTTATCCGAAAAACCGTCTGAGCATCACACTAAGTGAGGGTTTAAAATGACTAATTTTTCAGCTGTTAAAAATACATTTTTAATTACTACCTATACCATGCATTTGCTGAATACGATATACTGCAATTTGTGAACAGTATTCATAAAGTCCCCCGCCACCAACTTTCTGTTAACCTTTCCTTTCTCTTTTTCTTTCTCTTTTATATTCTGTCAAAAAACCCATAATGTGTTGGTTTTGTTAGGATTATCTGGAGGAAATAGCTTTCCACCAGTGATTCTTATGTTCAGCAAGATTTCTAACACTGTGCTGTGAGCTGGAGAGTGATGGAAGAATAGTGAAAAAAGGACAGGAAACCAGATATGTGGAAAATAGAAAAGAGAGGAAGGAGAGAGGTCATTGTTCATCACACACCAGACCCAAAGCATCTGTGTGCTTTTAGTCCGACTGATGGAGCAGCCCTAACCTCAGCCAGCTGATTAATTGCATGAGGGAGCACTAATTGGATAAAAGTATTAATCAATTAATTCTATCCAATGAGGCAACAAACCCCTAATACTTCTGACAAACACTGGAAAGCAGCTGCGGGTGGGGGTGGATAACTACGGCCTTTGGTTGTTGTGAAAGATGCACAGAGGTTAAACAGAAAGACAGCAGATCAGAAACAGAGAGTGGGTAAAGTGAAAGGAGTGAGACAGAAATAAAAAAGACAGAAGTGAAACACGAAATGATGAGGGGAACACTAAATAAATACTCAATAAATATTCACAACAAAAGATGGATAACAATAAACATTTAACGTTAACATTAAGTATGTCTCTGGCCTCATGATCTCAAGAAAGGACAACTACAACAACAGTTAAAGAAAAGCTCTTCAGGCCAGCAGGTGGTTTAACCTATTGTATTTCAGCCGATCGGGAGAGGACTTCTAATCTCACCCTCCTCCTGCCCATTAGCGAGCTTGGAGCTTGCGGAAATAATTCCTTCTCAGACAGTTGGTTGAGGGAATGTCCGTGGTATTGGAACTGCTCTGGGGGGTGTCCAATCACCAGAGAAAACAGTTCAAGAGCAACTTTTACAGCTATGACCGCTTCATTCACTTAAATAGTGAATAGTTTTATTACTGGAGTAAATACACTGGCATTTGCACATATATATATCATTTATTGGTGATATTTTTCTACATACTGAGTATTCAGCCATTTGAATCAGTGGCTGATTTGCTACACCAAATTGAGTGGCCATTCAGTGATCGCACATAATGTGACAACTGTAAGGGAGCTGGTGATCTTGAATGGTGCTCCATTATTCTGCAATGGGGAAGACTTGGGAGAGGCAGACTTATGAGAGTCTACAATCACAAGAGGATTTGGAAAGTTGCACTTAGCCACGGCAGTGCAGGGAGCTACAGGCTTATGTCAGCATGCTAACATGCTCTCACTGACACTGCTAATATACTGATGATTGTGATTCTTGGCTCAGTACCTGTACTTATTAGAATGCAGGTATGTTTGCCATGCTTACTATCATGGTGTGTTAACATGGTAACAGTCTAATTAGTGAGTTCAGGCAATGCGAATGTATATCTTAAATGAAAAAATAAATCACAGACTTTATATGCTCCTTTTAGACAGACTCCTTCGACTCTATAGGCCCTTTATAATGCAACTGATAAGAGGAACCATGAAATGTGTATGTCCATGTTTAGCCAATACACAACATGCCTGCCAGCCTGCCAACAACCCTTGAGGGAAAAAATGGCCAACAATTCTGCAGTCAAGCATAATTCTGTCTCTCAGCACAGATAGAATCTCCACTTTGTGCACTGGACCGATTGGCATGCCGGGCTAACACCAGTAGCATCGGCACCGAGCATGTTGCTGCCTGGGTAAGAGCTCACTTGTTGGCAGTGATACAGTAGGCCTATTTTCCTGCATTCTCTTTAGATGAAGCTTTGCTCTGACAGCAGTGAGGCAAAATGTGGCTGGGCTCTTCTGACGTTTCCCTGTGCCTTCTTAAAGATCCACCACTTGCCCCTGCAGAGGATGATAGACAATCCATGCTGTCTGCCAGCTGGGGTGACATATTATTATCAATCTCTACTGAGGCAGAACGGTGTTCCTCTGCAGCCAGGCCACCGCATTGGGATGGTAAAGAGCGAGTTCCAACGTTTCTGTGTCCACTTCCACGGTCGCTGTGAGCCAAGGTTGCAGCTGGCCGACTAGAAAAGCTGCACACAATCTCTTGCTGCTCCTGCTCCTGTATGATCTGCTCAGGTACAAATCGTGACTAAAGTGGCTCTTTCTGTCGTCCCCTTTGGCAGAAGACAGGTTCCCAATTCTTTGGTGAAACAGCTACTGAAGGAAGCAGTAGGGCATGTCTGCATTTTCTTAAACTGTCATTCAAAAATGAATCTTCTGCTGATTTATTCTACAGTGCAATGAAACATTATCAGGGAAAACTCTGCAGTAGCCAATCAGATATATGCAGATTTCAAACACCACAATAACTTTGTGTGGGAACAGTGTTGCATTGTGCTAATACAGTTTGCGTTGTCATCATCAAGGTGGGTTAGATAAACTTCTGTTGCTATGTCAACTATTTTCTCTTGCGTCATAAGGGTAAAAATCATTGTTTAACTGGACTTCGTGGATCTAACGTTTTTTGTTTTCTTTCAAATCTAAAAATTGACAATAAACAATAAGTTTCTTGGTGATCTGCCTGGTGTTTATTATTATTTCGGCGATTAATCTCAAATATCTTTAATAAGATAAAAGGAGTAAATTTTGCTCACAAAATTTGAATGACAGATGATTTTAAAAAGCTCATCTTATTTCCTTCACTTGACTTAAATTGATCAAACATGTTTTCGTCAAGTTTCCAATTCGATATGTATTAGCCGTGGAGTGATAACTTCAAAGTAATAAAAAAAGAAAACCCATGATGTTTATTTCTCCATGCCTCAGAGGCAAACTGCATTGGGAGGATAGAATTAATTTATTTTTGCCTATCTATACTTTCCCTCTTCCCTTACAGTAAAGAGCTTAACAGTGCAGCAGGCAGTATGAATATGTTTAATTAGAGAGCATTTGTATCAAATATTTTTGTACATGCACCAACAGCACAGAAGTTGCTTTGCAAACTGAAACATTTGCTTAGCGCCAACTGTTTGGTATCTAAACAAAATCCACACTTCTCCAGTGAATCTCCCTCCCCTCTTAGGGGATTTCATTGAGTGTGTACACATTTACTCATAATTAGGTGTAAAAGTAGGAGAAGCTAATGAGTTACAGAGGAAGACAGAGAAAATAGATTTAGGTTATGTGTGTTCTGGTTTCACTCAAACATAGCCATTGCAAAAGTGGAGTCGAAAGCCTTAACGAGTGGAGGCAAATTAGTGGCATGTCAATTACTGCCCTTTCTGTCCTAGCAATGGCCAGAAAAACTTGTTGTTGATGATAAAAATATGGCTGACATATCTGTCTCTCCCAGTGCATCGTTCTCTGTGCTCTATCTTGTCCCGCTTCTTCCTCTACTCTTTCTCCAATCTAAAGCTATTGGCAGCATTGTGCAGCCATTCGTGACCTATTAGAGAGCTGAATTGATTCTAGAGCATGGCTGCAGCCTCTCATCAGTGGGCATGCCCAGAGCAGGCCCTTTGACAGCTGGCAGTGGACAGACGACAGCCAAGAAAGACTGATCACTGCAAACTGATAGGCATGGGGCCAATGGCCAGCAGACAGCCCTCTCTGTCTCTCTGATGCACTCTCACTCAGGCACACAAAATGCAAGTATGCAATGCAGCAACGCGTGGGCATTAGAATGCATTTGACCATTGACATGCAACACACAGTACGTCAAATTAGAGGCCTTTTGCCCTCTTTGGCTACGCACTTTAATATTTCAATGTTTTCCATTGCTGTACAAAACTCTTTAAACTAGTTAGTCTATCAAGCTCTCTTTTAGCAAGACATGATGTCGTTGTTACAGTGTATTGTGATGTAATGTAAATAATTCTTCATCATTATAAGTAATTTACTCAGCAATTATGTTTGCCTGAACCTAAGGTTATGTTCCATGACTGTTGCACCACATTCATAAGCTTAATTACTGAGTGATCTGATGGCAGCCATACTTTTGGTTATAGATGTAAGGAAATTGCCATTGTTTACATGCTGTTGATTACTGGACTTCATCACATTAAATTACGTATGGTGGAACTCAGTGTTGCTTAACACTTTAATGGCCTAACTGTTGTCTGTCTTAAGTTATAAAATGATAACTTTGAATTACGATTAGCTAAGGTTAATGTTGCTTTACAGCAAAAGCTTCATATTGTATCCAGGAAAGAGAGAAACAAGTGAAATCACGAGATAAGCAGAGCATCTAAAGCAAGACGCTTTTTGCAAAACAAGTTATAAAGCAGCAGTAGGTTAACAGGTGCAATATAACTAAAATACAAGCAAAATAGAACTAAGCATAGAACTAAAAAGAACTAAGCATGCTTCTAAGGACAGAGAAAGCCACAGTACATATATGGTCTGAATTAAACTTACTGTAAAATGATCGGTTCTTATCACAGTAATGTAAGTGGACAGTGGCGTTTTATGCCATGTTAAATTTAATATTTAGTATTGTGTATACATAACTACTGTACATGTAATCAGATATTAAAGACTTAAGACTGTATGACACAGATGAACAAAGGGAGAATATATGAAAATGCCTTCTTTATCAAGAGACGTATGATGAATAATCGCTAAAGATTACATGTGAAATATTAATATATATATATATATATATATATATATATATATATATATATATATATATATATATATATATATATATATATATATATATATATATATATATATTACATTAATATATTACATATTGTAATAACAAACTGGAAGAGGATGAAAGAAACCTCTAGCAAATTGCATTCACTGCTGTAATTGTCCTGAAGTTATTCTATTACGGGTTCAATATTAAGAATTATTTGTTGAGATTTGCCAGGAGGACTCGGATGAGCCAGCTGGTTGATCACCCATTTGCATTGGTCTCCAAAAGCAGTTTTTGCCCACTTTTTCACAGTGTGATAAGCTTTTTATCTCTGACTCTTTGCTCTGTCATTAGCCTGCTCTCCTCTCAATTGTGCCTTCTCTGACCAATCAGATTAGAATCCACTTTAGAGAGTTGTGTAGAGTGCATATGTGAGTACTGTGAATTACTGAGGGAAAATACAAGGCTGTTTTTTCAGAGAAGGACCTTTTAACTGGAGTTGAAAATAATGAATGCAACTCTGCCATGATTTGTATCATTTGTCAGTGATTGCAGAGTAAAGCAGATCAAGCTGGCACATTTTTAAGGCGGTGACAACTACAGCAGAACACACATTCCGTGACAAAAGCTGGCAAAGCAGATGGCTGACAACACCTCATCAGATCCCTTCATGTACTGGCAGTTCATATGAATGAGTCTTATCAGCATCACGGTTCTAATACGGCCTCCCTTCACAGTCCCAACGGGATTGGTGCCAATTTAGAATTAATATCTAAGGACTGTAAAGGATGAATTTTAATTAGTCCTAATTGGTGATCACCTGACTTTTCATGTAACACTACAATAGGTTCAAATGCATCAGACTTTTAGACTGTAAAGTATCTCTACAACTATCGGATGCCATGAAATTAGGCACAGGCAATCGCGTTGTCCTCGGATTTGAAATCATCACAGTAAGGCTTTAAAACTCATAGCACAATCAGGTGTTCACACAAGAAAGAAAGAAAAATGAATGTGTCCAGACTATCCATGTATCAATGTCCATTGACTGCTTAGAAACATGTTGCAAGGTCACAGATTTGCTAAGCTGAATAGATGCACTAGAAAGCAAACCCATCTACACATCTAAAAAGAATTCCTGAATCATGACTGTAACAAAAGCAGTGAGTCTTTAGGGGACTATCCTTTCCTATCTGAGGAAGGTAGAGGTCTGAGTTCCAGCATGACAGTCAGTAACAGCTCAGCTGGATTGGTCCAAGAGTGCAGGGCAGCTGTGAATTAAAGCCTTGAATGCAATTTTGAACCATGCAATGTTTCGAGGCAAGGAAATATAAAATTCCTCATAGGGCTGGATTTGAGCATTAGTGGAAAATGTTACGCTTTAATTCATAATTCATGTTTTCACAGACATTAGTGTGTTTTGGAGCAGGTCAAAATGCGGTGCTTTGCTGCTGGGCTGAGAGTTTTTCCTGGCTGGGAGGCTGGTCTAATCAAATAACTGAATGTATCCAAAGACACACATATGCACAGACAGACTTTTTCCACAGAAAATATATGCAAACATTTTATTTTCTTAATGTATGCAACCATGTCCACCACGCACACAGAGGCACAGTCTCCCTTCCCCTCCATCACCCACCTCACCATTAGTTCTACTCCTCACTCTTCATCTCTCACCTTCCTTCACTGTCATACTCTATATTCCATGCACCCGTTCGCCTTCTCTGTCTTTGTGTCTGTCTGTCTCTGTGTTTAACTCACTGTCAACAGGTTCTAAAACCCATTGCTTTTCAACCCTTGTGCTTCCTCTGCTTTTCTCCGTCCCTGTGTTTTCTTGTCCTTTTTTTGGCTTCTACACAACCTTTTCTCTGTCACACTGCTTTTACACCTTTTCTATCATCTCTTATGCTGTCTGCCCATCCACACCATCTTTCTCACTCATTTCTCCTTTGGACTCCACTGTCACTGTTCTTTGTTCTGTCGTTGCCCTTTTCTTGTTGTCTTCTTAACAGTCTCAGCAAAGCTCCCTCTGCAGGTTTATCAGTTTTTATTTACCATTAAATTTTTCCAATTCTATTCTTAATTATCTTTTTCTAACACTTTTCTCAAGACATAGTTGATTTGCTAGCAATCTTCAAATTAACAATCACTCTATTTAAATGCACAAACATAGATATTTTCATTAACCTCATTTTTTTCCTGCACACTCCTACATTTCACACATTAGCATTTCTATCTGCCCACACACACCCAAATATATAGCGCGACAGCTCACTTGAGTCTGTGTCATCAGGGAACAGAGCTGCATCTCTCTCTAATAACATCTTTCAGGGGCCACAATGACAAAAAAACAAAATGCCACAAGTGATTACTATCAGAAGTTAATAGCCTGAGGTTAACACATGGTCACATTTACTCCCCCTGGGCCCACTGGCTCACCACAGTATATCTCTGCATCAGATTGATGTGTGCACTGATTTTGCATTCACTCAAAACTGTGCCTGTGTACACACACATGAACACGCACAGCCAAACACATGCACACACAGTAGATGGGGAGACATACTCAGTTCCATCTTCCATTGCCAGAATCTCCCCATCAGATGGATGAAAGCTGCCATCAAAGCTGGGCCCAGGAGGAGTTCAGACAGTCTGCTTATTCGAGTGAACCCGACACCAGAGTCCAATCCCCTCCGCCATGCTTATTAAATAGCCTATTTTGTCATTTCCAATCCCAATTTGTCACAGTCACTTGGCTCAGCAGCCCTGTGCCATGTCACAGAGGGGTGGAAAAAAAGTACCAGAGGCACATCAGAAAACATATCTGTTTCTGTTACATGTTTATGTAGCAATGGTAAAGTTTTAATGGGCCATTTGCTGCAAGATTGACAATGTAGAAAAATATTAAAGGAAACAAAAAAAAAGGTTTCTTTGGAGTACAGTAGGGTTGCCATGAAAACAAGTGTATTGGCTCATGGAAGTGTAAATACAGTATATAGAAATGACGAGCCTGTTACTCTTGCAAGCATTCAAAATCGAGGACGTGCATGGTGTGTAGTGTTCTCGTTGTCTGCTTGTCACTGAGTGCAATGGCATGGTGAGATTTTCTATTAAAAGCAACTTCAACACAATGTGTTAATATTGTATACATTATGTCAGTGCTTTTTTTGAAAATGAATGATTAAAATCTAATGTTATATCGAAAGTGCAATCATACATAAAAATCCCATGTTATCAACACCTATAAAAGTGTCCAGTGAACTGGTGATGTAAATCAAGCACAATGCAGATCTCGTGCCATAATTGTCCAAACATCAATTTCAGCTGACCATGGCATTCCAGCCTCCATTCAAATTACCTCTGGACAAAGACCCAACACATTCCATTCATCTAAATGAATTAGTCCCACTGTAGTTCTACAAGGATCCTGACTCTTTCCCGTTTAGCTGCCGGACACCCCACAGTCAGGCAGCATGCTAGCTTGACCTCAATACTGTTTAGGTCTCTTGCGCTCTTTAAACCCCTGACTGGACTCTAGTTTCTGTTTCCAAAACCTCGTGTTGTATTGGCAAGTCAATGATATGCAGCTGAGTGTGACAGGGAAAACAAGAATCTGCATTGACACAGGGAACCGTCTAGAGAATGGGTGCTGCCTTGCATTAGGCTGCTGTGTTTGCTTACGGGTTATAATGAGAGGTGACATATTGTCAGTGCTTTGCTAAAGATGGTCTCCTAATTACACTAATTGCTGCTTTTCCACCCCCGTCCCTTGCTCCCTTGCTTTCTCTTCAAATCTCAGCCCTCCCTCCTCCTCCTCCCTTGTTCCCTCTCTCCCATGCCAATACTGCTGCTACTCCACCCACATAGCAAGATGAGCCTGCACCCACTCTCGTTCCTCTCATTCTGCCATTACATCCATAAATTTTTTTCTTGAATTTCTTTTTTCAATAACTAAACCTATTACATTCCATTCCCTCATCATTTCTATCTCAGTCTGTCTGTCTTTGTCTTTCCGTATCTCTTTGCTCTCCACAGAGGACTAATCTGTGTGCCCATACATGTCACACAGTGTCCACTACTGCTGCACAGGACCCCATGCCTGGGCTGCCAACTGCACAGTTACTAAATCGCTCATCTCACGGGTGGCTGAAGCTCTGCATCCCCAGCTCTGACTGGGAGAGTGAGAGAGCAAGGAAAGAGCCTCTGAGAGAGAGATGGAGGGAGAAACAAGTAAAAGGAAAAGGGGAATGGGAACTCATGGATTACACTGGACTCAAGTCAAAACTAGCTCCTCTGTGACTGTGTTTGTTTTGTGCAAGACCATATTATGTGTAAAAGTTGGGGTGTTCATGCATACATGTACTGTAGGTGCATGTGTGTGTCTCTGTGAAAGACAGGTGATGGCCAAGGTAGCTGACAGCTGTCAGTGCACATGGGCCCAGGATGGTAGAAGAGCGCTGGTGTCTGTCAACACATTGCTCTGACTCTGCCCTTAGCTTCAGGCTGACTGTACGTAGGACCCTCTCAGGGCAACCAGAGACCATTGGAGCATTTCAGAGCTGCTTTGAGTCAATGCAAATAATAAACTAAGCGAGTTGAATGGACTGTGATAATGTCAACAAGTTCAGTCTCTTGCAGAACAAATGTGGCGGGTTTCATTTGCTCTGCCTTTTTTTCTTAAGAGGCTAAATACAGCATGAATCGGGAGAATGGTCTGGAACTGAAGGATTGACATCAGAGGTTCATCATTTCAAAGCAATGGCATCATACAGTACACTCTAGTTTAATTTCACTCAGAGTCCTGAGTCCTAATATCACCTGCTCACAACGTGTTCTGGTGTGTAAATCTGTCATACTTTATAGGAAAGGCCCAGCAGCAACATGAAATTTACTAAGGAAACATTTTGGACTATATTTGTTCCTTGTATAACAACATTAAAATAGACATGTAGGTATAGAGGGCAAATGCGACATTGCACACTCTATTATCCAATTTGCTCCTTCTCCCAATTTGTCATTTCTTGTCTGTTCTCCAAGCAATATCAAAATTCACCACATTTGTCACCTGCACAATATATTCTCCAGCGTGTCCAGGGCAATTGCAGCATATTGTAGAGCCAAAGGAGCGAAAGTGGAGGGAGCATGAGGGCTTTGGGGGTGTTGTTACAGTTTAACTGATGTCAAGTCTTACAGCTAAGTGAGGAATTGAAAGTACAAAGTTACTAGATGATGTGAAAGCAGGGTTTAAAAAACAAACCAAAAAAAAGAAATCCTCACTATAATACCACTACGCCAGTACAGAAGGTCAGATCAGCCCTCACTCTTAGGTCAATACAATTCAGTTTGCCTATGGTAAAAACTCCAGGATTCTAATCAAAAAAACTATTTGATGAGACTCATCCAAGTCTATGCTTGCAAAAACTACAAATACCCTATGCCCTGCTGCCCTAACAAGATTTACAAACTAATTCTAACTCATATTAATTCTCTTCTAACCGTTCATGGTGTTTGGGGAAAATTGCGATAGGTGAAATAGGACTTGGCAGAATATTCCACTATGATCTTGTTAAGCAACCGATCAAAACTGACTTCATCTTAGTCATAAAACCACTCAGAGGAAATGGAAACACTTCAAATTTGAACACATGATCTTGAACCCTTTGGCAAAACAACACGAACAGTTCTTAAGTTTAATGCAGGATTTTGAATTTTATTTAATTAATGCAAAAACACGCGAGCAATAAACAGTGAAAACTAAGTTAGTAAATGTTGGCCAAAGGTTACACACAAGAATTAAAAACATGCAAAGCAACAGATGTGTTGACCAGATCTAATTTAGCGTGTCTATTATAACGCTTGACTGAATGACAATTATTCGTTCAAAGCCAACTGTAACTACATAGATATATAAAACATAATCATAGCTCACTCACAAAGAGAAACCAATTACAACTGGACATAAAAACATTTTAGAATGTGTATATTTGTTTCCAATGCCAAACGATGGTCATCAGTGCATTTGTTAAGCTGCTCATTTAGGCGCAGTTTCACTATATCGTCTTGGCATTTGGACCTTTTTTAAGTTTTACACACTAGTCAAACACAAGATATAATGAAGAAAAAAGAAAAACAAGACACTTAATTATGGTTTTCCAAGCATATCATGTTTTGACACTTAAATAAATGCTTGCACTGCGTATTGAATGAGCAAAATGAAGGCATATCGCTAAGAGCCCAGTGGATATTTATTAGGCAGAGCTCTCATAACAGAAAATCAAAAGTGTTTATTTTTTTTCCAGAGACTACTTTTCTCTTATAGCTGGTTGGTAATGTTTTGTTTTCATAAAAAAAAAAAAAAAAAAAAACTCTTCTGCAGTAATCTCCTAATCCATCTTATAATTTCTGTTTATCCCTCACCTTTTCCGTGTCCTGTTTGTCTGTAAGTGTGTGTGCGTGTGCGCATTTACTTCACTTGTTCACTTTGATCACTCTCGGGCTGCTTTGTTCATAATCATGTTACATACAAGCTCTAATCCTTTAATACATTCAAAGGAATAAACATTTCATGGGGCCTTCAGAAGCAGCAACATGTTTATTTTACTTTCCTCTATATCACTGTGGGAATCCAGAGAATCAATATGTTGTGACAGCAGCCACTCTCAAACCTCAAAGCAAGGAGCAAATATGTACCGAGTAAAAACAAAGCAAACACGGCACACAGTTTTCTTTCTGTTGTATAGTGAAGCATCTTCTTCTAGTGACAGGAAAAATAATATTTACCAATATACGAAAATTTGTCAGTATATCACCATCAATAGACCATAACTGACTGAATTGTATACAAATATGTGCAGAATCTTACAGTATGACTTTTAAGGAGAAAATAATATATTGTTGACCTCTTTATCACTGAACTGATGTTTCTTTTCCACCCCCCACCTCTCTGTCCTCCCTTCATTTCCCCATGGCCCTACTCTGCCGTGTAGTCCATTTTTCCTGCTGGAATGCTTTCACTTGGTGGCCATACATCCTGACTCTGTGTGCTGTGTGGCGCATTCAGCCGTACAATTCCCATTAGGCCAGATTGCGGTCAGAAAGGACCAAACCTGACTGTGTGTTTCTTCTCACTCTGCACAACTCTGTGATGGCTGAGTGTTTGTGGTTGGGAAATTGTGTGTGAAGACCTCTCCAAATGCCTCACTCTTCTAAGTCTCGGGTGGAGCACCACCATAGCCAAGTCTAGAAAATTGTTATAGTCCAATATACAAAAAAACAACAAGAAAACTATGCTTGGGCTTCTCTTCAAATAAACAAAGACACTCAACAGCAATGCATTAACACGCAGCACGTATACACTTCATGCAAGATGACATCGCAGTTGTTCAGTTCAGAGTACACAATAGGAAATGACATCCATGTTTTCACATTAAGGGAAATGAACATGTTATTTGCAGAAAGGTCAAGTCTCCAAGCCCGGGGACTGGTTGTGTAACTGCAGTAATTATTATGTAGCTGCTCAGGAATTAGAGGGAATTTCATGTCAAATGTCAACAGCCAGGACACAGGCTGTTTCCACCCTCATCTATGGGTTTGCAAATGTCACTGTTGAGGAAGTTACTTCAGAAACGTAATTCATTAAATAGGATTATTTTTACTCATTTCATTGGGTTAGTTACTTTCTAAAGGACACATACCAGCCTCACACATTCACATTTTTATCTGTTCCGTACTGTAGCTGTCGTGTCCTTCTCACCAGTATCTGTAACCAAGCTTTGACAGACTGGCTTTTGAGTTTGCTGCTCTGGTTGTCACCTCCACGCTACTTACATTTTCAAAAATGCTATATTTTAATGTGTTTAACATTTCTACCAATTTGTCTTGCCTGTAACTGTTGCCCAGCATATACACATGCTCTTTAGTTGACATATTTTGACTGCAGTGTGTTGTATCATACTTTAAGTCTTTTTTGTAATGCAGTGATACAATTATCAATGGGTCAGTATATAAAATGTCCAGCACTGTGTTTGATTATATTGTTACTGGGAGAAGTGGTTTACAGTAGCAGAATGTTTCTTATTAAAACTAAGGTTATGTTCATAATCCTGGATCGTACCATGGGAAAGAAAACAAGTAGTATAAGCATTTAATAGTGACAATCCCATGCATCTGTTTAGCATTAGCACTGTGCCAAGCAAAGTGAACTTTCTTTAAAGAATTGGTGGAGTTCCACACAAGTCTCATTTAAAATGTTGCGAAGGGGCAAAGAAAAAGAAAAAAATTCAGAACAATTCTGCTTAGAGCTGGAACAATCATGGAGGCTGCACCTCCAAACTATATTCAGGCACCAGTGTGTTCTAGTAAATATGAAGGAAATTGGGCCCATCTTAAGCCTAAGCTGTTTTGGAGAACTGGGGGCAATAAATGTAGAGAGCACAGAATCAGTTAACGGCAACTGATTTCACATAATAGCCACTTCAGAAGACACACCTCCTCATCATCTCAGTGAGAACCTTTTCCAAAATCAATAGCTGGCTGAACATTCACTTCTTCACAGTTATACACACATGAACACAAATGCCTCCCTCCCTGTCTTTGTGTCTCTGCAGCACACAGGGAGAGAAAAACATACACACAACCACACACACACACAAAACTAAGACTATTACCATCCCCACTTCCCCAACCACCCAACAAAATAAACCTTTAAAAGTGTCCTGATTTTTATAACTCTTTCTGAAGCCGTATAAAATGTTTTAAGTTGTTTTCAGAACTTCTAAAAACCCTTTAAGGAAATGATTTTAAGGACACTGGTGCACATAGTGGGAAACTTGATAGTTATCCACCCAGTGGTAGACACACAGCGAGTGTTCCTGGATAAATACATAGCTCACACCCCAAAACTGAACTCAGCTGGAGAGGGTCATTATGGAAGCCATTTGTTTTCTGTAGCAAACCTCTTCTAGGTTAGTGGAAAGAGAGTTGACAGTTTATGGGGCGAGAAGTCAAATAAAACAAATTGCCTCCGCTTCAGATACAAGTAAATTTGCTCTCTATGCCCAGCGGCAGCAAACCTCATGGGGTGGTATGGTGGAGGCTTTTTTTTCCTTTTAGGTTAATAATGCACTTGTTCATACTGGGAATGAATAGAAGTGACTGGAAACAGCATTTTGTTTTTATTTTATGTCATAGGAAGCTAGTGTCATTACGTCATGTCCGGGTTAGCCTCTGTTCCATGAGCACCAGAAACCTAACACAATCCCCCACTGAGCATCTGTTTAAAAAAAACAAAAAAACAAGCCAGTTTTTCACATTTCTTTCTGTATTCCAAGATAAATATTAACCAATAATGTACAATGCAAAGCACTGGAAGATGAAATCTTCTTCATTTTAATAAAGTTCACCAACTATTTAATTTTTAGCAACTGAAAAACTCCAGTGAAATAAAACTACTGTACAACTGCGCCAGAGGGGGTTTTTATGTAATCATGAAACATGGTGTCGTGCACATCATAAAACTCCCTAATGCTCTTTTCTAAGGTCAATATTTCATTGTCTCATTGTTATTGCTGTCAAAAAACGACTACAGTGTTCTGTCCTTTCTGTCCTGTTGCCATCACAGACTTGAAGCAATCCATCTACTGTTCAGTGGATTTACTCCATTAACTCTTGGGGCCCACGAGAAATTGTGTTCTTTAATGGCAACACCTCTAAATATTGGATAAATAACAATATTAGGCCAGTTTTCTAAATTCTATTGTACTTAACACACCAAATAAGTTACATGACATCCTGCTGAAAATAGCTGTGTTCCAAAGCTGGATTTGTTATTATTATTATCATTGTTATATATGTTAGAACTCTTTATGGCATTTTGGTATTTTAAATTTTAAAATTTCTTTCTTCTGGAACACAGCACAGAAGTTCCAGTTTTCGCTTTCCCTGTCTATATGTATGACTTTGAAAACTCACGTTCACAGTGGAGTGACTTGTTAAGCGATACTGTAGGTATATCATGGAAAATCTGGCACGTCAAATGCCATCACAATATGAAATTTGATTTCTGGATTACTTTAGATTCTACACATCACGAGAGAGAAATGCACACAGTGATACGCTGCATTTCAAATTATTATAATTTTCCAATTTGTCAGTTTATTGCAAAGTAAACAATGATGCTAGTGTTCACTCCTGTCAGTGGGAAGCCTTTTGTTTTCATAAGAGGATTAGCAAGCTCCTAATTTCAGTGGTAACGAATTCAAAAGCTACATGCTTTGATGTGCATTTTGGGTATTTGAATAAGGAATATAATGTTTTATATTTATTTTAAGTTCAGTTGAGTACAAATGCTCATTGTTTTAGATCAACAAGTAAATAATAAATAACAAGAAATTAATAACCCCCACCATCCCTCTAGCATCTATTAGCAAAATAATTCTGCTCCCTGGGAGTTTTTTCTCTGTCAGGCACTATCCACTGTATGACTGACAGGCTCATTACAGCATTCCCATTACGATATTGCCTAATCAATCTATTCATTGTATTGTCCTCAAGGCGGAAAAGGCAATCTTTTCTATAAAAATGACCGGACCAAAGCAGGAAGGACTCCAAGGAGAGATGAAGAGAGTGGATGAGTGTTGGGGTTGATTTGCAGCTGAGCAAAGTAGTGGCGTTTACTGGCAAACTGATCAATATTAATGTCAAGATGAGCTCTGTGTAACGTTCCTTCTCTGTCTGTTACAGCACATGGCCAAGATCGGCATAATGATGAGTGAAGAGACGTTATCCGGGCTCGAGGCTGGCACCGAGGTAGCCCTGCGTGGCTGGGCCGCATCTGGTCGGGTGGGATTCGACCCTGCGGCCTTTTTCATCCCAACACGATGCTCTACCCATCGACCCACCAGCCCCCCTTCTCAAGTACCTGAACAGTGAATAGTAGAAATATTGAACTACAGGATCAAAAGGAAGAAGTTCACCAAGAAAATGACAACCACCCACGTGTGCTGCAATGCCCTGCACTCCACTGTGAGGTAAATCACACCTTTGAAGTCAGCTCACTCACTTCCCACTGAGGTTGTCGCACGGCTATCAACACACTATTTGGAGAGTGGAGTTCCTAGTATTATGATCACTATCATTAGGACAGCACTGAAGTTATCATTACCATCATAAAAAGAATAATGTCCATCTGAAGTCAATCAGAATCCCGGTATGTGGTCAGAAGTGAATCAGTGGGGGGGAGGGAGGCTTTGTTTGTTGAGAGGTAGGGTTAAATTTAGTTGAGTGAGTTTCACTTCTTCAGCAAGTAAAAATATCTCATTTCACTTGTGTGTACAGTTAGATGCAAACTGAACTTTGTTTCACATATGTTTAGACACCTCTTATAATTATCGCAGCCTCCAGAAAATACAAGATCGGGGATACAAGTGACATAGAAAGCCAGTACTTCTACTAACAACTTACACTTTGATTTTGCTAAAAATAAAAAAAGGAAGCAACAGAAGATGTAACAAACAAAGATAAATGATCAATGCATGGAAACTACTTTGAGGATTATCATTATTTATGAAATTAAAATGGAAGCGAAAATCTGTTTAAATTGCAATTTGTCTACCAGTCTACCCTCTAAGTTAGTAAAATAAAGTAATACCATTCTATAAAGATAAGCAGTCAGTAGCCAATTTGATTAATGTAATGTGGTAAATATCAACTTATTTTATAACTGTGAGAGACTTAAGTCAAGTCTGAAAGACCAAAAGAACAATAAGACTCATTATTAAATAATCCCTGTTTAGATAAATTACTTATTCATCTACATGTTCTATAAATTTATGAGACTTAGTAAATGTTGAGCTTTTAAGACTCCGGGGGCATTAATAACACTATACAAATTCACATCTATTTTATTCTCAAGGACAAACTTTAAAAGCATTGTTAAATGATTAAAATGTAAATTACCATAATAATTACAGCTCAATTGACCCTGCTGTTAGCACAACTAGCTAATGACAAGTATTCTAAGGTACACCCACCTCCTTCTGGTGAAGGTCAGTTAAGATCAAGAAATCCCTTACTAGCTCTTTTATGCCTCTGGCTGGCTTCTAATGGATTGTTTCAGATTAGGAAGAGAGAAAAAAAATACATGTTTGCCTGTATTTTAAACAGCCATAATCTCATGCAAGTTGCAGAGGTTCCATTTGCATTTATTTTAGACCAGTTTTAAATGCGTTTGTCTGTGGAAATATAAGATGAGCCTGTATCCACATATAATGGGCACACAGCATTGTCGGAAGCCAGGGTGAAAAATTGGTACCTGCGGCCTGCTTAGTAATAGCACATTTCTGAACAGTTTTTCAAGACTTCCAACTGTATTCTTGACAGGAGTGAAATTTACTATAGTGTGCATAAGCAGTTGAGCAAACCCCTAAGCCTTTTCATTCAGCAGTATACTGCTAATAATCTGAGGTGAGCATTTTAGACTTTCATGTGGTTATGTGGAAAGCTTTGAACCCAGTGACTTGTTTTGTATTTTTTGTGATCAAGAGAAATACCCGAAGCAGTGTGAATGACCCGTAGGACATAATTCATAGAACAAATTAGAACTTGAGTGAGTGTCTAAGATGGACACGTTCAAAACAGAAAATGGCTGACTGCTATTTAGTACCCTGAGAAATGCAATAAATAAACACCAACTTAACTTGGGAGGTGAAGAGAAAGACACAGAGAGAGGGATAAATGAAGTGAGAAAGAAATTGTGAACTGCAATCAGCGAGGAGCTAATGAGTCCTGAATTAGGAAGAGTGTACTAGAAAAGTATAGCATACGCCATACTCCCACATCAAGGAGAGGACAATTATAGTGTCCGTGTCAGCTTTCAAACTCCACTTCCTTTCATTTTTCTTAATTACTGGGCAAATATTCTCTCCTCTTTTGCTTCATTAGCTACTTTGTTGAGCGTTGAGTGATGTCAAAGAGATGATGGAGGGACAGAGCAGTGAAGCGAGAGGAGGGAAATAATATCACCAAGAGCCCTTGTCTTTAGTGTGAGATTAGGTCCCTTAAGAAGGCCTTCTGAGCACTGCCAGCCTCTATAAGTCAACCAAGAACTCTGACAACCAAATGACTATAGATTATGGTTTTGATGGGTGACCCACTCCTGTCTGGCAAAGTTAAAAGGATGCTTGGGCATTATGAATTTTAGTGGGTTATCTCGCTACACCAGGCGCTTCTCCCATTGTGGGAAAAATGCCTTTAAATTGGTACTTAGCCATTGTTTCAGATGAGAAATGTAAACAGTGTAAACCAAACAGCACATGAGACAAATGCAGACAGTCCACACCTCCAAAAACATGTACACTCCAGCACATAATCACACACCAACAATGAGCACCGCCTCCTAAATATTATATTCGGAATGTCTATTGTATCCTATTAAAAAACAACAGATACGGTCAGCAATCAACCAGATTTGTATCAAAACATGCGTCAGGATGGAAAATAACTGTTTAAGTTCACCAGTGCTACTCATATGAAAATACAAAGCTTTATCTTTTCCAAAGACCCACTGGGAGTCTGACTATTTTCTCCCATTTAGAAAAATCCTGTTAAGACAGGCGCTTCTGGAATATGTTCACTTATGTGTGGCTCTCTGTCTTCCTCTTTTCTTCATTGTCTTTAAGACTTTCTTCTTATGCCTCTCTCTTTTTCCTCCCTCTGTCTCCTTCTCTCTCTTCACTGGCTTCCCAAACGGTGCAGCAAAATTGTTATTCCCAAGTCATTATCTTATTTGTGCGTCTCCACTCAGCTGTAAATCCTCTAGGTATTCCTCTCTATTCTCTATTAACTCTACTGCAGTCAAGCTTCAGCTGCCAATCACAAAACATAGCTGAGGGAGAAAAAAGAAAGAGAAAGACAAGGAGAGGGGAAAGGGAGGAGAAAGAGAGGCATGGGGACGCAAAAATACCAGAGAAACGGCAAGATGGACAAAGTAACACTTACAGTTAGAGGAAGAAAGAGGGATAAAATGAGACACAAAGCGAGGGAGAGTTAGAGATACAGAAAATAGAGTCTTTTAGGGCTAATAGGGGCAATAGGGGTGAGCGAGAGTCCAAATGACAGGTCAGGTACTTGAACATTTGCTGGCTGCTTAGAAACCACTGGAAAAGTAGATAACACTATTGCTTTTTGTTTCACATGTTCCTATGATGAAGATCAGATTTAACATACTTGAAATGCAAATATGTCTTACTAATTGGAGCCTTCTGGCATTAGAGTGTCTGAGAGAAGGATGGAGACTTCAACATTAAGACCCTGTGGAGGTGGATTTTATGCACCAGAGACATAATGCGTACAACATTTTGGTTTTGGGAAACAGTGCTTCATTTCATTCATTGCATATAAGGGTAATATTAACATGTGTGTATATGTGTGTGTCTGTGTGTATACTAATATACCGATATGATTCTACCCTAAACAGTTAAACTCCTGTACCTATAGGTCTAGGTGGTTAGGCCCATGCAACTAAAAGCTGATCAGCTTATGTGATGTGCCGTCTAAACTGCAGCACAAGTTTGATGTGCATTTTGTTAAATTTAAGGATAATTGAAACAAAATTATAAAAATGATCTCAAAATTGATTCAGCTATTTCTACACTTGAAGACACTGGAATTTTCTAAGCCACCAAGACAACATTTCTGCAGGCTCCCCAGCAGCATTGCAGAAGCCAAACTCAAAGAATCTCTGCCCTCACTGCCAACAGGATTACTAAATTTAGGCAACCGATTAGCACCGTTGAGAGCAGAGGATTTTGAGAACTAATGACCTACATAGAAGCAAAGTAAATGGTTGTTTTTGTAAAAAGCGTCACCTTGTCACTTTCGAATTCATGCTCCATGTTGTTTTAGCTAAGGACAATTTAAAAAAAAATATAACTACAGGTGAAAGCTTTCCAATTTGATCAAATATGGAAAAAAAGAGCCAGGACTTAAATTTTCCTGCTTCAGGCCAAATCCGTATACGAATGCCAGGTTAAAAGGGCTGCATTGTTTAATGCATGCCGGAGCTCACAAAGAAGCACTACTGTTCATGCAACAAATGTACTGTGTAGGAACTAATAGAAATCCCTGGCATGTCTTTCCTGCACCTCTCTCCTCACCTGTCATTCCTGCATCTGTCTTTTACAAACAACTTTCTACAGTCATAAAGTGAGAGAGTTTGGGCCTCCTAACCAAGACTTTGTTTCATCGGAATCGATCACACAGACGAAGTGTTAGGTGGAAGAACCCTGGGCTACTCTGTGTGCTAAGTTCTTAACAGGGAACTCAGGATCCCCAGGAATACATGAGAAAAACCGAACCTATCCAAAGAATTGGAACCATTCACCTTACAGACTCTTACAACTTACAACATTGACAGACACCCAGACTGTTTTTTTACAATGGAATTCAGTGTGTAACAATTTTGCAAATCAAAGTGGAAATCTAATGTTTGACTTAAAATATTGGCCTGTGGGGCAAAAATAGGTATCATATATTTCCTACAGTAATACAAGTATTAATACTTGAAAGACTTGTTTTCTGCCCCTATTATGCGTTGTGTAAGTAGTGTACCATATACTGTACGTTGCAAGTGTACTCATGTTGTCAGATAGGATATAAGATAAAAAACTGTGCTGTGTGTTTTATAAGCTGTAGCTATCTCATTCAAACACCAGGGAGGTGTGCTCAACCGTTCAAAACGCCTTTATAAACCTTAACAACAAAGAAGAGAGCTACTTGCAGATAAGTAACTACAGTGGGGCTCGGAGGCTCAGAGCTCAAGGAAAGGCCATGTTGAAACGTTGGCTTCTGGAAGAAAGTCTGTGCTGCAGAACTGTCGGAGAGCTTCTCTTGCTTGTTGTTTAAATTCAAATGAGCTGCACAAGCTGTAACTGCAAGCAAGCTTCACTGTATGTCTGATTTCTAATCTTCTCAAAGGGTCATGCAGCTTGTGCCGGCAGTTCTGAGGGTTGGTGAGAAAACACCTTTAGATTTAAGGTGCGAGTTAGAGTTTCGTTTGACTTTGAGTTTCCTGGTGTGTGGCGCATGGTTTCAAGAAGCATGATGGCCACGCAGAGGAATCCGCTGCTGGAGTTTGCTAAACAACACTGACAATTCCACAACCCCAATGAGAAAATGTTTTGTGGACTGACGAAACTAAGGCTGAATTGTTTGGAGAAACACCAAGTTGATACAGTCAGGTGAAAATGATCCAATGATCTTACTAACGATGTGTGTTCACATCCATTTATTTTATTTGATATATTGTTGTCCTGCCAAAGGAGGTTTAACCAGCTATAATGTGTAAGTGTTCTGCTTTTTGCACCCGCACACTGATTGTTAAAGGTTGTGTTTAATAAAGACATGGGATAATTGTGCTGTAAGTATGCTATTTACTTAAATACCTAGTGACTGTCTATGCAGTGCTCGTGATTTACATGAAGACCAGATTTCATTTAGGGACCAGCTGATTCAAAAATCAGGTAATTCCAACAGCTTCACATCATTTTTATTGCCAGTGAACAGTATGCTACTATAGGCTAAACTTCTGGTAGGTAACAGCCAGAGTAAGACAGCAGCAGCCAGTGCAACGATAAAATTGAAAATTGTGTATAGCAGCATCCTCTAGACAACATTTACAGAATGTGGAAAAGCTTAACAGTTTACCAGTTAAGGTCATGTGGTTCGTGCTTCTCTCCTGCAGTGTACTTGAATGGGCCCTAACAACAGAAGAGCAGCCCCAGGGACCAGCAGCAACAAAAGCACTCCAGCTAGGACGCAAGACTCTGCTGAGCAACTTTGTAGACATTGGGTTCAAATGTTATTTGTTTTTAATGTTTTTTAATGCATCTCATATATGGCTAGCTGTGCCGTGGAGAAAGGCATTGAGACTGTTCTTTTAAACTTTCACAGGAAACCATCAGAGCTTGTATGAAAGCAAAACAACTGTTCAGTATCTTACAGTGAATAATGGAAACAAAAAACTGACATAGAATGCAGTCCATTTGCTGTGTTGATGCCAATCTAAAAGAACTCTTATTATATACATTGTGTTATTGAGCATAGTGCATTGAGAAAACCTATGACAAGAGTTGCCAAATTTTCATTTGCACAAATAAAAGACAAAAAAATAAAATACTTTTTGATGCCAAGAGTAAAAATTGATGCTCATCTTAAGTCCTAGTCCCAGGTTTAGAAATATTGATGTGGAGATGAATTTAGAAGAGCCATGTCAAGACAAGAATACCACAAAGCAGAATAGTCCAAATACATACAAGTACATGTTAAAAAGATTTAGAAAAACTAATCCCTGCTTTATCTTTGCCAATTTAGTCTACTGTAATGACCTTTCACAGGTCTCTAAAAAGCCTTCAGACAACTACAGCTGATTCAGAACACAGCTGCTCCACTATTGAAAAATATCACAAAAAAGCTGAGCACATCACTCATGTTTCCAAATCTCTGCACTGACATCCAGCGTGACTACATCTCAAGTCTTCTACATTATCAGTCAGGTCAGGCTTCAGATTTAATTCCAATCATGATGGAGCTGCTTTTATTGTATATGAAATTACATGAGAGCAAGTATCATTACTTCTAAATCAAGGCTAAAATTAATTATATTTAAATCATTTTGAATGATAATGTACATATTCAATCATGCTGTACAAATAAATGTGTTGAATATGCTTTCATACATTTGCAAAGCATAAGATACGTTTTGTCAACTCTTTGCTTCTACTGAATAAGACTGAATGTAAATACAAATATTAAGTTTTGCTGTAACTGAAGTGTGGGTGCACTGGATAAATCATTTCCTGTTTTAAAACAGTTTCTTTTATTAGAGGCTTATTGGTATATGGCCCACTCAGTGTGGGGTAGTAGTGTTTTTTTTTTCATTTACATACTAATTTTCTCTTACTGCATATCAGTGGCTATTAGTACTTTTAAGTTTTTACCTTTGAAAATAAAGATGCTGAACACGCACAAATGCACAAACACACGCACACGCGCCTTCACTCTTGCTATTTGATGTGACACAGTGAGTCCAGTTCAAACTCCTCTTCCTGAGTGAGGAGGTGGTACTTGTTTGTTCTCTTCTATCTCAGATTGGTAAACACAACTGGTGCCTGTGCTCTGCATGGGAATCAGACAGGCGCCTGCTCAGCCTTGTCTGCTTGAATTAATCCTTAACAGGTCAAGGTCAGACACATTACAACAATGCCAGCCCCGTAATAAGCATGTCTGAAGATTTCGCAAGCTCTAATTTAATTCCTAGAGCGTTATGTGAAACAGTTGAGGGACAGAACAAGGGAGAGAGAGTGTAAGACAAAGAGGGGGAGAGCGAGAGGGAAAGGCAAGAGGTGAAACAACTCAGTAGTTGAATTAAAGGCAGGCTGTTGCAGGACCTTGTCACTGCAGCGCTAACAGTTTCCCTCTCTAACCCCCTCCGCACATTTGAATGTGGCAATCAGCTTCATTGGAGAATTAACAAGCGCATTAGAGTGGAGGACACAAGCAATCAGTGTCCTCTAAGTTTGCCGTGCCACCTTGCCAAAATAAAGCATTAGGGCTTATCTGATCTTACTTCAGAGGAAACACATTTCACACACAGTAAGATACAAACACAGGGAGCAAAGCTTCAAGAGAAAGAAATATTTTTAACCAGAGCATGAGGATGATTTAATACAAGGAGGCAAGACCATGCATTTGCTGTTAGTCTTATGGGACCTCTGCTCTGCCTTATTTCTTGTTTTTCCTATGAAAGGTAATGGCCTTATATATCCTGGTAGGGCAGGGTTGTTAACAGAAGTTGCTGCTGGAAATTGAAAATCTCTTGTCAGGCAGGCTTCAGGAGTTTTACAATGGAGTGGGTTGGTGGTGGGAGTACAACTGCACTGATAAGTAAAGGCAGATGTGTTTTGGATCAAAATGACATAACTTTTGTATTTTTATTTAAATAGAAACTATCTACAGATAAGCAACACATGCATGGTTTGCCTTATATTGTATACCTGATAACCTTTAATGAAATACTTACTGTACTCATCCATGCTATCAGTAAAAGCAAGGAGGAAAAAACGTGTTCATTCTGAATGTCTTGCTAAAGAAATGACAGAGACACCTGCAGTCTTGAGGAAAAATAAAACCATTGATCTGTTCCAAACTGTTTTGTGCCAGACACAGTAAAGCCCTGAAGGTGTTCAGTCAAAATGTTAGTAGAGTGTGTGGGTTGACTTCCCATCCAAGGCTGTGAGTAACCGCCTGCATCTGACCTTAAACTACGCACAAATACATCAGCCTTGCTCTACCAAGTGATGAGTGACAGATGGACAAGTGCAGTAAGTGTATGGATATGAATAAATCACTTACACACACCTCACACACAGATACATGTCACATTAACGGTGTGACGTTGATTGCAATCAATCAACGTTGATTATGAGGAAATATACTTGATAAGTGTTCAGGATAATCTATGATACAAAAAGGCCAGATTTTTACTTTTTTTTATTGGACATATAAGACAAAATGTCACTGTAACCAACAAGGCTTAAAGAAATAGAGGTTACCTTTTGGCTATTTTCACCACATGCACCATTATCTTATATCCTAAAAGTAGCAGTTAAATACCTAATCTGTTAATAAGTAAAAGCCATCATAACTAGATGACAAAATATTATTTGTCAGTATGCTACCATCAAATCTTGCCTTCTTGGTTACAGCAGAAACTCTGGTATCTGTTATCCAGTCATTTGCCTTAACCACAGCTGCAACTGAAAGCATTTTATTAAAACAAACATCCAATGCACACTTCCTTTTCTGAAAAGAACAATCATTTCTCACACATCTAAAAACAGCTGCCAATTACTTAAATGTTAAAGCATTGTTAACATTGTTTTTTCTAGAGGAGAGTCCCAAATGACAAAATCATGCCTCGGACAAGCACATGACTCTCTGTGTTTCATTTGTCCTTAAGTACAGCTAAATAAAAAGAACAAGACAAACAAACAAACAGTCAAAAAGAATCACACCAACCAACAATCAATAGATCCATACTAGCTACGATGTGTCTGAACACAGTATGTACTGCTTCTGCAGGGGCCAGTCAACCATTTCATTTTCAGGCCACACATGCACAACAGTGCCCCACATTTATCACAGAGCAATAGGAAGTTATGGACTCTGGGAGACAAGAGCAGAATGCACA
Source organism: Channa argus (assembly GCF_033026475.1). Lineage (NCBI taxonomy): Eukaryota > Metazoa > Chordata > Actinopteri > Anabantiformes > Channidae > Channa > Channa argus. The sequence goes on along the minus strand of NC_090201.1, from coordinate 20,247,265 downwards.
CACAGAAACACCTAGGAACATTTGATACATGCTACGCAAACAGATTCATGCAACACACACATTTAAACACACATTTACAGTATGCAAGCCTGCACAGACAGACAATTCCATATCATGTTCATACCTAGACACCAACATAGTTGTGAGTCTGAGGTAACACAGGAAAAAAGTCACAGCTGCAAGCCATATAATGACACCCTGCCAGTTTACAATGACAGTAATAGCTTTCTAAGCAGCACTGGGATATTATGGTTAGTCACACAATAATATCAACACAGGAATTTTCTACAACTAGACCCTGACACTAGGTGATGACTGCTTGCATTATTAAAAGGGTATTGCTCAACTCAAGGATTAGAAACTGATTGATCTTTTCATATACTTAATTTACACTAAGTAATCTGGGTTCAAGAAGTTGCTTCAGTGTGCAGGGTCAGTGCCCATATTATGCAGCATTCCTCTACTTCTAAAAATGATACCGGAATAAAAATTATGACTAGACACACTACTAGTAGAATGTAGGTTATTTATAAAGCTACTCTTTAGTGTTCTCATTATGGAGTAGAAGATTTCATCTTAAAATGAATGATATCACCTTATCATTGTGTGAGATGGAAGATTCTGTGAAAATGTTTGCATTTGCATAATGGTAGGTCCCAGAATCACCAGTAAGAGGTTCAATTTTAGCATCAATGGAGTTTTCATGGACACAATTTCCTTAAAGTAGGATTTAGATGAACTGATGTGAGCCAAATCATTTACCTTGTTTGATTACTTGTATATATTGTAAGATGGAATAAATAGAGCTGAATTTTACTGTGCCCACCTCTAGAGAATCTATGTAATGCTACCATAAGGGGCCACATGCCAGTGTCTTCTTGTGGATGTGTCAGAAAGGGCATCCGACGTAATACACGTCAAATTAAACATGTGAATCATGACTTCCACACCAAATCTGACTTCCATACCTGCTGTTGACCTACAGGGTCCGGTGGAAATTGGGCTACTGTTGGTTGAAGAAAGAGAGGAGGAATACGTGTTCAAAGGTAAAGAGAGAAGAGGAAAGCAAAGAGTGTAGGACTGACAGTAGGGTCTTTGAATGTTGGGCTATGACAGGGAAGGCTAGAGAGTCGGTTGACATGATGCAGAGTAGGAATGAAGATATACTGTGGGTCCAGGAGAATAGATGGAGAGGCAGCAAGGCTCGAAGCTTAGGAGCAGGGTTCAAGTTGTTTTACCATGGGTCGGATTGAAGGAGAAATGGAGTGGGCGTTATCCTGAAAGAGGAGTTTGTGAGGAACATTGTGGAGGTGAAAAGAGTATCAAGGTAATTCAAGGCTTGATGTTCAATGTTGTTAGTGGTTATGCCCCACAGGTAGGATGTGAGTTAGAAGAAAAGGAGAAATTCTGGGGTGAGTTAGATGAAGTGATACAGAGCATCCCCAGAGGTGAGAGAGTGGTGATTGGTGCAGATTTCAACGGACATGTAGGTGAAGGGAATGGAGGTGATGAGAATGTGATGGGCAGGTTTGGTCTTTAGGACAGGAACGCAAAGGGACAGATGGTGGTAGACTTTGCAAAGAGGATGGAATTAGCTGTAGTGAACACTTTCTTCCAGAATAGGCAGGAACAGGGTGCAGAGGTAGAAACACTCACGTGGACTACATCTTGTGTCGACATTGTAATCTAAAAGAGATCAGTGCCTGCAAAGTATTGGTAGGGAGAATGTAGACAGACAACACAGGATGGTGGTTTGTAAAATGACTCTGGTGGTGAGGAAGACGAAGAGGACTGAGGCAGCGCAAAGGACGAAGTGGTGGAAGTTGAAGGAAGGAAGGTTAGACAGAAGAGGACTGACAATAGTTGACAGGACAGGCGTAAAGTGAAGGTAGAGGTGGCAAAGACCAAACAAAGAACATATGAGGACTTGTATGCTAGGATTTGTACAGGGTGGCCAGACAAAAAGATAGAGATGGAAAGGACGTGCAGCAGGTTATGGTGATTAAAGATAAGGATCGAAATGTATTGAAAGATGTCAGGACTGTGATGGAGAACTTTGAAGAGTTAATGAATGAGAAAGATGAAAGAAAACAAATGGTAGAAGAGGCGACTGGTGTGAAGCAAGAAGCAGAAAAGATTAGTAAGAGTGAAGTGAGGAGGGCGTTGAAGAGGATGAAGAGTGGAAAGGCAGTTGGTCCTGATGACATACCTGTGGAGGTACGGAAGTGTCTAGAAGAGGTGGCAGTAGAGTTTCTGACTACTTAGTTTAACAAGATCTTGGAGAGTGAGAGGATGCCCGAGGACTGGAGAAGTGTACTGGTGCCCATTTTTAAGAACAAGGGAGATGTGCAGAGCTGTGGCAACTACAGAGGAATTAAGCTGTTGAGCCAAACAATGAAGTTGTGGGTATGAGTAGTGGAAGCTAGGCTAAGGGCAGAGGTGAGCATTTGTGAGCAGCAATATGGTTTCATGCCTAGAAAGAGTACAACAGATGCAGTATTTGCTTTGAGGATGCTGATGGAGAAGTACAGAGAAAGTCATGTGAAGTTGCATTGTGTCTTTGTAAATTTAGAGAAAGCGTATGACAGGGTGCAGAGAGAGGAGCTGTGGTATTGTATGAGGAAGTCTGGAGCGGCAGAGAAGTATGTTAGAGTGGTGCAGGACATGTATGAGAGCTGTAAGACCTTGGTGAGGTGTGCTGTAGGTGTGACAGAGGAGTTCAAGGTGGAGGTGGGTCTGCATCAAGGATCGGCTCTGAGCCCCGTCTTGTTTGCTCTGGTGATGGACAGGCTGACAGATGAGGTTAGACAGGAATCTCTGTTGACTATGATGTTTACAGATGGCATTGTGATCTGTAGCCAGAGCTTAGAGCAGGTGAAGGAAAATCTAGAGAGGTGGCGGTTCAGAGCAATGGAGAGTGTGGAAAAGAGGTGAAGAGGCGAGTGCAAGCAGGTTGGAACGGGTGGAGAAACATGTCAGGTGTGTAGTGATAGAGTATCAGCGAAAATGAAAGGAAAGGTGTTTAAGAAGGTGGTGAGATCAGTGTACGGCTTAGAGACACTGGGACTGAAAAATGACAGGAGGCAGAGCTGGAGGTAGCGGAGCTTAAGATGTTGAGGTTCTCTTTGGGAGTGACAAGGACAGACAGGATCAGGAACGAGGGAGGGATGGCTCATGTTAGATGTTTTGGAGATAAAGTCAGAGAAGCCAGATTGAGGTAGTTCAAGCATGTTTAGAGGAGAATATGTGAATATATCAGTAGAAGGATGCTGAGGTTGGAGCTGCCAGGCAGGAGGTCTAGAGGAAGACCAAAGAGGAGATTTATGGATGTAGTGAGAGAGGACATGAAGTTAGTTGGTGTGAAAGAGGATGCAGAGCAGAGGGTCAGATGGAGGCACATGATTTGCTGTGGTGACCCCTGAAAGGGAACAGTCGAAAGGAAAAGAAGAAAGAAGAAGATGATCATATTCCATATGATTTGAACATGGCAACAGAGCTTTAAAACCTAAAATGTTTAATGTGTTCCTCAACATGTTAATAATTTAATAGGAATGTTGGAAAATATTTCAATTGCTATTGTTGTTTCTGCTCTTCTTTTACATCTGTTCTAAAGAGCTGGGATGATTAAATTATGGTTAAATGTTAAAAAATATATATTAATTGAGATTTTATGTTCTACAAAGCCGTTTTAGGTTTCCTATTACCAGTATCTTCCAAAGCAAATTCTAAGTTTCATGTTCACAGTCACATTTTCTAAACTTAGTGTTGCAAATGCAAAGCATAGCTCTGGTTAAAGCCCCCAACGCAAGAGCTTCAAAGAACTTACCATCTACCGTCTTCAGACAAACGAAGATAGTAAGTCTATATTTTTAACTTCTAAAATGGATGTTTTTTCCCCTCATGCACAGAAACTGATCCCTTTACATAAATTCATTTTGAGGGTGCATTCAACACTTACACCTTGTGAAAAGTGCCGGCAGCTTGAGTAATAGCTTGGCACATCTTTCTTATGACACAGAACAGGCCTTATAAAAGCTACTTGATAGGTATGGTAATTGCTGCCAGCCCAACGACTTGAAGACGCCAGCCTTGATTCTTTAGGAAGTGTAGAGATAAATAAGCCTCTTTTAATGAGATTCTAAGTCATGCTGAGCTTATACACTCATGCTCAAGCAACACAACCAGTCCCCTGTGGGGATTACACCTTGTGTAGTTCTTCAGTTAAACACCACCATTCATCTCCAGAGGTGTCTGTGCTGGGACAGACAGAGGTTATGTAGTTGCACATAGTTTTTACCACACTGGGACTGATGACTTAACCTAACTGGCCTACACAGGTGACCTAAATGGTCTCACATGAAAAATGTCCAAGTTGTGTAAGCGTGTATTTGCAAGTCTGAATTTCATACAGTTTCAGAATTACACTGAAAATGGTTTAGGTAGATAATTATATATTAAAACTCGGTTTTCATTATCCACTTTACCTTTATAAATGATTGAATGTGAGTGTTCATCATCCTCCTGAGTGTTTCTCAGTTTTTGTGAGGGAACAAAGCATTTGAATGAACTCTTGCAGTTAGAATAACTAACTAAATCTACTGTTGACCACCTATTAAGTGACCATGTTTCTGAATATTCACAGAGGCAAAATAAAATAAAAAACAAAACAGTCAGGAGAGAGAAGAGTTGTGCTCGCACATAATAAGACTTAGTGAGCAGAGCTGTAAGACAGTTGGCTGCCTGATGATGACTGACAACAACAAATCAAAAAGATACACTCGATTGCACAAACTGCAGAAACATCGGTGCAGTAACACAAACACACACACACACACACACACACACACAGAGTATGTTGAGTCAATAGCCTTCCTTTTCTTTCCTACACTTCCTAAATGCTGCCATTTACACAAGTCAGAAAAATCAAAGATGTGTGAATCTGGGCTTTACCGATGACAAAAGAGCAGAGAGAGCCGAGGAAAATGAGGATATAGAGGGCATCTCCTCCTAATTTGGAAACAAAGGGAAAGTGGAGTAACACAGTAAGTGCCATTTACAAAAATTCAAGGGGGGGGGAGCTGTGATGGACAGAAAAGAAAATCGACACAAGTACAAGAGGGAGAAAGGAAGATCCAGAGGCAGTGGCTGAGTGATTGTTTGTGTCTTATCCTTTGCCCCAGTGGCACAGGACTCAATCAAATTCTCCTCATTCTTGACCATGCATTAGCTTAGCAAGCAGGGACCTTGTTTTACTCCCTCAATTAAATGCCCACCCACACGTAATTAATGACCGTTTTGTCCATGGATCAATAAAGTGCCTGTTCATTAAAAGTCCCTTTGCTTCCTCAAAGATCCCCTTGCTTTGTTCACTGCTGCACCTGAGAAGGTGGCAGAGGCTGGCGGAATTTCCACTCTGGTTTCATGTCTGTGGGTTTTGGCCCGAAAGCTCACAGAATGTGAGGAAAGCTTTCGAAACAAAGAGAAATGGACTTAAGGGAACTTATTAGTTTGAATGCATAATTCACAGGCTCTAGCTTGGCTGTTTTTTCCCTTTGCAGGGGCACATATAATAAATATAGCAATGCAGAAGAAGCATGTAATGTAAAAACAAAGTGGCTACCTGATTTAGGTAATTATATCACTTATCTTACTATTATGGCTGAAGAAGAAATCTGGCAGCAGTCCAGTAAGTTTAAAGAACTACTTCTTTACATACACAACAACCTTATCTATGTATCATGCTGTAATCAGTTGCAATCAATGTTTACATCAACATCACAGCTTACCACCACCATCCGTGTGTACAGATGCAAAAACAAAGACGAGTCTGTTACTTGTTAAAAGATAAAAGATCAATAAACGCAACAGGAGATGGATTTAACATGGGGTAGGCTTGCCTGCCAGCCACCTGCCATAGCCAAATGATTAGACCAGTGGCTGCTTCAATCTTGTTGATACACATACACACGGTGTGCATTATACAGTTGCCTCACTCCTCTCCCATCTGCCATGGAATCGCAGCATCTCTGGAGATGGATAACAGAGTTTGAACACACACTAGTCTCATACGGGAGGTGTTTTTATTGTGTTTATAAGATTAGCCGCCTCAAGCTGTATCTTTGAATCTGTGCACCATGTAGCTACACAGTTAGCAAAGCTGAGAATACCCCAGTATCGCAATGTTAAATAATTACAAATTCTGTCTGTGTAATACAATTTTGTTTACTGCCAACCCCAAGGAGAGTTAATCCAGTAAATCTGAATTAACATAAATGTTTGACTAATTACAATAAAAGGACCATATTTAATAACTGCAACAAAAGTCAGTAAGCCCGTCATCATTGAGATTCCAATATTGTTCTAAGTTCTTTGTTTAAGGCTAATGTAGCATTTTTGTACTCTTTGGAGACAAAAAGGTTTTCTTCTTGGACTTTTTGCTTCGTCCTTTGCTCGTCTGATCCGTCACTGAAACACCAATTTGCACAGATAATGCTTAGCAAGCACTAAACATAAGCACTGGTTTACAATGCAAGATTGTGTAAATAGCAATTTCTTTTCGTTCGGGGGGGGAGGTTACAAAAAAATACTCCAGTATTGGCAATGAGGTATTACTTTGGGACCTACACTATATGCTGTAGTATTTATAAAGTTGTCTGTCTAATCTGTTTGTTTTTAATTTAATATACTGTAATATGCCAAATGCCATACACTTTCTTTTTAAAATAATATAATTATTGTGAGAGTATATGGCCTAGTTTTAAATTATTTAACATTTTGATGTTATTAACCAGGCGTAAAATCAGTTTTGTTGTCTACTGTACAATATAGGTTTGGTGATAATCATGTTACTTCTATAGTATATTCTGCTCTGTGGCTATTCATTTCTATAACTTTATAACCTCAGTATATTATTATTCCTATGGGACTTTTTTGCGACTGATAAAATAACCAGGTAGACTTCATGAAAGACACATGACATAATGTATTTACATCATGCCAGGCTACGGTTATTAATTTTCTCTTTCTTGAGAATGTGTACGGTACTTGGTACTCTGGTACAACCAATCCCTCTTCTGCCATCATAGCCAATTATCAGTGGAAAAAAGGATATAGTCATGGGACTATATAAATATCCTCTTTCATATTTTAAATTTGTCCAACAATGTTGTGCTATGGTCACTTTTTATTTAAGCCTCTGCAGAAAACATTGTGTAATGACCTAGTAATGTATCATTGATAAATAAACAAATGTGTACTTTATGTTCTGAAATAAAATGAAATCATGGAAGTGCTATTTTTGCTATAATAAGCCCTACCCAAGTCTGCAGACTCATTGGAACTGTATGTTATTATTTCATTAGCAGACACATTTTAAGAATGTCTGATATGTACGGAATTTTAGTATTTGACTAGTGACATGAAAATAATTTGCATGCACCTGTTTTTATTTAACTAGGTTCATTTGGTTGTGAAAAAATAAAGCTGCTTAAAATGCTGCAAGGGTAAAAGAAATTTATATTCCACATCAAATACTAAACATTTTGTGACCCATGGCTGGACCAAATGTGATTGAAGTCTGTTGTCTAGTTTTTGAGATTTAACATGAATTATCAACAGGCAGACAAACAATGATAATGATTAGAGAAGATGATGAACTCCCTTGCAGCATTTATAAAAAAGATGCTGAATTAAATTGGCAGGCTTTTTTTTTTTTCATAAAACCCCCTGTTCCCTAAATATTTCCTTCATCTGTTTGTATGGGAGGTCCCAATTTTTCAGAGCCAATTTAGAATCATTCCATCCTTGGTCAGCCTTGCTGCAGATGAATTCCCTTGTGTAACATCTGGCGGTCTCTAGACACTGTGCATCCCACTATTCACTCCCCTGCTCATAAGCTGGTGTAAAATTGCCCCTTTGAATCTTTTCCGCAGCGGATTCCTCATTGAGTAAAGGCAGCCGTTCCCTGCGCAGTGTCAAAATCTTTCTTTATTTTGTGTAATGTGCTAAGCACAGCCACATAAGTTCCTTCTGTCTGTTTCTTTAGACTGATGAATGTGGCAGAACAGCTCTGAATTCCCCAGCTCCCAGTGGTATGATGTGTGCCAGTGTCCTGGATTATAAGACATATGGAGGAATGAGAGTACACAAGCATGTGCAAATGTGGTCAGAAAATCTAACACACTTTTTGTTTCTTTCACACACACACACACACACACACACACACACACACACACACACACACACACGCGTGCGCTTACAGATCTAGTCAGTATAAACACACCAATGGGAGAGACCAATACAGATGGACGCACTGACACACAGAGCTTGCACAATACAAGTGTTACTAAAATAAACTGTGCAAATTTGAGATTTTAAAAATCCTCTAAATCCCACAACTGCCTCCCCAATTCAGACATGCAGACCTAACAGTCATATTTTCATTTGAAGACGGTAATCCAAATCTTTAGGGATCAAATTTAAAAATGAGCTTCAGCTCTCTGGGGCTGGAGCAACTCTAAAGAGCAGTTCCTATATACCATCGCCACAGTGTTCTGATACAAAATAAGTGTAGGATCGGTTAAAATAGATAAAATATAAAACAAGACAACATTTTATAGTAGTGCAAAGGCCAAATAACTGTACACAATAACACTCCAACTACAGCTTAAGGTTTATATGTATAAAACCATATGATTGTACAAAAATGACCAATATTTTGGATTTGTTTGCTGATTATTATTATTATTATTATTATTATTAACTATACTGCAATAGTTAAAATGGAAAAAATACTTTAGGGTAAGACGGTGTGATAAAACACTACGACTCTATGCTCCAGTATGTGGCCAGAGATGCTGCAAACTACTGCTGACTGTCATATGGCCTGTGAACCAGGCCACAAAGGTCCGTGTTGTCAGTGTTATGGTTCAAGTTACTGTCATAACAGCATGTGTGTGTTTATAGTGTAAACTGTGTTGTTAGGTGTGCCAGTTCCTGTGTGTGTGTGTGTGTGTGTGTCCAGTAAGTCTGGCTTTTATCAGTGCTGAAGGATTTAAAGCTAGTAATACTTTATTCTGGCTTGGTACCAGTGACATACTTTTCACTAGTCTACCTCTTTGAACTGTGGCTCCTCTATGGAGTGAAAAAAAAACAAAAAACAGCCAAAGCAAATCACACACAGCATCGTTTTTTTTGTGTGTGTTATTCTCAGGATACAGCGTTAAAGTCAACTCTAGCTGTTGTTTTTTATCATGACAAATGCTGCCATTCCTGTACTGTACCTTATATAAACTTATAGGTATTAATGTTACATAGTGGGTAGGAATAATGTACAAGACCATACAAAGAGTCGGGATAATATGCAAAATATGACATCAAAATAAATATTGCAACTGACAAACTTGAAAGATAAAAAAAATAGATTTGGAATTTGATGTCAGGAACACAAAATTTGTTTTCCACTGTGTTGCATTATCTTTTCATCTAAAAATACTTGAAGTAAAAATAATAATAAAGGTCTTATAATGTGCCCAATGGTTTCAATAGGTGACAGGTCTGGCAGACCCAGTGCAAACTATTAATGCTCCTACATACACATTGCAGATGCTGGCTGCATTCTAAATCCGTTCCTGTTAAGACCAGAGAATTTGGCATCCATGATTTCCAAAAGGAATCTCAATTTTTGATTCTTCAGACCAAAGGACAGTTTTCCACTCCTCATACCATTTTAGATGAGCTTGGGCTCAGAGATGGCTGGAGTGTTCCTACATCTTGTTTGAATGTTTTAATATTTTAAATGCTTTAAATGTTTTATCCTTTGCATGGTAGAATCTTAACTTGTATTTGAATGCAGTAACAAACTGTGTTCACTGATAGTGGTTTTCTGAGGCGTCCCTGAGTCCATGCAGTGATTTCCACTTCAGTCTGTCTGACAGCAATGCAGTGCTGCCTGAGGGCCCGGAGATCATGACTATTCTATGTTGGTATTTGGCTTTCTCCATTTTGTACAAGGATTTCTCCGAATTCACTAAATATTTTAATGATGTTATGTTCTGTAGATGATAAAATCCGCAGATTTTTGGCAATTTTATGTTGGGAATCATTACTGCAAAGGCAGTGAACAAGCATTTTTTTTTATTTCCACTTCTGCCTTCCTGAGCTCTTCTGGTACCTCTTTTCCACTGAGCCAATTCTAGGGCTGGTTCAGAGCCAGTGCCTACTCTTGAACCAGTTCTTTCATTTTGACAGCAAAAGAACTTGTTTCTGCAAAACTGGTTATAGAGATACACCAAGTCTTCGCTGGTCAAGAACCCAGAACTGCTTTTGTCAGGGTTTGTCAGGGTCTGGGGGTGGAGTTATTCTGACCAACAAGACCAAGTAAAGTTCTGCTGCAAAATTAAAAATAAATCTATTATTTATTGGATTTATATAACTACAATGTAATAGATACCAGCACAGTTGATGCTAGTTAGCAAGCTAAAGCCTAAGGCTAATTTAGTCTGATATTCCTGTTGTTAAGTAGCAAAAATTACAGTTCATCTTGAACATATTTGTAACACAAAGTGACAAAGAAAGGCCACACGATTTCCTTTGACCAGTGGTGTCTAGATGCCAATGTAGATTTAGAAAACCAGGAGCAACATTGGCAAAGAGATGTTGTTATAATGTGCTAACTCAGGGCTTGTACTGTGGATGTGAACAGTGACATAATGATGTGGGCTCTACAGTGACTCTCTAGCCTGTGGAAAAGCAAGTTGTTCTCAACAGGTTTGCAAGCTCTGAACCAAGTCTGAACCAACACTAGCACCAGCGCAACACTAAAGCACCTTTTGACAATTAACCTTTTTAGTTATAAGATGTTTATCGGGTAGTTTTTATTTATCTATTTTGGTAGTTTAATTTTGACTATTTATATTAAAAAAAGGTTGCAAATTATTTGTAAATCATTGCACTCTTATCCACAACAATCCCAAACATAACCACACTAAATAAGCAGGTTTCTGCACTGGTTGTTTGGCCAGTTTGAAACAGAGAATGGTATGGATTTATCTGACGCTCTCCAAGTTGGCATGTTACCATTTTCCCTAAAATGTCAAACTATTTTCTTTAGAAAAGAAAATGAAATAGAAACTCTTGGAATTGTACTGAAACCATTATTGTTACAATAGTTGTTGTGTCTGCATTTCACATACAGTTAAAAGAAATTGAACAATAAAATTACTGTTCTAGAGTTGTACGCCAGCCAGTAAGTGACATGTGCTCATAATAGGGGCAATTTAATCACCTCAAGTGCTGATGTGTTCCAGACATAGCCTTGCGCCCATTTGAGATGTCCATGAGCCTGACACTGAAACTCTACTGCGCTCGGTCACTTATCACTCTACGTGGCAGCATCAGGACTAAAATGCTAATGTGTATGTCAAGTCCTTCAAGTGTCACATGCTTCACATTGTAGTAAATGAGGACTTTACTGAGATAAAGTAATACACTGTATAGCTACATTGACAGCCCCATATTAAACATTTGAGTTTAAATTAGAACTTTATTTCAGATCTCAACCTTCTGAAAGATTATTTAACTGTATAGAGTTAAATAACTGTCATTGTCATTACAGTCACCTGTGGATAGAGTTATGAATACCAAACTAAAGTACTTTCCTCAGGACCTTAATCAAATGCAGTGTATATCACACTAATGCATTAGGACTTAAGCTCAGTGAGAAATATTCACCATAAGGCCAGGACTAATTCCTCCTGGACATGTAAAGGCTATTTGAATTCTTCAGGGCATCCTATTTCCTAAGGAACACACACACACGCACACACACACAAAACAACAGCCGCAGTGAAATATCACCCCCGGATGTATCAGATTATACCGTGCAGTACATTCAATTACAGCTGATGGCAGATGGTATAACAAAATCAAATGCACATAATCTTAAATATTGGATTCTTCAGTTAGATATTAACACTGAAACCCAAAGACCTGACACAGGACTAGACATATTAAGACATGGGGCGGCCTGCGAGGGCTCTAAGCTGACTGACTCAGCAATTTTGAGATGTAGGGTAATCCAGTGTATTGGGCATACAAATACTGTAGTGGAACTCAAATGAGGACAGAACACTGAGTGCACCACACATAGATTGGAAACACTGTCTCTCTCCCTGTTTAATCGACTCAGCTTTAACTAGCTGACACATTTTATTATGGTAAGCATATGTTGATTATTCTAAATGTAATGCAGCTGTTGTGTTGTGCATACAAATATGTTTTGTAACAAAATTGATTAGTGATAAAAGTTCATATTAATGAATTTATTCAGCAAGCGATTTTGATCATGATTATATGCCACTCAGACCTGCCTAGCCTGTTATTACCACCACTTCTGCGCTTTAGAATTTTTTTTTCTTTATTAGGGCTAACTTTCTCAATCCAGACGTGTAATTTTATGGCCTACTCCAGTGTGCAATGCTAAAATGCAGGTTTTATGGCTGTTATCAACATTAATCAAAAAGCATGACAATAAAATTATACAGCGTTTTTCTCTCCAAAAACCATTTTCTTATCCATGTCAGTGCATTTGTGAAAGTAGATAATAGTGAGGCAATTTAAATGATCTGCTGGTCAGTTTACTAATGGATGTCTTACATTTTTTGAAGTACTAAAATGGGGAGGCTAAGCAGACCTTATTAACTCATAGCCCACGGCATATGCAAATAACGTACTCACCATCCCTTAACCAGGTGACCTTGCTGCCACTCTGAGCGAATGATGGCTCTAAGGTCCTTCAGGTTGTCTTTACCGTGCCATCCAACATTAGTGTCTCCCAAGCACTATGGCTCCTCTCCAGTTTCTGAAAAATAAAGCAGACCCTGGAGTAAACTTCAGTGATTTTTGTGCAGGTTTTTGTTTAAATTAGTAAATCCCCTTGTTAGAGTTCTAATGGGGGGCGGGCTGACACGGAAGAGGGAGAGAGTGGGAGATAATTTGCTAATGGAACAGAGAGAAAAATGGTGTGGACCCAGGATGAAAAAAAGATGAAAGAAGAGGTGAAAAAATAACCTTGGCCTATCTAGAGAGAGGGAGACTCAGCTATACGGCAGCAGCAAAAGTGGATTTACAAAACTGCATCATTAACTGCCATTTTCATCGCAGGTGCAAAGCTAGGGACCAAGGGTTAGAAGAGGGAAAACAGAGCAGGAAGGAGGATGAGGAGGGGCTGTGTTTGCCCCGGAGATCAATCAATAGCCTCCAATCTTCATTTAATTACATGCTTTACATCCAACCACCTCCTCACTCAGTGCCTTTACCTTAAGCATAAGATGCAGGGGTCTCCAGAGATTGTGGTGCAGTTATTTAACTATGTTAATTACAGTCTAACCGGAGTCCAATCACACAAACCTTGTCCTGCATGACATTACAAAGACACCGTCTCAAGAAACCCTGTAACTGTGTGTGCAGATTACAAGCTACAGAGTTTGTCAGCAAGATGAAGCTCTGGGATTTAGACTTCTTAATTTAGTGGAACATTATTTACAAGCTTGCTCCACTGGCTGGAATGGAGGTCATTTGAACTGTCTAGATGTTTAGCTGACTGAAATGCAAACCCAAACATAATTTCAAGACCTCTAGGGCATGAATATCCATTATTCAGCCCTGTCTCCTACGAATTCTGTTTATAATTTGCAACAGCAAACACAAGCTATTTTAAATAAGATTAACATTACTAACATAATTTCACATTTTTAAACCTGACCACCTTAACCCAAACTATATATAACAATGGTGTGGTGGTGTGTACAGTCCTTAACGAGGCAGCTCCTCCTAACTTTAAATTCCTGCGTACAATTAGAGCAGGAAGGGGAGGCGGTGGACAACAAGTTAAGGATGTGTTCATGTGTATGCAGGTATCATTTGAATATCTCTGTATTTTATTTAACAGCTCTGCAAAATCTTTTGTTCAATATGTACACGCCACCCACACGTTCAACACTTTTGACTTTGCATTGGGATTTTTAATTACCGCTTTTGATTTTGACCATTTCATTATGACTGATGATTCTAACATTCGTCTTAACAATTTAAATAACATAAATGCTTAAGAACTCTTTATTATTCTTAAAATTTATGAACTCTCTTAATGTTAACGAGGCTAGTCACAACAAAGGAAATATACTGGACATTGTTGTATCTAGAGGTATCAATATATAAAAGGCTGGGTCACTGGTGTTGCTTTATCAGATTATCTATGTTTTATTTGATATGACTGTCACAACAAATATTGTAAATGTATTAGACCTAAAACATCTATAAGCACAGTAGCACACCAAATTCAGGCAATTGAAAAGATTCCTTTCACCCTGTCATCTTTTGTGGATGGGATTTTAGTAACTTTAAATTAAACGTTTTAATGAGGACATTGAATCTATCAGAGTCAACACCATCTCTGGAAAGCAGAGGGCACCTTGGAAGAATGGTCTGCATGTCAAATATTCTAGAAATAATTTGTTGGAAAGCAGAAAAATTGCAGAAAATTAAGCTTCAAATTTACTATGATCTATATAAACACCTCATGAACTTCATTTCGCAATATACTGTAATGATTTTTCTTCATTTTTTTGAGAAAGAGTTCAAAGATCAGGCAAACTATCAGCAGTTCCTCATTTTAGATATTTCAGCGCAGATCTGTCAAAGATGACTCATTTTAATGCCATTGACCTTAAAGTTCTTAAAGAAATGGTTTTACATCTTAAACTGTCCACTTGCTCTCTTGGCTCCCTATCTATAGATAGATTTTTAAAAAGGTTTTTAGTTGCATAGCAGCAGTTATACTGTCAACAGTTCACTGCTTTCAGATGTTTCCCCCAGTGCCTTGAAATCTGCAGTCATTAAAACACTTCTGGAAAAAAAAAAGTTAAACTGGATGTTTCTGAAATAAACTACAGACGTTTAGCAAACCTACCAGTGTTCAGTAAAATGACATAGAAAGATGTCCTTAAAAAACTGAGCAACTTATTGGCAATAAATAACTACCTTGATATTTCCCGGTCTGGACGTGGGCCCCTGCTCTTACCAAGGTCCTTTATGCCATTAATCTTTGTTAAGAGTCTGGCCAAGTCTCTGTTCTTGTGCTATTAGACCTTACTGCTGGATTTGATAAGGTTGATCAAAATCTATTATTAAACAGAGTTGAATATTGGCTTGGTCTCTCTAACATAGTTCTAAATTGGTTCGTGTCCTACCTTAAGGCAAGGACTACTCTATTTAGTATTAGTTGGTATCCATACATCAGAGGGTTCCTTACATCATGTAGAGTTCCACAAGGATCAATTCTCAAACCATTATTATTTAATCTATACACGCTTTACTGACATTACTCAGCACTTTACACACATTTCCACATTGTGGAAATGCATGCACAAGATGATAGCCATACTAGTGAGACTGATATTTTAAAATATTGCAAACACATTCATTTGTGTTTGACATTTTCTCTACCCATTAAACAATTCATTAAAGTTTAAGAGAGCAGTAAGTCTACTGTGCAACATCTGAAATGCCATGTGTCATTTTTTTTTTATCATAACAGAACCTAAATCTCCTTTAATCACTTTAAATGGCACTGTAATTACAGGGGGTTGACACAATATTACATGCACAAGTAGAATCAATTGCTGCCAAAAATAGCCGGGCAAATAACACTAACTTTAAGAATAATTTTCAGTTTCCGTTGTCACTGACAAAAGCTAATTTGTACAGTGGTGTCTGGTCTTAAAGCTGCAGTTTGCACTGTTGTTTAATTAAAATATATATTCTATTGTAAGGATCACCATTTATTGTACATATATATTGTGTATTTACAGGAAAATACACTTACACACATGCAGCAGGAGCATGCTGCATGTGTAACATATTGCACCATTGACCCCATCTGCTGTCATTAAAAACTACTGTAGGCGACATCGCATGCCTGGTTAGTCACATCCTCCTAATAGTCTGTCGTGTTATTTGAAAATACAGGTGATTTTCATCAAGTGGATAAATGGCCTTGGGTCGATAAGTAACAACTAACAACGTACAGGGACAAAAACACCACATTTGACTTATAATTACTTGCTCAAGTGTCACAAGTCCACTGTAGCTGTTGTCCATTTAACACAGTTTTAAAAAGAAAAGAAAAAAACAATATTTTAAAAAGTAAAAAGCAATGGCAAAAAGAAACTGGCAGGATCACAGTGTGTTTACCATACTGGGAAGTTGATATAAAAAGGTATTGTGTGAAAAATCCATTAGATAAACCTAAAAAAATATTTCCCTGTCTTTAGTGACCTTCTGTGCTCACGTATATGATGAAAATATGTATATGATGCAAAATAAATATGGATATGCTAAAGGTTTACATTTACAAGCCGCCATTCCTAGGACATGGAGATTGGCATTTAGGTATCATGACAAATCCAACTGCTTGTAGTTGAAAACAAAAAGAATCTTCTGGAGATTATTGCTGTATGCTTCCAAAGTGCCTTACGGAGATGGTGAGCTTATCTTGATCAAACACCAACACAGTGCAAGTTCCTCACTGGGCCTCCGATGGTTTATTGTTTTTTATGTTCAGGTCATTTCCACTTATTGCTCCTTTCTCTCATCGTGCTTGTTGCTGTGATGGGGTGAAGGTCTTTCATCATTTCAGAGAATTTTAAATTAGTGTTTGCCTGTCATCATAATGGCAACTAAGAAAGCCCACACCAATTTACACTGCAATATGTTTAAATATCTTCTATAATTCACTAATAATTCATAAATCTATTACAAAGATAAGGTAGTGGGTGAAAACCATTTGGCCAGGACAAATACATTTTAAGAAAAGCATTAAATAAATCTCCTTAAGTTTTTTAAATAAGGAATTTGCACTTCTCTTTGTCTTCTGAAGTGCATTTACTGTAGACATGCTGACTTGAGATACCACAAATTCTTAAAATTTGTTAACACTTTAACAGTAAAACTATTTAAAAAAAAGAAGAACTAAACACAAAGAAACTGATCTTTCATCTCTTACATCTTTATCCCCCCTTAAGTCTTGTACTTTCGCTGAATTAATTACACAGCCCCTCCACAGAGCGCAGGTCCTTTGTGCAGCAGCCAGCATAAATGTTATGCAGCCTCTCCGGCTCCCACTGTGTATAGTTTTTGCTGCATACCTGGGCTCTGAGGGAGTTTTACACAAATTCCCAGGAGGCAGATGTCTATTTATGCAGGATCCTAAAACGGGCTAGTCATAACCCCCTCCTCCACAAGGCAGCAGCTGTAGGTGACAATGCTGACACACAGCCAGACGATAGTCCAATCTAATCTTTTAATCGCTCGGGTAACTTCATGTCTCCGGGTGAGCTGGGACAAACTAGCAGTGGGGATGGGATATCATCTGCAAAGATATGATATGATCCTACAACACATAACAAAAAAACACACACACACACACACATACACATGCAGACTTATACACTGTCCTGCTCCACCCCACCCCCAGAGTACTGTGGTGAGGCCTCATGTATCTGTGGGTATTAACAGATCAGCACAGAGCAGCAGCCACCCTGCTTTAAAGTCTTTTCCTGAGGTAGTGCTTCAGAAGCCTGCTGCAGAGGAGGATAAACATGCAGCAATCCCCCAGGCCCAGCGCCTCCTCAGTTCCACTCAGCTCTCTCTTTGCTGCCCCCTCCTTCCCCTCCATTCTTCGCTTATCCCCACTTTCCTTCCACCCTTCATTATTTCTATCCCACTTCTTTTCCTCAGCATCTCATGCTTTATGCTCTACTATCGGTACCTGCATCCCCTCTGGACCTTCATATAATTCCCCCCTCTGTGCCCCCTTACCCTGCATCCTCGTGTTACTCTTTAATGCCGTTATGACACCATTACACCTAGCATTAAACTACCATGCTTGTTACAAAACTCAATCAGCAGTGCACAAAAACTTTGCACAAAAGACATCATTAAAGTTGTAAGGGGTACCATCTCAAAACCGTATCAGAGTTTTTTCAAGAAATGTATGTAAGAGAATCAATCCAGGTGAGGTCATTTGGACACTGTGCAGTAGCAATGTTGGTTTGAAGCATTTCACTACTCAACCAAGAAGCTTTTAAGTCCTGTATAAATGTTGGCTTTATGGAAATTAGACATTTATTACAAAAATTGACAGTTTTTAAATTCTGTGCTATTTGATCAGTCAGGGAGTCCCGAGGGGACGGGGAGGCAATCTAAATATTCTGCAATTGAAAAACATTGAAAAACTACTGCAGTCAATATATTTCATTGGCATTCTGCAAAGACATGAAGATGTAATGACTTCATTACATGTAGTTAAGATAAAAAAGAAGAAGCCCGAAATACCTGAAGCAAGTGTTTTCCTTTTTGGGACAGATAAAAGATATAACAGGCTCACCTGTTCAATGTGTGGGCCAAATTTGTTCGTGTTACTTATAAAACAACAAGAATAGTGTGCAGGATGATGCACTCTGTGAGCGTTAGAACTAAAGTTAAAAGTGATGTAAATGCATGTATAAAATCCCATCAATAAGCCTTGAGATAAACTAGAAAGAGAGAGATGTTAAAATAAAGTGGCACAGAGATGCACATGCAAGATTCTTGCCATTCAAGTAGAAGGAATGACAGATGAACATGCAGACAGACTGACAGGCAGATCAGGGAGGAGTAAGTAGGCGGAATCCAAATTAAGCTGATCAGAGCTCACTGTGAGTTAATCTAGTTATGTGGATAAAGGACTTCCCTATGGCTAAAAACACAGCGCGTTATGACTCAGTGAATTACGCGTCTGTGTGTGTGTGTAAATGTGGGAGAAAGAGAGCATGTGTGACTGCCTCTTTCTAAGCGAGCACTGTTTGTATCTGTTTATCCATATTTAAACATACCCGCGGACTCAGGAGCCTCGAAAGCTTCCTTAACAACAAACAGTCTCAGTCTTTTGTACTCTACTCACTCACATGTTCGATAAGAAGCCCACTCCAACAAGTGACGTGAAAGGCTAAAGATGCACTGATTTGTAAGCAATGCTAGGGCTAATGACAGACCGGCTGTCAATGCTGACAAGCTTGACAGAGCCTTCACTGATGAATTTTGTTTGTGTGTTGAAGTCCGCACGTTTTGTATATTTTGTGAATGTGTGCATTTCTGGGGGTTTGTGTGTTTCGATCACAAAACAACAATGAGAGTGGCGATAGGGAGCAAGCGGGAGTGCAAAAAAATTTTTGATAAGCGTAGCACGCTAAATTAATATAGACTGGAAGATTAAGAGTCCTGCAAGGGTTTGCAAGCATCTCTATCTCATGTGTATACTACTTCAAACAGCAGTTAGAAAGCAAAATAAATATCGAAGTCAATCACACACCTTTTTTTTCCTTCTCCACACACATCTAGCAATCCCTTCCAAAAGACATCAAGGGTAAATGATTGCAGGGATGGTATCAACCACCAGAATTCTGGCAATACCAATGCATTTGATAAAATTAGGTCTCAAACAAGAAAAATATTGTGGGGGTGAAATGGATACAAATTCAATCAGCTCCGTACACTTCCTGCATATCAAAGAGAATGAGAAAAGGGGGAGGGGCTGAAGTAGAAGGCCAAGAGATTTAAGTTTAAAACAAGCTTCAACTTCAAACAACTCCTGATTTTCATAAAATGCTTTCAACATATTGTTGAGCTAGAGCGTGAATTGAATGAAAAAGCATTATTTACTAGTGAGAAAGGGACTGGGGAAGCTCTGCAGAGTCAAAAAAGAGAGAAGGGGCAATTCCCTTTGCCTTTCTTGGTTGGCACAAGGCTTCCCTCTGCAGAGCAGAGAAATAAAACATGGCCTGAGAAAACATGACAGGCCTCCGGTAGAAGTGAGAGAATATGCATCTACGATAACATGATCAGGGGAAGGAAAAGGTTCTATAGCTGCCCTGGGTTATTCTCATCTGTTTATAGAACCAGACTGAAGTGAGGCCCTGTTAAATTGGTCTATTCAATACAGAGAGGCTGAACACTGAGAAGGTTTACTGTCGATTTGGACGTTTCACGAATGCGACAAGTGTCGTAAAAAAGATAGGGACACAGCTATCGTAAAAACACAAAACTATATATTCACTTATCTTAAAAAAATAATAATTAGTTTAAAAAAAAAAAACGATACAGTACAAATCATTTAAGTGATTTCAGCTTTGTTTGGTGTGTTTTCAGCGAACGCCTTTGTGGTTGTCTATACAGCAACTATTTTATATAGATACTTTATATAGATCAAAGGCTTTCACACTTGTTTGATCTTTTTTTTTTTTGCCTTTTTTATTTATACAGAACCTAACCTGTGACATAAAACACGTTTGATATTCTTTTTTATCCGAGCACAGATCTCTGTGTGCCAACACGTGTGCATCACCTTGTTGCTCAAAGACCTCGTTAGGTTGTTTCAGGCTGATGACTGTCTGATCGTATGTGTGTTTTGCTTATCAATTTGATTTTCTATTTAAAAATTCTGTTACATTTTTAAAACTGTGTTTAGAATTGTCGTAAAATTAGGTTTTGGACTGATATTACTTTTATTTTGGTTCTTTTTCATTTCCCCATTTGTGGTACCTGTACGTCAGATAGAAAACAAAAAACCTGAGGTTGTTCTTTTACTTTCTTTTATGCTCGGGTTGCTTGTGAGAGCCGGATGTTATCACTGAGCTCAACTTGCTCTGATTGGGCAGCCTCTATTTGCAACAGAGGAAAAATAATACCACATCTCCCCTGAAATTTTTAAAGACCAAGTTTGGCAAATTTAAAATATGAACTCAAATGTAAATCTAACAATAGATCTGGGTGTCACTTTAAATTATTACATATACTTTCCTTGGCATACAGTGCAACGATGTCAAATAGCATTTAATTTCTCTATGTCTTGCTCTACCTTATGTATACATTTCTTCTTTTAGGTTATACTTTCTTGTTTAACATTGTATTGTAACATCTCTTATGAAGAAAGTTAGGGCAGAGTGCTTTGCATTTTGTAGGTTGCTGCACAGACAAAACCTTTCTCTTTAAATATTCCTCTCAAGAATGAGGCTTGAGTATTGTTGTACAACATACTGGAAGTACAAAGTCACTCTTCTGCTGCTTGTGTTAATACAAAGTGACTTGTGAATCACGAGGGAACAATAGAACCATCTGTGAACATTCTCTGTCGTCCAGCCCATGGCTATCCCGAAGGTGTTGTTCAGAGGCAACTGGACTTTCTTTTATTTTTAGGAGACATTTCGCCTCTCATCCAAAAAGCTTCATCAATTCTGACTAACTGGCTTCATCACTTTAGACTAAATGACCCCTAACAACATCCAAAGACTTCATATGCTTGCTTTCTTAGCAAGTTAAGAAGCCTTTCAGATGAGAGGTGAAACGTCTTCAAGAACTACAGTGCAAGCAAGTCCAGTTGCCACTGAAGCACTTTTGGAATAAGAAGAGAAAAGGGTTTAAGTGGATGTCTCACTCCGCCTCTATTAATTCTTGCTTCTGTCTGTTTGCTTTCTCTTGTCATCTTCAGTCTACGTTCATCACCACCACACTTTCTGTGCTACCTTTATACACAACCATACATTTTCTTTTCAAGTAAACTTTCCTGCCAGCGCTTGATGATAAAAGCAACTTGTCCTTCAAATTTCTACTCAGTGAACAACAATGTATACGTATGTACAGTACTGTATGTAAAGGATGAGCCATCATGGTGTAGATGGCCTTTAAAAGACTGTGCATTTGGTAAAAGAAATTATTAGTGACAAAGAAGCCTATTTCTTCTGGACCAAAAATGTATGCATTCACCCGTAATAATAATCCACACTTTTAGGATGGGAAATGAAGATTGCTCAATTTAATTGTCCAAGGTAGCAACTGTGCATACTAAGCAGAGCAGTATATACTGTGCAGAGCGAGGCTGAGCGTGGAAATGAGGGATGACATTACGATTCAGATTAACATTTATATTAACCTCTCCGTGTGAGAAGGAATCGGTCTGAAGAGAGGTCACCACAAAACAGGATGATCTATGTGATGCCTTTTCTCTACCCCACAAAGTGATGGTTTTATGAGAAGAGTGACATTTAGGGAAATTGCCATCAGATGTAACTGTTGAACAATTAAAGCTGCCAGCACCACTGTTTCCTGTTGTCAACTGTTCTTTTTAGTCGAGTGATTTGAAATCATTTCACTCACTGAGGGCAAAACATCTTGAACACAGGAAAGTACTTCTATTCAACAGTGGACTGCTCAGAAAGAAATTAAAATGATGCAATTTCTTACCTGTGTGTCATTTTTCACTTTAGATCTAGTCTGTATTACTAAGCTTCCATTACTGACTCCCAAAGTCAGAGATAGTGGGAGGTTGCCCTACACACCTTATCTCCGATTTCACACCGGTGTATAGCTCCAATCCAGATAGACCCAGGTGATTGTTTAGATATAGAGACACATTCTCTGGTCTACAACTGATAGTGGTACTGTAGCACAAACACGCATGGTCATTCAGTTATTTGCTGCAAGTGGCACAGATTATGAATTTGAACAATATACCGGATAGACATGGTGCAAAGTAGCATTAGGTGTTATCTCAAGAACAATCTTCAACTTCTAATGAGTTTTTAATCAAAGTTGCAATGTAGTTCTTGTTTTCTATCCAACCAAATCTGCACAAGAAATTTGTAATAGTAATCTGATCTGACATTTGTCTAAATTCAGACATAAAGGACAAACCAGTTGATGATAAAAAGATAAAATGATTTACTTTTTTGTACAGTGTAATTTTTTCAGGAGCCCAGCTCAACCAGCCCAGTATCCTCGTTGAAGGGCATGTTGTGTGGTGTGTTCAGTGCTGATCAAAAAACAACAATGGTTCAATTGAGGGGCTGATGGTCTGGGGAAAAAAAAAAAATCATATCTTGAAAGCTCCTGTGAATGGCTGTCGAACATGTGTCAAAAATGTGCTTCCAGTTTGATTGTCGGAGGGCTGCCTCTCTCCTTGTGTCTTTGTTTCTCTGTTTCTCTAGCTGTCTGTCTTCCTCCGCTTTCTGAAAATTGAAGACTGTAAAAAGAATGGGCCGCAAACCGCTTTGCAAAAATAGTGGAATGACAATGGGGCTGTTAAAACCACTTGGGCATCCTAATGCTCATCCTATCGACGTTATTGATTTCCCATTCTGCTAGCAACCCTTATAGCTCTCTGGAAGGAAGAGGATCTGTCTCGCCCCCTGGTGATGGTCAGAAAAGTCTGTTTTAATAAATACATGGAGCAGCGCACATCCTGGCAACGACACACACACCATCCAGGACTGAAATAGCTCAATGTTCAAAAGCTGCGGTGACCAAAGTCCAAACTTCAAACTCCTCTCACATCAAGCCGTGCCAGTCAGAGAGGCGAGAAGCTTTCAGACAGCACAGCAAGTATCTTGTCTTTTACCCCTTCTGCTGGGCCTCTTTTCTACTTCACTTATTCTCTCGTAGCAGCCAGAGGCTCTGACCTTGTGTAACGTCCTCCAACTAACTGGCCACTCAGACAAATCTTCCACCTTAATGAGAGAATGGCACCTGTTAGCCAGCACCATTAGCTGCAACCCATCTCTAAATCTACCTGAGACAGCATGTTGCCCCTAATGCTTCAGTAATACACTGTCCAAAGAAAACCCACAAATGCAACAACTACACTACAGTCATAGCCCGTCTTTTTCAGCAGACCAAACAGATTTAACTAATGCTTTAGATTACAGTTCACAACTTACTCTATAATTAAACTGTATTTACAGGGCATATTTAAAAGTTTTATTAGTAATGATGTTGGTTTGCTGTATTAGCA
Source organism: Channa argus (assembly GCF_033026475.1). Lineage (NCBI taxonomy): Eukaryota > Metazoa > Chordata > Actinopteri > Anabantiformes > Channidae > Channa > Channa argus. Next base: position 20,223,384 of record NC_090201.1, on the reverse strand, counting down.
CAAGTATACTGTATATTTGTACCTGGCAGGATGCAGTGTTTGGGAAAAAAAGGGGGTATTAATCCTGGGAACTTGAAAATTATCTGTAAGTAAGGCTTATTTATTGTCATATTATACGGTACGCAATTCTTATTAAGAAACAATCTTGTGTTCGCAGACAACACAGTGAGAACCTAAACTGTGGGTATATTGTAACTACAGGGGACCTATTCTATAATTACAGGGTACAGTATGAACAGAACAGAGGTTCTGCTATTTTATTGAATTGAAAAATGACCATATACAGTAGGCCACTAGATGAAAGTGTGTAGCTTAGGATTGTTCACACACACACATCAGAGCAGGATGTGTGCACTTCAGCTGCATTCACACAAAGTCCTTCCTGCAGGATTGTGAAGACGTTTAACCCTGTTTATTTGTACTTTGGAACATAACCCCTGTGAAACACACAGAGTAACATTTTAATTCTCCAATTCACTGCTTTGTTTGCGGCTGTAAGTCAAACTCACTTTTGACCATTGTTGCTCTTTCTCTCTCACTCTCTCTCTCTCTCTGTGTGGAGAACAGAAGAACTTGGGTGGTTTATTTATTAACAGCAATGGTCAAATTTTACTTATTCTGCCTGTAAAGAATGTAACAGTACTGTAGAGATAAGTATGTGGAGCTAAAAAAGACCTGCAGATGACTGAACACATATTTAAACACTTTTTAGAACATGTAGAGAAGATCCAACATGACAGTCAGGTAACGTCAGTTTACCTTAATTTTTTTAAGTAATTTTAAAATATGACTGGACATCTTCAAATAATAACAAAGATATAAAGGGTGTCAATATAGTATTTGATGTTGATTAACCCACAATTTTTGATATATTGTTCATTTATTTTTGTCAGTAAATACTTGGAAAAGGAGGATAACACCGGACATTTAAAGTTATAGCCTGCTGACCCCGTAGTTACTATGCAACTTACTCAAAAATTAGATGAAAATGTAGCTAATTTTACTTCTAGTCTTGAAACCTAAAAAGGTACACTTGTTTTCAGCGCAGTGCAACTTGGAGAGTGGGCATCAGGGCATGTTAAAAGCAACCAAGCTGTTCATCTTTTCTTGTAGCAGATTTCTAGTAAGAGATGGACAGAAATTTAACACGTTGTTTTTCTTTGTAAAACTTTTGATGTACACACAACGATGGAAGAAATAAAAGATTCAATGGTGGATTCTGACTTGCATTTATTTTGGGACTGTAAATAAAAAACAGTTTGATTGTTAGTTGACCTCATATTTAGTTTTTTATTAGTTTGTTTGTTTGTTTTCCCCGTGTTTTAGTTGAAATGCAATGTTACATTATGAGACCTGTAATTAGATTCATTGACTGTTTGGGTCCAATGGATTGCAAAGCATACTGTGAAGAAAAACCTGAACACTGTAATCCCATGTGCTGCAAATAAGGAGGAAAATTATTTTTTGAAAACCAAACTGTCAAATATGAAAAATTAGCATTCAGAGTGTGGGTATGCCAGGTTGTAATAATTTATCAAACTGCTTTAATTAGATGGTGTGAATGTGTGTAACAGTGTGAATGTGATCGGGGCATTGATGCGAAAGATTGGCTGCTCTTAACAACCCTGAATAAATAAAGTAAAAATATATTTTAAACCTAGATATTGATGAAATGCGTTTCATTTATGCCTTGGAATATATATTATTCCCTCTAAAATGAAAGTGCCTACTACAAGTTGCTCTACAGTTTTTATCATGCTCCATTACTACATTACTTTTGTCAGAACTGGCACAAGGAAAAATTATTGTAAGAATGAGCAGCATGCCGAGCACAGGTCGGACTAATCATGGTGTGGCAACATTTCAAGATTCAAGATATCTTTATTGTCATGCCACTACATTTAGAATACAATCTAAATATAATATTTTGTTTAAGGGTATATTCACTGATGCAGCACAAAATCAATATTGAAATGTATTATGACATGTAATCTGGAGCATATGCAGACACAGAAATCACGAGTAATACTAAGGGGGCAGTCCTTGAGCACATATAGTTAGTGAGGGAGTCCTCTAACTTCATGGCAGCAGTGTGCAAAAAGCTTGATGTTATGTTTGTTGTGCAGTGGTGTCTAGTTTAATAGCCTCTCTGTGAAACATTAAACGTAATAGAAATACATTTGTACAGTATATGTTCAAAGATAAATGGTTGACCTCTAAAAACCCCTTTTAAAAGAGCTTACAAGAAAACCATGCTTATATTTTCAACAGCATCTGTTCAAATGACCCATATTGAGAATATCAAATTGTACACTCAAACAGGCTTTTTAGAGTCGCTCAGTTGTTGCTATGTGTGATCAGCTTTTTTTTTTTGATGTGTTTTAGATCTGCTTTAGTGTCACAGTGAAGGAAAGGTCCCTTAGATTTACATACATGTCACCATAGTCAAGAGACCTTGGATCTTATATCTGTCTCTCACTCTCTCTCTTTCTGTCTTAACTTGAACCTCAAATTCTCCAACTGAAAGAAAATTTGAACAACAAAATAAAAGAAGTTCAGAATGACCCTGCCTGAACCACCATTTATCGACCCATCCAAATGGAACCATTGTTCCAGGAAAACTCCATGAGTGCCTGCAGCTCTTGTGGCCGCCACATTATGAGGAAGATGATAGATATATTGTAAGCGGTCTTTCAGACTTTTCTCTCTGTTCGACCATGTTCAAACAGAGTGGTACCCATTATTGCACACAGTCTTGACCGGAGGATCTATAAAACAAGGGAGTCAAACACGTTCGATGTGCTGGGCCCATTGAGCCACCACAAACACAAACCATGGTTAGCAACATGTTGAGAGTGCATTTGCTCACAGTAGACACACTGCAAACAGTCTGACTCACAAGGTCTATTCTCTTGAAAGCGCTTTCTGAGCCGAGACAAGCATGTCGCTTTTCACACAGTCAAATACTATTTAACGTTTAAATAACGGAAGGTTTTGAGAAATAATCAAACCTTCAAAGTGAAGTCAGGTTTTTAATTAATTTGTACTAATTTTGTTGTGCAACGGGAATAAATAATCTTCCAACAAGCAGGTTTTCCAACAATAGCACCACTTTTACAACTGTATTCATGAATAATGTATGTTATGTTACATGTTGGCATTTCATGTTCATTCACAGAACCAGACTTTCACAACAAAGCCAAATTGGTTGCAAACAGAAAAAACAGATATACACATATTCTTCGTTATTAATACGGTTATGTTTTAATAACAAAGTTATGTTTCAGTATTTTCAGTTTTTGTTCAAAGCATGTTGACGTTTAGCCTTCTTACAGCAGGTGATTCATAGCTTCAAACTCTTGTTGCTTCATAAGAGATGATTTGTCTTGATAATTCCAAAAATACACATGCTCTATATGGTTCTCTCTCCCCCTCCCCCGTCCCCCTTTTTTTTTTTTTTACATACACATACACGCACACACACACACACACACACACACTATAGAAAAAGGTCGAGGTCAAGATTCGCCTTACTCATAGTTCACCAAGCTCCGCAGACTGGCAGAAATGCTCAGAAATAAGCCATTTGCATGGACAAAGTGTTAGAAAGGAAAGGTCATACAACTTGCTACTGTTACATAATACACTAAATTATTCACTGCCATTTTTCCCAAGGGTGCCAGAGGTTTTTTGAAGTGGTGAATTGGCTTAAATGAAGAAGTTGCTTGCAAGAAAATTAAGGCAGAGATTGGGGGGGTCAAAGTGACAACTAAAAGATCCCCAGGATGTACCCATTCAATTCATGGCATGTTTTTTTCCTAGTGCAACACTGTGAAAAATTGCTGTGTCTCAGGAGAGGTGACCTGCTTATGTAGTGTGCTTCCCCTTTAACCTAGCTGTGAGCCATTCTCACCTGTCAGATCACAGCCTGGATGCATGCTTATGTGTGTGTACATGTGTGCAACTGTGTGTGCCTGCACAGGTTTACGTGTGTGTGTGTGTGTGTGTGTGTGTGTCAGTCAAGGTTTGTGTGCGTATTTGGATTTTGTTTTATACAAGAGTTGTCAACAGCCCAAAGCCTTTCAAATAAAGCTTCAATTTTTTTTTTGTCTTTCAATGCTTTTCTCTCTCTCTCTCACACACACACACCTAAAACTACCTCCACAGCAAAGACTTTAAAACCACAATGATATTTATAATGAGTGTATAAATTAATATGATTTTGAATGGTTTTAGAAATGTTAGTCACTACTCCAAGGCGCGTGATAATGCTGGATAACGTGCTCCATATATTAGCTTTAGAACGGGTGCGTTTGTGTTCATCCACCCAGCCCAATGTCATTTACACAGTCTAGCTCTCAAACATTCAAACAGGGGCAGAAGATTGAAAGCTCTTTATCTTCCACAGTATAACTCAAGTAAAGTTAATATTAGAAAATGCCACTAACCCTCCATCTCCTTGCTATTCATTTACCTTTGCCCTTCTGTTCCACAGGTTTAGTCCAGTGTAATCACAACTCTAATTGATATTTACAATAGTAAGACTCATTAAGTTAAAGTGATGTTAGGAAACACGTGAGAATCATTGAAGCGTAATAAAAATGACGAAGTGCTATGCAGCTAGGAAAACATTGAAGGTCATGGAAATTGTTAATATAACAGTTATTTATAGCAAAACTTGCTATAATCAGATACAGCAGAAACGTAGAAGATATATATGCAGGTGGAATAATTTGGAGTTCTACAGTTCTGTTACACGGAGCATTAGTGGACCTCAATTACCGGATGTGGTTCACATTAAATTTAAAAAAAAAGAAAATGATCAATGCAACTGGAATAGGGCGGCTGTAGCTCAGTTGGTAAGGAAGTCATCCACGGACCACAGGGTCAGTGGTTCCATCCCGGTCCCGGGACTATATATGACATATAGCCGGGATAGCCTTGCTTTATGGGCAAGACACTAAATCCCTAACAGCCCATTTCCATCCCCAGCTGTGCAGTGCCACTCCAAGCCCGGTAGAAATTGGGGAGGGTTGCGTCGGGGAGAGTTGCATGAGGAAGGGCTTCCAGCGAAAAAACTGTGCCAAATCAACATGCGGACAATGATCCGCTGTGGCGACCCTGAACTCACGGGATAAACTGAAAGGACAAAAAAAATAAAAATAAAAAAAAAATCAATGCAACTGGAATAGATATGTAACTAAATTGACGGGTTGAATTTGGGAAAAGATGTCAGAGTTGTCAGGATTAAAAAAGCCATCATCAAGCATTGTCTGAGGTGGGATGTGATCTTCTGACTCCACCACGACAGTCTGACACTTGCAAGGCCCATTCACTACACCGACCTTCACACCCTTACTTGGCTACATAATGGGCACACTACTTCCTGCTTTGGCAGGGAACACTGGCATTGGCCATAAATTGCATGCTGCAGAATCTAAATGGACAGCTTAATTCCTGTTCAGTTAGTAATGAGGGACATATCTGTTTGTGTGTTGTTCAAAATCTGAACAAAAAATTGACACTTTTAATACTTATTTTGGAGTGTGCAATGCCACAACGGTAGAATTATGCAAATGTTACTGTTCCTTTTTAGTGCTGGATGGTTGCTTTAAATATTGATGGCATCACTAACCTGGCTCCTGGTATTGACAATGCATTAATTAGGTTTGATGACTAAAAAGAAGGAAACATTGTATTTTATTTAAGACTGTGCCAAAATAATGAAAAACAAAATGTGTGCACTGATTAGGTGCATGTGTGTGCTGATGACCACATTTTGTCTCGCAGTTTTCACTACAATAGCAAGAAACAGGCACTTATACAAAGAAGCTACAATTAGGTCACTTCTTATTTTTCATTAAGTAAAAAACTCACTAATGTCTTTTAACATTTCAGTGGTAGGAAGGCAGGAGGTGGTTTGTTTTGCCTGCTTCTTATTTTGAAAGCTAATTAGCTAAATGTATTCATACTATTCCCTTGAATATGTCATGCATTTTGAAAAAGAAGTTTTTTTAAATCATTTAGATCATTATTTTTGTTCAAAGGCTGGAACTAAATTTTCGTTCTTTTCACCTCAAGTCGTTAGTGTGCGTGCCACTTGAAAACACCAGGGGACATGTTGAAGGTCATACAGTTGTCAAAACACAGTATGTATTTAGACACCAGTAAACACTGCAGCCTTTTTGTGGTCGTTCATGAAGAGCAGATGTGGAGAGTAACATCAAACAGCAGATACCCTCCAAGTTTATGCAGATTAACCACATGAGAATGAGAATTACGAGTGTACGGAATTCAGCTGGATACATATAGAAATTAACACGTCAACAACACACACAAAGGCCCACATAACTGTGAGTGCATACACATACATGCCCAGGAAGAAAACTGCGTGTGTGCACATTGTTTGAGATCCATGGTGATTCTGAAGGAATGTAACACTGTTTCATTGTCAGCCTGCCACTGTAAGCAGGATCATCATGTCATTTGGTGATTAGGCCTTTGTGGGCTAGCTGTTTCAAAAGCAGAGGCCTATAGCAGTGCATTCAGGGAACAGAGACCCCCCGCCCCCCACCTCCCCCCCTCCCCCCTTGCCTCGCCTCGCCTTGCCTTGTCTTGCCAGTCGAAGGCCAAGTCTCCCCCGCCTTTTTCTTTTCAGGCTTGGCCAAGAGAGTGTTTAGAAAACAGTGTGTAGAAGGGTTCTGTTATCCCTGCATACCGCCTTGCGGGTCTGAAGATGCGTAATTTTCTCACAACAAGGGTTCCCATGATAGCTCTCTGCTTTGAGTAGCTATTAATGCCCTTTCTTGCTCAGTGGTTTGTCAAATGCATTAATCTAAGGCTTGGCAATGGGTGGAAAGAGGCAGAGGATGGAAAACAAGGAGAGAGGAGAAGAGAAGGGGAGAGGAGAGGTTTATATACTCTAAACAAGCTTGTGTACAGTACTGTATTGCTGTATATAAAGCAAACATAATTAAAAATGACAATATAATATTCTTATGACTGATAATCCCAGGATACAGAACAAATCCAGTCACTGCTCCTGTATGCCTTGGTGTTTCTGTCTAAACATTGACCTCTATTCAGTGAAGCCAAAATAGCTTGAACAATACTTTTCCTAGTTCTATGTAAAATACTTACTCCCTTATCGTGGCAATTTGCTGTGTTAATTTGTCAACCTACCAGATCAAACATTTACCAACCCAGCTTAAAAAGAGCCACCCTCTTTTAAACTTTGATTGGTATACTGATTGCTTTTCCTTTTTTTGCGAGTTTGTTCTCAGCTTTTTGTGTAGCGCACTCTTGACTGCATATGGGTCTCTCAAAACAGAGGAAGAAAGGTTTAAATTAAAGGCACTTTTCCCAGCTGTGCTTTGTTGAAACTTCATAAACTACTGCATGTTCAATAAAGCATATTTATTTGACACAAGATAGCTAATGCAGTGACAAGCTCAATGAAGTGACACTGCAAATGTGACAAAGCTATGAGTGCCTCTGGCTATTATCCCAAAAAATGCTCCAGCAATTAAATGTTAAAAAGCTCAAAGATTTGGGAAGATAACTGCTGACAAAATGAACAAGTTTTCCTCATGGACTAAGTTCGAATGAAACCAACCAGACTGCAATGAATAACAAACCGAAGAAAGTTGACTTCAGTCTCTTTCACATATGAACTCTTGACAATGTCCGAAGTTGTGGTAGTGGTTCACATATGCAGCCCACAGCGGGAGATTGTCCGAGTGTCGTCATGGAAGACATTTTGTTTGATTTCAGTGTGTAGTCAGCACTCACAGGAGGCAAAACATGATAGAAAACTTAGGCTGTGGGAAACAGTGTTTTGCTTACAGTACATCAGAGCAGTGCCTCTAATCAGGAAAAAGGTTTCCATCACTCGATGACCTGGTCGAGTGATAGAATCTTCATCAGCACACCATTTGCTCACTTGAGAATTCAGGACAAAGCACCAACTTTGTACTAGGGGGCTCTAAGGATAGATTCATGTTTCACTTAGACATTTGCGTTCTTACATACACCACCTCCCGACAAAGTCAGGAGAATGTCAGGATTCCAGAGCATATGTGAAAGAGGCTTTAGATTAGTAATGTTGCAAAGTCATTGCTAGACATTGCTACACATTACTAAGCAGCTTGCAGTGAGATAAGGAAGGAGCTACCCATGCAATGTGTTGAGCTGAAGGACATAAATATGTAACCAAAGGACCTAACATCTCTGTGGGTAGATGTAAGAGACATCAGGGGATCTTTGTCTTTGGGAAATAAGTTGTGGTTAATGTAATAACCAGTGAACCAGTGAAGAGACTTTATCAGATTCCAGATCTAAACAGTGAATAAATAAGTGAATATTCACGTAGTTGTGATCCTTTCCATGGATTTTATGCAGTTACTCAAAACAAAATCAGCCACAAACAAGAATTTAATGACCTGTTACATTAGGGCAGAAGTCATCAAGGGATATTTTATCCTAAGGGTGCTTGTTTTTTCTTTTTTTGTTCCAGCCCAGTCACAAAAGAGCAAGGAATTAATACAAAGAACATGGACCATCTTTGATTTTCAGTTTGTTTTCATTTCATGGAGCCATTGAAGCCTTTACTGTACAGTGTGTGAAGTTGGTGCAGATAGTTTTGCCACTGAGCATAATCATGTTTAATAAAATATAGGCTCAAGGAATATTTGTGCAAGCAAGACTTGATCTGCTCTCATCTTGACAGCCATGAAAGTGTTCTCTGGCTTTCTGTGATTTTAGTCGCCCTGCTGGTGTATGCAAGGCAATCGCTCCTTTGTTGGGTCTTTAGCGCTTGGCATCAATACAGTGTCACCTTCTGGCTCAGGGGCTGAATGTAGCCTTGCAACAAACTCTCCTGCATAGCAATGACACAGAGGGGGATACAAGAAGGATCTCACTGGTGTCTCTTTTACCCTTTAAACAATAAGTTTACAGTTACTTTATATTTCTCAACTAATTTAAAATCTGTTATTATAGTTTAGAATACAAATGGAGGAAAAAAAAAAACAATGAACAGAAAAAAAAATAGAACAAAACAACAAACTATGAGACTGATAAATGCCTGATATGTAACTATGTGTGCAGCTTTTAAGACAGAGCCAGTGGAGAAAAAATAGGGGCCATTCCCTCACTTCCTCTTCACCCTTCCCTTCTTTCTTTTTTCCTCTGATCTGACCCCCACCGTCACCCTCACTAGCTGCCTCTACCCTCCTCACCCCCACCTTTACCTGAGACTCACATTTCCCAGGGGGCATTAAACTCACTGGCCCTGTTTGATTTAGGCAGGTCGGGTGTCAGTGTTCGCTACAAGCCCATGGTGAACCATGAATAATGGATCTGCCACAGGTCTGAGTCCCCCTGAGACTCCCAGCTGCCCCCTTCCCCCAACTCCTGCTGTGACTGGAATAGTCAATGTCCCATTAACAACCAATGATTCATAAAAGGTTCTCACTGCCAGCTCAAAAGAACTGGAAATGTGAAAGAGAGGTTGTTAGTAAAAGACACCAATATATGCATTTCACTTACAGTATATGTGTGTATTAATAAATACATTGAAATTATGGCTAAAATGACTCACATCAGGGCCAATCGACATATTGCTTTCTAAAGCATTTTTGTTTTAATCTCCTTCTTATGGTAAATGTGTGGGTACTGAGCTTCAAAGAATAACCAACAGAACAGCCAACAGTTGGTGTGCCAATTTACAAAGTACAATTTTAAGCTTTTTGATGCAGACCTCTTCTGTTGCCCTAAAAGTAATGAAAAAAGTGGCTGCATGACGGATTTTTAGACTTCCAGTTTTACTTTTATTCAGGTCATATAACTCAAACTCCGCCTAGAGCTTCAAAAGTCCCTGAAGCTTGTTTACATAATCTTTTGTTGATCCTGTTCCTCAAAGTTATGCAGCTTCCTGTAAAAATGTGCGAGGGCTCTGCTTTTACAGTGTTGAGTTTTATCATTTCTAGTGTGAAGGACAGTTTCATCTGTACAAATTCAGAGCGGACACCTAGAGCTGCTTTCTGTCTTTTTGTTTACAACGTACGTTTTCTTTATTTCTCTTTTCTGTGAGGTACAATCAACAATTAAAATGAATAAATTTCACTTGAAATTCAATAATAAATGCAATGCAAGGTTCCTTTCTAGATCCCAGCATTGTTAAAACATTCAGAAGTAAACCACACAATTCACCACACAACACATGACGCAGCCGCCAGCTGACAAAAATTGGCACCAAAACTGGTTGGACCCAAACTTTTGTAGCACATCATCATCAAAATGAAATTAATCAGTCTCATTAAGGACAGAGATTTTTACTTCGGTGGTCTCAAACTGTCTTCCACTATTCTGCTGAAGCTATACCGACCTGCAGTGACATTTACTGTACACTCCATTTCACCCTCACTCTCTTTGTCATCAGTCCTACTTTTCTCCCCATCTGCCACCTCCACCAGGGGACAGATTCTCCATCACACTGCTGTTGATACTATTCTTTTTCCCATATATGTAGTAGCATCAAAATGGAAGAAAAAGAAATATGTATTTCAGCATTCCTCAAACACTTGGGGAGGTGAATTTAATTGCTTCTTATGAGTAGTTGGAGGTCGTTTCAAGATCTGTGACTTGTCTCTTTAATATGCACTTAGAAGTTCAGGCATTTTAAGCAGAAAGGCTGGCAAAGAGTGTTTATGGGGATACAGAGTGAATACACACTCAAAATGCACACACACATTTACAAAGGAGCATATACTGTACCTGAGGTTTCACCAAAGCAATTGCACCCCTACAAAAACAGAAATGACCCCAAGTGACTCTGGGGATCTATCCCGCTAGCAATGGAGAGTATATTCAAAGCACTATGACAGGTGCATGCACCGTTGTCATTCAGACTGACAAACCGGTCACTGTGGACACCAAAACCTTTCAGACATCACAAAGACCCAGGTGCACAAACACACACACTTACACAGGGCTTTATTGTTTTTGCATCAAACATTCTCACACACACACACACACACAGACTTTAGAATCTATTACAGAGACTTTATATAAAACCTGCAATACCATATAATCCCTCTATAAGTATGCAGGTAGACGGGCAAAAAGTCCTATAGCTGGAACCTGTCTGTCACAACACATCCTCAGCAGTAACAGTGCACTGGAAGAGTATGGAGCATAATGGGCAAATATTTCACTGCTTCACTTGAGAGTTGAGAGTTTTGAGATTGGGAACCATTCAGGCAAATATGCTCTTTGAAGTCCATGCAAGTCAGAGGACAGGGCCCGTGCAATGTTAAGTTTGGGCATTTCTGTCATTTCTAATTCAAATAAGCATTGAAACAAAGTGCATGGCTAGTTCCATTAGGGCAAAGGCCCAGTGGACAACATTTAATTGAAAGGCATCTCATATATTCCAACCATAATTACCATGTTGAAGCTGGTAGCGTTACACATAACTCATAAAATGACACATACAATGTGCATACTTGCAAGTACAACAGACTTTCAATTATTGTACTTACACATGGGCAAAAGCGTGCTCTAGTTTGACAGCCAGGTGTTTAATGCAATCAAGATCTTTTTGCTAAAACCCAGTCACTGTGTTTAGCTAATAGATGCTGCATAGATACGTACATGCTGCAGCAGTTTCAATGTCAACATTACATATAAATTGGGAGGTTGTAACAGTCAGTTGCCTGCTTTACTGTCTGTTTACCATTTTTTAGTTGTCGTCGGAGGCTGGACCTAAACAAGAAGTATGCCTGAACAGCAAGAAATTTTTTTTTTCAGTCCTGAGACTTCAAAGGCAGAATGAGTGCTTATCTGCCTGAGAGACTTTGGAAACTTGAAAGGACTGAATCAACCCAAAACTAAACTGATGACCATGTTTGCCCCTGAGCCACTAGTGGACAATGGATTTAGCATAGATTGTTAGAAATGGGGATAAAGAACTGGATAAAGTATGGTTAAATAGTTGAAATAGTCTGATCAACTAGCTGCAGACTGTATGGCTGAAAACATATAATATAAAATGATAAAAATCCAGACATGACAGCTTACAGCTAGTTAGTAATCGCACTTTTCCTCCCCTAGTTTTTCAGTATCCCAATAGACTGGAAAAGCAAGCTGACTTCCTTGCTTCCAGAATGTGACTGGCTACATGGGAAATTAATTGCCATAAGTTGGGAAGGCTTATAAACTATGACCTGTCATGACAAATGATGGCCAGACAGTTCATGTTTTAGTGCCAAATGTTCTTATCAATACAAGCTAAAGGAGCTCGAGCATAATTGTCCTGTTTATCAGTTCTATTACAGGCCTTCTAGAGGCATCTAGCTAGGTCAATAAATAAACACAGGTACTGTAGAGTTACAGTGCACTACCCCATCTCACTTGATAGATCTCTAATAAACAGTGCATCCCTCACAAAAAAGAATTATGCTATCTATTTCAATGTCTTTTAGAGTGCAACGTCTCCCATACCAAAGCAATTACCACACGAGTCTGATACACACTGCTGTCATAACCATTATTTACAGCTCTAGTTGTTTGAAGTGATTTAGTATGTGTGTGTGTGTGTATGTATATATGTGTGTGTGTGTGTATATATTTGTTTGTTTGTTTGTTTTTGCATCGTTAAGCTTACAAATAGTAAATTTACATTAATGATTTAAGCAAAACTGCTTCAGCAACAAATTAATGTGGGAAATGCAATATACCAAAAACAGATGAAATATCAGCAAATTATACCTACACTTGTGTGATGTGACTTTGTAATTTTAAGTGAACAGTGCTTATTTATAAGAAAAAAAAAAAGATTCCATTCCAAAATGATTCCATGTTGCTGTCGAAAACATGTTTTGGCCAGCAACAATTGTTTGACCTATAAGAATAATAAAAGACAAAACTTTGTTTATGACAATATGTTTTCACCAATAAACTACATCTGTTTGCATACCAAAGCAGAACTGCTATATAATTTGCATATTTTTTTTGTCATTGGCACATTTTTGGGCACAGCTTGACTAGTTTGACGGCAGGCAGAAAATTATACTTGCAATACTCACTAAAGACCAATAACACAAAAAGTCATGAATTGTCCCTTTCCAATAATGGTGAAATTTCAGAAATCCTCTGTTTTACATACAAAATTGCAGCTTTGAAAGAGCAACTACATCTCCATCTATTTTACAATTGTATTAATAAAAAAAACACTAAGCTAAGCAAGTCAGTGGTTACATTATTGTAAACTGGTGACTGCTAGTACACCACTGAAATATACTAGGTTCTCTTTTTGCAGCTGTGACAAAACAAAAAAATAACACTGCACAGCATGAACTGTTTTGACATTGAGTGACATTGTCCGACTGAAAAGAAAGCAGATGATAAAGTGAAGAAGATCACAGCCACGACTAATATAATTTTCCAGTAAATCCAGGTTTCGCTGGTTTTCCAATCATAGCTGAAGCTCGAAGCCAAAGCGGCACTGCGAACTGTGATGGCTTCACAATCCCCTAGCTCAGAAGTATTGTTATGTCTCTTGGGTATTATCTTACAAAGCTCATTATGATGCAGAAACAAAGAGGAGACACAGGCCCACAACTGCAGGAACTCTAGGGTGCATGCAAACATACACACAAACGCAGGCATAGTAGTTTAATCTTTGCAAAGATGTGCTTTATCAGTACAAATCCAAGTGTGTCCCCTGATTACTAATATGTGTGCATGCAGCTGTGCACCATTAAAAACAGATGTGACATCTTCATGTCGTAAATTCTCTGAGACACATAATGTGAGTACAACAAATTCTGCAATGTGTAAACAATACATAAAATGCCCAAACACTTACACCACATAATCCACTGAAGCTTGTCATTTCTTGTGGCTGTTGAGTGAATTATGCCAGCACAGTCATAATCACTAGTGCTGTCAGCGGCATATGCACTTGTTCATTCAGATGTGAGCCCGGTCTCCAAAAATTTAGCTAAATAAGCACTCATTCGGTAGTACAAACACAAACGCACTGAGCACAAAATTGCAGACTGTGCTGCTGTTCTGCAATTAAGATTTATCTACTATGGATGCAGGCACCCCTGTGGTAAGAGTGTGTCAGTCACTTCTTTTCTCTCGAACTGCATTTTATTTCATTGGTCATTAGGAAGTACTGCATGACACAAATGCATTGTCAATGTAGCACATCCAGAACTTTAAGGTAAGCTGTGTTTCATGCAGTGTTTGGAGTGGTATAATCCATTGCTGAGGCTGCACAGCCTCATCTCGAAAAAGATGCATTACGATCCAGCTAAACTGCAAAACACCAGCCGGATTATAATTCCATTAAGTTTAGTTTTTTTTTTTACATATGGTAAACTGGGGTGCAAGGAGGTAGTTGGATTGGGAAGGTTACAAAGTGCTCAACTGTTACACCACAGACCTGAGTTTGACTCCAGGGTTATGGTTCAAATTAGAGGGGAAAGTAAATAAACATGTGGTATGAGAAGTAATTTCTGTTTATTTTTTCTTTACTGTGCCAGACCACAATCTTTCCCTAACCATACAAGAGTTTCATAATTCTGTGGTTCCAAAAACTGGATGTTGTTGTAAGGCTGCGTCAGGCTCTTGTCTGGTAACACTTTATTGATCTGTTGCGTTTTGATGTTATTGATGTTAATCATCAACATATCCTCTTCATGCTACTAAAAATGTATTCCTGGTTGCCGGTGTGTTCCAAGCGTATTTGTGATAGACCCATAGGAATGTAATCTTTTAGGAGAAGGATGTTTGAGCTGCATTGTTCACAATGACGGAGTACTTCCCTGCTCAACATGACATGACCACAGTGGCTGTTCAAAGATATTTCAAAATCAGACTCCCGCAGTCTTCTTCTAAAAGCTCAACTTATCTATGTTTTAGAGTCTAGTCAACACTTTTGTGTGAAAAGAGCCTCAGCTAACCAGAGAGGGAACTTTCCAAGCCATCTTGGAAGATCTGCTTTGTAACCTTACTAACTTTGTTGGCTGAGCCTCAGAGAGATTTAGGGTTTTTGTAGGATTGCAAATCTGGAAAAGAATAAACTCTCGGGGGTGTCATGCAGTACATGATCCAATTTGATGCTGATATTGTTGTCTGTCTTGTCCTCTTCTCTGATTTGTTTTGATAGCTACTGAGAAGAGAAATACTGACACACAGTTTGTGTGACTATGACCTCTAAGCTCACAGTTTCTTTTTGTTTAATATGTTTGTTTATTGTGAAAAAATTAGACAATATCTCCATCAGCTTACCTTAATAAACTTTTTTTGCAGTTGTGTATAACGCGTATTTGCAGTTGTGTATAAAGCAGACCCTTTTAGACAACGTAAGACAAAGTACAAGCAAGAAAAAAGGCATTGCTCCAGCGTATGAGTCCCCAGAGCAGCCAGTGTTAGTGTTTGAACTTCTCCAGCATTATATCTACATTAAAATTTGAAGTGTTCTTTAAATTGAAAATTGGGTTCTTAGCATACTTTTTCCTAATACTGCTGAAAGTCTGAAAGTCCCAAAGCAAGCATTAATGGGGAGATTAGGAATATATTAAACAGTCAAACAAACCCACACAAAACACACTCACACTCCATTCTCTCATGTCCTCTTTTCTCACTCTCCTTTGCTATCTCGCTGGCTCCCTTATTTTTACTGTTAACAAATCAGGTAGTTTAACAGATCAATTAATTTACTAATTCATTGTAAGCTTAATTCATGCCCTCTTATAGTACTGTATCTCCATAGTGCCCACTTTCTCGCTGCTAAAACATTAAAGAAGTCACCTTGCCATTGTGTGTTTTTAATCTTAAAATTCAGCTGCCAAATTTGTACCTGATCTTTCTACAACTAATATTGCAGCGACGGTTGGATCAAAAGCTTTGCAGTTTATTCATAGATCTACCTATAGACATTTAGCTAAGAGCTGTGACGCACCAAGACAATGTCAAATAACTTGTGGAAATGAAGACCAACTGCTGTGCCAGCTCACCTTTTGTCTGGGCTGACAAGTGGCACTTGAACACATCACAAAGCTGAAAAGCATGTCACATGCATGTTCTGCACATGTGGCCCGACTTTGGTTTTATATGGGATATGGTACAGTGCATCACGGACCTAATATAAGCAAGTTCCATCAGAACAAAGGTACAGGGTACCATTAAATGATTAAATCTACAGTGTGGTTTTATGGACTGCCAGTGCACAGTTACACTGTAGCATAATTCGTCCAAATGTGAATGAAATTATTGTTCTCAAATTCTTTCAAGTTACAGATATGAAACAACACAGACATTACGATTACACACAGACATCAAACAAAACAACACATTGAATGAAAGCTGTCATATAACAAAGAATTGTTTAAACAGATTTGTTAAATGCTTGGCATGTACAAACATGCTTACTACAACTCTACAAATGGGTTCTTTACTTACAACAATATAACCGGTGTGATCTTAAAGTGCTGATTTCACCATTACATCACTTAAATATGCTTGGTGAAGAGTGTATCATTTCTATAGAATGATTTTGCAGGTATACACATAATGGCAGAGCTTCTACATTTTTTGTTTGGTCAGAAAGGGGGAAAAAACCTGCAGTAGTTAAATGGAAGAAGAAATTATGGGCCACGCTCCTTCACCAGAGCTTAAATTGGACAGTGGAATAAACCTTAATATGTCATCACTATGACTCGACATGGCACCTCAGTGGTCATTAAGCAGACAAATGGTGGTCTGGGCTCGGCAGAGAGGCTGTTGGAAATGTTGCAGGTTGTTGCAAGAGACCAAAGGAACCAAGAAAAAAAAAAGCAGAATCACCCTCTGTGCATCCATTATCCAAAAAGGTTTTGCTGTTCAGATTTTGTCAGGCTGGTGCCTATCCCAGCCTATGCTGAGATGCCAGATATATACAGTAAACCACATAAATGTACTATTGAACCACATTGAACTTTACAGTTTCCTTCAACTAGCCTGGATGTCTTTGGACTGTTGGGAGAAAGTGGAGCACAAGGTGTGCACATGCTCACACACACAGAAAATATAAACTATACACACAGAAAGATGTAGCCTGGTGGTGTATTTGAACTCATCTTGAAGTAAATCTGCAATTCTAACCACTGAATCACTGTGAACCCCAGATATAGGGACGGGGAAAAGTAAACTGAAAACGAATTATGAAGCAAGTCAAAGATGAGATGGAGAGAGATTGGGAGCATAAGAGAAGCACTGCAAGCGAGACAATGGATACAAAGACAGAGGAGTGGGAGACGGCACAAAAGAGAAAAGGCCCTCTAATAACGAGTGATGTGTTGTTACAAAACAGGTAACTATGGACACAACTTCATCTTAAAGGCTCCGACTGAGGAAAAGACAAAAGCAGTGTACAAAACATATCCAAGAGAAAACTGCCAAATGTTCCACATTACACATCAATTTCCATTAATTTAATGTCATTTTGGTGACATTTTAGCCAGCTCATGCAGCATTGATTTTTTTTTCATAGTCACTCGAGACACCAAACGTTCACAGCACAATTGGAGCACGGAGATACCACTGAATAAGTGATGTTTGAGTTTTATACAAGTTTCATATTGTCTGCTTCCAAGGGAGCCATGAGGATTATGTCAAAGCTTCATGACTTCTTAACAATACAGCTTTTTTCATACCCACTTGGGTACATGTCTGGGGGTTACTATTGAATTTCCTTCCATTACGCAGTATTGTGGAGATTATGCTTCCCCTATTGAAAGGAAAAATGAGCAATAACTCAGAATTATAAGCTATTTGTCTGGGACATTGAGCTAAAGGCTTTGTTGTCCAGCACAGACAGCTCAATGGATAGATTCACAAACCATAATCTGTGATGCAGGGTGATCACTGAAGCAGACTGACCTGAGTGCATGCTAGCACCACCACAAAGAGAGGTACGAGGGGCTGCATCAGAAGGAAGGACTATACTAATGATCACTTCTTTTTAAAAGGTATGATTCATATTGATAATCATGGATATTGCCATGCATATTTATATATTTTTTGAAGCCCAGCTAGCTAGACTTCAAACTGTTTGGCCAGTGTAGACTAAAGTTCCCATATTTTTTAGCCAACTAGTAAATGTTTTCACAAGGGAATAAACCTTTGAACCTTTCAGCATCGAGGCAAACTGTACAGCCGTTAATATGTATGATCTATTTGTGTGTGTTTGTGCGCATGCAGGCTGGCACTTCTGTGTGCATGCCACTGTGTGTGCCTGTTTTTTTTTTTGTTTTTTTTTGGGGGGGGGCTGTAAACATGCTTTACCCAGCATGTACAACTATCCCCAAGAGTGTGTTCCCAATGCATAATTCAGCACACACATAAAAACTTCAAAATGTGAATCCCTTTGGTGTTTGTATATGTGTGCTAGTGGGTGGCGGGAAGAGGAAAGAGCATTAAAGGGTATCTTATAAAGCCATGGCATGCACTCATATCTAAACTATTCAATCATCCACCCCCTTCCCACAGAG
The DNA here is from genome assembly GCF_033026475.1 of Channa argus. Classification (NCBI taxonomy): domain Eukaryota; kingdom Metazoa; phylum Chordata; class Actinopteri; order Anabantiformes; family Channidae; genus Channa; species Channa argus. The sequence continues at coordinate 20,204,839 of NC_090201.1, read as the reverse complement.
TAAAATTCCACTGCATAATCAAACTTGTAATTTTTGCATCATATCATACTTTATAAGGGGCTCATTTTCTCATGCCTGACAGAGATTTGCTCCAACAGCTCTGTATCACTTTAACCACAATTATTTAAGGATGTCTTTTCCATTATGCCTCTGCAAGGTGCCAACGGCCTCACATTGGAAAACAACTTAGTTCCACTCCCAAGGAGTCCCTAAAAGGGCTGCAATAAGAGTTATTACTTTGCCCAGAGGAAGTGATATCTATGCAGACTGCACACACATTTCTTAAAGCTGCCACTTACCACATACACCTGCTGTATTCTGTCAGTCCAAATACAATGCATCTGTTATAGATTATAACAGTGCATGAGTTTTTAGAACAGCGCAACTCCTTCTTATTTTTACATTATGCAAATACTTATTGTATTGGTACAAGTACTATTCAACACCTCCCACCTATTTAAAGATGCAAAGTACAATGGAGAAAAAAAACTACAATGACAGAAATGTTTTCTAGTAAGACATTCATATAAACCAAGAAATTTGATTTTTTTTTTTGCTTTTTTACAACAAGCATACATAGAGAGTATATATAGTGAGCACTACAGCATTTTTACCTCTGCATTATGGCTACTGTAAATTACTGTATTTTTACTTTTGTTTTGTAATATATAAGACTTATTTGATATTATACCTTCTGACAAACCAGACAAAGTAATATTATGTTTTTCTGATCAGTTCAATGTTGCACACCAAACATAATTATGACCAAACTATTCATCAGCTTCAAGATTAAAAGCCTGCCAGTAAGAGACGAGAACAAAAAAGAGCAAGAGAGGGGGAGACAGAGGAAGACAAAGAAAAAGTAGCCAAAGCCTATATTAGCCACAGGAGCCAGTTGTCTGTTGCTAGGCTGCATCACCAGTCACTGAATGAAAAGCTTTGAAGGATAATTTTGATAAATATACAAACTGTGTATTGATTTTTGCTCATTCAACCATTGTCTTTCTGCATATTGCAACTCGGGGTCACAAGGTGCTGGAGCCTGCCCCAGCACAGACTGTACAGAAGGCAGGAAAATACCCATGACAAGTTGCCAGTTCACAGATGGACTTACATAAATATACACTTGCTTGCACTCAGATACACATCTATGGACAAGCTGTAATCTCCATGCATGAATTTGAAGTGTGGTGGATAACTGGAACAGCTGGAACAAACCCAATGTGAATCACTTTAGTTCTTACCACTAGTTCTGACTACTCAGTGCTACTCCTTTGTGTAAACTGAATTTTAATTTGGTCAAATGAGAAAACATTTGGATAAATGTACTGTATAGACTATAGAAAATACATGCAATCACTACTGATAAAATATTAATAAATGTTTCGTTGTCACAAAGGTAGAAGATCTGGCATTAATTTTAGCCACTTTGTCTTCTGACAATAATTTACCTTTTCACTTACTGAGCCATGATAACTCATTAAGGGTGCTTTTCGTAGCTTAGAATGAGAGCAGACTAAAGTGCAGTGGGGGGAAGATCTTTCATATTATGTGTGTACCTGAGTCATCTCTAAGTCTTTGAAACTGACAGCCCATCATAAATCTCATTTCAGGGACAACCGTTGTCAATGAGCATCTTCAGTCTGCAAAAATGTCACCTTATACTGCCCGTAGATAATCGCAGATGAGACAAGAGCTGAAAAAGCATGAGGTTCTCCTGTCAAACAGAATATAACTCACATTTACTGGCATTAAAATGGCTTGCCCAGCAAAGAATGAAATTAAATACTACTGAATAGTAGACTGTTTAGTAGAATGAATCCAAAGCATCCTCTCACCCTGGGTTGCATTCAAAAAAATCTACTGTAAGAAGAGCAAACAAAACAATAGAAGTTACTTTTCTTAAGATCACCTCTAATCCTTTGTTCATTTTAATCTCCTTGCATACCAAAAAATCCGTGCACCTATGTGCATGCACTTGTGCATAATCATGAACCGTGTGTGCGTGGTGATTCACTGTTTGTGTGACTCAATACACATCAAATATTTCAACCTCAAAAATGTGGATGACTTTCCCTACCTTGGCAGCCTTCATCCCTGCAAAGCTGACACTGATGCAGAAATACACCACCGCATAAGCTCTGCCAGTGGGGTTACGCCAGACTCCCAGGAAGAGTCTTTGTGAACCGTGACATCCAGGTGAAGAACTACCTGTTTACAAAGCAGTTGTTCTTCCCACTCCAGTGCAAGATGCACAAACGTAGTCCGGCAGACCAGCTACAGAAGGCAGACTGATTATCTGGATCTTACCACCAGAGATGGAATCCTGCCTCCAGGAAGTCATGCACATTAACATAAAATACCAGACAGCCTTCAGTACTAGAAGGGAACTGAACACAAATTTCCTCAACCACCAGCAATGTAGAAAACTTTTTATTATTTTCAGGGATATACAAAGCTGTAGGTTTCTGATGCACCGAAAAAGTGAAGAAAAAAAAGAAGAAGAAGTTTGTTTTTATATTCTAAACAATGGCATAGAGATGTTCAACAGCAACACTGAGACAACTCACAATGTCCAGTAAAATTGAAACTCGTTTATGGCTGTAAAGAGCCTGTATGTCAAGACATACAAAATCCCCAAATCCCCGTGTATTTTTAATGTAAACAAACGCTATATTACCATTTTAGTGCAGTGCTTACAGTTATGATACACAAAGTATTTCCATATCTCAGCGATTGCATTAGCCTGCATAAAAGTCTCTTCTTCAATTCACTGCCCAAAGGTCTTTGATGATTTCCTCTACAGCACATTTAAAAGCATGTATTCAGATTTTGTTTGAACTCTCTATTCAACAAGGCTCCTTTGGCTTCAAATAGCTGAGGAGAGGAACCCAGATTAACATGGACACATGAACACAGCCGTCTGAATCTTGTTAGTGTCCATCTTTTCCTCTAGTTGCTTAGTCCTTTTTTATTTTGGTTACTATTGGGAATTAGAGCTTTCGGGTGCATGTAACGTGTTTAAATGTGACTTTAAGCAGTGTAATATCTTCTTTTGTGAGATAAGGGTTTGAATGAACTGTATTATTAAGAGGAAACTTATGGCTGCATTTGTCTTATACCAAAATTATCAAAGCACACATGTGACACAGCACTTGAACATTAAAAAATAGAGTGTGAATGTAATACCATTAGTGTTGACATGCTTATGTTTAAACTTTTTAACTGGACTGAAAATTAACTCAATTTTAAAATAAGTTGATTTTTGACAGCATATTTGTTTTACAAAAATGTTTAAAAACATTTAAAATATTATATTTCCTTTGTAGAATTGAGGATATGATTACATTTGATGAAAATATCAACAATATGTCTTTATGCTAATGTTAAAAATACAGGAAGGAGGGTAAAATATCTAGCCTCACAACCTTCCAACCAGCACGTCCATAATTTGTATGTATTATGAACCAACATTACTTCCAAAGAGTAAGAAAGGCAAGAAAGCAATGTTTTTTAATATGAACCAATAAGTACCAATATATATTCAAAAATAATACACTAATCTACTGAACTTGAACGACTGGTGATTTTTTTATTTATCCTAATTGATTGTCCTCAAGGTTTTTCTGTATTTGTGATGTTGTTGTTTTCTTTGTTGTGGATCTTTTCACTTTTCCTTTCCTTAAGAGCGGAGAGCTGCTTAAACAAGGCAAAAAAACTCACTTGGAGATTAATTAAGTCAGTTGAATCGTGAATGTTGAAAAATGATGGTAAAGTTAATGTGAACAGCATAGTGGGTCCCAGGACAGATGCTAGCTACAGTAACTTGCGCCAACAGAGCTTCACAGTAATTTAATCCCAAACACAGCTGCAACAATGGTAAACAAAAAAGTGTATTAACAATATGTTGCATCTCAAGCAAAAGCACCTAAAAAGTATAGCCTCAGAAAAGCCACTGAATTGTTGGATCAAAATGTTGCCTGTAACCCTCTCCTTGAAATCAGGTCCAAACATGACTGGAAAATCAAGCATGGAGCTAGTTCAGAGCCCTCAGCTCTCTATCCCCAGCTACCAAGAGATTCCGACACAGAGCTCAAGAGTTAATATGGTTGATGCAGTCCCTGCCCAGAGGGAGTAATGAAGTGACTAAGGGCTGACCGTCCCTGACCACCAACAAGACAGCAGGTGTGAGAGCAGGAAGGAGAGTGTGTGAAGATGTGTATGTGTATGCCAAAGCTTTCTGAAAAGGAATCAGGCACCCAACCACAGGTCCAGATCAACTAGTTGGCCTAATCGGTCCCCTTTCTTTTAGCTATAAAGGTCCACTGCTATGTATCTACTGCCACATCACTGCCATCTATCAGCTTCTTGTTCCCTCTTCTTTTCTCCATCCCACTCCTTCATCCTTCTCTCCCTTCATCCGTCTACCTAAGCCATCTGTCCTTTAACACTACATTTATGCTCCAGCTTGGTAAACGGTAATCAATGTCTCACAACGGTGGACTGCTTCATCTAAACGATTTTTTTAGCAGGGCTGTGTATGTGTGTGCCAAAAAGGAAAAATGGAAAAGGAGCAAGACAGTGGGAAAAAGCAGAGACAAAGTGGCAGTGAGAGATGGAGTTTTTCGTATAGGCACACGTCAGTATTGACAAAGCTTTTTATGTAAAATTCTTATTTTTGTGTATGTATCGTCTGTGTGTGTACATTGAGAAATGTGCAAAAATGAGGGCCGGGAATTGGCACTGGCTCCAGAAGCTCACAGCAATGCATTCACTTCTGGTACATAAATCACAATCAGCCCATTCTGCCATCTGGGTTACTGCTACATGGCCCTTGTAATGTACACGCTGGTTAGACCACCAGCTGAATAAATGAGGAGTCCCATATACAAAAACAGATACGCATCTGCAATTGACAGTAAGGGACAAATGTATTCATTTCCATTTTTTCTCGCAAAGAAAATATTTTACATTCTGTATCACCTACTAACTAAAGTGATGTGTGTGCATAAATATGTGCCAAACAGCAGATTTTTTTTTAAAACAAAATCCAGTGTTTCCTGAGGCTGTGTAAGTAATTCAACTTCAGTGAGTAAATATGTATGTTGACATTTGAATATTAGTTCCACCATACTCCGACCCATTTGCACAACGGTACAGACGTGACCAGATACTGACCACTAACTTTGTCATTGCCGAATGACTGATTGATGTTTAGAATAATGACTAAATGCTTTACTTTTAAGGTAAGACATCTCGTTTCACATGATTACATTGTTTATTAATTGAAAGATAAAGAACAGAAATGTATATTCTGGATACTATGAAGCACTTGATGTCCGGATTCAGTTTAAACCCGCCTTACATTTTGCTGAAGTCTACACCTACTCATTTTCATAATATATTGTTACCTGCAAAGATCAACCAAAAGGTCACAGTACTCACACTGTGGCCTTGGCTCTCTGACTGATTCATGAACACATCAGCATCTAATTGGAAAATTAAAGTCATCGATTGGCTTTTGGGGCAAGAGGCATTTCTCTTACTTTTCCAAAAACCAATTAGGTCAGGATAAATGGTCAAATGAGGCATGCCAGTGGTCTCACAGTTCCACAAGTAGGCAACACACAAGCAGGTCAATAATTGAATATGTGCATGCAGAACCTACAAAACCATCCTCCTCCCACATAAAATGCTGTGGGTAACCTCAACCAAGGTCACTTGATCTTCAAGCTTAAAGGTGTACAATAACCCCTAAGTAACAAATGATGTTCTGTAAGATGAAGCACACTCACACACACACACACACACACACACACACACACACACACACACACACACACACACACACACACACACACACACACACACACACACACACACACACACACCTCCTGTTAGGAATAGGTTGTATTTCACCCAGATATCACATAAATGAAGGCCCTGCCTTACAACAAAACAAATATAAAGTCAAGATGGGAAGAATTTGATCAGTCTTGGACCTGTGATGTATGTAATGCTGTGCAGTGTGTCTGAGTCAGTGGGAAGTTACGGCGCAATGGAGCTTATGAGCTAACATTTGTCCATCTAATCAGTCAGATGATATTCAGGTAAATCTAAGTGTCATATCTAATTTGTGTGGTTCCCTTATATTAATCAACTTTAAAGAAATATTATGAAGGAAAGCACAATCCAAGGCTGAGGAAGAGGGAAATAAATTTCAAAGAAATTCTAAATTTTGAAAAATGCCGGTTGCAGAAAGTTTACATTATATGTAATAAAACATGTTACACAAACAGCATAGACATTGCATTTGATGCTAACGTGATCCGTTATTACCCAACTGAGGATTAAAAATTTTAAATACAGGAGTGACTACAACTGAGGTAATTGGTGGCAATATTAATGTATGCACAGCAGTGATAACCATAATTAATAAAAGAGAGGCTCTGCACCCTTTATTCTCTGTAACCAGACTTTGCCGTTTTGATTTTCCACTGCTGGATCAGTAAAAATTAAATAAATAAATAAAAATAAAATCCCGCTTTTTATCACAAAGCCGAATACACCTGAACTGCTATGCTTCTAAGTCTGCATTTAGACATTCAACAGCATGGCTTTATTGCACAATGGCACACATCCAACTTCTCCAAATGCATCCTGTTGGCGCATCAAGTGGCTGCAGTACTCAGAAAAGCATCTCACTGTGCACGAGGTTCGTGCAGTCACGTTACAGCCCTGTCATTTCAAAAGTCCGCGGCGTTGTTGCTACAAATACACTGGCCTAAATATTTACACATATTTGTACACTTGATTACTGGGACTACACAGACTGGGGGGGGGGGGGGGGGGGGTGTCTACATTTGCAGATCCTACAAGAAATGCATGCACACACTACCACTGCTGTTAAGTCTTACTATAGACATTTCATATTTCGCTGCATTAAATTTATGCGAGACAATTATCAACATGCAATCTTTCACAGCGTGTGTAACCCGTGGCACATCATGTCCTACCTTATTGTAAAATCGTTACAACTACCATCATTACTATCTAAGTGATCGTTTGTTTAATTTGATCGGAATCACGACTGGTCTCCTGCGCAGCGTTAATTACCGAGAGCACTGACGCTCCGTTAATTGTGTTCCAAGTGGCAACAAGTTAAGTAGTGATGCTCAGCTCTTGAAGCGCGGATGAAAGAAGCTTCAGCAAAACGCAAAAGCCAGCATCTTTCCTCCCAGTCGGCATCCACGCACTCCCAAAATGCAAACACACCAAAATTACTGTGTATGCATTTATGCAATTTCCCTCTGTTGCCGTACGTACAAAACTCCCACGGTGCAATATCGAAAAACATTGTGCAAGTCCAGAGGAGTTTTATGTTGCAAGAGCAAATCACTGCACAGTGAACTTTCCCATTGAATTTAAACACCCTCAAAGTCCTACCTTTGTTATCGTGTGTCGGAAGCAAACGTCTTTGCCGTGACAAGTTGCAAAGGGATTCGGTTGCTAAACTTGCTGCTTCTCCCGGAATGAAAGCTATAGGATCCCCTGTGTGATGAGAATCAGAGGGACAGACGCTCTGTGTCCCCCGTCTGCCACCGCGCTGCGCGTCTGGAGTCTCCGTTCCGACAAAGCGCAGGGAGAGGGACGACCGAGCTACTTTCGGAACGGCACGGCACGGCGCGGTGCGGTAAGCCCCTGGTGGTGACGGGGGGAGCCTACACATGACGAGAGAGAGAGAGAGAGAGAGAGAGAGAGAGAGAGAGAGAGAGAGAGAGAGAGAGAGAGAGAGAGAGAGAGAGGAGCAACCAATAGAAACAAGGCGTAATAAAAGAAGCTGTTTGTTTTGACCTGGGTCATTTGATAACCCGGATCCACTCACTGTAGATTTACTCGATGCCAGAAAAAAAATGTGTGTCTGTCAGCTAAAACTAATGTAGGTGGCTTTAGCTGAGTTGAGTTAACAGTACAGTGTTGAAGCAAACTGAATTCATAACATTCAGGGCTAAAGCCATTTACAGCGTGGGCAAGAAGTTGTCATTCCATTCTTAAACTCCATCCTGCAACTTTCTTCCTTCAAAGAAGAAAGAAAGAAACTCAAATGTGAACATTGTAGGTATATTACTGATTCTCATCAGTGTAGACAGAGAGAAAAAAGTGGCCACCGTTGTTTTTCAACTGCAATGTGAAATATAGTGCCATTTTTTTATTATCTGCGTGACTGGCTGAAAACAACAGTAAAAGGGAATTAAGAAATACTTGAGCACAATAGACCATGATGAAGACCAGAGGAGGTATTCAGGTGAATTTTCTTTGGGTATTTGAGAAGGTGAAAATGTCAAGTATGCCTGCTTTCCTTGAAGAGGTTCACTTTCTAATCAGTGTGTGTGTGTGTGTGTGTGTGTGTGTGTGTGTGTGTGTGTGTGTGTGTGTGTGTGTGTGTAAAACATGGAAATATGCAGCGAGGGATGAGGGGCAAGAATGTGACAGGGGGGAAAGAGGCAAAGACAGGAAGAGAGGTTTCCACTGCAGATTACCTGCTATCACAACCAGCCGGAGTCTCTCTGAGACTAAGTCAGCAAGGTTAGAGGGTAGAAAGCTGATGTACCAACAAGGATTTGAAAAGCCAGCATGCAGAGGCTGTTCACAGAGAGAGAGAGAAAGAGAGAGAGAGAGAGAGAGTGAGGGGCTGAAAGAGGAGGTGTTGAGAGAGCCAGAAAGGAGTTATATATTTACATGTGAATGCCAGGTGAAGACTCCATGAATGCCAGGCTACACATTGACAGTTTAACTTGTACATGGATGAGCAGGAAATTACACATAGAAAATGTATGGAAGGGGTTTTATGCGATGCATCTTTAAGCATTAAAACTTAACTACTTATTATGCAAACACCTTTCCAATTAGCAGCATCACTGAATCCCCAATAGATAGGAATGATCAATAGTTTGTTTTGTTGGACTCGTGTTCTTGGTTATAAGGCAGCCGAGTTCCCCTCTATGGATCTCTGTTGGTTAACTTGACTGTTAGACAAACATAAGTGATCTACACCATTTTTTTTAAAGCCACTTTAACGCAGTAGAGAAAAAGCTCGTTACAAATACACATCACAGATTTCTGTTCCACAACTCTTGAAAAGCGTGTCAGCATCAGTATTGTACATTTAATTGGAGCTTAAACACTTTATTTGACTGAAAGTTGGTTGAAACTGAAAGACTCTAAAATGAAAACATTGAGGTATTTTGAACACTGGGTAAACCAAGCTTTTGTCCCATAATCATCTTTACTTTGCAGCTCAAAATTTAAATTATGCTTCAGGATTCTTGCTGTCCCTGGTCATTTTTACATAGCCAGCTCTTGGGGGTGAAAGTGCTGACTAAAGACATGTTTCTTGAATATTACATTTTTCTACAGCAGCGAGGTGTTGAAACACTGCCCATGCCTATCGCTCAAGCCCATAATGGGAACCGGAGACCAGCAGCTACAAACATAAATATCTGTGGATATAGTACTGTAAGGCACAACCGGCAGCAGATCAATACAGTGGGTGGGGAGGGGCAGGAGTGTGGATCGGGGAGATTTGGGGGCCAGGGTGTCTTAGCGGTGTTGCCAGGATATTTCACCAATACTACACTCTCACTGTCTCTCATGTAAAAATGATGGCACTACTCAAAAGAGAAGAAGCAGCAATCTATTTTCTCCCAATACAGAGATGTTCTCCTGCCACAGTGCTATTGTGTATAATAGCCATCTCTTCACATGACTCTATCCTTTGCTAGCACATCCAATGTTGGTTTTACCTGTTTAAAAAAATAAATAAATACAGCCCACTATGTTGCAAGAAATGAAAAAAATCCCTATTGCTTCATACTATCAGTTGGTGTGAAAGACCACTCATAGTGCTATACTGTAAATCAACTCGGCATAATTACATGTGCAATAGTGCATCTACTTGCACTACTGTAACTGTCACACTGTGCTGTAATAGCAGGCTCAGTAGCCTAAAATGTTATGAGCGGCTGTTTATGGCCATCTGCCCACATCAGCGCCGCAGACAACTCCTCATTTCCAATTGGAAGACTGCAGGAGGGAGCTGCTTTAAAGCTGATGCCAAATCAGCACCTTGGACAGCTCCTCATCCCAGCTGACTCTGTGGTCTTTGCCCATTTCCAAACAGCAGGCTATAAGAGACTCTTAGAGATACCTGTTCAAAGCTGATCTCAAATCAGAACCATGGATAGCTCCTTATACTGTATAAATAGACTACACCCTCTGTCCTGTTTAAAACAGCCGGCTGTAAGAGACCGTAGAAAAAAAGCATCTTTAAAATCTGATCTTAAGTCAGCACCTTGGACAATTCTTTTCCAACTGATTCACTGCTGGTTCCAAATTAGAAACATGGATGAATCCTCCTTTTTAACCTGTAGGCCGTGAGACGGAGCTGTTTGAATGTTGCTCCCAAATCAGCACCATGGACAACTGCTTACTATCAGGCAGAAGAGAGCAGGTCACTGTGTTTCCAGAATGAACCTTAGCAGATTTTTTTTTTACTGCAGATTAAAAGAGAGAAGGGTCAAAGTGGATCCCAAATCAGCAGCACAGACAGCTAGTCTTTCTATGAATTACAAAAGTTATCCACACAATCTAAATCTAACATAATGGCTGCCATAACAAATAATTTTGACATCTTTACCCAACTTAGTAAGATTCCTCTTGATTTTTAAGGGCAGGTGTGCATGAGGGAAGCCCAGTTCTTGTACAGACAACAAAAAAATGGTATGAAACAGCATTTCTGTTACCAACACATGATAATCTATTGACTTGAATTAAAAATAGTACATATAACTTTATTTATATAAAGTAGAGGCCAACAGATAAAGGAAAGGCTTAAAGAAAATGTGAGAATATGATGAGGACACTGGTTAGAGGGCAATTTCCTCAAAGAGTTTCTTATAAGAATATAATAATAAAACTACAAAAAGATAAAAGTAAAATAAATTAAAAACTAGGACCAAGGACCATTAGGACGTTTACTTAAACAAAGCTTGCCAAGACTTAGAAATGAGTAATACTGTTTCCTTACAGCACAACACCACACACAATCTCATTCACTTCTCTTTTTAAATTCAATAAAGATTTGTCTGTGCTGTGTGTCAATTTCAGGGGGTTTGAGTCATTGAAGCTGACCATCGCAGAACCATTTCAATTCAATTTAATTCAATCCAATAAACTTTATTCATCCCCGCAGTCAAGTTTTCATGGTGGATAAAAGTATATTAAAACAACACACACTATGAATATAAAGAGTTACCAATTGAGGGGAAAAAAACGTACCAGAAGGAGAATTCTAACCAAAGTTTACCAGCTTAGATAAGTTAAAACACCAACTGCATTCAATGCATTTTAGTTTAGTCCTAAAACTGTACAACAATGAGATAGAGAAGACAGATAATATGTTTAGCCGCACCGTAGGAACAAAGGAATTTTAGCTCTACAAGACAAATTAAAAACAGGACCGCTATTATCAGGCATTAGTAGATACCAGAGATATCAAGATAGATTATATACAGAAGCTCCTACAAAGTAAAGCAGAAGCAAATTGGAGCTACAGTGCATCTCTTTTGTCTAGCTTTCTATCAGATCTATCTATAGTTATATTGCAGTATTGTCTTAGCTATATCAAAGTGAGCTCCAAGCCTGAGGTTAAAATCAACACACCTGCCAGATATATATCAATAGTAAATCATCCGTGTTTTACTATGTGGATTACTACTTGCACTCATTCTCTGTAATGCATTTAAAACAGTTTCAGTGTGTGGCAGTTGTGGATTAAAAGGAGTTGTCACTATTTTTCTTATTGTATCTATAAACGGTTTAACAGAGACTCTTTAATTCACACAGCTTACAGTGTCTACCCCTTCTCTTTGACCATCTTCTTGCTGTATCTAGCTTTTGAAAATCATATATTATAAATGCTATATCAACAAAAACATTTTATCGGGTTAAAATTATATCACATTTATATTGTTTTGGTTTGTGTATTCTGTACTTCCGAAGGAAAACCCTTAATATTGGGATGAACACTAATCATTATGTGGTTCTATTAATGAGTCACAAGAAACGACTAAAGTGTAACAAAGAGGTCAGTTTTTTAATTCACCATCATGAGAGTGCTTTTAATTGTCAAACAATAAACAGCGGATTTGTGTAGCACACACAGGGCTGACTAATTTGACACCTGAAACTTGAAGAGGTACATTTCCATTAGTGCTTTTATAATGTTCGATCCAACTCTGGTTAGAATTCAATGGAAATCTGCAAAAAGTTTGTTGTAAAAAGTGTATGATGAATAATTGCATACCGTGATTAGAAAATCAGCCGAAAACATATGCAATATATTTGTCCTCCGGACAAAGAAAACTAGGTGTTTTACCTGCTCATCAGTATCAGGAATCAGTTTTATCAGAGCAGTACCAGGAAACTCATCTAAGCATCAGTTAGGGCTGGACCTTAACTCACTTTATCATCTTTGGTTTCTTCTAATAATTTTCAATCTTTTGTAACTTTTTGTTGTGTTACCTCATGATTTTTCTATGGTGACTCTTTGTTAAAGTTTTATCAATTTTGTTCAAGTGATAGTCTGAAGTGACTTTTGACGTTGGATCAAGTAATTCATTTTTATAAGATCTTGAACCAGCTTTAATCCTTCAGATACATAACGGCCAATTATTAATGTGGGTTGCGGTTAGTCGGACAACCAGCAAGAAGGTGCTTCCGACCAGCTAAACCTTGCCTAAACATCTGGTGGCAAGGAGGAGAGAGTGTGCTTATTCTCCTCCTCTTAACAACATGCTGCCTGCTGTGATTGCTCAGGTGATGACAGACATGTCTGGTGTGGAGACCCCCTGACAGCGCCTGGGCATGCTCAGACCCACCATTCTGGTCCTGAAAACCTTCACAGGATCCAAGCGACTCCCATGTTGGCAAAACTAAAGTCCATGTTAAGCTCTATAAAAGTCTGATGTCTTAAGATAATCTTAAATTTATTTCCTAAATTATTAATTTCACCTGAAACTATTTTTCCAAGTTATCTATATTGAACCATTTGTTGCTTTAAAAATAAGATTGATCCCATTTTCATCACCTGTATTTATCTTAGTGTTTGTTATTTCAATAAATATTCATTCATCGATGTCGGGTGATGTATTGCTCAAGTCCTTGGCGTTAGAAGACCGAGATCAATTATTGGGGGAGAAGAGCTCAACTTTCATATGTCACTGATCAATTAATTTGTTCTGGTAAATCAATATTCAACTAGATTTAACAGAGTGATCATCTCTTATAACTGATCTAGTGCCCTATAACGGGGGGGGAATAATGTGTATGTTTGCTACAATATATTGATGTTCTGGTGCAAGGCCTATTATCTGTAGTAATATTAATAACTTATTTTGCTACAGTAGCTTGACAGATCAAAAAATATAAAAATAGACTTTTACAAAATGCTAATTATTAATATTTAATCATACAGATGTAAAAACAGAAACAGTATACACACAATGTGCATTCAACAATGAAAAGTGTTATTAAGGAGAAACCCTCAGATTTTGAACATGCTTCTAGTTTGAGAAGTACATGTACACAAATGGCACAAAACCTCCACCTACCTTCCCTAGAATAAAATCTCTCTCTGCACCTGGCTGGAAAAAAGATGACAGCAGTTGGTTTTTATTATCAGGAGTCCAGATGATGTCATCTGGAGGAGCTCTGGAAGAGCAGGTTTACACTTAAAAGTCTACAACCTCTGTAGCATGAGCAACGCAGTGACATCATCTTAACTGAAAAACTCCTCGGGATGATGTAATCTGAAGGACTTTTTCAGCTAGAAGCAGACAGATTTCAGCAAGGTAGGTGGAAGAATTATGCCATTTATAAACATCTACTGCTCCAACCAGAACCATAGAAAGCATGTTGAAAATCAGTGTAGTCGCCCTTTAACAAATGTTATTGTCCACAAATCAATATAATCAATTCATATCAAGCTCCACTGTGCCAGTGTTTTGTGCAGGCTGAAGGCAAGCCACTTATCTTGCCCATTTGACAGACATCTGAAGTATATCAGCCCCTATCTCTCTGCAGCATGTGGGTAAAAAAGATTTTCTGATATCACTGAGATTCCTGTAGCCCACAGCTAGATCACAGTCCCCCCAGCAGGGGTTGTAAAGTACCACAACTTGATAATCTGTGTTGATTTGATGCTATCTTCTTTCAGGCAGTGGGATCTCCTTCAAAGGATCCCTGCCAGTTGTAACAATCTGCAGATTCTGTGTCACTGCAGTGCTTTCACATCTATTCATTCGCCACAACTGCATACAGTAGAAGGGCAACATCACACTTTGAAACAATGCTTTGAAGTCCAATCAGAGGAAATGAGGAAATTAATCTGAGCACCAATCAAGAAATCAAATAGTCAAAAGAATTATCAAGAAAGGAGTGTGAACCTGGCGATTATATTTAATTTTAGTATAATAAACATTGTGGATGGGTAACCAGGTGTGGCTCAATCTTAAGCAGTCCAGAAGATCTAAAAATAGTTTTGCATATTTGCCACATTAATCTTTCTCTATGCCGCACAGAGACATTATATTGGGAGGTAAATCCAGTTATCTTCCTAAAGAGAGTTTCTTTAGTCATACAGAATTACTGAGACGTTGCATTACATTGTGTATGCATGTGTGAAGTGGGGGCTTATTTGTAACACAAAGGCAATTTACTCCATACCAGTCTATTTCACCGAGATCTTAAGAATGTGCGAGGAGAAAATATCAGCATTTTGTGTTAATAACACAATTCTACTGTAGAGCCACAGCTCCCAAATGGAACAATATTCCACCACAGCCTTATATTATGCGTATGCATACAGTTAGGTAATTATATATCAAGATCACACGTGCTGCAAGTAGCACATTAAGTTTCAGCTCCCGATTCCTTTGTACTTTCAGTGAGTATTGCCATGTCTCAGCAAGTTGGAAGGTTTGCAAATTTAGGGAAACACACCCTCATCCAACAGTGATAACTCAAGGCTATGAGCCTGAATTTTAAAAGACTTTTTGTTTTTTAAATAACTGTTGACGATACTAAAAGGAGCATAAGTCAATGCTTGCCAGGCATATCAACCTAACATGAGATGCCACAACATTAGCTTAAGTTTATTTTCCTTTCATAAATTTTATGTTACAATAGATATTCTGTCAACTAATAAGGGTCTCAGCAATGAAGAAACTACAGCGTTAACTGCGGATCTACCACTGAAATGATCTTACTTGCAAGTGTAGAAGTTTCATGTGATTAAAAAGACTTTTTAGAGCTCTGTAATTGTATTTATTCCTTTATTTGTACAGTCTCTTTTCTTGTTTCACTGAAACCCGCATAGCTTAATATGCAATGATCAACTAACGTTGGTACGCTATGTAATATATCATATACACTGTTGAGTGAGTTTATAATAAGAAGAAGTGTAAATTAATAAACTGATTGATTTCCACCTATCCAGTTTAAACTCACACTCCCACTTTAAATCTCCTTAAGTGCACCTTTGTCACATTTGTTCAGGGACTAAAGACTAAAAGCGTCTTGACCAACTCTGGGGCATTTACAGCACTGTTCATTATTGTACACTGTCCCCGTCACATAGCCTAATGATCTAAATTCTTCTCTGCTCAGTCATTATGTTTTATTTGATTATTATTATCGATTACCATGGCACAATGGTCATGCTGTAGATGGTATCTAAGTAATCACACTGTGTTCATTGGGCCACATCACAATGCATAACCTCTTTCAAAGTGGTGCATTTGGTTCCACTTTTTACAGTATCTGCTGCTGCTCAGTAACCCAATCACAACTGTTTATATTATTTTTACACTTATGTAGATGACACTTATATGAAGGTATTCTTTTTTTAAGAGTTTGCCAACATTATATCCTTATTTGTACAGATACAGATAGGAATAAAGAGGATTACTGTTATCAGGATTGTAGCCTAAAATTGTAATTTTAAATTTGAATTTGCCACTAAATAAACGGGTAGTGATATGTCTGAACTGTGGATGGATAGCTTAATATTTGTAATAAGTGGCAAAGTGTAAGCTTTCAGTTTTCTTGCTAAAAAAACTATCCTTGGTGACCACTGTAGTAAATGGGCCTCCATTTTGCATCGTCTCTCTTACAGCAGTGAGGCTGATTTGTCACAAGGTCATGGGGAGCTTTGATTGACATGCACAACTACTGCCTTTGCCACATAGGGGTCTGGTTTGGCAGTACTTCCCTCTTTAGCACCTCAGACGGCGATCAGTCATTCACAAGTTTGCTGCACCGACAGCCTGACACAAGCAGCCAACCTGATAGACTGGCCGGAGGAGAGATGGAGAGATTTTTTTTTATTTATTTATTTTTTTTAAATGTACTGAACTGACTTAACAGTCATGTCGCACAGCACATTCCCATGAGAGATGGGTACAACAAATACATAGAAGATAGTTGTTTTTGCGCCTGTTGCTGTTTTTGAAACATTTTTTAGCTTTATTTAAAGAAAATATAATTTTTTTGTCCAGCTAAAACACATGTCAAAGTGAGCACAATTATTTATTTAACTCATATAATAGGAAAGTTCCCGACTTAATGGAGCTACAGATCACAAAATGAGGTTTTTGTGTTTAAAAACAAAATGCTAAAATGACATCTCTTCTTTTTTGTCTTTTTAAAAAACAAACCTTGACACAGGATAATCCACAGACCTCACTGTGAACACTTTTCCTTCATAGCTACAGTTTTAACTTCTAAAGTACTGTACACCTACAGTATCAATTGATCTTCTGGCTCATTGCAAAGTCTATTGACTGAGAGTTCTGTGGAGCAGGGACATATTTGCCAAACAAGACGAGGTTGTCAAGTTTTTTTTTGTTTTTTTTTTCCCCCCCAGAGTAATTGTTTGATGCTCTGAGTGCCACAGACCAGCATGTGGAAATGTCAAACCCCAGCCAAAAGCTTAAAGTCAGGTATTACTAGATGTAACTAGAAAAAAAAACAAGTCTTTGTTAGTTGCTCCAAGGCTTTTTTGGTTTTGTTTTATTTTTATTATTTGTCTATGACATGTATAGGCCTTAAGACAAAAAGTAGCAGTGCATTAACTATTTCGCATGCTCATAAAAGATTTCTTACCTTTGAGCCTTTATATGTTGTTAAAGCCCCAAAGGCACCGGCCACCTCTCAATTGTAATTGTGAAATGTGGCATAAAAAGTCATTACACAAACTGAGCCATTACCTCTTCCTACGCTTTAGAACATTTGCATGCAATAACATAAGAGACCAAAAATGACAGCAAAGCAGTTTTTACATTTCACTTCCAATGACTCATACTTCAGTATTATATGGCAATTACAGACATGGTTCACCTCTATTGGCTTAGTCATAAACTCTAATTCTCACACAGTAGTGATTAATTTGATTTTCTGTAACTTTAAGGGTAGCTTGGCTCCATTACATATTTAAAATTTAATGGGAGTAAGAAAGAAAATGAACAGGACAAAAGCAGGACAAATTCCTTTTGACTGATAGTATTGGAAATTTTAATCCCACAAGTATCACTATGCATTTTTTTTTAAAATTATGTGCAGTACAACTACCTTAACAAGTAAATATATACAATACAGAGTATACACTACAGAGATTCATATATAATCCCACATAAGCTTGTGACAAGTTGTTTTTTATGCACAACAGCTAAAAGCTACTCAAAGGGTGCTATTAAAAGTTGTTTGTGATGCCACCCCGGGCCTGCCTCTAAAACTGGCATGGTATGACATTAATGTTGATGGTGGGGAATGGCAACCTGCTGACTGCATAGGATGTTAGGTAGATCAATGCAAACTGCATGTATGTAAATGCACTCATTAAATCATTCCCCATTTAGTTGTCTCGCTTCAAGAAATACCACAGCTGAGGGTCCTCCCTTAAGAAAGGACAGGTTTCATTCTTTGATCATGCATAAGGAACATTTTGCTCATCTGCAGAGGTGGTTAAGTAAAGTTAAGCATATGACAACGCCTGCCACTGTTGAATAGAAATTTGCTGTTGTCCCACTCACACTATCCAAAGTATCAGCAAGAGCATGGTACTGCATTCTTAGAAACAAGTTCCCCATCTGTATGATAGAAATAGGGACAGAACGCATGAGCACATTTAATCAGAGCGCCTTGTAGTTTCCCTGAAGCCAAAAAAATAGTCACCTAACGAATGAGACTTGCATAGTAATAATTCCAAGCTGTTGATGTGACCTCGGGTACAGTATTTACTACTCTGTGTGTCAGTCTGATAGTCAGTGTTTGAAGTTAGAAAAAGGAAGGACACTCACAGAGTGGAAATGTTGGCTGCACTACACTATCTAACCTCAATTACTTTTTACACTGATAAGATTAGACCCTCGGATATTCTACTTCATTTGAACACAGTGTAGGATATTACGTGTCAAGCTGTTCCAGTCAAATTAATTTTTTTCCATTTATCTGCATGTTTTACCACATTTTCTGTTTGAGTCTGGAACTAGCATTTCTTTTCCAATGTCTAATACATTCAGAAAACACACATGCAATACTCCTTTCTTGTGCATATGTCTTATGATCATAATATAAAATACATGAGTGATGTTACTCATGTGTTTCTATTGTCATAAAATCCACTGCAAATGAGTTCACCAACAAGTATGCACTGTGCAAAGCCTGATATAACCCTCTAACCTGTGCCATAGACCTTCACTGTTGTCCACAAACCTTTAAACAAAAATAAGCCAAACCTAAGGTGATATAAAGACAATATAAAGCAGTATTAAATGGATCCTATATTCAACACTGTTTCCAAAAAGGCTGGGGTGCTGTGCAAAATACAATTTAAACAGAATGCAATCATTTGCACTGCAAAGTGTTTAACTGAAAATAGTACATAGGCAAATGTTGAAGCAGAGAAATATTGTTGTATTTTGAAATAGATATACTCATTTTGAATTTAATGCCCCCCAACAGGTTTAAAAAAAGGTGGAACAAGGGCATGTTTACCCCTGTGCAGGGAAAAACACCTCTTTTTTTTGCCTATCCATTATTGATAGAGAATTTCAGCTTCTCAATAGTTTTAGCAGTGGGCCAGTGTAGTACTCAAAGTCTTAGTATGAAGGTTTTTTCTTAAACCTGTACATATAGTGTTAATGTTTTCCCAGGTATGTAAGTTACCCATGCCATATGCACTAATACACCCTCATACCTTCATGGATGCTGGCTTTTGTTCAATGTGCTGACGACGACTGGATACTTCCTATTTTTTTTAGCCCATAGGAATAAATTCAAATTCTGACTAGTCAGACCAAAGGACTGTTTTCCACTTTGCCTCAGTCCATCTTAAATGAGTTCAGGCACAGAGATGACACTGGTATTTCGGTACCTTATTGCATGGTAGATTTTTAACTTGCATTGAGGAGACAGTGATGAACCGTGTTTACTGACAATGGTTTTTGGAGGTGTTCCCAAACCCATTCATTAATTTTCACTAGAGAACTGTTTCTGTTTTTATTGTGAAGACGCCTGAGGGCCAAAGATCACTGCTATATTGGTTTCAGTGAGTTTGCTTGTCCTGTTCAGGGTTGAGTGGGGGGGGAGCCTATCCCAACTGTCACTGAGCTAAAGACAGGTACAGCCTGGACAGGTCACCAAGCAATCTCAGGGCCAATACAGAAAGACATGCATAGACAACCACTCTAACTCATGTTCATAGCTTAAGGCAATTTAAAGTCACTGATTAACTGCACGTTTTTGAACTGTGGGAGGAAAGTAGCCAGAGGAAACCTAAACAAACACAAGGAGAACAGACAGCAGTTAGTTGCTGGATTTGAACCAGATTTAAATATTTTTAAGGATGTTACATATTGTAGATAATGACATTACTAAATTCATTGAATTTTTTATGATGAAGCATTTACCCACAGCATTAAATAGAATAGTAAACCTCATCCTATCTTCTGAAATATTATCTGACACTCATATTCAGCTGTTTTTTATTCACTTTTAAATACTCAAAAATTCTCTCCCATCACTCGGTTGGATTTGACTGTCTTCAAAATCACCTCTGAAAACATGACCAGATCATCTACATAAAAAAAAAAAAAAGGAAGAATGGCCTCAGTTGAATGTTGTCATTATTTAAAAGATAGGTGCCATGCAAGGCACTGGCCTGACCCATCCGAGTGTAAAAGTGAAGCAAATAAGCAGATAAAGTACTGCTGAATATTGACAGAACATCTTGTCAACTGATAGTAGAAACTTGAACTTTCCAAATAGTGTTTTTTATTAATAACCAAATCTCAGAACATTCTGCCACTTTGGCTCTCTAAAAGACATTTTCTTAACACTTTGTGATTTGTCGGTGCCATCTCAGTCGCTTTAAACCCACAGCTCTACAGTCACTCTCAGCAGCAATGCACACTGAAGAGAACACAAGCTTTTTCTTACAGTATCTCACTCCACATCACAACTCTGTGCTTGCTTACCACTTGTCTTTGTAGATAGAAAGTAGATAAAGACGCTGAACTTAATCAAGCATATAAACAATTTACAGTATATATGTACACCTGCCACACAAATTGGCCAGACAATGGCAAGCTGGAAAGCAGGTTTTCGAAGCTAAAAGACAGAAATATCCTTTCATTTTCTCACAATACTTTAATTTTTCAAGATACAATGTAGCTTGAAGTATAAATCTGCACTTGAACATTTGGATCTTTTCCTCGACAGACACAAAGCATGTCAGACTGAATCGTAATGCTGATAAACAACAACAACCTGACATCAAGAAGGTCAGACCTCACCACACATGTGGAAGTCACTGAGGAAAAGTGACTAAAATTCATCACCTGCATGGTGTGCATTGGTTATTAATCCTCTTAGCCAGACTCATATTTTTCAAGAAAATTAATTCAGCTGATTTGCTTTTGTAATAACCTAATAGTATGCCACTACCATGGTCACTCACCTGGAACTGATAGGAAGAAGAAAATACTGATTTAGGGGTTTCTCACAGTGCTGCTACAGATAGAATGGAGTTACTTAAATTTGTAAAAAAAAAAATATAATTCTTACAAACCTATCTATAATTAGAAATGTAACAATTCCTTTAAATAAACAACAGCATGTGGATATTTAAAAGACAGTTTTAGAGAGAGCAGGGCGCAAAGCTTAAAAAAAAAAAAAAAAGTCAAATTAATGTATCAGCAAACGCAAGGTTAAGAAGGACCACAGTGTTATACTGTCACAAGAGGTTTATGTTGAAATAATTGCACTTTTATGAGACTGATCTGAAGAAAAGTGCAATGACACAGCATTGACCTTTTCAAGTGAGATATGTCCATGACATTTCTCTCATCTGCTGTCTGCAGCCTCCCAAAAATGTGATGTCCATACGTTTTCAGCAGAACTGGCACCCCGCTATATTTTACTCAGTTTGTAAGATGGAGAGGACATTTTAAAAACAAGCACTTTCTGGTTTGTCACTCACACACGCCCACACACTGTTTGCTCCAGTCTCAAATCTGTCTGACAATGTTACATCTATTGTCCTTTCTCTGAATAAATAAAAACCCCATGCATTAAGTGTCACGGCACTTTAGCAATTTATTTTCATTTTTTTCCAATAGTGTGTAATCTGTCCCTGTCTAAATGTTAGAAAAACAAAATCTCAACACTAAGTTAAAAGAAGAATGCAAGTAGAGGAAGACGAGGGGGCTGCTGGAGTGGTGGAGCCGAAGAGACGCATCAGCCTTGAATAGGCCAGGAGTTATTCCTCATTCAGAGGTATTGTTTGTACTGTATGTGAAGCTGTCTTGTTGCATGTCATATTCTATGTACATACAGCAGACAGTCTGTGCATGAACCGCTTTGTAAGCATTTTGCAACTTGACAACAACAGATGTAGCAATTAACGCCTGTGAAAACAGACATAAAATACAGCATGTCACATCACCTCATTGGTTTATAAGTGGATGTTTTATAGCTTGTGTTTTAGTGTGCTGCTTAGTGTGATGCAGGGGTGAACAATGAAGTACAACGCAATTATCAGCCTGCAATTTTACTAGTGTGTTCATCTTTACTGCTCTTATCAAAGAGGGTTCAACTGAAAAACCTCAATGCCGAGAGCATAAGGTCTGTGAGCCAATCAGAGAAGACTACGCTCACAGATGTGGGGTATGTCACTTCCTTTTCAGACTACAAAATAAAATGCGCTGCTATGCTCTCATATGACTTTTTGTGTAAAAACAACATGAAAATGAAATTTATGAAAGCCACACAAAGATTGAAAAATCAAGTGTTTCTAAGCTGACGTAGAACTTAATCCTTAATCCATAAAACTAAACTCTTACAAATCCATCGCAGGCTACTTAACTAGTCTTCCAGTTTTCACATGAGAGTTACTCAAATCTGACTCGGTAAACCTCCACTTTCCATATAGGAGGCGACATAGCCGACTAAGGAAGCAGTTTTATCCCTTGCATTTCCAAGTCATTTGGCTAGGCTACTCTTGATCATCCAGGGTCTGTATATAAAACCTTTTTTTCAGAATACATACTTATTACAAGACAAACTGCCATTCTCCTTTCCCTTTCCCTTGAGAAGAGAAAAGAGAAAAATCCCCCAGACTGTTCAAAACAGTAACTGCAGTGTGCAACACAAACACAGGAGATGTAGCGACTTAAAAAAAGGGTGGTGGGGGGTAAGGGTTACAGGGTTACTCAGCTCAACAAACTTTACCTCCCATCATCAGAGAGTCAACAGGACATGTGCATACCTTCAATTGTCTTTATTACACTTCAGCTGCCTAACATGTTTTTACCCTTCACGCATCTCAGACTCTGGACAGAGCCTTTTAAGTGCTTCCCTTTCAACTGTAATGCCTATGCTGTGTTTACACCTAAAACACTCCCCTTCACTCTACATCCACAAACGGATTCTCAGTGCATGTCACCAAAAATGCAACACAACAAGTTTTATACTGAAGGTTACTTAAGGTGAGTGTTGTACATCTTTGTAATAATAGACAAATAAATTGTTTAGGCTGAAAGAACAGACGATGGACAGAACTTGTTTAACAATAAAAAAAAAAGACTTTGTTTTTAAAGGATTAGAATAGACTCAGCATTGCAGACGGATTCAGGACTGCTAGCTTCGGGAGCTGTGCAATTGACGTTTTTAACGTTCAGCAGTTAGTGAATTTTTAGAAGCTACATTTACAACTCTTTCCTTTGATTTCGTGTTTGAGCTTTTGCTAACTCCTCTGTCCTGTGTATGCATGACACACTCACTCACATTCCCTTAAAATTATCAGGCCTACATGCAAAATGTGTTTACTCCCAAAACTCCACTTGCTCCCTTAGCTCAAAAATTTTGTCTGAGAGTCTCAAGCTCTTTCCTTTGAATTGAAGTAATTGGTTGGCGTTTGAATTCAAATTTCACAAGCTGTTGATATCTACACAGCACAGTGAAGCTCTGAGGAAAACTGTATGGGCTTAAAAATGTGAAGTATGTGCACGTACATAGAACATGTGTCCAGCTTTATTAGTATTCTATCACTGAAGCCATATGAAAGTGTCTCTCTCTTTAAAGTCACCCTACCCTCACTTCCCTGCTGCTCACTTGCTCTCTCCCCTGTCTATGCAAAGGTCCTGAGTGTGCCCTGTGGGCAGCTATTAATGAGGAACTATGTGGTGAGTCCTATTAAAACTTAATGACAAGCCGGCACCTGCCTGGATGTCAATACGAGTCGGGTTCAGCCAATCATCCACACAGGGAATCTCTAATCCACTGTGTGGAATAAAGGTCCCTTGGAACAGTGGATCCCTCTGATCTTCCACTTGAAGGTTGCAGTGAAACGGGGAATTTTAAAGTCATATAAAAAGTTTCGTTTATCAGACATGCTGTTATTTACATTACTTTCTCAGATTTACACTGTGTGAAGCACATGTGGGAGATCAGAGGACACATTGTGTTGCGCAGAACAAAGTGAATGGATTCAATGGAGTCATGTTCAGCTGGTTTGAAAGAAGAAAGGCCACTATATATGAGAAATACAGTATTGTAGAGCAATAAAACTACCATGGTTTGCTTCAGAAAGAGCTTGACCATGTGTCACTCATGGTGAAAGTCTCACAAAGTCTTCCCAGCTGCCCTTTTTTGTTGAAGCTGACGTGTGTTATTCAGTAATGTGGCCGTGTGCACTGTTTTGTGAGCGATAAACAGAGAAAGGAATTCAATATAACATGTAGGTATACGGTATAGATATTAACAGAAAAACAATAATTTTAAAAGTATTAGTGCTTTACAATAAATAATGAACCACATTTAGCTACTGTGTTGATGTGAGAACTTTGGTTTCCTAGACTTACAATTCCAGTAGAAGATCATATATATTGAATGTGTCCCTGATGAAGTAAAAATGGTCTTTGACCCTGTATATGAAATACCTCAAAAAATAACAACAAAAACAGTACAGTACATTAACAACCCAGCAACAAGCTGTACAGTCAGTTAAAGCAGTGACACAACACTATAGCTACCCAGTACTGTCTATCTATTAAAGTAACAGCACTACACTATAATAAGCGCGCAGTACAAGGCAACTAAATAACAGCAACAGCCAAAATGGCAGAATAAAATAGCCTCCTAAAGACATATGGTCTAATGTTTCCCACTTTTACATGATGGGCCTGACAGTTGAGTGGTGGAGCCCACACTCTTACATTTCAAATGCATGGAGTTATTCTAGCCACAGAGTTTAAAACCATTTAGATATTTAAAATTCCTATGTTCTAGTCTGACAGAAATAACTGGAATCATAACAGCTTTTTGATCAAAACCAACCTTTCTATACAAAACAAAGACAAAGATTAATTTTGATCAAAGATTCAGCAGAAAAGTACATTCTGCTTCAAATGGCAGATGGTCAAGGGGATTGTCCCTGGCAGCGGTCCCTCCGTATGGGAGATTCATACCAATTCTCCACACCACGGCTGGAATGAAGTGACCGGGCATAACTCTGTCCATACTCAGAGGTATATAAACCGGACTTAAAGCTGTAATGTTGAAATATTTTCTTATGTGGTTGGTTATCATGTAGCCAGGTGCATTTACCGGTTATTTACCCTGAACAATAGAATGTACAACACTTAGTTTAACAAAAATGAAGAGGAGGAGCAGATAGGAGTGAAACCCAGAAGAGTGTTTTAGCAGGAAATCTTTCACCACCCAAGACTGTGCTTGTGGGTGTCAAGAGGGTCAATATGTATGTGCTTTGCAGGTAGCCTGAGGAGTCAAGATTCAAGGTTCATATTATTTGTCCATACAAATCACATTACTCCATTCATCTTCACTGTGACATGCCAATCACAGAAAATAGACAAATGAAGTACTTATTAACCTTTTTGACCTTAACTGTTGCTGTGTGCAAGAGCTGAGGTGAGGTCATCTTGATCGGACCCTACTTACCATCCAGCACAGTACTCACTTGACCCTTTACTACAGAGTTAACAACTAGCCAACCAGTGACCTAACTTAACCTCTCTCACTGTAAGAGCAAACACGATCAATGTGTGTGTGCCAGGAGTGAAACATTGCCAATGGTATGTGTATGTGTGGTCTGCAACACTGTGCACTCTGTGTTTCAGAGAGGGATAAAAGCAAGGCTGGAGACTGTACTTAGTATCTGTCATGACAACCTCAGGGGGCACTTTGACTGGGGCACCGACAATGATACATCTGTGACCTTTCTGTTTCTCAGATAAAAATGAATGCTGCTTCCTACGCAAGCACGGAGAAAAAGAAATGGAGATGAAGACAAAATGCTCATCTCATTTTAAAAACTTTGTACAGTTATGTAAAAATCATAAATGAAACATGATGTGTGGCCACAAAATAAAATTTGTCAAGATAATTTAGTTTTTTCCCTCTTTTGGATTATTTTCACTAAATTGAACTCACAGCTGAATAGAAAAACATATTAGGCTATTACCTCATTTTCAAAACAAGAATGATCTTTCACATTACAATAATTGAACATATAGTAGTGTCTAATATATCAAACCTACAACACATGTTACCAAAGTGCTGCTGTAGTAAGTACAATGTAACATATGAAAACAAATGGTTTGGTCCATGCTTCTTCAGTCAGTTTCGTCTCTTCTTATAGCGACTGCAGCTTTCTCTGCTTTATGACTCATTGCTCAGATAGGAGATTCTACTCTTTATCTTGACACACTTGGCATGGTTCCGGTCAAGATTTTGAAGTGGTTCTATGTTCTAGATTCTAAAGGTTTTCAATGTCTTTTGCACTACCTTCATTCCACACCTTATCGCTTCCCTTGCCTATTCACAAGAAAGATGCACACAATAGCAACCTCTCTTCCAGCCTATATGACTTATAGTTTATTATGTTATATTCTACGTGGCTTATACAGCAATCAACACAATCACTCAAAGAACGCCTGGTAGCAAAGGTGTATGGTGTGTGAATGTTTCATTAGTCAGCCCCAGTGAATAAGCTACTGCCAGCACATGAAGGGACACATGAATCTCAAGCCGAGTGAAAATATAAAGCAAAGGCAATGTCGTCAGAGTTAAGCTTGAAAGATAAATTTGAATGGAGCAAGGGTGGATAGATGGACAAATATATGGAATTACAGTACGATCACTGCGCTGTACAATCACTGTACATGAGCGATCACACTGATGAACAGTCAAAATTATTTTGTACCTGAAGTTGAGACAAAGGCTGGCAGAATGATGCAGGACAGAGTAGGCAAAGGTGGATGAGTTTAAATACCCAATTCAATTGTTCACAGTAATGCGGAGTGTGGCAGAAAAGTGCAGCAAGGGTGGAGTGTATAGAGAAGTGTTAGGAGTGTTCTGTGATAAAAGGGTGTCTGCAGGAATGAGCGGGATACAGTTACGATCTGTGGATCATACTGCTAGAAGTCCATATACACAAATTTCCAGTAGCTGAACACTTCATACCCTGCAAAGTTAACACGGACTTTCCCATTAATCTTGCGAAAGCCAAAGTGCATTCAAAGGTTTAGAGATGGTCAAATTAAGTTCACCTGTAAAGGTTATAGTGCATTTTAGGTACATTCTGAAAAACGTTTTGCGAACACACACAAACATAAATGTGTGTCTGTCAGTTAGGTCAACCGGACTGAAAACTGACAGGATTTTTCGGAAAGCACTGTCATATTTATGATATTTGTGATCTTGACCAGTTTTTTTGTATTTATTGTACTCAATTTTCACTTCGGTACAAAGCTCCACAAAGGGAAAACATACTCATTTGACTTATTAGCCTTTATCTGAATAAATGTAGAGTTTAAAAATGATAGAAAATTGATTTATTTAAATAGACAGCACTGACTATGACAGAAACTAATGCAAAATAGTTTAGGTTCCCCCTATTGTCACTGTGGCTTGCCTTTTCATTGACAGGTATTTTACACTTTAGTGCTTCACCAGATGCTATATTTTTTGTAGTAGTTAAGTAAAGCAGGAAAATACTTTCCCTCCTCTCACTGCCTGTGGGTTTCAATGCCGCTGTGTGGTATTAAACTTTGTTTTGTTATAAAACCTGACAGTATAACATCACTTAATGTAGAACAGAATATTTATATTTACCATCTCTGTGATTGTCATTCCCTCGACTGCCTCGCATTTTAAATATGAAGACCCCTGCTTAAGAAAGAGGTTTTAATGAGTAACTTCATGTAGTACCATGAACAACTCTTTATTCAGTCCGTCGTAGTACAGAGCTGCTCTGATGACACATCACTCACACATGCACCATTAACTTTTTCTTACCGTTTTGGGTGTTTTGATGCAGACACCACCCAATGTGCACAAAGGTTTGTTCAAACATATCACACAGCTTATCAACATAGAATATTCTGACAGGCTTAGCCCAGAGGGATCTGCGTGATCATATTTTTGACTGTCACAATGTCCCATAAATATCACAGGATACTGTACAAGGATAAGGCGCTGAGTAAGTGCATTATATTATTCAAGATTAAATACATGTTCCTGAGCCCAGACAGCACCACACCTAGCCATGCAATGTTATAACAGGAAGATGCACTTACCTACTCATGTTTGTGCCTTCGTGGCCATGAGCATCACAAGAGCATTGGAACACATGCAGAAATATATAACAAATAACATAAAATAATACAAAATTAAAATCCAAAAACTATAACTGAATAACAGTAATGTATTTGAAGCTGGTCGTCATCAAAACATTAAAACAAGACACAAAGATAGCAGGCATATGCCAGGAATCCCTTTATTTGTAAATATGTATATGAGCAAACCAAAGCCAAGCTAATAATATTTGAAATAATAATAATAATAATAACATAAGTTAATATAATAATAAATACACTGTAGTTTTGTGTAGTTTGTTTAAAGATAGCAGTACTTCTAGGTGCTTCCAGATCTTTAAGTAGGTTGTATGCAAGGAATCCAGTAAAGCAAAAGCTGCCTCACCAGACAACTACTGTCCTTCATGTTAGAACTAAGGCACGCAGGTCCTGTGGCAAGACAAATCCATACAGACAATGACAGGTAGCCAATGTAATGACTTTAAAAATGGTGTAATGGATGCCCTTCTGGTCTATGCTCTTGGACAGCGGACTTCCAATGAGTCGTTTTCTAAAGTGAAAAAATAAAGGGAAACCTCACATGAGCTTATGATGTCAAGTCTGAGTCAAAATGGCTGATGTTTCTGGCCTTCTTGCATGGGGTAAGTACTAAAAGATTCAACTTTGAGGGATTTCTTCTTTCAAGTCTTTGAATTTATATAGAACACCAATGTGCCCACAGTTGTCGGTTCAATCCCCGGCTCCTCCGGTCACATGTCAAAGTCTTGAGCAAGACACTGAGCCAGTGAGTGTTGGCCAGCTGCATAGCAGCTGCGAGTGTGTGATTGTGAGTGTGAAAGAGTGAATGAGAAGCAGCGTAAAGTGCTTTGAGTGCAAATAGGGACCATTTTACCATCTACCATATGTATTTTTAGCTGATTAGTATTTCTTTGACATTACACTATTTATACATGTATTCTGAAAAATGTCAGACTTGCAAGAAAAGGCTACGAAGACTTACAACACCTCTAAATCTGAAGACAGTCCAGGGCAGTACATGTAGACAGTGCTGGTGGGCAACCTGCCAGCTGGAGACATATGGGCATAAATCACTACACAATCTGAATATATGATGTTGAATGTAGTTCATAGCTGTATCACAGACCTGGGTGGGATGTGTTATCACGAATGGATTTTAGTTTCGTACTCATGCTCTTCTCCAATACTGTGTTAAAGCTCAGTCCCAAAGCAGAGCCAACCTTTTTCACCCTTTTTTTCATCCCTCCTGCCTGCAGCACTTTGTCGTCAATTCCCCAGCACACCACTCCAATACTACTGTGCTGACCACCAGCGACTCACATAACATGCCGTCGGTTGCATTCACTGAAAGCCTGTACCTTTTTTAAGAAGAATAGGCTATTGTGACATCTCTATACCCCTCGCTCTCTCCCTAGCACCTGCGTTTGTACACCAGTGTGCTTCAGTGTTGATGGGCATTTCAAGATACTTTTAGGACTTGTCTACTCTTCCTCCTCACTTCCATTCTTTCATCTGACAACAGGGGAGCCATCATAGAGCTAGCAGGCAGCATGGCCCTAAGTTGAATCCAACAATAGAACAAGAAAGGTGAAGCCTCTTCTTTCACACTCTATAGATTGTCCCAGAGATGGAAAAAATTGTGACCTGCCCATGAGTAAAATCCAAGAAAAAGTGGCATTGTTAGATACTGTAGTTAAAAGACACTACATGGTAGAGGAAAGCTAAACCTAAGACCACCTGAGCTCCGGTGGGTTATTTTTTGTTTCAACACCAGTGACCTTTATAGTTTCCCAGTGTTCATTTTCACCTTTTCATGTTCTAAGTTGTTCTAAGTTGCGACTGTGGGGCAGGACGTAAAGCGGTCATTCGTTGTTGGTTTGATCCCCAGCCCGATCCCCAGCTCCTCCGGTCACATGGCCGGTGAGCGTTGGCCAGCTGCATAGCATCAGTGTGTGAGTGCGTATGGGTAAGTGAGAAGCAGTTTAAACCACTTTGAGTACCAAGGTAGAAAAGCACGATATAGGTGCAGACCATTTACCATTTAATCTCCTGTCTACATACTGTATCCTGTACAGTGTTTCAAATATCAAACATTGCTAGTATCAAACATTGTTGTCTGCTGCAATTGTTGTAACCACAGTTTAAAATAAACAATGTTCAACTTGGGGGTGAAAGAATCCGTTAATTGGAAGGAAAAGTGCCTATGTGTCATACAGTAAGCAATATTTCTAACCTCTTTATTACATGACATGCCTGTTGGCATGAGATGTTGAGCAATAGGCCTTACAGTGCATTTGCCTCTGGCTGTACTTTGGTGAAACTGTAGTTGTGGGGGTGTTTTGTGTACATATGTGGATCTAAATGGACAGTTGTTATCTGTCTCTAAACATAAACAATGATGGGGAATATCTTTTTTTCCCCAATCTTGTTTTATTTTTATTATTATTGCTCTTTACATGGCCTTATTATATAGTTGTATTTTATATTTATATTTGATCTAGATTTTTCTCTGTATGTATATGTACTGTACATGTGGAAGAACTGACAATAAAACTTGCATTGACTTGACTTATTCTGGCCCATTACTACATTAAAGTACAGCAACGAGTTTTTCATCTTTTTAGTTCATAATTCCTCTACATCGGGTAGTATACTGACTCTCTGTCTCAGTTTCCGCTGGAGTCAAAATGCTCCTGATTGCCTCTCACCTGGCTATAATGCATCACAACCTATTTGCATAAAGTTGAGCTTTCTTCAACTTTCCCCTGTTACACAGCTGGGCTCCTGTAAAAGTGCACAGTGGGTGGTAACTAGAAGCACAGCTGGCTTTCCATTGACAATAAAAAGACAGCCAGCTGCTGCTAGCCCAGAACTTTGTAGCCTTACATGTAAATGTCCTGTTACTATTATCAGGCACAAAAGGTAGATGTGAATGTGCACGTTCGTTTGACGATAAGATCTTCTGCCGAGCAATTGGAAGCTTGTATGTCCCTATCTCCACTGTTAGGGGAAACAGATGAGGTTGCATTGCTTTAACCTAGACATTACCTTAGTTTATCTTACAAACCACAGTCCTATCAGTGCCTTTGAGCACGCCCTGCCAACCAGAAAGCTATTAGCATGGGAAATACCAACACCTAATTATTTATGAAGACAATTATCACCCAAAAGCAGTGTGTGTATCAGACAACAGGTCAGAAAGAGGCTGAGATGTAAAATGTAGGTAGCACAAAAGCTGTAGAAGCACAGGTTTTATAAAAACAGAGAGAGCCAATAAGGCCACGCTATTTTCTAATGCAAGACCATTGGTCTTCTTTCTAGGTCTCAATTATTCAACAAGAAAGCAGCCTCCCCCTCTGAGAAGAAAGTAGATATTGGACTCTACATTACCTTTCGACAGGGGAATTGTAGGACTGCAGTACATTCCAGCTGAGAAGCTGTTCTGGGACCAGGCACCGGCTGTGCCCCTAATGACATCATCCATTTCTTGGGGCCTCCTGGAACACAATTATGGTGATTTACAATTTATTCACATCTGTTGTTGTGTTGAATTCTGTTGTACTCAGTTCAGCTGTTCAGAGCTCTGTGATCTACTTTTTTGGACCAGTAGCAATGCAAATAGCCAGGAGTGATTCAGTAAGGACCATTTTAAAATGTGCAGTTGAACATTCTTCTATTCACATAGAGAACCGCCTGCGTTGACCCCCCATTTCCACTACAGACAATATGCACCCTGTACTAGACAAAATAGACAAACATTACTTTGCAGAAATACACACTGGATTAATTACTGTGAATAACCTGTGTTACATAGAGAGCAAAGTGTCAACTAAAACAATGTCATTACGTTTTTGAAATATAGAGAAAACACCTCAAATATACATTTTTGGAATATTATTACAGCAAAACTCCTGTTGGTGGTAACACAAAAAAGGTTTTCATACCAACAGATCTTTTGATTAAAAAAAAAGAAGAACTTCAAAATATTTCATTGAGTTAGCAAAAAGATATTTGAAAAGATATCAACAGCTCTGACCCATCTAAGCACAACTAGTTAAAATAGCAATAATTACATTTTTGAAGATTCCAAAATAATGTCAATTTTACTTCAAGCAATGGGTTAACATTAAGGACAATTGTTATGTATCTAAGGAAATGCTGATCCTATCCAGAAAAGGCTACATCAGGCTGGCTCAGTGCTACTGATGACTGATATTGAAAAATTGTAAGTTTTTTTTTAGCAATATTGCAAAATGTGATTTTACATGATTCTGCAAAAGTTCATTTTCTTCTGTATTGTTCAATGCAAACAAGCTTTGCAAAGAATCAATGCTAAGAATTTCTTCATTATATAAACTACTGTTTCCTAATGGCTGCACACACAAATAGACATGCACAAACACACACATGCAGTAGAAAACCTCACCTAGACAAACTGATTCATTAAACTATTTTTATACAAAAAATACCAACCAAAAGCGAGATGCAAAAGGTCATTAAGATTGCTGCTGACTAGCCCCTCTCTCGCGTCGACACATCGCATAATGTTCTTCAGAACACATACAAACTTTTGACAATGAACTACATTAAATTAACCTTGTATGAAGTGATGCTCTCCTACACTTTGATCAGGTGATATCTCACCATAATTGATTACAGATTTGGAATGCTGAGAATTCAACTGAATGATACCACAAAGCATTATTTTAAAGTGTTTGCCAAAAAATTATTAATCACCAACTACCTAAAAAATATAAATATACTATAGCAAGACTGCATTCAATACGTACACATATAAAACAAATATTGAAATTAAGAGCCCATCTGATGTATGTTCTGTCCTTATGGGCCAAAAGTGCATTGCATCCATCTATGTAAACGAGAGGGGATATACAAATGTGTAATGTGTTGCCTGTTTCTGTATGGGCACATATGGACTTGCTAGTTAGTGTATGTGGTGATTCTATCCATTTTTCTAGAGTGTTACAATAGTCCAGAAGAAAGGACCCAGGGTGTGTAATAATAGCATCTGGCTGTTCGTGATTGTATGTAGCTTATGCGTGATCCTACGTACATCAGAAAGATGACAAGTTTATCATCCATGCCTACTCATTAATATAATAAAAGTCGATAACTTTAACAGACTTGCCAAATTGCATGTCCAAAACAAGGGTTCTTTCACACTTTACCGTATTGGGTTCAACAACTGTAGTCATATTTTATTGACAATACTATAACTTAAATCTATTTTTTAAAAATAAAAAATATTTTCTGCTCCTTCTCGCATTTGCATCTCGTGAACTGTGAACACTTTTCTGATAGGACTTTGCTTTGATGTTTTCTCCTTGACTTCGATTTTTGCTGCCTTGTACCTCACTTGTAAATGTACTGTAAATTATAAGAATCCTAAGAGACAACTTTTAACAATGTAAACTCCACTGCAGAACATTTGACTTCATTCTCCATGTTTAATATTACAGAAAGCTGTCATACATTTGAGCTGATGCAGACTAAATGACTGGACCTGTAGTTTATTCACTCTCATCTGAATTAATGCATGATTTGGTAAACTGCTGATTTTCCTCATTCACATCCAATGTATGCAAAGCACACCTGTCTACAGGAGCTCTTTACAGCAAACTAAAAACACATTGCAGTTGAGTCACACTACTGACTACTGCCTCTAAAGGACCATTATGGTCCACACTAAAGTGCTGTCTTCAGATCTTCTAAATATAATTGTACCAATGAGGAAAATAAATTAACCAGGCTTAACAACACCAGCTTAATTTTGCTAATAAATATTTGACTTGATTGATTCTGCTATGATTTTTGTGATAACGATTTAATTAATCATGCATTTTAAAAAAACATTTCTGGCCACAAGTTAGATCAGCAGCAGCCTAACCCAAGACCATTCCATCAATGAGTTACCTCGTTCTCTGTCTGTATGACTCCATGCTTACAGCTCTTTCTTTGTAAAAAACAAATGAACTGTAATGCACATGGACATGACCTGATAGTGTTTTGTAATTTTTGGTCTAAACTCAATCAGTAAACATCTATCCTGTCACCAACATGGGTGTGTATGTACAGTCTTACTTGGTCATACCTGACCCTGACACTCGTGTATCAACATTTAAGACACACCTGACTCACTATAACTAACTTAAATTTAAATCGACAGCAGGTGTTCAATTTTCCAAGGCTCTCTCCTGTTGGCAATTTCAACATACAGGATCACACATTATATTTTATGAGGTCCGACTGCAGTGGGGATTGCTTCTATAACATGGTTACCAGCTATTGAATTCACCTTGGTTGACCTTTGCTATACAGATGACACACCTCATGAACACACCTAATAAACGAAGCATCCCTACAGTATATTTTCTTATATATCTTTATCTTTCACTCACACACACACACACACACACACACACACACACAGTACTTGCAGTGACAGTGCATGTACATGCACACATATCATTGAGGCTGCCAACATAAACTAGTCCATCTCCACTATCTGTAAAATATTACACTAGTATGAGTGATGAGTGCAAGGAAAGCTGGAGTATGACTGGTGCAGAACCAATTTAAATTTTCTGATTGCCAGCAAGGGCTACGTGATAGGAGGAAGGGACAGTGAGGCTACAAGCTACAAGGGAGGTTTACAGATGAATACAGCCTTGATTTGAGGATGAACCTAATTTTGTGGATTTGTGCCGCCTGCCTTATCATTTCATTTTTTTTTGGAGATACTCCAAAGACATGACACACATATGTGAAACACCTGCAATGAAAATGCACCCAAATAGATATTATCAGTGGCACAATGGAAGCGTCACACTGAGAAATGTCTCTATTGGATCTGCATTCATGAGAGTGAATGCAGGAAAGGAAATGACAATTCTGTCTTTCCACAAACACCACCAGATAAGGTGGAGATATTCTTTCTCATATTGCATGTACTTTCAGTTATATCACCTGTGTTTTGACATTAATAGTTAAGAAGAATCACATTAGGAAACCGTGTGTGTGTGTGTGTGTGTGTGTGTGTGTGTGTGTGTGTGTGTGTCTGGCTACTGACTTGATGAAGGCTTCATTCTTCCATTATTCCATGGTCCACTTTGCTCACTTTCACCAGAGGACAAGAATCAGCATATGCATTCTGAAAGGTCTGCAGTCACACAGTGCCATACACAACAAGCTGCAATGCACTGTGTTCTGCCACCTGTCACTCATAGCCAACATTACATTTCTCAACAAATGCTACTAGCTATTCGGTGCGATTTGAACAGAAATATTGCACTTCCCTTCCCACGTGCATCAGTAACCCTTGGGCACCCATGACCCTGTCTCCCTACTTGACAAGTGCCATTCTAACAAGATATTTTAGGTTATTCACTTAATCTGTTGGTGGTTTGTATGTTGTGGCGTATCACCCTATGCATCTTACATATGTGCATATACACTCCCTGGCCACTTTATTGGGTACACCTGTACAATCTAATCCAATGCAGCAGCTCCGCCATGGCTTCTACTCTAACACCGTTATAATTTCTCAGTTTTTCAGGTGAAACTGTCAGAATGGTGATAATTCTACTCTCTATTATGGAGATCATTGTGGGTAGTGAGTGTTTTCTAGGTTTTTATGTGCTGCAGAGAATTTAGTTTGTCTGACCATCCCAGCAACACACTTCAAAGAGCAGCGGAGGTGAAGCTCAGCAGGGTACTAACTCAGGCCACAAAGAGA
This sequence comes from Channa argus, assembly GCF_033026475.1. Taxonomy (NCBI): domain Eukaryota; kingdom Metazoa; phylum Chordata; class Actinopteri; order Anabantiformes; family Channidae; genus Channa; species Channa argus. Next base: position 20,168,830 of record NC_090201.1, on the reverse strand, counting down.
CTATAGGGGAAAAAAAAGGAGTCACTTGCCATTTTGTGGCCAGACAGCTACACAGAGGTTATGCTTCTATTCCTCACTGTCTTTACCCTTCTCTGATCCTTCCTGAAAGTTATAGCATCAGCCCTAAATTAAGGATTGTAGATTATCTTTGAAAGTTGCCCTGCAGCTGGAACAGGTTTTAAAGGAACTTTAAACCATATTGGCGAGGACAGGCTTGACTGAAATCATAAAAATGATGTCCAGCATTAACACTCATGAATGTCTGGGGCTGCAGGTGAAGCATGGATTACCAGAAGCTGGATGTCTTGAAGGTTCCCATAAGGAGTTTACCTCCTTTTCAAATTGCTTCAACAAGTGGAAAGATTTAAATTAGAGTAATGAAAGTTTTTTTTTCTCCATACTTTTATTCAGTGTCTGGTTTGATTAGAAATATATCATGTTACACACACCCGATCACCTATTGTAATTTAACATAAGATTTTGCTCTAGATTAAGTTATTTGGCTGTGTGTGTAGCAATCTCAATATTACTGTTGATAATAGGCCTCACACCAGAGCATCACAACAATGTAGCAAACCTGCACACTACTAGCAATTACTTTGTCCCCATATAGGACACCAGATCAATTATAAAAGACGATCACTCTGGTAAAACCAGAAAGTACTTTGGCAAGATTAAGGCTTTTTCAGCATCTTGTAAATAATACAGTACTTGGTCTAACATTTGAGCAAAGGTTAAACTTGCACATAGAAGAATCATAAGGTAACTACATCCCAAAATCATGAAATCACTTTGTTTATGTTGTCACCACATCCAGGCAGTTTTCATATAAAAAGGTCAATGCTAGAAGAAACAAGTCTGCTAAAGTAATAAAATTATCTGTTACATTATGTTAAGATTTAGGTTTTAACAATTGTTAGCAATACGTGTGTTAGGTAATGGACAACAGGTGAGTCTACCATGGCTGTAAAGGTAACCATTTAAAATTTTTATGGTTTATGACATCCAGATCAGAGCATGTGCTTGCATGTGTCTAGTGACGGCACTACTAAGTAGGGAAAAACTACAGAAATGCTTTAGCAATGTTCCTGCACAGGGGCAGTTTTCCCCAGAAGCAGGTCTGATAGATATGCACAGTTTCTTTGGGGATGAGGGAGGTCAGGAGACATCTAAAAACCATGTCTTTCCCATTTCCTGTATATACTAAAGTTTTAGCTGACAATTATAGAGTGACTTCCATTGAGTGAGCAGACTGAATTGGGTGTCCTGCTCAAGGACCTTCTGACAGGATGTATAGTTGTTCATTGTACTCAAACAGGTGACAGGATTGTCTCTTTAACCCTTACCCGAAGGCAAGTCTGACAGGCGTAGTGTTTAAGATACAAGAGGTCAGTGGACGTCAATACAGCAAACTTGCTTTTATCCCTGGATGAGTGTAGCTCTCCATTGACGTCAAAAGTGAAGTGATGACCATTTGCACACAAGTTATACTGTATCAGTATACAAAATCTGGCAATTTTCTTCATTGGCGTTTGCAAGAAGGGATCAAATTTATGTTTGGTAGCAGTTTCGACTTCTGCTTTCTCCAATGTGTGAAATCAAAGCATAACCAAACCAATTACTATGTTGCTGAATTTCATTTGATGTGAAAGACTAATTGAATGCTTGCATCAAAATGGTAGACCAGTCTGATTGGCAAACTATTAACACAACCCCTTGCCCTCAATATTTCTCAGCATGCGATTGTTGGATTCTCAAGCAGGTCATTGAAATGCATGGGCATGGCTCTCCAGGAGGCATTTCATTTGAAAAGGTAAATCATTTCTTTCCTTTAATGTCTGTAGAACAGACTGAGTGCTGCCTTTGATCATTGCAACTGTGAACATGGCAAAATAGCTGCTGTAAATGAGCTCAAATGAATTTTGAGCACACTAAGTTTTACCACTTAAAATACACCGCACTTTATCTTGCTTTATTGACTATTTTTATTGTTACTACTGTGGGCAAAAAACTCCCTCAGTCAGAAGTCATCATACTTTGAACTTCTTTTCTGCGGTATTTTCGAAACTGTTGAAGGGGGGCCCCGTGGCTCAGGTGTAGGGCCATGAGGTGCCAGTCCCGAGCCCAGATAAAATGGGAGGGTTTCAGCAGGAAGGGCATCTGGCGAAAAACTCATGCCAATCACATTCTGCTGTGGCGACCCCTGATGGGACAAGCCAAAATCCGTTGATCTTTTTCAAGACTGTTGAACTTGCTATGCTATTGGCATAATGCTTGTACTGGTGCTTGTGTATATACAAAACTTATATAACTAGTTATTACATATATCTAATGGAAAAAATATGTCTAGTCATGTCCTTTCTCTTTTTCCTCGTTTCCTCAGACAAAAACAGGCAACAGGCAAATTATGAGAAAGGGGGAAACTGTCAAACAGATACAATTAGTATTGATAAGATATGGTCCATCTACCTGCAACAATGGAACTGTCATTGCACATAATTCTCTCTGCCTCTCTGGCCTGGCAAAGCAAGCAGGGGGGAATGAGACAGCATGATCTGGTGAATAACAGATAAAAGCCTTGGCAATCATGGCAGGCCCACAACATTAAAACCTTTTATAGATTTCTGGATGCTGCCATTTTCTGATGAGGGACATTTTCAATGGATCATGATTGCTACTGTCAGAGGATCATGGCTTGCCGGTAGATGGAGTGGTTGGGGACAACTGCAGATGGAGGGTGAAGGAAAAAAGTTGTACCTCATTCAGCATGTTGTTTCATGTATTTTTTTTGTGTGTGTAGTAAAAAGAATTGAAGAAATTACTCATTTCACATCAACACCTAAACTGAAAACACAATAAATAATTCTGGGGAAACTCAGATGATAATATTGATTTGCTGGATCACACAACCCTGAGATGATTTTAAATTTTTTGATTATGCATACTGTCTGGGAGAGATTCCATGTACAGCTACAGTATACAATCCAATGCAAAAAAGGTGCGACTACACAGTGAGTTTTGAGGTTTGTGGTTGTCTACCTTTTTTTAATGCTTAACCTCAACCATATACAGTACCAACAAGACCATATACATTTTTATTGACTTTTTTTTTTTGAAGAAAAACGTAATAAACCGTAAAAGGAAATACCAACATCACCTATGTCTAGTTTGCCATGTTTACTCCAGTTGGTCTGACATTCCCTTTAAAGGCTTGGTTTGCAAGATCAAAGGTCCTGCTCTCAGCTCCACTTGGCATTTGCAGGCACACTGTCTGAGCAGCACTGACAGCTAAGACACCACACTGGCAACATGAACCAGACTTCTACCTTTAGTCCTGTCTCCAACTATTATCCCAGAAAAAAAATGGCTCCATTATGTTTGAGTCCACTGAGAGTGCATATTACCACTATGCATACTTTAGTAGTACTGAAGACAAAAGATAAATGTTGATTAAGTTGGATGTGAAGTTCTATGATAGGGAAACAGACTAGGTGGCTCTGACACCCTCAGCAACAAGCAGAATATGAAATAGAGTTCCGTCTTTAATCAAATACATGCCAGCTTTCATAATCTGATTTAGGCATAAAAAAGACACCTGAAGTTAATTAAATTTAACATTTATTAACTCTAAACTGAATATTAGTTATCAGTTTTCATGAGCAAATTATTATTATTTGATTTCATATTCTCATTTGGAATCTTCACATGCTGTCTTATGTGTCAATCAAAGGTCATAAATCAAATTGTTTGCATGTCTTGGCAAATTAAGTTGTATGGTATATTTAGCTATAAGTTTTTGTAACGTTTAACAAAGACAAGTTGTCAAGAAAAAGAGTATTTCCTTGTTCTAGACCTCTAGATTCTTCTAACACGCTATAATTTACTGACAGTCACCGAACACGTTTATATGATGTGGATACCTACTTGGGCCAACAAATTATTAATCCAACACAGGTTTATAAAGTCCTCTGATCTGAAACTTCATAATCACAAGGGGTTTTTTGTTATCTCTGCAACAAAAACACAATACCAGTCTATTCCTTAGTAACTTTCCTCTGTGATGCCAAGGCCTTGTGGGCTTTTATCAGAGCCCAAAAGGGCTAGAGAAGCTGAGACTGCTCAGCCTCAGATAGTCTACAAAGGTGCAAAGGTCAGCAGATCCCACTGTCCCACTACTTCGACTTATCACCCACTACCTAGAGACAGAAAACTACACTAAGAAGCACCAAGGTTTAAAGCAGTCCTGGGTAGTACACTGGGAAATTGCTGAGAATGTTTAACATTTAACAGAGGAGGCCCAGTGAAAGTCTTTTTTTCCTTTTCTGTTATATTTAGTTTCTTTGTTTTTCTTCTATTTTTAATTTTGTGTATGTAGGTGTATCATGTGCTGTCAAATTACAGAATTCCATCTTCGGTATGGTTTTATGTCATATAAAATTTGGAATCTCTCACTGTGAGCGGAATTGAAAATGCTCCCCCCAAAGAGACATTAAACTCAACTGTGAATTTGGATACTCAAGGATAAGCCCGTCCTGTCCAGCTGCTATGCTTAAAGGATGCCTTCACTGATATTTAACGTGGTTCTTTTGCTTCTAGTTTGGATAGAAACATATAAATAAAATTTCATTAAACTTCACTCCGACTTCCCTACATTAAAATCTCTCTCTACCTCTAGATAACAGAAGCCTGTAGATGACATCACTTGGAGGAACTTTCAGTTCACGTTAGGTCATCTCGCTGCTCACACTATGAAGTTTAAAATCATGGTCAACCTGCTTTTGCAGCGCTCCTGTAGATGACATCATGCAATCTCCTAATGATGAAAAACTCCTCTTGATGACATAATCTTGAGGAGTTTCCAGCTAGAAAGGTAAAAATACAGGATGCTGCAATTATTATTTAAACAACTACCCAATAAACACTATTTCTATTCTTTCTGTTAGTCAGCCTAGCATTAACATTGCTAAAGCTATGCTAGCTGCATCCCACTGTGTTTGAAAAATACCTCGATATGAAATGTAAACATGAGCTTCATGAAGTATCAGTATCAAATGTATCAATACAGATCACCATCTTTTTAAGGTTTCCAGCAGCTGCAGACTCATCTTAAGATAAAACGTATTATCACTTAGGTCATGTTCCCATTGGTTGCCTTCAGAACAGGGGACAAAACGGCCTTAAGAACAGCAAGGGCCAAACTGTCCCGTGCCATTAGAGAGGCGAAGCGCGCACACACAAAGAAAATCCACGACCACTTCGAAGACAGCGGAGACACCCGGCGCATGTGGCAGGGCATCCAGGCGATCACGAACTACAAGACAACTTCACCTGCTTGTGACAGCGACGCCTCCCTCCCAGATGTGTTGAACCACTTCTACGCCCGGTTTGAGGCACAGAACAATGTGAAGGCGAGGAAGTCCACTCCTCCTCCCAGTGACCAGGTGCTCTGTCTAACCACAGCTGAAGTGAGGAAAACTCTATGCAGAGTTAACCCACGGAAGTCTGCTGGACCAGACAACATTCCTGGCAGAGTGCTCAGGGAGTGCGCAGAACAGCTAGCGGATGTCTTCACAGACATCTTCAACATCTCCCTGAGCAGCAACGTTGTTCCTACGTCCCTCAAGGCAACGACCATTGTGCCCGTGCCTAAGAAGTCTACTGTCTCCTGCCTCAATGACTATCGTCCCGTCGCGCTCACACCCATCGTGATGAAGTGCTTCGAGAGGCTCGTCATGAGGCACATTAAGACCCAACTCCCAAGCTCCCTGGACCTGGATGCAGTTTGCGTATCGTCCAAATCGTTCCACGGACGATGCCATCTCCACGACCCTCCATCTGGCCCCCACCCACCTGGACAATAAGGACTCATACGTACGAATGCTGTTCATTGACTTCAGCTCAGCATTCAACACAATCATCCCTCAGCACCTGATCGAGAAATTGAGCATACTGGGCCTGAACACCTCCCTCTGCAACTGGATTCTGGACTTCCTGACTGGGAGACCCCAGTCAGTCCGGATTGGGAACAACATCTCCAGCACCACCACACTGAGCACTGGAGCCCCTCATGGCTGTGTGCTCAGCCCTCTGCTGTTCACTCTGCTGACGCACGACTGTGTAGCAATGCACAGCTCAAACCACATAGTCAAGTTTGCCGATGACACGACCGTGGTGGGTCTAATCAGCAAGAACGACGAGTCAGCTCACAGAGAGGAGGTGCAAGGTTTAACAGCCTGGTGTGGAGCAAATAACCTGTCTCTGAACGTTGACAAAACTAAAGAGATGGTTGTGGACTTAAGGAGAGCACAGAGCGACCATTCTCCATTGATCATCGAAGGATCCTCAGTGGAGATAGTCAAGAGCACCAAATTCCTTGGTGTTCATCTGGCGGACAACCTCACCTGGTCAGTCAACACCAGCTCCATCACCAAGAAAGCCCAGCAGCGTCTCTACTTCCTGAGAAGGCTGAGGAAAGCCCATCTCCCTCCCCCCATCCTGACCATGTTCTACAGAGGGACCATTGAGAGCATCCTGAGCAGCTGCATCACTGCCTGGTTTGGGAACTGCACCGTCGCGGATCGCAAGACCCTACAGAGGATACTGAGGACGGCTGAGAAGATCATCGGAGTCTCTCTGCCCTCTATTATACACATTTACACAACACGATGCATCCGCAAAGCCAACAGCATTGTGGACGACCTCACACAACCATCACATACACTCTTCACACTCCTGCCATCAGGAAAGAGGTTCCGAAGCATTCGGGCCACCACATCCAGACTATGCAACAGTTTTTTCCCGCAAGCCATCAGGCTCCTCAACACACAGAACTGAAATGGAACTTAAACACACTACAAACCGAACTCAGCACATTCTCATCACTCACTACTCATCTCATTCCACCACCACTTATTTATTATTTATTTACTTTCAACATTCTACATTTACCGCACTACACTGTTTACCTGCTGTTTTTTGCACATTCCAATGCAATTGCACTGTTTACATGCTGGACATTTAAATGCACTATACTGTTTACATGCTGCTCTTTTTTACACCCTTAGCACACTTGACTGTACTGTACTGTAAAATAGTATACAGTAGGTTTACTGGTCGGCACTGTCTTGGGTTTTGTGTCCTGTCCTGTGTTACTTGTGTTGTCTGTCTACACTGTCTGTCTGTACTGTTTTTCGTCTGCACTGTTTGCACTTGGTTGCACTCGATGCACTTTACATAGCTTGTGTTGTTTGTAGCACCTTGGTTCTTGGAAGAACGTTATCTCGTTTCTACTGTGTACTGTGTACCACTGTGTATAGTAGAAATGACAATAAAAGCCACTTGACTTGACTTGACTTGGTTGAGTGTGAACTGAGTGAGGCCAAACCTGTATCCAATCCACCACAGAGGGGCCATCGCTTCCAAACAGCTTGACAAGACAGAGGAGAATCCAAGTTGTTAGTAAAGTTGTATTGTAATTACATGACATATTTAGAAATATTAGTAAGTAAGTAAATTGTCTTGTAAAATGTAAAATGTATATACCAATTTTCACAAAAAAAAATCCGAAAGTGCTTTACAAAATGTAAAAAGAAAAAATTAATACAGACAATACAACTTCAATTCTGAATTAAAACAACTACAACAAGGATGCAACAATAAGAGCCCAGTTTTTAGGCAATAAGGGGAATCTTACACGCTCTATAGAAACATACTGTATTTAGACTCTAAACAATCACCATTTCTTATGGTGCACCCTTCTTCAGAACATGACATGTTTGTTTGTTTTTTGCCTAAATACAATTTCACTACCTAAGACAGGAATACAACAGCTCAACAAACATGAAATCCCTTTTATATAAGTCTATCTCCTCACACTAGAGACTCTATTGGAACAGTGTCTTGTAACATCTGGCTACAGCTTAACCTTCCCTGTCAGCACCCGCAGGCCCAGGGGCACACAGCACATCATATGTACACACGCATTACTGCCTCCTGGGTGTGATGTACGCTGACTACAAAGTGATTTTACACTGTGACTGTTTGCTGTGCCATGTAGTATGTGTGCCTGTAAGTCTGCTGATGGTGCTCTGCTTGTGTAGTGATGCCAGAAGTCACACACCAGGCTCTAAAAGGCATTGCTGTGTGCTGCCTGATAGTCCAGCAGCCTCACATCCCTAACCTACCTCCTGTTCACTCCAATCCAGAAAGCAGAACTCGGCTACTGCTGCACCAGTGCCCACTGGCATCAACTCCTAAGAGATCACATAGCCCTGGCTAACTATGCAGCAGAAAGTCCTGTGTCAACATTTTTTGTTTTTTTGACACAGTGCCACTTCAACCACTGGTAAGAGTCTGAACAGGTAGTAACTATTTTGTACTTCCTTTTCATGTTTGCTAGTTGATATACTGTATAGATCCATATAGAGAGGGCATGAGTTGAGTGAGTATTTTTGCTTCTTTGTTGTGAGTCGTGCTTCATTTTCTCATCCAGGTTATGGCTTCACCATCAAATAAGCTTTTTGGCACTTGAGCATTCTCAGTGACAGATTTGTGGGCGAAGTCTTACATTCAAAAGGTCTCTCTCATAAAATTATTTGGGGAGAGAAAAAAAAATCCCTGTGTCGTTTCTATTCATCGATGTCCTATTCAACCTAAGAAGTAGCAAAATTTCTGGACAATAACAAAAGAGGTTACTTTTGAACAAAATGCACTGGAATACACATTAAACCCACGGCCTGGTGGCTTTTTGTGTAATGTTTTAAATAGCTATAATTTCAGTTCACAGTCCAGAGCAGCAGGCGAAAGTGAAGAATGATATAATTGGTTGTTTTATGCAGCTCACCCTCTGTTCCTTCTCACTACTGGCACATTTATTTCATCCAGTTATGCTTTTAAATAATCAATACACCATATGGTCTGATGCATTTAATACACCTTAAAGAGTAGATGATAGATAGGGCTTGTTTTGAGAGTTTGGACATACAGAGAAACACAAGAGTGGATACATTAGCTCTGGATTGAAAGCAAATGCTGAGGACAAATAAAAAAAAAAAACATTCAGTTTGGAAACAGGTGTTTGCTAAAGCGGCTCCCAAAATTCTGTGTTGCTAATAACAACAAAATAGGATCATAATCACCAAGTGTAGTGTGGCTACAGTCTCACTATGCTGAGGAGAGGCGTTTCATTTTTATAGTGAGTGAAAATCAGAATGCACAATATATATAACCAGATCAAGAAAAAGCTGCTGCTTACTCGATCTTTGGAAGTAATAATCACTTCTGAGCAGGATACTTTGACCCCTCACACATTACCCAAAATTCTGATTTATATTTATGAAAGCTGATTTATGTACCATAGGACAGAAATGGTAAAAAAAAAAAGAGTCGTTCAGAATTTGTGCACTAAGGGCTTCAATCGCATATTGGGCTCTGCAACTTTAATTAAGCCAATGGATGAAAAAAATAGAGCTAACTAAATTTACATTTGGTTGGCACTTTTAACCAAAGTGACTTACAAGCAACTTGGGGTTCAGCGTCTTGCCCAAGAACACTTCAATATATGAGCAGTAGAAGCCAGCGATCAAACCACTGACCTTCTGATTAGTGGCCAACCTGCTGATCTACAGCCACCTCTTACACTGGCTGGCTGTGAATGTGAGATGATAAGGGCTACATTTTTGGCACTTTCAAATTTGCCTTGTGTGTCCCAAAAGCCATAAATGCTGTGCATATACTCAAGCTACTTTTGCAATTTCTTTAAAAAATGTTCAGTGAGAATATTTTAAATGCTTAAGACCTTCAGAAAGACTACATATCATGTTTATAGTAGATTTCTCACATTGATCTTGGCACCTTGTACTTTACCATTTCTTTTCCTGGTTATAGAAGAGAGTGAAAGACATCTGTATTATCTCACTAAAGGTATATTTATAATTTACTTTTAAAGTCAAAGCCCACATAGTTTTTCCCAAGAGGCAATTCTTTCAATACTTCATACTGACTAGTGAAAACAGAACAATGTGTCCTACACTGAGTAATGTCGAACCAAAACTACAGACAAACACTTCTGTGCCCAGTCATTTTTCAAAGTGTGGCTTAAAAAGGTTTCATCTGCTCCTGGACAGCCTGATGTCGGCTGGAGTTTAATCGTTCCAAAGCGGGCACAGCAGGACAGAACCAACAGAGACAAATGCCTCAGTTTAATATGATCATTGGTTTATCTGGAGCATTTTCAATTTGTATGAGCCTTATGGAACCTCATGTGCCTCCGCTCTTTTGCTTACACTCTTACATTCCCTCATTGGCACTGCATTATTTAGCGTACCAAGTGAAGATTTATGTGTGGTTAAAAGCGGATATTTGCCTTTCTCTTGAGGAAACCAAATGGCTGATCAATATCCATCATCGTATTGATGGCGAAAGAAGGAGGGATCTATTTTTTAATAATGAGGCAGCAATTATGTAACAGACACGCTTGTCAACATTGTTACTTCCTTTTAACCTTACTCACCCTTTCTTGCATCTCTCAGATTGGATGATTAACATGATACGAGACCGGTCTGCTTCTCTTTAGCAATCTCTTTCTGTCCCTGTTGCTACCCCCCATGCCTCTTGGGAACAATCCGCTCATGTGCTACAGATAAACGCTGTCCCTCAATCAGCCTGACCTGTGCAAGAACCCCAAATGCACTGAACTTGTGATTCAATTTATAAATAGAAAACTAAGACTGGCAAATTGCTGAACAACAACTTGCCATCTGGCTTCAGAAGAGTGGATAGATTGGTGGTAGTGATGTGTGGTGGAGAGAGGGGTTGCGCATGGAGGGGGAATGTAGTTTGGGGATTCCCTTGCCTCTGTCAGAGTGGTGCAAAGCCATCCATCAAGTCTGTTTTTATGGGACTAAAGAGCTAAACCACAATTCTAAAGGGAGGATATTAAAGGCCTGACAATGTAAGCTGATGCAATTGATCCATTTAAAACAGCAGTGGTGCAGTGCAATTTCTGGGGCATTTTCATTTAATTCTGTGTTTTTCACCACTTGATTACAGCTGGGTGGCCTGTGGGTAAACACTGTCAGTAGATCCTATTTACTTCCTCTAAGGACCAAAATGTGAGAGAAATACAAGGATGTCTGTCTCTACTGGCTGCTCAAATGGGCAACCTTGTTTGTCTGTCTTTTTCTGCTTTTATAGCCCTTATTAGGCCAAGGTTACTCTCCCAAAGGATATGAATACTTAAATGCAACTCCCACCACATTAATTCATCGTTTACTGTTATGCTCATTATTGTTGTGGGGCATGAAATCTGTAGTACACCATCACTAAGTGTGTGTTGTTTTAAATACTCTATTGTCTCGTCTTTAAATGTATTGTGCATTAATGTTGAAACCACTTATATACCAACCAATGCCTGTGAGATATTTGAAATAACTTTATATGAATGATTAAATGCTATCATCATGGAACAAAATTCAAGCCTGTTTTACATATGAATTCCAGACAATTGTGCAGAGTGCTGTTTCAGACATGCCAGACATAGCGGGAGATCGCCTGAGTGAGAACAGCCGTTAAGTGTGAAGATCCGCTCCATTTCCGTGCACGTTCAGCATGCACAGGAGGCACAACATGACATTAAACTTAAGTTGTGTGAAGCAGTGTTTTGTTTACAGCACATCGGAGCCGAACACGTAAACTGCGAATGACTACAACAGTAGTCGAGTGACAGAAAAGTCATCAACATGCCCATTCACTTGCTTTTAGTCCTCCCAACTATTTGGGACAGAGCAGTGTGATGTACGCGCAAGCTCACGTGCAAAATACAGACATTGCACTAGGGAGCTCAAAGGATAAAGTCTGGATAATGTTGGCAGCATTTCACATGGACATTTGAGTTCACACATTCACCCGTTTCTAAAAAGTCAGGATAATGTCAGAATTCCAGTGCTATTCTGAAAGGGGCTTTAAAGTTATGTTTTTTGCTGTGTTTTTGATAATCTGGTTGGATCATCCCCTTTGGATCATATCCAACTTGCTGGTATTGTGGTACAAATAGATGCATGTGTTAATGGACATACATTTTATTCATGGCATCAAATACATACCATGACATTGGATAGATATCATATTGATATTCAACAGACTTGATGCAGATTTAACAGCGTACTTACAGTATGTTGCCTGTGGGGAGGCAATACTCTAAAGACTAAAGTCAGGGAACAAAAGTCTCCTATTTGCAGTAAATGCCACAGATGACTATATTTAAAAGATATATAAAAGACTGATTACGTCAGTCTGCAAGATTTGTACTGATTTGTAGCTATATGTAGGTAGGTATTTGGTCAATCCCCTGTCCTGTTATGTGCACCACTAAACTTCTGCTACAGTCTTCCTCATTCGGAAACACGGCCCTAATCTATGTAAATAAAAAACATTTTAAAAATTATGCATTTATATATAAGAATTATGAAAACTTGAAAGGGCTCTTTTTACTGACCTAGATATAAGAAGAGAAGGAAAAAAACGGTCAGTTGGCATTGAGAATGCATGTGGTTTTCAATTAAGTCAATAAAACCAAGGTCACTTCAATGAGGGAGCACATCATTTCTTGACAAAGGGATAAAGGGTTGTGTTCAGTCTTGCCACAGATGGCATGAAGCAATAGCGCAATACAGTGTATTCTGGGTATGTGGAAGACAGTTATGTAGCTGTTATTGATAGAAAGTCATGGGATAGTGGATCATGGTCAGTGTATGATAATACAATAGAAAAGTTATGATATTATAGGATACTGTATAGTACAATACTATACTATATAGTTTGACACTAGCCTCTCAATTATTTTAGTTAGTTTTTTGTTTTTTTTATGCAGTCAGTTGTTTTCTCTTCTCACATTATACATTATTAGACTCATAATGTAACTGAAAACTATTATTGATAACATCCAAGTTAAGACTACAAACACATGAGCATATGTCTACATTGTTAGTAAAGGTTTTGCTTCAAAACATGGCTTAAATATTACTCAAAATATGAAATTAAATAAGAATGATATTGCAGTTTCCTGCAACTGACTGACTTCGGTCCAAGGTTTTAGTCCATGGCCAAATGAAACAAAAAAAACATACTTAAACAGCATTGTTGCCAGAAGTTCACAGGATTTTGTGCTCTCTGTTATTCTAAATCATATAATGCTCTCATCATGATTATTTTGGTCTGCAGTAATGCACATTATTGTGGTTATTTAATGTAAAGACCACTTTACACTGTAACAGTCAACACTCGAATGCATAAAAATGCTGGAGGGGACTTTTTGGTTACTATATGAAGTGAATATCACCGTCTAATACAGTATCTTTGGCAAGGTAAGAAACAGCACATAATATGAGTGGCTGTTGTTAAGGAAAGAAGGCACATTGTTGGTTTTTATTTTGGTTCTTCTCACAGAAAGCCCTCCAGGCAGAGCTTCATCCACAGAAAAACCTCTGAGTGCGAATCAGTTTTTCTCTAAAAGCAAATTCTGAAATGACCTACTCTGCTTGCACTCCAGTACAATGTTTATGTACTGTGAACAAGTTTTTTTATTGCATTTTTTGTATCCTAACAACTTCCCTTTTTAGTCTTCTTTAATCTAAATAGGATTTCACTTTGTGAAAAGGCCAATGTCGAATTCTGTCAGAATTCCACCTACTGTGATTCAAAAGGAACACTGAAGCACTCATGGTCATGAAGCATTAAAACAGAGAATATTAAAAAGAGAACTATCCATTAAAGAACTGACACAGAATGAGTCTTATACGGCTTTTCTGTTTTCCTAAGAAGATATGCATTTTGTATTACAGACCCCCATCCCAAAGGTCAGGATGTTTGTTTATTCAGAGTTGGAATAGGATATTCCAAAATCTTATGGATTATAATAAAGTTATTCAGCTTTTTAGCTATAGCTGATAAGATCTCACTGTAAAATTGATCATCCATTTTGTTTGAAAGTAAAGGTATACTATTCAGCATTTAGTAAGAATATTCATTGACAAATCTATCATTGCTCTCATTTTAAAATAACCCCACCCATGCCACACTGGAATTAAAGCTAACAGGCATAAGAGCAGCAACTAAGGAAAACAGCTTTTTGACAGATCAATTAGAAAAAAAAATAGCGGTTAGAAATAATTCCTTCAAATAGCTGAAGTGTTGTAAAGTTTTAGTCAAGATACAAAGGGGGAAAGAAATGGAGTGTGGGGGTTTCTGCCTACTGGTCAGCCTGCACTTGTCAGTTAATGAATGGTTTACTTTACAAGCTTGATCTCACTGCCCCAATCTGCATTCGTAACTGACACCAAAATATCCCCAGTGATGGCATCAGTATGCTTATGTGCTTGGGAAAGTGCAACAGCAAATTATTTCTGGGATGGCCCTGTGGACTTTATGCCCCTTCACTTGGCAGCAATGTGCTTTTTAGTGATAACTTTTAAATCAAACCATTTTCGCTTAACATTCTAGTAGTTCTCTGGAAGGAGACAGAGTACATCTACACTGTTCTGAATCTGCAGTGCTCTGTGATATACTTTTTTATGAAAGGTGAAATTGTGAGGCCAAATCCAGAAGTACAGCACAGACCCATCTTTCCATCCAGACAAGAGAACAGTTTCAAAGAAGTCCTGAATGTCACTTCAAAGATCTTCTTGAGGTTTCCTCTCTCCCACTCCTGTTTCAGTATTAAAAATTGTAAAATGGGTGTTTTAAACTGGAGTCCTGTAATCTTCTCCTCAGCAGTCCATATCCCTTTCCCACCCCTGGTTCACTGCGGTTAATGAAGTTTTTTTGTTGTTCACTGAGATGACATAAAGTGAAAGATTCATCAAAACACGAATGTTTCTTATCCATTACCTTTGCACATAAAGGATCTGAATTTGATGGAAGTTTACAGGTGAAATAAAAATTTAAAATTTCAATGTGCTGCCACGTAATTGTGCTGCCATTATATTTTTATATATTAGTTGTTTCTAAGAAGTATGGTAATAGGAAAAATTCCCCAAGCAATCCAATAGCTTATACTCAGTGCTTGATCAGGTGGTTTATGCATGTTCTTCAAAGGTAATTTAACATTTTTTCCAACCCTAATGGTTCCCATTAGGAAGATCATTAAGATTATTTTTTCTCAAAATGAGTTGAGAAGGCAAGCAGACAGTGATTTCTGCTTCACTACATTTTTTATTCACAAAGGAGGTGTTACCAGACTTAAATACATGGCCTTGAGCTGACAGTGACATTCATCCAGACACAAATGGGGCCAAATGAAGGAGAAGGAGAAAGAGACATATTACTAACCACATTTTACACCTCATAGCCCTTAAATTGCTACTTCTGCGGTGAAGTTTTCAAGAACTTACCATGTGACAACAGTTTATAAGTAAAAATGCAGGCTAGGTGGAAATATCACACTTTATTAATACGTTAGAAAGTAAAAAAATTAAAAACTACAAAATAAAAACAAAACAATAAAAAACAGTGGCATGTTATTATAAATGTATAATTTATATACAGTATGTCTTATTGCTGTATTTGTTTTTTTAGAACTCTGCAACATAGGAGAGAATGCCTGGTCAAAGTCCTTCAGATAGATATGAGACATTTGCTTAACTAATCTCCATCACTCACGGTAGAGGAGCAGCTGGTTAATTAAT
This sequence comes from Channa argus, assembly GCF_033026475.1. Classification (NCBI taxonomy): domain Eukaryota; kingdom Metazoa; phylum Chordata; class Actinopteri; order Anabantiformes; family Channidae; genus Channa; species Channa argus. The sequence continues at coordinate 20,153,150 of NC_090201.1, read as the reverse complement.
TACCCTTTCTCTTATTGATATGTGGTGCAGTATCTCTGGGGGGGGGGACTCACCAAGACCACAACACTTCAGTGAAAAGCATGCATAAACTAAGAAAGTCATTCTATTTACTGACAATCCAGAGTGTAAAGCAATGTTACAGTTTATAAATGTACTTGTGGCATTTTGGAGCTGCCATGGAGAAGATATAAAAAATTTGTATTTTCTCCCACTGATGATTTGCAAACTCTCCATATACTAAATTTGTATCATTTTCTATCTTCATACCATGGCTTATACTTCCAAACTTGTATCTCCTTTATTGCAATCCTGTGGCTTTTATGGCACAATACCATAGTCATATCCTGGCCATTCGCAATAGCTGAAATAGATTATTGGACTGCTGTTGCCAAGATAGGGACCTACCTTGGGTCTGCCTCTCACTGTTCCCCAGGCAGTCATTTAGAGATGTAAAATTCTCCATAATTTACATTTTAACACTTGCTGAAAGACAGAGGCCCATTAAGAGGCCCTCAGGAGGGGTTGCCTGAGGTTTATACTTTTATGAATCTTCCAGAAGGGTTTTACAGTCTCTGCATGGTTGCATGTGCTGTATAGCACCCACAGCTACAGAGCATATAAAAAAGAATAGTAATTAATGGAATAAACAAGATTTTACTAAGGGATGCAGTAAAAATAACATTATCTAAAAGGGAGAACACTATATTTTAAAAAATAATTTGAAAGGGCAGGCAGGAAACCTGGGACCAGAATTAGTGTTAACACATGGCCTTTCTAAAGTTTTTTTGTCATTTATTTCACATTTATATAATATATGTATGTTTGAATTACATAGTTTTCTTAGTGGAGTGCCGTTTATTTTGTAATGCAGATAAACTTCTTAGTACTTTTTTCCTGAGTAAAATACTGTATTTAAAGTCGTCCTTGTAGTAGAGAATTTCTAAAGCAAATACATTCATTTTGCTGCGCATGGGGCTGTGTAACCACAGCTAACCCTACATAACATTATTAGGACCACCAGTGGTATGTTGTGGCTGATCTATGTATGTAAATTCATGTAACCATTGTTCAATAAAGCTCTATGTAGGTTAAACAAATCAACAGCAGCTATAACAGTCATATCCTTAGGGGAGATTATAGGTTATTTACAATAGCTAACACAAAGAAGATGCACTTTACGTCTATCAAAAACTGCAATTCCGAGTCAGCTTCCACACAGTTCTATTAGCACCATATTTCTAAACCATCAAGAGTCCCAAGACTCTAAGTGATTTCTTTGGTGATTGTGAAGTCACTGACATGAAATGTCAACAATGTCAAGGCTTACTGCTTCACGATACGACGCCATTTCCCACCTCATTATTTAGTGTTACAACTCAGAGCAGAGTCCAAAGTCATTACTCCGCTCAGATCATCTGAGAGGAAGGAAGTGTAGACAGCTCTTGCAGTTTCACAAGCCTGTGCTGTTTGATAACTTCCTTCATTTACATGTGTCTCTTGTAAAGCAGCATCTCTCAAAAATGTTTCTCTCTTCAGTGCCTCTCAGTTTATGAGTTTTTAAACCTCTCAAGAGGTTTGATAAAGAAATTAGTTCGTTTTACAAATAGCCATTTTGTAAATCACATGTAGTATAGATTTTCTTTAAATATATACTGAAAAATAATGAGATTATGACCTAAATGGAAGGCCTAGGTGATGCTGTTCTCTTTCAGGAAAAAAAATGTTAGGCGTATACTTTTCTCTTCTCAGTGGGAACCGTAAAACACATTGCTTCTTTTTGTAAAAGGAAAAAGGGGTGGCTGTGGCACTGGAAGTAGGGCAGCCGTCAATCAATGGGTCACTGGTTCAACCCCCAGCTCCTCGTCAATATGTCTAAGGGCACATTCGTGTCCGCTGTCATAACATAAATTTCATCATCTTCCCAGTCCCTCTTCCATCCGTCTGGATGGACTCTCCACAGACAACCACGTGCAGGCCATTTGGGGCCACATAGAATGTCCATAGCTCTACAAAACCCACTGCCAAAAAAGTAAACTAACGGCTTTTTTCATACGTAGCAGGTATGTAACGTTTATTTAACGCAAATTTACTTGTTGTCTTTACTTCTTAATGCTGTTTTGTCAAATACAATTGTTATGACCGAAGTCATTACGTGTGTTATTGTTATGTTGTATTTTTCTCCTCCTCCTGTGTTTTTGTGTGGGTGTGTTTTGTGTGGGTGTGTTTTTATGTGGGTGTGTCTGGGGGGGTGGGGTTGAGCCACAGGTGGTCCATTGGTCCATTCAAACTCAATGTCGGCACCTGATTGGACAGGATGGACCGTCCTTCTCCATTTATAACAGATGACAGCAGCCCAGCGGCCGGACCTCTGCCACTCCCAACCCCGCAGGGTTAATTTTAATTCCTCCACGGTCATACCAGGATGAATTGGTAGGTCTTGGAGTGGGGCAGGAGCACCAGCTAAGTCACCCAGCTCAACTTCCCCGAAGGGCGTCGGCTTAACAAAAAAAACCCTTTCCATGAGCTTTGCTATGAGGAGCTGTTTCAGTTCCTCTTTTTTAGCATTTAAAGGCACACGCACGTCAAAAAAAATCTGCTATCAGAGCCAAATCAGCTTTCCGACATCTGTCCAGCTTGTCTCTGGTCGGATAAGTTGTGAACTCCTCCAATTTAAACTCCATGTTGCCACAACCACAAATGAAAAAACCTTCCAAACAGACAAAACAACCACCGAGCTAATACCTACGCCAAAAATGAAACGAGGTGACTTAAATTAGGACCGACGAGCCACCAAATCATGTTATGCCCCTGGTCTAGGGGAACCTAGACATAACACGATGTGTGCCACCTTCTCTTCTTGTTCCTAAACCAGACCAGACACCCCGGTTCTGTAATGATTACCGCAAAGTAAACGCTATCACGAAACCAGACTCGTTTCCGCTTCCACGTATGGATGACTGTGTAGACCGTGTTGGTTCTGCCAAATATGTCACTAAACTGGACCTCCTAAAAGGGTACTGGCAGGTCCCGTTAACACCACGTGGCTCTGAAATTAGTGCCTTTGTCACCCCAGACCATTTCCTCCAGTATACAGTTATGCCATTTGGATTGAGAAATGCCCCAGCCACTTTCCAGCGGCTGATGAATACAGTGCTTTCAGGTGTGAACACATGTGAAGTATACTTAGATGACTTAGTGGCTTATTCGGCAACCTGGTCTGAGCACGTGAAAACGAGGAGTGTTTCTTTGCACTGTTGCCACTCCCGATGTGTTTTTTAGTGAGCATGTGCAAAACCAAAGTGTGTGCACATCCATGGTGTTCAAATTCAACGAAGGGCAATCTGTGTATGTACAGAGCTTTAGTGTTGGGCAAGTGACCGAACCACAAGTTGCAGCCAGGTCAGAACCTTGCATGAGAGCTCTGCTAAGAGTGTGTGAGAATCAGGGCTGCCGCTATTGGTTATTTTGTAATCATTCTATCAATTAATCCATTAAATTATTGGTAATCAAATAAATTATTTTGTTATCAAAGATCAAGAGTATCAACAGTAAATATACAAAAGAATTATACACCTAATAATATTAGCACCTAATTATTTTCCTTTAAAAACATTTTAATTACCTTTATTGCTTAACTTAGATACAATATCCTGTCTAAACAACTCCAATTTAGTGCATTTAACTACTTTCTGTACTGACAAGTAGTATATTGATAACAACACAGTTAATATTTTATTAGTTGATTATATTTGTTTTAAGATTTCTTTAATTAAGAATCTGCAAAGTAACTAAAGCTGTCAGATAAATGTAGTTGGAAAAGTAAATTACACTGAATTCTAAAAGAGTAAAAGTAACGTATAATAAAAATATTGTGCCTTGATGTTTTACTGAACGTTTTCCACTGCTCATCAGAACTGACTTACTGCTTGACCAGCAAAAAATAAAATCAAAATCACACTATTTTCATAGGGTTGGCCAGTGCTGAGCTTGGGTTAAACACTAACCCAATGAATTTAAAAAAACTCTGTCTTAGCTATGATTTTCAGAACCAAAGTGTAACAAATAAGAGAGTGCAGTGTGACATATGGTGATGATCAGCTGCAGCATTTAATTTAATTCTAAATTGACTGGCAGATCCTTTATCATGCAGCAAGATAATGACCCAAAACACTCTGCCAAACAACTGAAAGAGGCTGCGTTGAAGCCTGGAAAAGTTTGGTGATATCAACGGGTCACAGGCATGATGCAGTTACTGCAAGCAAAGGATTTGCAACTAAATGTTAAGTCTGATTCACTTTAAGTCTATCTGTTCCAATACTTTTGCTCACATGAAAAATGGGTGGGTTCAAACAAAAGGTGCTATCTTCTAAGCTGTGTAGCTCGTCTCATATTCATCTTTTGAGGTGTTTTCAGTCTACAGCAAAAATAAAGAAACTGGCCTCACTGTTCCCATTATTTTAGACGGGAGTGTAGATGGTGCTTTACTACCTTGTCGGTGCCTAAAGTGCTTGATACTGCTTTCCATTCACCTGTTCACACTCACACACCCATGTGGGATCTGCTATGTAGGCATTCACTCGGAGCAACAAATATGGGGTTCAGCGTCTTGATCGAGAACAATTTGACACGGGAAGGGCCAGAAATAAAACAACCACCTTTGGGATTGGGGACAACTGCTGTACCTCCTTATCCCCAGTTGTCAACTATCCAACCCACACGATATGTATGAGCAATAAACTCATCAAGTTGCAACAGAGATTTAAAAAACTGACATACATTTCCTTAATTTCTTGTTACCAGGCATGAAACATAGGAATAGAAAATAGCCAACAAGGAAAGATGTAACTGGCACAACTGGTCCCAAGTTGGGACTCAATAAACCAAATCAAAATGTCTTAACCTCTAAAATGCATTTGACAGGAATAAAAATATTGCCACTTATAGCAACAACCAAAACTGCTTTCACATGGAGTAAAAACGACCCTGGTAGCTAATATTTGGTTTGGACAACCCAAAACAACCCCTCAGCCATTAATCTCCACGCCACCCTCAACAAACAACAGCCAAACAACGTGAGGCTGAATGAATGACATAAAACAGAAAGCTGATTACCTCTGAGGCTAGTCAATGTATTTTTAAAATTCTGAAACATAAATGAAAGCACGAAGCTTGATTGTTGTTTGGGATCGAGCAAAATAGATTGCACAGTCAGTGGTCCCAATACTTGTGTTTTGCTCAGCAAAGATAGAATAAACGCTACACTAGTCATTTACCTGTTGAGGTACTGACATGATGCATATATTGGTGATGTACAGTATAGGTGGCACACATTTCAGATAATCCAGCTTCACTTTGACCAGTGGTAGGAAGGGCGGTACAAGTCTGGTGGCTCCTGCTGCTGCACTGCATGGGACATGGACAAGGATTATGAATCATACGACTGTAAATTGGTAACTTCACTAATGGAGTCCACTGCAGCCCAAATGTCTGTCCAACAAAAAAATACTAAACTAGTCTCTCACTTTAAAACATTAGTGACCTACTCAAATGCTGTTCCTACTCTAAACCTGACTTTTCTTACCCTGGAAAAATATATACATATACATTTAGTGATTTTGCTATATTATTTATCTAAAATGAAACGGATAACCCGCATTTTACATATAAGATGCTATAGTAACAGGTAATTTCCTATATTAAGCCTGTTTTTAACAACGGCCATTCAGACAATGAAACAGACTGACCTTTAAAAATATTACATTAGGATTTTTTATATATATATATATATATATATATATATATATAGAGAGAGAGAGAGAGAGAGAGAGAGAAGCGATTCTGTTAATGCCAAAAGATATTTATATAGAAGAAAATTGTTCATGTCAATGCTATAATTAAGAAAGACAAACAATTCCTTCACTACTTAAGTTATTCATTGCTTAAATATTGATGCAGCAGCAGGGAAATTTCAAATACAAATTAATCTGGTCTCCAAGAAGTATTTTTCAAGAGTTAAAAATTTCCAACAAACACAGTGGAGGAAAACGTAATGCCATCTGAATTGCCCTCTACATTATGGACATACATTATTTAATTATAAGAATACGAAAAAAATGATAAGAACACCTAACAAGTACATAATGTTAATATACATCAACAAAATAGTCAAGTGCAACATGTTTCAGTTCTTACGATATCTGCCTTTGCAACACAATACTGTATCTGCCCAAACGGCAACTAAAATTTGATTTAAAAATGCTATGATTATGTTTAAACATCCAATGCTTTATTTTGCCTAAATCCAACTACACTTGAGACCCGTGATGTGAACTTAAGTCTCACAGTTTCAAAGAAATCAATACTGAATAATTTACAAATATTGTTTTTCTTTGATTAATTTCACCTACCTTCAACAGTTGTCTCAATAAAATGCTCTGCTATCAGAAGGACAGTACTCTTTTGACCTGCTGTCTTTTACCATCTAAAGGGGAAAACTGAAGGCCGTTTTCTAGCCCGCAGCTACCAAAGATAACAGATATTTATTCATGCTAGCAATAATGCTCGATAGCAGCCCACAGTCTGTCAGCCCACAACTTTGCTCCAAACTGAGATATATCAACAAATATTTCAGAGAATGCCAAGATTTATAGTCCTGACTTTGGTGACTTTTCACAACCATGAGGTTGACATTTGTCATTCAGAGGCACCTACTGGACGGATTGCCATAAAAATTACAAGTGCTATTTTAGGTGCCAAGAAAATACACTGTAACCAACTTATTTCTACTTTTCACACAGCATGAGTTCAGGCTTTAGTTATTTAATAAAATAATTCCACAACCTTAGGATAGATTGCTGTGAAATTAATATACATGTTTTCCAGATAATTAATCATAATTAGCGTTAAAGAGTTGCAAATTGTTCTCATATTACACTTTTCTGTAACACACAACTTAGCACATTACAGACCTCAATTTAGTAATCACATTACGGTTACTAATGAAGTAACGTCCATTACAGTCACAACACAATTTCTGGTGATTGTTTTTAGTAAGTGCTTATAATATTTAATAGCACATATTAAAACTATATTCAGAGTTTAGTCTTCCCATAAATGTCATAACAAAAAAATGAGGAGAATATTGTTCTTGGAGAATACAGGGCATTTATTTATAGGAAATGAACTTGCTTCACTCCTTCACATTTCAACCATGCTGTAATAGAAATTTCTGCAAACTGCAGTGCTGTTTACAAAAACTTGATAATATTTTGCTTGTCACATATATTCAGTGCCATCTTACCAAATGGTCAGAGTGGCTAAATAAGCCCAAAAATGTGAAAAAGAAACATACACGATACTTCACTTAGCAAACTCCTTCTCAGTTAAACACTTAGGAAAGACTCTGAAATAGTCCCTTAGACAGTTTACTCCATTATCATCAAAATGCCAAATGATGAAAACACAGTAGGTGTGAAGCAACACTCAGCTTAATGGCTCACTGCAGATGCTCTAATTGTGCAATATCTTAAAAGCTGCAGAAGTCTCATATTAAAAATCAATACATATTTCTTCCATCAAATGTCTCATTTGACATGAATTTGGCATGCATTTGCAATACAGCATCAGGAGATTGAAGAACAGAAGAGAGAAGAAATGTATGAAATTCATTTATTTATTTTTTTCAGTTAAACCAATGACTACATTTTGAAAATGTGCTTTTCGTTGACCTTAACGGTTTGTGACACCTTACCTACCAACTATTTAGATTATCAGAGTAATTGTTTACATAATAATTAAATACCTAGAAATGACATAAAAGATACATAAAGATAGAAGGGATGTTTTGGCTACTGTAGCTGCAAGATGTTAAAAGAGGAGCAGAGTTGAACTACACATCATTTGACATATCTCAAGTCCTTGCACTTGCACATCAGGTCCTGACAGCCTGTGCAGAAAAGGGATGTCTGACACCACTGGGGTCAGGACTATATAGGGATATATTCTTGGCACAGTAAACTGTGGTCTTCAGAGTTAGTTGATTGGCAGTAATGCGACCCTTCGTCATCATACAAAGTCAGTATCCACACATGCTAAGGTATTCTTACATCAGCTATAAACTGGGTATAATATTTAAGGCTGGACATTAAATAAGTTTTTTCCTTGTCTTTACTTTTTTATATGGTTGTCTTTCTATTTACCTTGATCATGTTATATAATCAGACAGCTCATTCATATGTTTTTTATACTTGCCACTGCATTTGTGTATACAGCAGCACTTATTTTTTTATATTCAGGTTACTCTGAAAGACACTGCAAATGGTTTTTGCAGTGCAGTGCAAAAATAGCTATCCATACAACTAAAGAGGAGCTTAGACTGGGAAATGGAGCATTTCAAGAAATCTTTTGATTTCAATAAACTATTCACAATATTCAGCTGGCTTTCAAAGCAGGCAAGAACACAAAATAAAGGCAGAAGGGGTAGAAAAATCTCTCTCTGGTCAACAGAGTTAGCAGAGTAGTATGGATGGCCGTGTCAATACAACTGGCTCCTTGTTTTATGGCCATAACAGCTCGCCATCCATCCTTGGTTTACAGCTTATTGATTACAGCAGACTCAACATCATGTGAATTCTATTTGTGCCCTTGGCTATGATGCAGAGTAAAAGCATAACTGCCCATTAAATCTTTTTTCAGCGCTCAAGAAAATCCTACTCTGCCTTTCAAAAAGCAAATCCCTTAAGCCACAAAAGATTTTCAAGTACTTTCACCACAGTACTTTTAATTGGTATATACATTTTGAAAGTAGTATGAAGACCAATTACTGCAGACAGCACAGTAAGGTTTGTCATCATACTGTAGATGACAAGATGTGGAACAAATAAGAAAACAACAAGACTATTTGTTTAAATGGGTATAATCTATTTAAATTTATACAGATTATAGCAGAAGTGTTTCAATATAAAACATTTTGATATTTCAAAATATAAAATTATAAAATGCACAAAGGCTGGTATAAATGATTCATAATTTAATTTGTAGAACAAAGTCAACTTTCTTTATTGTCTGCAAAAATCCAAGACTCTTTTTTGATAAGGAGACGGATGAATTAATGTTGAAAGTATTACTATTTCCTCATAATGGCTTTTACAAAGGATGGCAATTTTGGCTAAATTCTCAAACTTAATATTTTGTCATGTCTTCAAAACTGAAACACAGTTGATGAACAGGGATTTTTACAAAACTATCAAAGTCAAAACAATGATAGAAATTATGACCTAAGTGCCCAATTTGTGTACCAACCCAAACTTGCAAAGAAATTTCGCCTACATCTGTGCAGATCATCATAAGGGCAAGGAGTTCTAGGCAGCTAAATAAACCCAAATTAGATGACATTACTAGAATTCTGTTTGAACGTTTTTACCAAGTTGAAGCAGTTTGTTTTATTAACACAAAACTTGCTTGCAATAGAAATATTAATAGTCTTTCCTCAAATTTAGCAGACTCCTTATGTTCGACATTTCTCAGTTTAGAAAGTAAATTCTTCATGCAATTAAAAAATTGAAATTAAAGCTGGAGCTGTTTAAGTCGTTTTGTACCAAAATCAAAGACTAGGACTGGTTTTGCCATAGTAGTTGTGATGAATTTTTTTCCATCATTTACAGTGGGTTTTACATTAAAGTAACACCATGTGGGGTCTGAATATTGTTAGAGAATTGTGTTTAGGGTTAATACAATGTGTAGGCCATCTGTGTTTCATCATGGCTGTAGTCTAAATTTAAAGGTAGTTATATAGTACAACTGTAAACTTCAAGTATTATAAGACAACAGGTCTCACAAATACATACTGAATTTATATTCAACATAAAAAAATATATGGTTCCTGCATCTCCAGAGAGAATGCATTAAACGAAGGTTAGGGAGAGACTACAATGTCTGCATTACGGTCTCTCTGTGTACACAAACCTATAAATGATCACAATTTTTAATGCAAAGAAATCCTTTTTTATGCTTTCAAATTCTCAAATATTTTTCCCTTCTGTCCCTGTCACTACACCATGTTATGAAAATCAGTTACTTGCACTGTAGCATAGTTGCAGATTCAGCACACAACAATCAGTCATTCACCAATAAATCATAGCACACACCCCATAGTATTAGCTAAGGCCTTCACCTTTTGAAAAATACACCACTGGAAAGGAAGGAATACTGCATATACTGTACTGTGTGTATACATGCATACCATTAACATCTGCTGGTCCACCATTTATATAAACCAAACAACCTGCATTGGGGGCAAACAGATTTCGCCTACATCTGTGCACATCATAGTAATGCCACACAGTGTCAGGCAGCCAGATGGCAGTGAGCACCAGTTGTACAGAACAGTTTAGGTGTTGAACTGTAGATCTATCCCGTCTTGGTCAGCATGGTAACATACAGGCTCATGGGAGATTGTGCAGACAGTAGGGTCAGGGCAGCTTCTTATAAGGTGACGAGCGGTCCATCCGTGCCAGCGGTGTAAATAAAGGCAGCAGGGGAGGGAGAGCGAGAGAAAGAAAGAGCGAGAGGGCGAGAGAAAGACAGAGTGAATAAGAGTGTGTGTGGGTGTGTTTATAATGTAAGAGAATGAGGTGATGAATGAGGAAAACTTGGTGTGCAGGAATACAGGCAACAAAGTGGAAATTATGTTTTCCTCTTATTTATGTGAAGGAAAACAAGATAATTGGTAAATGGTCTTTTACACATTGGGTGTGCAGCATGTTTTGGCGTATTTTAAATCTCATAAGGTAAACTACTTTAAATAGTTCTGAATTAATTTTTTGAAGGGGAAGCTATTTCATGTTCAAAGATGTTCGTGCTTCAGAGACTATAGAGGTTTACAAAGTTGGCAAGTGGGCAGGACATGCCTTTTTTTTTTTTTTCAAATAAACAACATGATTTGGTGCCACACATGCCAACACTTGAATGTTGTGTGAATGCATCATTAAAGTGCATCTATACTCCCAAATGTGACGCCATAAACCCAGAATGGAGGAATACAGACATAGATGAAGACCAATGTGTTTCTGTGGCAGTTCAACTTATTTCTGAGATAAGATGGAGACCCTTCAGGGGGATAAGATCCCAGGACAAAAGATGGAACAAAAAGGATGGAGAGAAACGAGTCACTTCAGCACAAAGTGGTGGGATAAATGTTAAAAGAGAAACAGACAAGGAGGGTAAGACGGCATAAAGACAGACAGTCAAAAGATAAGAAGGAAAGACAGACAGAGAGAGGAATGTATGAGACATCAGACTTCACTTCAGGCCAGTGTCTCTTTCTCACTCTCTCTGTTGTGACTGTGCTACGAAAATGTAAATCAGCTGGTGGGGAGATCAAACAGTTTTAGTTGATTTTGCCCTTCGGTCCACACACTTGCTTCCTATCAGAATAGAATACGTTACAGTTCTCCCTCAGTAAACCCTGAGAGAAAAAGAGTTCTCAAGAGCGAAGGAGTTCACAGGGCATCTGCTTAACTTTCTCCTTCTCATCCACAGCTAAACCGTGACCTCAGATTTGTGAGAATTCCCAGAATAAAAGCCATAATATTTGTCTACACTGAATATCTAATTTCCACTTAAACATGTTTTTAAAGGACAGTGTAGATAGTGGAGTGTGAAATTGTATGTCCAGGAGGAAAAGTTCAATATAATTAAGGTTTAACTAAAAGAAGTGTAGAGTGTGACTTTTCCAAGCACAATGACTTTATTACACTAAAACACACAACCATCTTTGATAATGTCACAAAGACACTTTACTACCTCTCAGAGGCTGCTCTCTGGCAGAGTGTTGCTTTATGTTTATGTTAATACTAACAATAGCATGCTCACAATGAAAATCAGTAGCTATAATCGAGTAATAGGATACCAGTGTTTCCCAATTTGTACAAAGTAAATCTAAGAATGATGGGAATAAATAAATAATTCTCAATCATGTTGTTCTAAAATGGACTACTTAGTTGTACAATAAAACTATTTTCTTTTGTACATAACTGGAAGTAAATAATATAACCAGTTGGCACATTACAAGCAGAATGCAACTATAAAAGGCATTTGTTCCATACTGTTGTTGAGCAGTCTGGCAGCTTAAGTCTACATTAACTGAGTGAATAAAGCATGTCAGTGCCACTGCCAAGGTTAGCAGGATTGTAATGAGAGACACTCATGGAGGTGGGGGGGAAGAAAACACATTTTGAAGCATTTTGAATTACAGCATCCATTATAAGGCAGATGTTTCATTACATCTCGCTCACATCTTCATGCACAACTGGTTATGACCATCTGAAGCTGTTAATTTCACTAGGAGACAAAATGTTTTAGTGCCTCAAGTAGACAAGAGGTCAGAGACTTCTTGTGATACCAATCACAATTAACATTTTATACCCTTACACCTTATTTTCAAGAGCTCCCTTGATTTTTGAGTTTTCCGTCAAAACAGAGTCAAAAGGGGTAGCGGTTGAGGTATCCGTCTTTGAAATATGACAACCCTTCAAGACCCATTCATGTCAGAGTCAAATGGGCGATCTCATTTGTTGAGCAGTCCTCGCTAATAACCTAGATTGTAAAAACACAAGGACACCTCTAGAACATTGTGCACATATCCATATCCACATGTTACTGTTACATTGCAATCATGTTACTTATAATATTACAAGCCATTCTCTTACGCCGCCCAACTCCACCTATTTTAAAGCATTAAACACGATTAAATACAATATGGAAATATAATTGTAAAAATGTGCGACTGTTAGTTCACATTAGACATCGGTTAGTTAAATGGCACAGGCACATAAAATATGAAACATTAAATTAAGGTAATTGTGTGGTTAAGCCAGTTATCTGAGAAATACATACAAATACAAAATGTATTCGTAGCACTCAGTTTTGAGTGTTCTGAAAACCCTACATTTGAGGGCTACAAGGTCCTAATACTTTGCTCCGCTTCTCACTACCACATTTTTTTTCTCCAGAGGAAAATAGGGTCTTTACAATTGTGCCAAAGCCACGTATAGTTCCTTCCAGGATAATGCAGCAGTGTGTTTGCGTGACTTGCTTCAGATGTATCCTGCAATGCACCTGATTGCAACTATCTGAGACCCATCGGCCTAAGATACTCCAGCCATGACCTTTTTAGTTCAGAAAAATCTTAAAGGGAACAGGCACTAAAGGGTTAGAATGATGCAAATCACTTTGGGGAGTTCTCAGAGGTTAAAGTCTTTGTATATATGAAGAGGGCCTGAAGGTCTCAGATACACTGAGGGGTGTCTGACAATGCAATTAGCAGTCAGGAAATATGACTGCTGTTGCATCCGTTGAGTTATATTTTCAGTGAATTACAGGACTGCTCAACCAGGCAGCTAGGACCTATGAGGCTATATTGCCAGTGTAATGAATAAAAGATGTTTCGCTGGTGGTTAAGTCACAGTGCCTGCAATGTCATATGCCAGTATACTTCCCATGTATTTTGTCATTGTGGTTTAAGAGACAGCACAGTTCCAGCATGGTTGTCATTAGCAAGTTGATTTTAAACTTTGTTCATCAATTATATTGGACTATCCTAAACAAACTCTTAGGTAAATATGATTATAATTAATAATAATAATTAATAGAAGCACACCTGATTTGACCCTGAAATATTACCTTCTGTATTTTGTAGTTACAGAATAAATGTTCACTTCTCTTATAGCATGTCCTAAAGGGCTTAAGAGGCTGAAAGATGGTCACTTCTTCTTTATACTAGACTTTTTGGAGGAACAGAGGAATGAAATTTCTTCCCCCTCAAACTCAATTTGAATAAAGACAGTCATTGTGAGGCTTCATAAAGGCCAATAGAGGCTTGTTGAATCCAAAATGAGAACTAGCAAATAAAAAAAGAAAAAAAAGCTAAAGTAATTATCAGTGAACAGAACTCTCCACATAGAACATAACCCTTCACTCACAACAAATATACCATAATTAAAAATAGAGGCTATATTGTTCATTTCCTTTGTTAGAAGTCAAATGGTTGGAAAGTGTTTTCATTTAAGCATCTGCCCAAATTCACATTTGAATGTCTATTTTGAGCAAAATAGGTGCTGCCTGTGAGGAATGCGTCCTTTTCTGTTGTTCCATATTAGTGGAACTGATTTCAAAACGATACCAACACTGTACCGTAGTTCAGCCTCATCTCCTTGTGCGTGGCATTACAAACCACTGTACATGCATAAAATTAAAATAGGGCTGCAAAAATTCCTGCATCACAATTCACGTCGGTGCTTTTGCATAGACAGAGATTCACAGAGGTTTTTAACCACAAATACACCTATGGATTGCATGTCTTTGAGTGTCTACATTTGTCTTGTTAAATTGAAAAGGATTTATTTAAATGTGAGAATGTGACTGACCGCCTGAAACCAATAGTTGCACAACAAAAGGATGAGACTCAACAGCAAAAAAAAAAAAAAAAAATCAAGGTAGAATAAGACAACCAGTATGACAAAAGCTTCACTGAGGTCACAAAGAAATTGACAGAGAACCCGTGACCGTCATGTGCATCATGGCAACTATTTCAGAGCAGATATTCTGAATTAAAAGTACGGAAAAGCTGGTTTTGAAATCATGTCAACCCTACAGCTTCAGACTGTTTTTAGAGGTGAAAACTGGTCAAAGTCAGCCGCTTTTGGCTTGTTCCCTCAGTAGTCGCCACAGTGGAACATATTCTGCATGTGGATTTAGCATGTGTTTTTACACCAGATGCCCTTCCTGCTGCGTGGGATTTGAACCTGGTACCTTCTGCATCCCAACCCAATGCTCTACCACTGATCCACCAATCCCCAACAGAGGTGAAATCTGGTAAGGCCCAAAAACAAACAAGCAGTGCGTGACATCAAGGCTTCTTAGAAATAGTGTAAGCTTTTTAAAAAAATGCAAGTTATTAAGAGGAGATGTTAGGTAAATTACGCTCTATGCTCACATTTATTGCTGGTGTCTTTTGTCTAGATGAAACTTTCGACAGAAAACTGGTGAACCTATAACCAGTTGAACATTTGAAAAAATATTGTTTTGTGACATGATTAAAGTAGCTGTTGTGTAGTTTATTGTTTCAAGACGATAGGGGATGTTTGTGTTTCCCTTCCCTATAGAAGGGTCTGTCTAAACAAGACCATTTTAAATGTTCTGCATCTAGGTTTTCAAAATCTCCGCCTCACTACAATGGAAGTGGAAGGATTTTATGCTGCTCACTGTTTTGAATAATTTCCTAGAAACATCTTATTCAGAAAATCATGTCCCTGTTACACTGAATAATCCATAGTACACAGTTTTCATATTTAGCTCCACTGATAATGTCTGTAGTAGTTAGTGTTCTGTGGAGAAGTATTTTTCAATCCTAGTCCCCAAAGATCCCTTGTTTGTTTTTACATTTACCCCAGCACAACCCACCACTGATTCTCTGGGTCAGGTGTGTTCAGTCAATCAGAAGCTGGAAGATGCCAATTGACTTTGTCTTCCCAGACTCTACACTCATCTAGGAAGGTATCTTCCAGCTTCTGATTGACTGAACACACCTGGTAAAGGCAATCAGCAGTGGGTAGGGCAGGGATAGCTGGAGAACAAGCAGGGCTGCCGCCAGAGTATCTAGATTAACAGGGAGAATGTTAAACACTACTACTGTTGAATGTTTTTATTAGCATTTTCAATACTGTGAGCTGCACAAACTAATTTCAATTCATCTTTAATGTTATGAAATCAGAAAGCCAAGTGAAATGTACTACTTTGGTGATTTACAATAAATTAATTAGAATATGAAAAATCAAGAATTGAAAAAGATTTTGTTATTGTTGGAATTAGGGTACACGCCCCCTTTACAAATTGTCACCTTTCTCATGCAGTGGATCACAAAACTCATTAAATTGGCTTACGATTGTTAGGTCACAGACCAGATCATTGTTCGCATTACATAACAATGGGGAGTAAATACAGCAGAAATAAAACAGATCTGAGTGCATACTGTAGCTTGATATTCTTTAGATTCACTGGTCCTCTGTCATGGAGAACATTCTAGAAACTAAACTCCCAGGCAAAACGCGGTAGTCTCTCTCCATTGTGGCATTGTGACGGTACATATTTTGTTGCATTCTTATTTGTTATCATTTAGTCTGTGCAACCGGAGGAAGGAGGGCTGGGCCAAGAGTGCACTGATTTTGAGTCTTTTGCTACCATTATCCAAAATTGCACATTCTGGCTTCTTAATCCAAGGTTTAAAGCTGTACTAAACCAAAGAGGGTGATCTGTACAGCTCACAGATCAATTACACCACTTAACCCCACATAATATTACATTAACATGCCAATGACTTATGTTATCATCTGTAGCATCTCGTGGGCCATGGATTGGAGCCTTAAGGACACAGTCTCTTCAAAGATTAGTCAAAGTATTGTTTATTTAGTTTATGAGTTCAAGTTTGTGAAGACCTTCATGCTCACACTTACACACAGCACCAAGTTGAATAATAATTTATGCAAAAACCCAGACACTGGTTCCTCTGACAGTCTAGAGGGAGCACACACCTAAAGACTTAGTAAACTGTGGGCATCATAATTAGGGTCTGGTTGGGAGGGACTGGCAGTTCTGGAGATTGACACACATCCCAAATCCTTGCGAGTTTCGCAAATCCTTGTGTCAAAACAAATATGGCGGCAACTGGGAACTTTGACTTTTTAACATAATATGTGCATAAAAGAACAAAAGCAGAAAAAACAACAATGTAAAGTTGCGGACACTGCAGCCTAAAGTGGGAAATAAAAGTAAAAATTCTTTATAAAACAATTCTGAGGGCAAACATATAGAAAGGTATTGTTTTAGTGTTTTAATCGTAATTATACAATAGACAAACTCACTATGGTAAACACATACACGCATTCAGCGGAGGCAGAGCTGGCTTTACTGTTTCACTTCTGTGCTTGTTTGACAGGTGTTTTAATGAAGCATTTTAATTGTCTTTACATGCATGTACAGCTAGGACAATGGAGAAACTGCGTCATAAGCAGAACAAGTAGAATTTCACATCTGCAAGTCATCCAAGGTGCAGTCTTAATTCTATGCCTCTGGTTCTAACTGACCGCCCTTGTGTGTATACATTTTGTAGCAGCCAGGTACTTGCATGTGATTTAATCATGTGGCTGATGGTTGTGTGTGATGCAGTGTTCTGATGTGGCAACTCTTTAATAAGGATTTAATGAAAACCTGCAGATATGACAAATGACAATAGGGCTTTCTTGCAAAGAAGTTCCTTATACAGTACATCGGATAATGTCAGAATCGCTTATATTCATTCATAGAGAATGCTTTACCAGTGGAGTGTTTTATTAAAGTAGCTGTTGTGCATTTTATTTTTATGTGCATTTGACTAAGAACATAGTGACAGTGAAGTTCACCTTTGTCTGTTCCTCTATGCAGGTGCACAAATTACTTGGCTCCAAAATGCATATTCAGGCAAAGTGAATTTCAGTATTAGGAACAGTCTATTTAAAATCTAACATTTTGGGTTATCTCCTGAGGTTTTTTTTTTTTTTTTTTTGAGCGAACTGCACATTTTTTTCCTGGTGATAAATCTGCTATCTATTTTCACCGACAAGTACATCTGTTGTCCATTCCCTGCTTAAGACAGGTGTTTTTCAATCTTACAATATGTATCCAGTTCTTTGGATTAAAAAAAAAATAAATAACCAATTTCAACAACCATTGCTTTTTAATTGTACACTGTACCTGCAACCTATATTGCAATATACAAAATTAATGCATTTTATAGTGGACAGATTTACACACTGAACATTCAGACACTAATACAAAATGGCAAACACACTACTTAGTGCACTGTATAGTAAGGAGAGGGTGATTTCGGACACAGGGACTGAGTAAACAAATTGTTAGCCTTTACATTCATCCTTTCAGTTAATGAAATACACAATCACTTTACTGTAGTTGCAAATGGCTACATCCAATGCATAGTTCACCAAAAAACAAACAAACAGTGTAACCATTTTGGTCAACTTCTTTTCTGTTGCTGAAATAATCACATAAAGCATTGTAATTTGATACACTGCTCACCAAAGTGAACGAGAGAACAAAATTTCTAGCAATGATGATGCTGTAACAATATATTTTGCATCCCTGATTTTTAATATAGATAATAACAATGCAGGAAATCTCTGTCCAACAACATACATACCTGTGTTCTAAAATGCAGAAAAACAACATTTCAAACCATAATCTTTATTTGCATAACCAAAAAAAAATTCAAAAATCTAATACTAAATTTCTACCAAAGAGTTTATGAAGTATAGTAAATAATAATAATAATAAGGGCCAGCAAAAGCTTAATGACTGTACAGAGTCTTAACGACGGGTCAGACGTAGTTGGTCGTGATCAGTTCCAGTCCAGCCTAGTCGGCGCTGAGAGTCAGCAGAGAAGATCGTTACGTGTGTGCTGTCTAAAGATTCTAGTTTTAAGTCTTAAACCTACTTGCTGCTAGTCGTTCTCACAAATCGTTTAAAGGTAATATTTACGACCGGCATCAGCAACTAATGACGCCACAATGGAGGCAGACGTACAGTAACAGTAAGTAACAGCTTTACTGGAATGTAGCGTTGTTTTAAAAAATAATTTTACCTTAATTTCTCTCTCTAGACTCTGTGGTCCATTTTATATCCATGATTTTGCAAGGTTTTCCATATTTTACCCAAAAAGTGTCAAGTTAAACAGTCAAAGCTCTCATATGCCAGCCGTATTTGTTTTGGTACAAGATCACGCGAGAATTCACATGGTATTGTAGAACGTACAGTCATTCCCTACCTGTTTACTCCAGTGTGAGCGTCAAGGACAAAAAAAATGCGTGATAGTTGGTGGAAACTATTTTCCATTTCTTAGGTGTGTCCCCAGCTTAAGTAATAATTGTATTTACTTTTTAGAAATCCATAAAGTTTTAAACACTATATTTTTCTCAACAAAAGTCAGAATGAGGTGCTCATACTCCATAGTGGAATGTAGCCTTGGATCTGTGACAGCCACAGTAACCCAAATGTGCTCCTGCAGAATTCCTTTTCAGAAAAATATGCCTTATGAGAATCCCCACCTTACCCGTTTAGACATTTAAATAATAAATGAGCTCTCCTTTCTAAACTTTTCCTGTGGGTTGGGGGCTGATGAATGGAAGCCCAGGGGGGACATATGGGATGCATTAGCTGCTTTCAGGTCTGCACAAATGGGAGAGGGAGTTATGGTGGAGAATGTTGACATCCTTTGACATCTCACACAGAAAGTAAACATTACAGCTATTGTGAAATGCAGAGTCACTAAAACGGAAGAGTGTCTACAGGGACGTGGCACATGCTTTCTTGCTATACATTAAGCAGGCCATCTTATGTTTATGTAATCACTCATCAGCCCTTCTAGGTATTGACTTCCTGTTACATTTTGCCTGCTTTGCATTGTTCAGGTCAATTAATCCAACTTGGCTGCTTTCACTGTGAGTACTAATGCGATTAATGGGATTGTTGCTAAAGCTAGTTAGATGCAGGTTAACATACTCTTGTTAGTTGACAAAAGCAATGACAGAATGACGTATATTGACACTTTAAAACCCAAATAACTAAAAAGAGGTTTAAAATCATTTTTAAGAGGAAATTTGATATTTTGGGAAAACCGTTATTGATTCATCAAATGATGACTTGAAAGATGTAACCTAATTAGTTTTACATAAATCATTCTATTTCCAAACTGACCATGATCTTGTTTCCTGAATAAGTCTTCTCCACTGTCATTTTTATCAAACACAAATTAGTCGGCAGCTCCCTTTAGATAAGCACACTAAATTGGACAGGGACTGTTTCAAATAGCCAAGTTAAAATGCATTAATTTAAAAATGCATTTAATTTAAATAAAATAAGATAAATGAACTGTACCAAAACTTAATTTTAAAATAAGTAATGTAAAAAAAGGCACAGTCATTTGTTTTTGCACTGAACAGATAAACTGGAATTCGGCCATGTCCAGAATCTGTGGTCAATTAAGCTACAAAACACAGCCCTCAGTAAACTCCATCCCACAGAGGCCACTGCCCTCAGAACTGTAAAATGGTTCAAAGTGCTTCACAAATCCAGAGACAAAAGGCAAGCAAGAGTGGGCAATTTAGCACTAGCTGCTTTGTGAAGGGCCTCACAGCCCACACAGCACCATTCAGGGGACTAAAACACAGGCCAGGATTACGCTTATCAAGCATCAACTGTTTGGTCACACAGACAAAGGCTTATTGCTGTGGGACAACTTTAATGGCCCGTGGCTGAGTGCAAAGAATGCCTCTTATGAGAGAGAAAGTGGGTGAGTCGAGGGCAAGAAAGAGAGGGGGCCACAGCACAGCGCAATCTCCACTTTTGATAATGATGAGAGCAAATAAAGGGGTGGGCAGTTAGGGTATGTGGTATTATCTCTCTGGACCATAATGAAAAGTAAGCAGCACATGCCCACAGAGTGAGACTGAACAATGGCAATATCTCATCACTCAGAGGTCACTGTGTGTTCCAGAAGCTAATAATAACTGGGTGAAAAGTCTGCTGAAAGCTCAGAATAAAGTACTGAGAAAATGTTGCCAATGCATTCCAATCTGGTAACAAATTGTCAAAATCTGAAGGAGCTGTTCAAGCTGATTTGGCAAAGATTCAAAAATAATGTGTAAACTTTTATGACCTTGGACAAAAGAAAAAAGAGAACAAAAGTGAACCCACTTCCTTACCGTCACCTGCATGGGCTAACTGTTTTTAATCACACCATTTTATATCACTTTCTACACTTTCTACACTGTTACAATTTTGTATTTCTCAAAGATTATTCATTCTAGGTAGCATCTCATTTTTGTGGTCTGTGCCATCCCTAGCTATTTGATTAAATTCCGAAAATACAACAACAATGCTATAAAATAAGACAACATGCTGCAAGTCATGACTACTTGGACAGCCAGTCTAACCTTTGGGTCCTTGAAAGCTGCTGTTATTTTCTGATACTTAAAAAAAAAAAAAACAACAAAACCAAATACACACCGATTCTTGTTGGTTGATATAATATTATATTGCAGTAGATGAAAAAGGCTACGAGGTTTCACAGCAAAACACCTTGGTAGATGAGATTTTATAAAAGGCAGAGAACAAAGAAATCTTTTTATTACTGCTGAACAAAAGTAATAGTGCATCAAAGTTAACATATAGAACGTTACCTCACATGCTTCATTATTTAGTTCACCATTTGAGACACAAAGACTCTCCTACTACACAAAAATAATGTGGCATCTATTAAAGCTGGCCATGTGAAGATATCCTGGATGCTGTACGTGTAATCTCTATTTGAGACAGCAATTTATAGAGACAGCCCCATTTATATAAATATATTCCCTTTCTCTACCACATTTAGCTGAAGCCCTCAGTATGTTGGTAAATCATGATAGATAAAGAATTGAATGAATATTTTTACATGTATATAAATTACAAACAGTAAACATAACTAAGTTTACTTTCACACTGCCAAATGTATTCTGAATGGCAAATGTACTGCGGTAAAACTGTGGTTTGCAATACTTGCTGTAACTTTGCACATACGTATCGTATTTTGTGTTTACGTATCACTGACTTCATTTTAAGTACACTCAATTACAGTTTAAAGAAGTTCAACATATGATAAGTATGCTTATTCACTCAAAGATGTAAAACTCTAATAGCTGTGTATTACATGTGGAAATAATGTGAGAAGTAGCTAGGATTACGAGTAGTAAGATTTCTTTAATTCTTTAAATTAGATAAAACTGCAGGCTTGTTTACAACCTGTATAATTATGGTAGCAATCCCACCATGTTCCCATATCTGAGCAATTACCGTAACCAATAAAAATGAAACTTCCTAAAACTGTAAGCATCACAGTAGTCTGTAGTACGTTATGTCATACAACATTCTATCATTGGCTGCTTTATATAAAATCCCTTTCCACTGGACCCTTATGATTAGACCAGCACTTCTTTTTGTCTGTAACTTCAAAAGCAAAAGAGAAAATCATATTTCTGGTTCATCCTATTGTTTCTATTCCATTACAAATGGCAATAGTAGTTAAGCTCTCTTCATGTAATACTTATATCCAGGTGGCAACATTACAATGAGCTCGACTAAATATTCTTGGAACCACTGATACGTTCTCTCAAATTCATCAGATGTAGTCACTTTTCCTACATTTCCATTCAAGAACTACACTATGTAAATCCTGTTCTTCATTTCCGTCCCTGTTATTCCTATATCTGTAATCCTCAGCTCTCTCTCCGTCCTCCCTTGCCACTTATCTCTTTTTTCCCACACTCTACCCCACCTCTTTCTCAAATGCTTCTTGTCCTTAAATGCCTGCCTTCAGACCTACATCTACATATAGACAGTATCTAAACAAGAACAAATGATTTGGCCTCTCTCGCTGCAATATGTTTCTTTCCAACTTCTCCTTCTCCCTATTTAATGCTGCTTGCCTAATTAAAAGGCACACAAAACATTACATTATGACTCTAGGACTTCAAGCTCATCTGCTAGCAGATCTACAGTAAAAAGGTCAATTATATGATGCAAAGTGCTGAGAAAAATAAAACCCACCATTAGCTGTGTCGCACCATCTGCGTTATTGCAGGGTGCACACAGAGTGAAGTTGTAAATTTCAGCCTGATTTTTCTTATCAAGGCATGCATTGCTGAGTTTGCTTCTGTTGTAGTAAAGTATTATTATTGCCAAGGAGGTGTGTCACAGTTAATCGAATTCACTGACAAGATGACAGACTAACTAACTGCTCTGGGATGTTGTGTAACCACCAGATAGCTGCTTGGACAATAAAGGTGTGTGTTGGTGTTTTTTGTTCTAATGGCCCAGCTTTTGAAATGACATGTAACAAACCAAAGTCCTCTCTGGCATCCCAAAAACCAGGTCATTACTCTGCCTATTGATATTCCATGAGAGTTTACATTCTATGACTTCTCCTCTCTTGCATCCCAGTTCCTTGCACTGATGTGACAATTTTTACTTGCACAACAAAAAAAACAAAGCAACTCAACATTGCACGCAAGTATTCCACAAAGAAGTGTTCGAAGAGAAGGAGGTCGATCAGCCATTCTCCATTTATGTTTGTTCTCAACATGGCAAACTTTCCTGTGAAGTCTCTGGTGGAGACAGCAAGACTATGATGTGAAAAAGCTGCACACTTCTCAATCACCTCCCGAGAGACACCAGGTGCCTTGGCGAATGGAAAAGGGAAAGAAGACTTGGACTTTATTCATTGATATCGCCCACCAAGGTAAAGAGTTTTAAATGGGTAGAAATGCAGGATCAATAGTGTGATTAGCAGAGGCCTTGTAGCTATAGCTTGTTGTTGGCAATCCATTGCATCAAGCTAAACCCAAGGGATTGGGGAGGGGCTCTACTCATGCATAGATGCCTAAAGGAGGAGAAACATTGTTTGAGAAAGAAGCCTAACCAGAGCAAAATGCAGTTAACATTTATAAATGGATAGATGTAATAGATGTTTGACAATGTTATGTCAAAAATATTTCCACATGTGATCTTTGCCCATCTCCTTGCATCCTAGAAGGACTGGAAACACATGAAAATAATGTACTGTTGAAAACAAGTCAGGGCAAACTAATATTTTTTTCTATTATGTTAATGTAGGCAAACTATGCTGATGAATGAAGTCTGAGACGTGCAATGCAAGAAAGAATGTAATAAAGGCAAAGTTATAAAATGAAGCAGACAGATGGCAGAAACTGTGCTATTTGAATACTAAATGTTATTTGTTCTCTTAGGGATCGAACTGTCAGTTTTGTTTGAAAGGCAAATGCAAATACAGTAACTCCTAAGATAAAATGAACCACACTAATACTTACCCCTCACATGTTATTATTTAGCTGTTGTAAAACATCAGTGCTTCTGTCATATAATCACTGCCTTTTTTGGGCCTATATCATATCGTGTCATTCAAAATCACAATACTGAAAAGTAAAGATTTTTTAAATGCAAGACTTTAAATATAGTCTATATGAAATTTTAATGTCCTCTATCAATCTCTGTACAGTTATACTAGAGAGAGACTCCCATACACCAATCACATACACCAATCAGCCACAATATAACCGGTCTGCAACCACACAGTCTATTTTCTGTCGATTGTGCCCAGCATTAAATATGATGCTAAGAACTGTCCGCCACAACAATAAAACCACCACATGGTGTTGCTGTTGTCTATGTAATGCAACGTGACACTAACATAACACTCAGCCTCGTCTACGTTGTTACTGTAGTTCTGCTCTGTGGATGGAGAACATCACTTTCTTTATCTTGGGCAGGTGGTTCCACTAAAGCCTGTTTCAGACATTCTATAGAATGTCAGGAGGATCAGGTTCTAACATTTTCAGGAGTTTCCCTTTTACACATGTAGCCAACATTTGGAGATAGTCCGTGCGAGATGTGTTCTCACTTGTGAAGAAATACTGTAAAATCAGTAAGGGGTGGTGCTTGGGCACTTCGAGAAGGGGAGGGACATGACGCAAAAACAAAGCTGTGGAAGTTACAGCATTTTGCTTTTTAATCTGGTCATATACCACAGAATCTCGTGCTGTTCCTTGTACTTGTTTGCCGATTTCAAGGTCTGCCCTTACTGACAGAAGTTCAGAAATTTCGTTGTCTTTCCAGTTTGACGTTGTGTTCGTATGAATGAATGAGTTCCTCACCTTCAGGTGTTTGCATTTGCCAAGTTTCACGCCAGTCAAAGAAAATGGACATCATCAACGGTGGATTCTCCAGGAGTATTACCTCCTCTATTCACAAATGAGCTCGGGTGGAGATAATCCAGACTTTGCACTGGGGGCTGTCTGGGTAAAATCTGAGTAATGTCAGGGCCAACAGACTGGGGCGAGTGCATTCACACATACACTCACCCCAGAGAAAGTCTGGAAAATGTCTGAATTCCAGTCCATTGTCTGAAAGGGCCTTAATAGTCTGCAAACTAACCAGCCTACTAACCAACGCAAGAAGCACAGACTTTAAGTAACAATAACCCATATTATGTTTCAAGCTAATTTAAAATCAAGGATGTATGTCTTTTAATGTACTTAGTAATTCAGAATAACAAATGAATTCTAAATTCAAAAAGAAAATATTTTTGACTGAAACAAATTGTTAGTTAATGTGATTTCTTCTGGTTGGAAAAAAATAATTGAGCATTTGCTGGATAATATTTTTAAAACACAAAAGATCCTGATTGAACCTAAAACCAGCAATGTGGCTGTGGATTTGTTTACTGTATTTACATTTATTGTACTACTATGTATCAATACCTGCAGTGAACAGTACTACTAGTGCAGAAAACTATGTTAAACACCTGTAGCATCATCCATCTTTATTTAAAATGAAAGGTTTGTGCTTCATACTGATTAATTTAGGTACAAACCTAAATGAGCCTTGGCTACTTTCAATGTCAAGTTCCGAAAATGAAGAAAATTTGGCACATCTTTTGGAGCTGAGCACAAAAAGAATTGGCCTTGCAACCACAAAAACAATTGGCCTTGCAACCTCCTGTAATGGACTGCAAAGTAAGAGGTCCAGCTGCTTTTTGTTTTTGGCTCCCAAACTATGTCTAAATGTGACTGCCAAAGAAGAATCTCTAACAAAGGTCTATGTAAAACACAAGGTCCTGACATTAAAAAAGTGGGTCCAGATACAAAGTGGTTTTCCCATCTCAGCAAATCTGGGCCACTGTGGGCCAGCATATATTAAGGGAAGTGAGTCAGGCATGCTAACATCCACTTAAAGAGGTACACCAGCAAGCACTCTGCCTCCTGCCCTCACTGTGCAGCTCTACAGTGTCACCTGTTTACCTCTTTTCAGCTCAGTCTTTATGCATTTAGAGCTGCTGGCTCTGACATATTGGCTGAATTTCATTAAAGCATGCCATTACATGAGCAAGCTGCTGTGCTCGCCTTGGGATGAGAAGTCCAATCAATACAGTCAGTATCTGCCCCCTCTAATCTCTGTCGCCTGTGTCAGCCTGCTATCTGTAATAGATCTTAGGGATTAGGGAGGCCCTTCTTAAGACACTTCTCCTGGCTGAGAACTGGTTGGCCAGCAGGACCCATGGGGGCTAGGCCCAGTCATGCTGATCCAGCATGAGCTGCATGGGGAGTGCCAGTAGGATGGTAGGAGCAACACACTTACAATAAGAGAGGAGAAGCAGTAGCATGGCTAAAACTGAAGATAAGGGTGGGAGAAATAGAAATGAGAGTGTTTCATAGGTGAAGAAGCCACAAACCAGGCACAACATTAAGAGACTGATGGAGACAGGAAAAGAACAGAGAAAAGAACACTGGCACGGCAAAGAAGTTATGACATTTTTAGCATAACAGGGAAAGCAAGGTAAAAAAGGTGAGGAAGCATCTGATGAAATCAGGAGGGGGGAGAGAGAGAGAGAGAGAGAGAGAGAGAGAGAGAGAGAGAGAGAGAGAGAGAGAGAGAGAGAGAGAGAGAGATAAGCACCAGGCCAGGAAAGGCGAGAGCCCATGTAATTTCTCTAATCCTCCTGGCATTTATACTTTCACCAGACAGATAATGAAAATGAAAAATAAAAATGGAAAACTTCCCCTCTGAGACTGAGCACCGGATTTTTTTTTTTTTTTTTTTTTTTTTTTTTTTAAGTCTGTTACACTGCTCAACTTTTTTCTTTTTCTCAATGCCTCAGTGGGAGTGTGCTGAGTCAGCATAATAGTCTATGTTATTACTTCATGTCATGGTAGATGTGACTCACTAAGGTCTCTTCCCTTTAACAGCCAAAAAACATAAAAATAAATAAATAAAAAAGGGGGGATGCTAAACGCTAAAGATCTTTTCAGACAGATGAAACTAAAAGTGTGTGGACTTATATAAACATCGACCTAATCTAGCAATGCCTTTTTCACTGAATGGTTGTGCAGCATATTTCTCTTCTTGCTGCACAGTGTGCTCCCAAATAATCTTCCCTGTGACACTGCACACAAGCAGCGCATCTACTAACAGTGCCATCCTGCACCTAGCTAATGTGTGCACTTCAACACTATAGCTGTTGGACAACACACACTGATGGAAACAGAACATGACAACAACAGCAGGCCTTGGTCTGAAAAAACCTGGGTGACATTTAGACCCACTTCAACTATAATGCCATACAGAGTAAAACTGAGTGCCTGGTATTCTGTGGTAGTCAGGAAAGAAGTCCTGAAAATGAAAATTTGCTGGGGAGAATATCACAGCTCTGAAGAGATGCATCGGGGTGCATTAGACCAAAAATGCATGCAATGTATATATGTAATTGTAATTTTTAAAATTGTAATGCCCTTGAAATGCTTGACATTTAATTTTTTTTAATAGAAGTAAAATTCTATAAATTAAATTAAAATTATTATGTTTTCTTAGACCAAAATGAACATTCAGACTATAGATCATATAAATTTACATCATACTTGAGTTAACTGTCACAACCGAGGCACCATTTTATGAGGTATGCGCTGAGCTTTCTGCAGATGATACAATGGGTTACCCGAATAGTTTTTGTTCTGTTTGGCTAAAAATAGTTCCAACTTCATGGAGTATGGCAAAGGTAAAATGGCATTTATCTACTGAGCGACTACGGAAAGAGCACAGACCTAGCATAGCAACACTATTCAGATTAATTAAAGAAAGTCAAAACACAGACTCTTACTCACCAAATGAAAGGCAGGGGAATGCTCGCAACACAGCAAATGAAACCCCGCACAATGTCAACTTGACATTGTCTTAGTCAAATAAATATTGATTATAAATACAAAACTGAATAAAAATATATCATCAAATGGCATCCTCACAGTGGCTTTGCTTACTTTTGCTTTTTCATTTCTACATGACTTGAGAAACAGATTCCTCTTACTTCTTATTTTGATTGTGTAGTTTATTTAACAGACATCCCCTAAATATGAACAAGCTGGGCACACAAAATGTTCAGATAATTATTCAACTGAAAATAGAGTTGGTTTTTTTGTTTTTGTTTTTTTTATTCTTTTGAGGATTTAAAAGCAGCTGTGTGCTGCACCAAAGATTCAAAAGGGCTCCTCCCTATTGAGCGAAAAATAAAGATTAAAGAAAATTGCAGTGCTTTCTAGGTGGTACACAAACCACTTCATTTTCATCTACAGCTCCTTCCAGAGTCAAACAACCCCATTCCCATTTTTCTAAGCACATCACAATTAACCTCAAGCACAACCAGGTCACAGCAAAGTCATTTTAGTCATTTCTACAACTCTGATGAAGCCACTGCCCCCAAGTCTTCCTGAAAACTTACTCGGTGATGGGTTCAGTCAAGTCAGATGAATGTTTTTATATAGCTTTAGGCAAGCAAATATAACCGCAATATGGAAATGTACAAAAGTGAAATGTAGTAATCACCACTAAGCTTAGAATTATGCTCCATATGATCAAGACACAATTGAAAATCCAAGCTTGTGTTTATTGGTAGTTGGACATAGCCTTGAAGTGTGTTTTTATGCACACTAATACTTGCAAGTCCCCCACACGTGTAGACTCTCTATTGCAGGTTTTTTTTTTTAACCTTTGTACATTTTCAAGGCAGTTTAACCACTGTTCCCATTCATATAAAAAATTTGTGAAGAAGACATATACTGTAAAAAATATCTCAAAAGCAGCTCAGAACTAGAAAAAATCTCACCAGCTGTCACAATTTGATACTGTTTTCCGGGTGACTTCTATGAATTTCAGCAAGCCTGTGAAGGTCAATGTTATGCATGCTCATAACAACCCTAGGAGCCCTCCAAGCATCTGTCAGAACTATTTCACTACTAACTGGATCTTTTTACAAGCAACACTCCCTTATTCTCTGACTTCACACATTCATTTCTTTTTATCATTATTCAAATCACACAGTAATGTTGCATGCTGCATTTCCAAGATTTCCAGCTGCTATGAATAACAGGCTTTGCTGTCCCCACAACTTTGTGTTCTCAGATTTAGCAAGTGTAAACAAATAAACATCTCAGATTTGAACAGTATTGGACCAGGAAGTTCATCCAACTATGGATGTGCTGCTCTTATGGGAGCAAACCTTTGAAATCGGGACAATGGTAAAAGGAGAAGTTTATAATTTCTTACAATTTTCATACATTTCTAACATGTCATTGGCAATAGTCTAATGACATCGCCACGAAAAAATATATAATTCATCAATATCCCCTATGTGTGTGCACACACACACGCATGAGTGGGATAACAATTCAGAGAATAAAGACATTTCTCATTTAAAACTTTCTACCTAAGAGTAAAACACAAGCACCATTTTAGATGAATATTTTTGAAACTTTACGCCCGCATCTTTCTGGATTTTTTCAGCATCTTAAAAAATTCCTTATACGCTCTAAAACCGGACTAGCTGTCTCTCACTAGTCATTAGCACATAGCAAAGTAGAAGAATTCTAGAATTTTCTAGAAGTCTGGCTTTAAATCCCAAACGGCACTAAGTCAGCACTGCTGAGGGTTTTTAATGGCATCCTCTTAGCTACAGATGCTGGGGACTATGTAGTCTTGGTGCTACTGGATCTAACTGCTGCCTTTGAGACAGTGGACATTTTGATTTCTCAATTACACCAATTGGTAGGTATCCGTGGCTCTGGAGTGGTTTAAGTCATACTTGGTGGAGAGAACATTTTCCATACAAATTGATAATGTCCAGTCCTCTCTTGTATGGGGTCCCGCAGGTTGGGACATTTGCTGTTGCAGGCCCTAATTTGTAGAATGCACTGCCTTTGCAAGTTAGACAGGCTCACGCTTCACTGTCTATTTTTTAAATCAAAGCGGAAAACTCACCTTTTTTCCCCTTTTTGCTTAATAAATAGTGCTTTATAAATAAAGTTGGCTTGGCCTGGCTAAAGATCAGACATAACCAGATAGCTTGATCCATGATTAGAACTTCTACCCCTGTTGTTCACACACCTGCATTTTTTAAAACAACTTCTCTACCAACAAAGCTACAGCCACCTCAAATCTGTTGGGACTGCCACACACACTCATATGTCTTCTTAATGTAATTTCTATAGTGTCTGCATCTTCTTACTGTTGATCATATTCTCTAGGGACCTTGAAAGTAAAAACAACTGGAAGCAGATACCTACTTGGCCAAACAAGTTGTTTCTGATTCTAACATTAGAAAAGGACAAAACCTGAACTAATTAATTTTCTGGATTTCTCACTCTGCATGGTGGGCACTAAATGTCACATAAGCATTACAAGCTGGTGTTGCAGTAGTGATCAGGTGAGGACCTGATCTCTGTCAGTTCGTGGATGCAGTGCTGTCACTAAAATATCTGACAGAGGCCTTTTCACTTGCTTCTCTCCTAGATGCTGTTTTGCTGTTGCAGCACAATGTGACTACCTGTGCCTTTACAACTGTCCAAATTCATTCTCACCGATCGTAAAGTGCTCAAAGTGCAGAACATCCCCACTCAGTTTATTCAGAAAAAAAGAAAAGAAAAATATTTATTTATTTATTTAAAATGAATAACATAGCAGATATGTTGATAGGAGATGTGCAGAGCTGTGGCAACTACAGAGGAATAAAGTTGATGAGCCATACAATGAAGTTGTGGGAAGGAGTAGTGGAAGCTAGGCTAAGGGCAGAGGTGAGCATTTCTGAGCAGCAATATGGTTTCATGCTCAGAAAGAGTACAACAGATGCAGTATTTGCTTTGAGGATGCTGATGGAGAAGTACAGAGAGGGTCATAGGGAGTTGCATTGTGTCTTTGTAGATTTAGAGAAAGCGTATGACAGGGTGCAGAGAGAGGAGCTGTGGTATTGTATGAGGAAGTCTGGAGCGGCAGAGAAGTATGTTAGAGTGGTGCAGGACATGTATGAGAGCTGTAAGACCTTGGTGAGGTGTGCTGTAGGTGTGACAGAGGAGTTCAAGGTGGAGGTGGGTCTGCATCAAGGATCGGCTCTGAGCCCCGTCTTGTTTGCTCTGGTGATGGACAGGCTGACAGATGAGGTTAGACAGGAATGTCCATGGACTATGAGGTTTGCAGATGACATTGTGATTTGTAGTGAGAGCAGGGAGCAAGTGAATGAAAATCTAGAGAGGTGGAGGTCTGCTCAGGAAAACAGAGGAATGAAGCTTAGCCCCAGTAAGACAGAATACATGTGTGTGAAGGAGAGGGACCCAGGGGGAACGGTGAGGTTACAGGGATCAGAGGTGAAGAAGGTGCAGGACTTTAAGTACTTAGGGAGAACGGTACAGAGCAATGGAGAGTGTGGAAAAGAGGTAAAGAGGCAAGTGCAGGCAGGTTGGAACAGGTGGAGAAAAGTGTCAGGTGTGTTGTGTGATAAAAGAGTATCAGCGAGAATGAAAAGAAAGGCGTTCCAGAGGATGTACTGCTTAGAGACAGTGGCACTGAAGAAAAGACAGGAGGCAGAGCTGGAGGTAGCAGAGCTTAAGATTATGAGGTTCTCTTTGGGAATGACAAGGATGGACAGGATCAGGAATGAGGACATCAGAGGGACAGCTCATGTTAGATGTTTCGGAGATAAAGTCAGAGAGGCCAGATTGAGGTGGTTTGGACATGTTCAGAGGAGAAACTGTGAATATATTGGTAGAAGGATGCTGAGGTTGGAGCTCCAGGTCTAGAGGACGACCAAAGGGAGTTTTATGGATGCAGTGAGAAAGGACATGAAGTTAGTTGGTGTGAGAGAAGAGGATGCAGAGGACAGGGTTAGATGGAGGCACATGATTCGCTGTGGTGACCCCTGAAAGGCCACAGCCAAAAGGAAAAGAAGAAGAAGAACAAGAAGAAGAACATAGCAAGCTCTTTAAATATGTCTGTGGTTGGAGTCCCGCACTAGAACAAAAAATTATTTACTGCTATAGGCCCTCTAAATGTTCCCCACAATAATTAGCCATTTATAATAATTTAGGCTCTGTTCGAGGTCTGCACTTAATGTCTCTTCCATTACAGGCTGGCAGCTGTGATACTTCTCCATGCATCCCTATAACTTCTAAAGCTGAGCTTGGGTGTTGGCATGCTACTCACACAATGTCCTATATTAGTTTCAGATGGCAAAAGGTGAAAGGTTTAGATTTATCCGATAACCTAGTCTACAGTCTCTCTTTTCAAAACATTTGTTGTGACATGCTTTAAGTATTAAAAAAAGTGAAAGGGCAAGTAAAAATGAGAGAAAATATCAAGGGCAAAGAAAACATACAAGAT
Source organism: Channa argus (assembly GCF_033026475.1). NCBI lineage: Eukaryota > Metazoa > Chordata > Actinopteri > Anabantiformes > Channidae > Channa > Channa argus. The sequence goes on along the minus strand of NC_090201.1, from coordinate 20,120,798 downwards.
GCCTCTAAAATTGGAAATGCCTGGAGAATTCAATTTTTAAAAAGGTGATCATGGAAAAGTTGGACATGTTTCCCAAATCCTAGTGCTTGACATCATGCCTAATAGACGTAGCTTCCTATTAGGTAAACAGTGAACAAATATTACTTTTACAAGAATGTGTTCTTATAAAAATACTTCAAGCCTAGTTAATAAGTTCAGCATGGCATGTTTTTAAATCTTAAGTACACCAGTACATTACCATTAGTAGATTTTAAATGTGCATATAAATGTTTCTGGCACTCATAAGCAAAAGAGACATTATCTGAAGGCATTTATTGTTTTTCACACCTCAGTTCCTTGAACGCACAGAGGGTGGGAATGACGCCTTTGCCACTTTGGATTATTAACAAACACAGCATAAAATTTTCTAATACAATTTTGACCAAAAATATATTGTTTAATTAGGCAAAAGTAACTTCTCATTAGGTGTTAAATAAAATATAGAATTTGTCATAATACGCCAACAGAATGAGGATGACATAAAAGCACAAACATTTCAATAAACCCAGTGAAGCATTTAAGTGTGAATGAGACACTGGTCTGTCCTTCCCCGCTGAGAGGGGCATTCAGGCAGGCTAAGGATTACTGAATTCTGACAGAAGTAATTATATCTGAACCTCCTGTCTCACTAAGCATTACATATCACATAACCGCCACTGAAGGCCCCTCGCAAAGAATGTGCAGAAACACAGGCGAATCTTTTTTCCAAGTATCTTTTATATGCTTGACAGCTCTAGAAGTCAAACTGTTATTTTTTTATTTTATTTAAATTGGGTTTTATCAGAATAACCTCTTGAAATTAAAAATTGCATTTGCAAGAGTTTCCTTGAAGTACAAACATCAAAATGTAAAATTAGACATTTACCTCTTTCGTAACTAGCAATTGGAGAGATTGCAGTTTTAAAATGTAGTAATTATGAGGAGTTTTTTTTGTAATATCAGTAATTTGCACTACTTTTACACTTAAGGTCAAGGTGTTTGCTGTCTTACCAGGAGCTGGATGAAAGGGATAATCGTCAGCTTCATCTAGTCCGGGATGTGGTACCTTGCTGCAACAGCTGGTCACGGTGTGAGGTGGACAGCTCTGCCAAAAGGAGATAAAGGCTGGTAACTGCCAAGGCTTTCTTGTTTCCATGATGTGCGTTATTACAACCTTAGTTGACCACTAGTAAACCTGCATTTACATGCACAATGGGAATCACGTTTGGTTTAATCGACTGAGAAAACATGTCTGTGTACCTTAGATAAATGGAGCATCACCTGGCTATCTTTAAACATAAATCAGCTATAACCTCAGCTGTTGACTGACTGGGAAATATGAGGAGTTATTTCTGCTCTCTTTTCTTATAATGCCTCACTTCAAATACACCATAACCTAACCTGCATCATTAACAGTGCACCTAACATCTATGTCTAATAATAGCTACATTATGCGGCATACATTTGAGAGTAAAATACAAATGTTCAAATATGGCTGATTGTGAACCTCACGTGGACCTTTGGTTAACGGTAGTTTAAGCAGCCTTGACTGAGAAGCTAAGGTAAATGAGCTAACTTAGCTTGACTACCTACAGGGTAAAAAAGGAGCGTAGCTACTAGCTACCTGTTTTCTACCTGTCATGTTAACACTTTTAGACACCAATGCACGGTACTGTCTGCACAGACAGACGTTCCTAGTGTTTACTATCACTTCCACTCTATGTCTCACTTACACAATAGTCTCTTTCCAGTACTCTCCCCTGTCCAAGACCGAAATAATACGATACGTGGGCTCCAGACCCTGCGCCATCATGGCTGACCTCAAAAACGCTCGGTCACTCTTTATTATAATTTCATGTGTCTCACTACAGAAAACTAGCATCTTAATTTGGTGAATAAAAGACTGTGTACATTTAGGTTTACCTGTGTTGTGTTGCGCCTTATTATGCTAGAAATAGACATTGGAGCCACTAGATTTACGCACATATCAGAGCTCAAATAATTGTATTAATATCATTCAATTTAAGTTTAGACTGTTGGTTAAACTACATAAGCAGGACAGTCTCACTATCTTGTAAAATGTTACAAAACAAGAAATAAATGCGTATGAAAAATAGCCAGTTAGTTGACATAAAAATAGCTTTAAAGTTTTGACAGAATTAGCTCCACCTGAAGTCACTACATCAGCAAAATATTGCTTACTCCAGTAGCTGGAAAGGCCCAATACCCCAGCACCGGTTCTCACCGACTGCCTGCCCCCACACAGGTATTCGCTCCACCCTGAACGGTCAGCGCGCCTAGCTCCACAACAGGGAGCGCGGTCGGGGCCTCGCCAGGCCAGGCATCATCGCCGCCACCACCACCATGACTACCAGCGCCGTGGCTCCAGAAGAGAATCCACGTGCGGCTTCTCGGTGCACCTCTTCACCGCAGCGTGCATGCTGATTATAGGCGACTCCATCTTAAAATCAGCTAAAACTTTTTGCTTTCCTGGAGCCACTGTCAGTGACATAGCGGAGAAAATTCCAAACCTGATAAAAAATATCCTACGGCAACAAAAGTCACTATACACGTTGATAAAAATGACACACAACGCCAACAGTCCGAGCTGCTGAAACATGACGTCGTGTCATTTCTCAACTCACGGGAGAGTTTTCACGACAGAGTGTTCTTCATTTCCCCAAGCCTCCGCACACGGACTCTTTACATAGTCCTTCAAAGAAGATGGACTGAACTTTCTGGGATCACGGATGCTGACTGAGAACATGACGGTTTGACCACTGGAAACACCTGTGGCCCTGATGTGCTCACCTCTCCTTCATCCTCCGCTCCAACCCCCGACAACATCCACAGGTATGAACAGTGTGAGATGTTCATAGAATCGGACGTTTCCAACAGACAAAAGGCTGCTCTTATGGAATTTAAAATTTTCAAGCATGTGCATTTTATTATCTTGAATGAATTTTATTATCTTAACTACACTGCTCTTTGCCCAATAGACTATGTCTGTTCCCCAATCCGCTATTTCCAATAAACCCCCAATAACCCATTTCAACCAAAAATGAAAACACAGGTCGAGGTGGAGGAGTAGCAGCAGCAGCAATCTTCCTCTCAAGCTTACCAATAAACCCTAGACCTAAACATGCTTAGAATTCATTTGAGAGCCTTACTCAGCCTTTACACAGCCAAACTGGAAAACTAAAAAAACACTCCTATTTGCTACTCCAGTCCCTTATTCAGATTTTTTGACTGAATTTTCAGATTTTCTATCCGATTTAGTGCTTAGTGCAGATAAAGTCATTATAGTGGGTGACTTTAACATTCATGTACTTTGTGATGCTGACAGTAACAGTCTCAACACTGTGTTTAATTCATTATTAGATTCAATTGTTTTTTCACAAAATGTAAATAATCCCACTCACTATTTTAGTCACACCCTAGACCTTCTCCTTAACATATCACATTGAAATTGATAAATTAACAGTATTTCCACATAATTCTCTTTTGTCTGACCATTTTCTAATAGAATTTACCATAATGGACTATACAGCAGTTAGAAAAGAATTCCACTACAGCAGTGGCTTAGGTGAAAATGCTTCTGCAGCCTCACTGTGTATGATACTAGATATTGTTGCCCCTCTAAAAAAGAAAGCAGCAAATCAGAGGAGACAACCTCCTCAGTACATTTATACCCATAGACCTTGCTGAGCTAACTTCAACAACTGGTTCTTCAAAACTAACAACATGTCTTTTAGACACTGTCCCAACAAAATTGCTTACAGATGTTTTACCTTTAAAAGACACATTCATAATAGATTTGATCAATCTATCTTTAGAAACTGGCTACGTACCAAAGACCTATAAAGTTACTGTGATCAAACCTCTACATAAAAAACCTTGTCTTGATCCAGGTGATTTAGCCAAACTATAGACAGATATACAATCTCCCATTTATTTCTAAAATCCTTGAAAAAGTTGTTTCAAAGCAATTATGTGACCACCTGTACAGGAACAACCTGTCTAATGATTTCCTGTCAGGATTTAGAGAACATCACAGTACAGAAGGTCTATAGATGATGGACTTGTCTTCCTACTTCTAAACTCAGACAAAACTGAAATTATTGTATTTGAGCCTAAACGTATAAGAAATATGCTTTCCAAAATTATAGTTACCTTAGATGGCGTAGCTTTGGCACACATACATATATATATATATATATATATATATATATATATATATATATATATATATATATATATATATACACACACATACACACACACACACACACATATAAAAAATCTCTAGAACAGACTTCTTCCACCTACAGAACATTGCCAAAATTAGGAGCATCCTGTCTCAAAGTGATGCTAAAAACTAGTCCATGCATTTCTAGAATGGACTACTGTAATTCCCTACTTTTGGTGTCTCCTAATAACTCCCCGAAAAGCCTTCAATTAATTCAAAATGCAGGAGCAAGAGTACTGACTGGAATTAGCCAGAGAGATCAGATTTCTCCTTCACTAGCGTCTCTTATTTGGCTTCCCATGAAATCTAAAAGCTCTTAATGGTCAAGCTCCATCATATTTAAAAGACCTCATATTATAGTATCATCAGGTTAGACCACTTCGATCCCAGAATGCAGACCTACATGTTGTTCCCAGACTTTCCTATGTAGAATGGGAGGCAGAGCCTTTAGCAATTAAGCCCCACTCCTGTGGGGCCAGCTACCAATCCAGATTCGGGGGGCAGACACATTTACATTTACATTTAGTCATTTAGCAGACGCTTTTATCCAAAGCGACTTACAAGTGAGGTACAAGGCAAGCAAAAATCTAAGTCAAGACATCCTCTCTACTTTTTACACTGGCCTTAAAACCTTCCTTTTTGATAAAGCTTATAGTTAAAGCTGCTTGGTCAACCTGAACTAGCTCTTAGTTATAATGATATAGGATTAGAATGTTGGGTGCGCCCCCCCCCCCCCCCCCGGTTCTGCTGGAGGTTTCTTCCATTAAAGGGAGTTTTCGTTCTCCACTGTTGCCTAGGGCTGCTCAAGGGGGGATTCGTTTGATTTCCTCTACATACTTGTATAGTCTTGACTTTATTATGTAAAGTGCCTTGAGATGACTTTGTTGTGAATTGGCTCTTTATAAATAAAGATGAATTGAACTGAAAAGTTGAATTAATGATGGATACAGTATATCATATCACAAAGTATAACAGTCACAGGGCATGCTATGTATTAAATACTTTTAATTTTTCCTGTTCACTTAGAGTATAAAAAGTTTAGACTTATTGTACAAGATTTCATCAAAACTGACACAGTGTTTGTCATTTTTACTGTGTGCTTTTTCCTTTAATTTCCAGAGTGAAATCATAATTTGTTGATGTCTCATCAGTTCCATGTTTGATTCATTCTAGCATAAAGAGGGGTAATGACCGTTCTAATTAAGGGCTGTAAAAAAGACAGCTCAACGACAGTGATACTGTAGTTCTGAACAGAAGTGGATCAATGAGTTTGGCAGGGCACAAATCATAGAGCCACACAGGCAGACAAAAAGCTGACAGGACAGAGTGTGTGCTGGCCTGTACTAACAAATATCCATTAGATTTCTCTGGAAGATTCAGCTTTTCTGGGCTGGTGCCAGTGGATGTGAGTCTTTGCTTAATGTTTTTTTCCTTGACAGAGCAAAACATAGTTTGTGTCTGTCATGGACTGTTGCAGTTTGCTCGATGGTTAGATGCTCTAATACATATTGATAATCATACACTGATGGTAATGGTAATAAACCACCTTTGTCACAGCTCTCCAGCATAGGAGAGTAGAATGGATTAGCCTGAGCATTATTTTCCCTTTTTTGGCCATATTTCACTGCTGTTCTGTGAAACACCAAGCCAAGCTCATTGAATATTCTGCAAAGCACATATGGTGTTGTATTAAAAATTTGGAGGTAAATCCAGAGTTATGAAGCAGAAGAAGCAGCACTTGGAGGCCCCATGCAGCAAAACAACTTAGTGTCATTCGCTAATCTATTTGCAGGTGTTCAGAAGAGCAGAGCTCACTTAAACCAATTTGGCTTTCACACAGTTATTCAAATTAGTTTAAAATCAAATGCTCACAAACTAAATATGCTTACCTGGGCAGAATCGGCCTCTTCCATTCAACTCCCACTCTGCACTGCTACCAAGAAACTGTCAAGATGGGAGGAGCTGAAATAAAAATGAATTTACATTTAAATCAGCCTGGAAGCTGAACAAAAATGTGATCAGGGTCTGTGCTTTTCCCACTGCCTTAATCAAAGTTTTGATGTGATGACACATGGCCCGTGAGAGGTTGTCTGGCTAGTATCTCAAGAGAGGACCAAGGTAATAAGTTATTAATGTACTGCCCACACTGCAATTAAGCACCAATTAAAACCACAGGTTGCGTGCGTGACATATTACCAAGCTCTAAACCTTTTAAACCCCTCTATGGCTTCTGAGTCTCATAAAGTACATGTCATTTTCTGATTACACTGCAGAAGTTTGGAAGGTAGCTGCGTGTAGTCCTATTTCAAAAGCACATAAAGTGTAATTATTCTATTTCTGGAAATTATTTTTCTTTTAACATAATGATTTCTAACTCAAATAAATCACAACTGCACTGGACAATTACGCTCATCGATGAGCTTGCTATATGACTGATATCAGCATCTCCATTGCCTGCGTGATTAGATATTCCTAAAAGGAAAATCATCTATCACCTCATGCGCTTTATGCTGAATAATGCTGAGTAAGCCTGTGCATCTCCAAACACAGCAGCTGGTTTGTAAATTTTAATTGCATGATTTATATTTTTCTCAGATATTAAGCAGCTGTAGTGGGTTTGATGAATAAATCACATAACCTAAAATTGGTTGCGTTCAATTTCGCGCTAACCAATTTAATACTGATGTCAAAATGAGAATTTGAATGAGTGATTGTTGGCAACCGAACATTATAAACAAGACTTTACATAACAAAATATGATTGGATTATGTTAGGTACAATCTGAGCTAAGCACTTTTAATTCTGTTAATGTAAATCATAAACAATGGACAATTATACTCTTTCTATTACAAACCAAGAAGGTGTCAAAACAGCCACAGGTCTAATGAAATCAGGCAGAAGTGGGACAGGATCAATAATGGGCAATAGACAAAACCCTGAAAGACAAAATCAGCTGTCAGTAAGGGAAGAAAGAAAGAGAGTGAGCTCTGCCAAACTAAGACACAATAAACTATCTGGCAAAGTGTGAATGGATCGGTGCACTGAGGGGAATGAATAGTCAAAAAGGGGCAGGTGTGTAGATGGGTGGAGTGTAGTCAGGTGGCTGTCCTCTGGAAAGGCTGGGAGACATGCAGAGAAGAAATGCGAGTTAGTAGCTGTGTCCCATTTGGCTGTGCCAGTGGGCCACATTTTACAGAGCATCAAGGGTGGAATCCCTATTAAGTGGAGTGCAAGTGGCACATGAGGTGATCAGATAACAAACAACTAATGATAAATTGGAAAAGGTGCTGGCAGTGATGCCTGTTGAACATGTCTATTGTTTCTATTGAGATGCGAAAAGGGAACTAGTTTTTGTTTTTTTGAGCCCAGATACCAGGCCACCGCCACGTCAAATGTGATGTTATATTCTCATACTGTATATAGGCCTTCTCAATTCCATCAAGAATTTACCCAACGGATAAGAATTAATATGCTCCACAAAATATTTATTCAAATATCTATGTGCTGCATATACGCAACCATTCTGCCAGACTCCACCTTTTGTTCTGTTGACCTGCTGCAATTTGCAGCGTTTTTAGTTCAGCAGAAGTCCACCTTGTCTGTAAGGTTTTGGTGGGCACTCAACTACAAGGCAAGCCAATCAGTTAGTGGCTAAATAATTGCTGAGAAGCCAGCTGTGTAATTTATGACACTTTAACCGTCAAACCGAACATCACTGGAAACTATTTATTCAGTTTGGTTTTCAATGGATCCAGGACTTTTAACCTCTATTCACATTTTAGCATATAACTTTCTCTGCTTGTATGTCTCTCTCCTTATCACATTTATTGGTCCAGTAGAGAGGACAATCAGTCAAAGTATTCTCTTTACTTTATATCAAAACAAGCCTTTTCTCCCTCCATTTCATCTTTTTCTGACTTAATCATTCCCTCTCTCCTTCCCTGTATCAGAGTCTCTGATGAACTGAAAGCGAACAGAAAATCAGTACACTACAACCCCTCTTCCCATTCAATCGGACTATTTCTATCTTGATGTTATCTCCTTCTCTTTTGTTCTCTCCATGTGAATGTGTGTGCATTAGTGTCCTTCTGTCTGTCACTTTGTGTGGCTTTCTCCGTTTCTCCACTCCAGTGGATAAAGATCAGTGAAATCCAGCGGGAAGTGAAACCATGTTCACAGAGCCAAAAGCATTTGTGGGAATCGTGGCCTGAGAGAGAAGGCCAGTTTAGGCTAAGTAAGTCAGCCACTGTCAGCTAGAGGGAGGAAAGGCCTGGTGATCCCCTTAATTAGAGACACACACGAGGTTGATGACAAATTTTAAGAAATTAACAAGTAGCCGTCATTGCAGCCTGGGCAACGAGGGCGTTGCTATGTATGTAGGTCGTGATTGTGATCTATGTTTAAATGTTTCAAGCTACACATGTAGCTCTGCCCACGTAATCCAGGCTGCAGTAAGAGACTTCCCAAAATTAAGGCCAGTGGGGCAGTCAGAGCAAAAGAGAGGCATGGTGGCATTTAATGAAAGTGTGATGAGTGTCCTTTCATTCAAGACTTTTTTTGTTAAATAAACTTTTACTGCCAAGGATGGAAGCAGCTTTAAAAGGAGATTCAGGAGGACTCAAGCTTTGCAGATTATGACCTTCTGCACAAGGCAAAAACAAATTAAAGCTGAATCGTGACTGAATGGTGTAGACTCCAAAATCCACATTTTGAAAAAAGGAATCTTTTCTTTCCCAAAATTTGCCAGAAAGTGTGAAGCTACACCGAAGTGCAATCACAACCTATTAAAATACATTTTTTGGAGATTATTTTTAGTAAAATGCCTGCATACTGAAATTAGGTCCCTGTATTTATAAGTGTATGTAATAACTTGTATGCAAAAATATGTTGAAATTACACGTTGCAGTAAACAAAAGTGTAAAAACAACTTCTCTTAACCACAAGCATGTAAACAACCACTCATTTATTATTTAACCCACAGACATAGTTCAGTGCACATGAAGATACTTGAAGGTAACACACGATACTGAAAGCTAATCTTGAAGTAACTTTCCTTTAGATCTTTTGCTGAAAGAGCAGGACTCTTCTGTGTGTGTGTCTCTATCTTGTAGAGTAGGCTATCGTGTGATACGGAATTTTGTTTTTGACCTCACCCAGCCTTACTGATGAAACACCTCCAAGGGAAAATTAATGAGCAATTTTCTGATAGTACAAATCCATTACCCTTACAGCCAACATAAAACCAACAGTTCATTATGTGAACACGGATGCTGTTGCATTTTCTCACAGTAAAGTGTTACAGAGTTTTTTTCTCTATCTCTCTGCCTGCACACATTAAATGCAAAAAGGTCAAAAGGATTAAAACAATGACATCTGGCCGGAACATAGCGCACATAACATAACATGTGCCATAACTATACTTTTCCCTATTACATGTTATGCCTACAATTAAAATATCACTTCAAAAGTCTTTCACATTTCAAATCATTTATAATGTATCCACCAATGGCCTTGAATATTCTTTGAAAAGTTTCAAAAAGCTTGTCAAGATCTTTATTTTCAAATAAAAGTTAGAAGTTCATTCTAAACAACACGACAGTGCGCCTAAGACCAAATGATCCATCTGTACTTATTAGGGCAATTATGCACTACCTCATGCTGTTGAACTGTCTTTTTTTTTTTTTATTCACCATTTGAACAGTGCTCATATTCTGCTGTCAGCTGATTATTCTGCTGAATCATTTGGTTTGCCAGTTGACAATGCCAGTGTTGTCAAGCTTGAGCCTGAGTTATCTATTTGTATTCATGCCACTGGGAATGACCAGTTATTACATATTGCAGGAAAACAACTAACACCTTCAAAAACATAAATCTAGCTCCTCTGTCATCTTTGCTGTGGTTTAAATGTATGGAAAAAGCTATGGCTGGCACCTTAAAGTGAATTTTTCTTTGAAGTTATTTTGCTTTACAGATCACCATTTGGTGTGTCAGCTCCTCCTTGTTTTCAATGCTTTTCCACGCACACAGTCTTATCAGTTCTGCTAGTGACAGTAATCGAACCTCATATTGTACAATGGGGGCTGTGGGGTAGTTTTTATTGCAGGGGCAGACTAGCTGAAACTCTGACAATAAAATATTTTAGGCCACCTGACATGATAGATGAGACAGGCCATTCTGTAGGATATTACCATTTCTCTGCAGTGCATCCTTTTGCCCAGCTCTCTCTCAACTTGGTGCTTGAATCCTATAAATACTGCGAGAGTGGCATCCTTTTTAAGTTTGCTTAGTTTTAACACTTATCCTGACAGCACATTTTTGTTGTTCTTTTTTCCCCTGCAGACACCACTGTTTGCATTGGAGTTGGGTTTTTTTGACAGGGACACATTCATCATGTAATAAAGTGATGCAAGCTGTTACAAAATGCCAAAATGAAACTCAGCGACTGTGAGCCCTGTACAGCAGTGAAGAGAAATTGCAGCTATTTTGGGGTTGTTTCTTTGACTACTCTGCCAGTGATGGCCTGTTAGAGACACAAATGATGAACTCTGCTGGAACCAGATCTGTGTGTGAGTGTGTGAGCTAGAGAGAGCAAGAAGGGTTGGAGAGAGAATTCATGATCATTATCTTTTTTCCTGCATTAGGTAACTAATGATTCTACAAAAAAACAATTCTTATGATTTATCAATATTAAATGTGTGTGTGTGTGTGTGTATCCACATTTGTTTTCTACATATGCTACATATCATGTAGCACCTTTACACATTTACATGACAATCACCTTTGCTGAGTTTAATGCTCTCAGCCCATAAAGTATATTTTTGTAAAAATACTATTTGAAAGGTGTCAATGTGTGTAAAGAACTTTGCAGTATGGTCAAACATTTTTTTAATTCTGTATGATCCTGTTGCAAGCATCACAATCCGGTCAGTTCATGTTTTTATTTTTGTTTTGCTTTGTTTTGTTTTTACAGTGGTTTACTGCCACCTATGGTTTAAGTAAAGCACAAATGATAATTACACAGAGTGTTAACCATGAGAAACAGTTACACTTGTTATATGACAAGTAATTTTGTTTAGCAAAAAATTCTACAGTTCATAATGTGAGTTACAATAGATCATTAGTACTGCTTGCTGATTTTAATACGTTGTTTAAAATAAATCATTGGTCATTACTATTACTACTTAGTAATAGTAACAAAACTTAGTAACAAAACAGGATGCAAGCAAAAACAGGGTGCAAGTACATGCAAAAAGGTTCTCAAGCAGGTCCCAATCAAAGAGCTGTGCCCCGTGTATTCTCACATGATTTGACAGCCACAAAGCGAAGCAGACCTCTACATTAACAGCCTTACAGTACATTGCCATTAAACAGTACCAGCTTTTGTAGATATCTTCCTAATGTAACATTAATTAAAGTGATTATTACTGTACAACCATAATCTACTAAAGTGGACAGCAGGGCAGTTTGGGCTAAAGAGGCTACTGCAATGACAGGCTTCCCTAAAATGGCTGTTAGAATTCAGCGTGATTGAAGTTTAGAATATTGTTGGCTTCAGACCAAGCAGGGTGTTGTGCACCATCCATCTCTGAAGCGACTTGGTTGCCTTCTGCCAATCTGTGACTGCCCCCACCAATAGTTGCATTACAATCAGGGCAGCATCGACTCTCCATAGCCCCTCCACACTCTGTTATAAGGTAGACATGACCATTGGGACATTTGTACCAGTGTCCAGGTTGCATTTGTATAGCAGACACAATCATCTTTCTCTCCTCTTCAGTAATCCCCAAGCCTGTGAGTGGAAGTTTCTTGTCTAGTTCCTTCATTGCTTCACTTACTCTTTGTTGATCTTGCTCAGAAAATTGGCCAGACTTTTCAAGAACAACTCTTAGTTCCTTTGCCTCAGATTGAAATTCGTTACTTTGTCCTCTCTCATTTGCCATATGGCAACGGATATTGAGTTCAGCCAGAAGGCTGAGTCTCTTTAGTTCTCTCTGCAAATCAAAGACCTGCTGCTCTGTGAATTTTTGGTGGCCGTAAGTGAGCCATTCCACAAACTCCTCAACATTCTTCATAAACCTCCAGCTATGCACAAATGACCTTTTTCCTCTTTCAAACTTCAGTAGCTTTTCAACTTTTACTAGGAAATTCATCTTGTTTTCCAGAACCCACAGGTCATTGGCTGTGAGATAGGGCTTGGTCAGTCTGTCATTGATTTGCATATATTTTTCTTGCTTATGCATTTCAAATTCTTCACAGTTTTCCATCCACCGTTGTTCAAGAGCCTTTTTCTGTTCTTCAATATCCAGCTGATTTCCATTTATCTTCCCCTTAACCAGCTCTATCTCGGTCAGACAGCGCTTAATGTGAGATCCATAGCGTAGATTCTTGCGGATTGGAGTTCGACACTTGGGACATTCCTTTAGTTTTATGGCGACTGCTTCTTCTTCATTTACCTGCTTACTGTCACCCATCCCCATGTACTGATCCATGGATGTGTATTCAATGATATGTCCACAGTCCTCCAGCTGAATGAAGTGAGCCTCAGGGTCATCCTCAGTGCCAAAGAAAATATCTGTGACCTCATCGTGATCACAGATGCGACATTTGCTTGGACATTTGTCTCCACACAGACCAATGCACGGGTGGCCACAACCCAGAGTATTGGCACAGGGTTGGGTACATGGTGGACGATCACATGATTCATGGCAAAGTTTGCTACAGCTATGGTGAGGACACTGCCATGCACAAGGTTCAATGCATGGAGCACAAGGCTGTCCACATGGCTTCATACATTTACTGTGAACGCAGCAATTCTCACATGGTCTCTGACAGGGGGGGCAATCACGAGTACAGGGCTCCTTGCATTTGTGAGAGCAAATTAGGAGACGTTCACACCGGTGAAAACATGGGGAATGGAAGCGTCCCTGATAGCATTTGCTGCAATTACCACGACAGGCATGGCCACATTTTAGCTGATGTGTACATGGGGCCCTGCATTTAATCTTCTCTGTCTGTGTTTTGTAAAAGCAAGCGTCTGTCTGGCTGTGACCACACTTCAGCATTAGTGTGATCTTCTCTTTGCAGTTTTTGGTGCATAGTTCCCCACAGACCGAATCACATAGATGTCCACATGGGAGCATTTTCTGACAGGGCTCCTGGCATGCAAAGGTTTTTGGGTCCTGGTGGCAAGGGACCATTTGTGTATGTTGACAGCGGGGTATGATCTTCTCTACCTTCACTGGACATTTTTCTGGACACTTTTTATGACACACAAGTGTGCATCTGTGTCCCAAGTCACATAAAATCTTCTGGCACTTCTTGTTGCACTTGAACTCCTTGTGTTCAGGGTCAGAGGGGTGACAGACTCTGGGGCAAACATGGCCACAGTCCAAACGGAACAGGCAAGGCTGAACGCAGCCCCCCTCAGGAGCCTGCATAAAGTCTTTAGCACAAGATGCTTTTACCTGTCGACCTGGATGATTCTGACAGCACAGGGTTAGACCTGGTCCAACCTGGCCCTTCTCGCTCAAAGTGTGGAAAATGTTGCTCCACAGCTTGACTTGGCCCAGTATTTCTCTGTTGCCAATACAGTAGAGACCTTTCTTGGCGCGAGACAAGGCTACACAGACGCGATTGGGGATGTTCAAAAAGCCAACTTTACCATGCTTGTTGCTGCGTACCAGAGACAACAAGACAATGTCATTTTCTTCTCCCTGGTATTTGTCTACTACATGCACTTTAACCCCTGCAAATTTGCTGGCAGGCATATTTTTGCGCAGGCAGTGAAGCTGGCCAGTGTAGGTTGTGAGGATGGTAATTTGCTCTGGTTTGTAGTCCTGTTGTAGAAGATAGCGGCAGAGAGCGGCTACAAACGCGGCTTCATATTTGTTTTCATGGCTTTTCCCATCTTTGATTTCTTCTTCATGGTGGTTGTGCTCCACAAAGAATAAATTTGTATTAAGGCCCTGTAAGACAACATTAAAAAAAGAAGAACACTGATTGTTATTCTGGTTCTCTATTTATATTATTTTGAATATTCCTAATCCTAATTGTACAAATTGCCTGACTTGACTGAAAACACATATAAACTGTAGATGCAGATATTTGTGATCCATGCAGCATATAAAGACATATTCAGAAAAAACAAGCAGAATGGAGAAACAGCAGGAGGGCAAACACAATATACACCTTGATGTTGTCATAGTCCAGCACAGAGGGATGGTTTTCCAGCTCCAAGTAGATGTGTGGGGTCAGAAGACAGGCAATTTCTGGCCTCATACGATGCTAAAGAGCAACCCAAAACACAAACACCGATAAACACAGGCAATCACAAAAATACACAGAGGCATATGTACATGTACACATACCTACAAATAAATAAAGCAGCTCAATTTTAATGCACTGAGCTTAACGGCATTGTTTAAGGGTGTCGACATATTTTACAAGTGCTACAATAAAACCAACAAATTTATAGATACAGAAAGCTGTCATTATACAAACCTGGTAGTTGAGCCTGACATAAGGAAGTTCCAACTTCACCAGTCTCTCAAACATAGACATCTCCAAGCTGAAGTTCTTAGCTAGGTCATATACCGTGGCACTGGGGCGCAGCTGAAGGATAAATTTCATCTTTATTATATATCCTTAATACTTATAGCAATAATTGTGAAGAAAAAATAAAACAAACTAAGAACTTAATACATTTAGTCATTTAATAGAGGGTAGAAATGTGCTTACTACGATCAATATGGCATTTTTGTTAAAGTCTCATCATGCTTCCAAACATTTTTGATTGCTTAGAGTATTGAATTTGTGTACCTACAATTACCTACAATTTAAAATCTTATTTCCAGATTTTGCATCTTTCTATCCAGTGATGATATACTTGTTCACATGCTTAGGGTGATTAGAAATTTTGCAGTTATGTAAGTGTTAATGAACACTTATTATAACATTCCTATAGTTAATTGCAACTATCTATACAGTGGTAAATCTACTGTATGAACAAACAATATTATGGGTTTCAGTTTGAGAGTGACTGTATGAGAATATAGAATGTATGCAAATGCACTTTAACTTTGGTTTGCTGTACTGTAAAGGTTTTGGCTGTTTTGCCTGTGTGTGTTTGTGTGTGTTTAGAAACCTAATTTAACTAGAGGACACAGTGTGATTGTACATGTATGTGGGAGGGGTGTGGGGGAGGCAAGACAATTTCTAGTAAAAATGTGAAGCATTGTGTTCTGCTCGATTCAACACTAAACCTGTGATTAATGAACAGCACAACAATGCCAGAGCTTATTTTACTTGGTAAGTGTGATCCATCCACCTCCATTACATGCACAGATTAAAGTTTGGGTTGCAAAAAATCAAAGCTCTAAACACTTGTTCATAGAATCAAATGGCTTTAAACCCATAAAACAATCAGACTAGGCCATATTCCTGCTGTCACAATACATTTTCTTTGTTTGTTTTTTATACACCACACATACACTCATTTCATTCTCCAGTAGTTTACATTGACAAACCTAAGAAACTTAATTTGATTTATTCATTTTGCAAGTTTCTGGCACAATAAATTATACCCACGTGTGTAAAAAAGTAAAGCGAGCTTTAGCAACAGTGGTAAATTACTTTTATATTAATCTGATGTACTGTATCTGAGGTATAAAAATGACCATTGATTTCCAAGGTCGGGTTAAAATAAAAGCAATTTTCAAGTCAAACTCTGTTTTAAATTCCTTTCTTACACTTGCTAAACTTTCAGTGCAATTGTAAGGAAGTCAGGTTTGTTTGTGTAGTCAAACGCATGCATACATTCATGAATAAACAGTGTAGCGAGAACAACAAGCAAATATTAGCAAAAGAGCAGACAGAAGTTGCACTGCAAGAAAAGACTAGGACAGAATATTAAGCTGTGTGATAGAATTGTGTATAGTTGTGATCATATACTGCAGATTGCTAGACAGGCTGCCTGGCCATATGTCTTTGGCAAGCCCTGGCAAGTTGTTGTATTAAGTCTAGTGATGTCCATGATATAACTTCTCTCTTCTCTCTTCTCTCTTTTTTTCGTCTCTTCTCTTGTAATAGCCCTTATGGGATGTTCTTTTTTTTCTTCTGTCCAGCATTCATTTACTCAAGGCAACGCAGGCAAACAGACTGATAACCACAGAACTACACAAAGACCCTCATCGTGTTGTCCTTTAAATTTTTTCCTGGGCATGTGAATGGGGTTATTTCAGTCAGTGGATGGTGGTTTATTAAAATAGAAAAGTGCACAAGTAGTCACACTGAGTTTAATCAGATGCGCGTCGACCAAGAGTTTACAAATCATTGTTCTATTTGGGTGTGCGTGAGTATTTACCTGCTGGTGGTCTCCAATAAGGATGAGATGTTGGCATGCTTGACTCAGTGTGGTAATGGTGTGGGCCTCGAGAACCTCTGCAGCCTCCTCTACAATCACCAGACGGGGACGCACTTCCTGCAGAATTGTGCGAAACTTGGCCGCCCCTGTTGTTGTCATGCCAATTACCTGATGGACAGACAATCTGTGTATTTACACATCACCTCTGCATCAACTCTGCTGTTTTCACAATAAAATGCATAGCCACACAAAGTTATAATATACGTATATATATTTGTTTAATCCATAGGAAACTGAAGTAAAAAAACAAATGCACTGGATAAAATATCATATCTAAACCCCACTGTTTAAAAACAAGACTGCTTACGGTTAAGCAGAACAACAATGTACTCTCTTACATCATTAAAACTTCTGCTTCACATTTATTTTAATTCAACAAGCTTTTCTACTAGACAATTTGATTAGTTTTAAACAAAGATTAATTCTAGGGTCACAAAAATAATATTATTTTCTTCTATTTACTACTTTAATTATACTGTACCGTGGCATTTTTAAGCAGACAGAGGCTTTCACGCCGTTTTACATCTGCTAATCTGTCCACTGCGTTCTGATAGGCCTGTTCAGACCCAAGAACTCTGGTGCGAAGATCTACTCGGTAGCGTGCAACCCACAACCTGCAGACATAAAGTTAATTAACAATAGCAAAATGCTGTGTCCTAATGAAGCAGAAAGGCTGAAGACTCATTATTTGTTTAGTATCTGGAAGTTTAATCAGAGCTGAGATTAAAAAAAGTTATAAAGTGACAATTATTAGTTAAACAATTACAGCAACATAATGCAATCTCTCTCTCTCTCTCTCTCTCCGAGATAACAAATTTCTTATTTGTGAGTGTAAATAATAAGTAAGTCTGTGTAAATGTGAGTGCAGGGAGAAAATCCTTTGTGAAGCTAATCAGCCACAACCTTACATCCACCTGTAACATAAATTTCTTTCCATGCTAGCTGCTGTCCACCACAACATTAAAACCACCAGGTGGATTTGGTGTTGCGTGATCAGTGTATCTTCATGGTGATTAGTTGACTTAATTATACACACTGGGAATTGACTAATTGTACTGATGTTGCTTGGAGGATGAGAGGAAAGAACAAGAAGACAGAAAAAATAAAGGAGGAGGGAAAGAGGCTGAAATGTAAAATAGGTACTAAGATAGTTGATCGAAAAGAAGAGTTAAAAAAAACATGCTGTATTTACTGAACAAAGGTAAGAATAGAGAAACACAGAAACAGACGTACCGGTAGAGTCGCCATCTGTCTGCCAGACTAAGGGTCCAAATGTTGTTGACATTGGCCTCCTCTTCTTCAGTCATAGCCGAGCTCTTCCCTAACTCTTTTTGAATTTTGTGCTTTATCTTTTTCTTCTGCTTCTTTTGGATCTGTATGCACCAAGACAGGGAAATGTTTCACTTCAGAACCTTTATGTGTTCTTAATTCTAGCTGCTGCTTTTTGTTCTTGAGCTAAAAATGAGAGTGTGCACTCTCTTACTTTTTCAGGTCACAATTAACATCATAGTGTAGTTATAAGCTGTAGATTAAGGGAGTTAAGTTTATGTTAGGAAGAGACAGCAGCAGGAGGAAACTTGTTTGGGACATCAATAGCAAAGAAGTGGGTTATGGTGCAGGAATGGTTTTCAGAAGTTTCTATAGACATGTTTACAAGATTCACTGAGTCTAACCACAACTGCCTCCCGCTGCAAACAAGCAAGATAAAAACATTCAGGGCCACCTTTAAAACCTACAAGATATAAAGCATGGTGGTATACTTTTGAAGCAAGTCATCTGACTGACTGTTTGCGGGGGCTGCACTGTTCTATTACAGTCCCTCTGTAGAGTATGAGACCACTAGTGGTGCTATGGAGCAATGTTGTTATGCCTGAGAAGCCATGATCCTGTGCAAGCAGGTGACATGATGCACCGTCCTGCCAAAGGCTTCAGGCTATTCCACTGATTGACAGATGGTGGCAGTAATGTGCCAAGAAAAGATGCAGCATGCCAAGAAAGGCAGGGGAAGACCGCCAGCAAGCACACATGGATTAAAATAATGTATGTTATAAAATCTTCCAAAAATCTGCTTTGTGTGAAAAGACAACACATTTTATCACATTTGTAAGTCCTTAAGGGATGCATTTTTGCAAAGAAACACTAGCTAAACGTCGGATTTTAGATTCACAGTTGGCCTGTGCATCCACACTGATCTCCTATTATTATTGTAAATGAACGCATTCTTAGTTTATCTGATCGAACACATTGAATTCATCACACCTTCCCCATGGAAATCGCTAAACTTTACCTCCCATCCTTCCTCACTTTGCTCAGCTTGTATTTCAACTTTATCCAGATTCATAGCCAGCATCAGTTCTTCAACAAATCTGATAGTCTCCTCCATTTCTCCCTTCTTTTTGCCATCTCTACCATCTCTGGCACCCATGTTGTCTTCAATAAACCGCTCTTCCTGGATCAGTTCTGCTTCCTCTGCAATTTCAATGAGGTCATCTTCCAACTCCATTGCTTCTTCCTCTGCCATATCTAACACATTGCAGTAAAAATTAGAATGAGGATGTTTTCATTCGAGCAGAGCAGTTAATATATCGATCGTATTTAAACAGAGAGCTATAGAAGGATATTAAAACATGAAGGAAGAGTAAAATGCCCTCTCATGTTGTTTAAATTGCTTATTCACACTAATGCGGTTATAGTTTTGAGGTTCTATCAGTGAAAATTATCCAAATATCAGTTCTTCCAGTGTAGCACAACTTACATTAAGACTTACCTCCATTTGTATTTGCATTCTCTGTCTCCCTCTGCAGGAAGACTGTGGAAGTCAAACCCAACCAGTCCATCATCAGATTCGCCTTCCTCTCATCACAGACCATAAAATCATCCTCTATCTACAAATCAATAAACACGAACCGACAAGTTTGTAGCGTCACCTGTTTTGCCTAGCTGGATCTACACATATACATTTTAAGACAGTATGACTCACGGGTGGTAAGTGCAGACTGATCCAATGTTTGTCTAAAATGAACCTCTGCAAGAAGGTTTCACGCAGGACTCCTTTCAAAGAACATTCCAGCTTCAAACTTTGCTGCTCGATCTCCCTCTCCTCCTGACGCAGCTGCTTGTAAATCTGTTAAGGAATTTTTTAAAATTCATTGGTTAAGTCAACAAACCAAACAAGACAGTTTGTGTTATGCTGCAACATTGTTGAACTGAGAAGTATGGAAAAGTATGAAGAACGTCTGACTACAGCCCCAATTTAAAGAAAGTTGAGACGAAGTGTAAAATGTAAATTAAAACAGAATGCAATGATTTGCAAATCTCATTAACCCACATTTTATTCACAATAGAACATAAACAACATATCAGGTGTTAAAAGGCCAAAGGTCAAAACTGGATGTGCATGATTTTTGGCCATTAGGCAGCACTAAATTAAATTTCTACTGGACTACATGGGCTCAGGAACACTGCCAGAAATCCCTGTCTCTGTTCACAGTTCACTGTGCAATCCATAAATGTAAGTTAAAGCTGTATCATCCAAAGAAGAAACCATATGTGAAATTTATAAAAATTTCAAACCTTTAAAGATTTGAAATCATTTTTGGAAACCATGGAAGCTGTGTCCTGCTGACTGAAGAGGAGATGGTATGGGGGTGCATTAGTGCCTATGGCGTGGGCAACATTTGATGCATCATAAAATGAAAAATCCGGCAACAAAGGCCCTGGACCGTTGAGCAGCTAGAATCCTGCATCAGACAAGAATGCAGAATTTAACGTCTGATATCTTGGTTGTGTTTTATTGTGAATAAAATATTAATTGATTTGGCTGATTAAATTTGCAAATCATTGCATTCTGTTTTTATTTACATTTTACTCAACTTTCTTTTACTTAGGTTCATAAAACAGAAGGTTCAAAATGTATAAAATAAAACATCAAATTTAAGACCAAAAATATAAAACATGCTGTAATATTAGGAATCATATAAACCTTTCAATGTATGAGAAATAAGGTGTGGAACAACTTGAGACTCACTGTATGCAGCATGAGCTCACCTCATTATACGCGAAACGCAGGTGCGATGGCAGCGAACGTCTGAAGTCAGGCGAGTGGGTCAGCTCGCGCAGATTGAAACGCTTCAGGATCTCACTGTTGCTACGGCCTCCTACTCTCACTATGCCGTTTTGCAGAAATTTATGAATACCTGAGATGCAGGGGTAAACCAAATGCACATCACTTCTCATAAAACAGAAATCTTACACAAACAACCTGGCAAGAATTGTTTTAATAGGGACTTATTGCACCCATTCGGTTGATGAAAATAAGTGTTTTTAAATCATTTCCCTAAGCACCCACCATATATAATATTACTACAAACTGGCATCAATGCCTACCTTCAAGGAACTGATCCAGGGCGTGATTAGTGTAACACACCACCAGCATCGGAGCAGGGGCAGATCCATCTCTCCAAAGATTCTGATTGGTCAGCAAAGCCTGAGCAATCTTTAGGCCAACATAAGTTTTTCCTGAGAACATGGAGGAAGTACAATAGCTCGACTTTAAAGCATTTTTGGAAAACCTGTCAATACTCTGGATTCACTTTGCAACTACCTAATATATGATTTATACTTTCATTCACAGGTTAATTAAGTCATACTTCCAACAAAGACTTTTCGATATCTTACCAGTGCCAGGAGGTCCCTGTATGATCGCCAGCTCCTTTGTGATGGCCAATTTGAAGGCTTTCATCTGAGAATCGTCCAGCCCCAGCTCCTCCATTCTTGGCCAGGCCTCTTCCCTCAGGCTGTGAAAGACCATTGCGTTGCCCTTATAGTCAGGTTCAGCAATGGATGATAGGTCATATATATCTTGTCTTCGCAGATAATCTGGATGTCGTATATCTGTGCTGCACTCCACAATGTACCTGGATACAGAGACATTATTAGACGACTCTTTTTAGTTAAAAGGACCCACTTAAAAGCATGCAGTCAAATTCACTGCCGTTCACATGTTCACATCATTAAAATGACATTATAAACAATTTTAAGTTGCTGGTAACACACTTTATTCTGTTTAAAATTGCACTCACACTCATACGACACAAGAGGAAAAAGCTAAGAGACAGATGGGGAAGTAAATTTCTCACACTTATTACATGTGGTATCTGTGAAGGGCAGTGGGAGTATAGACAAAAACAGAAAATTTTAACTTATCCAAATGGCTTTTTGGGAAAACCATGGTGACATAATTAACTCAGGCCAAGTGTGATTGCTGAACTTGCTTTGTAAATGTTCTCTCCAGCCCCCCCACCCCCACACACAGACCTCGTTGGAATATTCTGTGAACTTGTTTTGAAAGCTCTGTGGGAATATATATCTATGACCTTGACAGTAAAATCTGAAACTCTTCTGCAGGACACAAACATACACAAACCTCTGAAAAGGCAGGTCGCCCTCCTCCTGCTCCTTTAGGCCCTCAAGGACGTAGCGATAAGCCTCAAAATAGGCTGTGGTTTCAACCATCAGAAATGACTTATCTTTCTGTGGGATAAAGTTAGTTTAGTTCTGTCACTGTGCAGATGATTAATATGTATTTGTATCTTGTAATTATATGTATATTGCAATGTAACATATTTTTGTGACTACATGAATAAAATCTGCTGCTTATCAAATCTATAACTTAGTTAAACCGGCTGCACAGAACTTAGTGTCCCACCTCAATTGCAGCCAACTTCAATCTGCTTTCTTCTGTAAAGCTAATCTGGACCTGCCCTTTCTGCAGGTTTTTGGGGTCTCGATCTGACACTGTCGCGTATAGAAAGGTTTCAAAATAATCACAGGATAGACAGACCAGGGATCCATAGAGCAGTCTCTTGGAATTCTGCCAGCGCACAAACTGTAATAAAGACGGAATGAGAAGTAAGCATATAGAATATGTTAACAGAATATCTCTACATTTGTCATTTAAATAGCAAACAACCAGTATATGTTGCTATAGGCATTAAACTGTGACAAACCTTAAGCGGCTCAGTGTCAAACTGGACTGTGTAAGCAAGGCCAGTCTGCGTGCATTTGGGCACCATGATTCGTGAGTCAAAATAGATGCGGATATCATCAAAGCGTCTTGTCTTCAGTGGCTTCTCATTCCTTCCCATGTTCTTTTGGTCATGCAGCAATTGCTGGATACCCTCACGGAGAGGCCGCACAAAGTCCTCTCTCAGCAAACGGAAGTGCGTGTCAAGGTAGAGCTGCGTGTTTGTGTAGCGCCTAGAGGTGAGGTTGGGTCTAAGGAAGGGCCGGTGGTCCTGCTGGAACTCCTCAGGGGTTGGGTAGATGGGTATGGTCCTGAAATCTTGCAGATCAGCCTCATCTGGGTTAGAAAAAGTTTAATGTCTATAAATGTTTGGGGCAAATGTTACATCAAATCCCAAAGGTTTACTGGCAAATAAGAAGAAATCACTACCTGGGTTATCAGCTCCAGTGGGTAGGAGGGCATAGTTGTCCTTGTCTGAGCGCAGGGTACCTTCTCTGGATCTTTCCTCGAGATGCAGGACAAGAACATGCAAATTCTCCAAAGTCTCCTCCACTTGAGGCTCGATGTCCACTCCCGATGTCCTCAGGCTGTTGATGGAGGCTTGGACCAGTGGCAGCAGCAAACTCACTGACTTAATTGAGCTAGCAGGAAAGATGCTGAGCACCTAATAAGTGTACATTGAGGGTACAGTTAATCCACTTCTAAAAGGAGTCAAATTACATTAAGTATTACGTGTTAAGTGCAAGAACCCCAATCAAATACTGAAACAAGGTTTGTTAGGCTCCCGAAAAGCAATTGTATTGTATGTTTTCTATAGAAGTTTTAAAAGTATTAATTATTTCATGTGTTTTCCTATTGGTTTAATGTAAAAGAGCAAGAAAAAATGCATTAAAGCATTAAACTTGTATTAAATAATAACTAAGCTTATTTTCCTCTAGAACTAACTAACTGTTGCTTATTTAGTTGTGAATATTTAATGTGATGGGGGATTGTAAGAGGCTTTTATTTAAATGGTTTATAATGTTAGTTTTATTTTTACTTTTGCTGCTTTTAAAGTTATATTGTATAACTCCGTTGATAAAAATCCTTATATTTGTGCCATTCATTAAAAACTCCCCTTCTGAGTTTACTAATTGTGTATTTTTCATGTATTCCTTCATTTGTCCTTCAGTTGAGTTTGAGAATTGACTGGCTCTTTCAGTCATTCCCTCCTCCATTTACCTCTGAGAGAATAGGTAGGATGTTCTCCAGTTGTCGTGGATACTGGGCCCTGCGGACAGGGTTGGACTCTAACCTCATTCCCCCGATATATTTGGCCAGAGTATTGTGGAAGAACTCTGAATCTTTTATGATGCCGGCCAGGTGCTGCAGGGTGCTTCTGTCCGTCCGTGATTTGAAGGCTTTACTCATCACCAGACAGAGGAGTTCAACGAGGTCCTGCCTCATTGTTACCATTTGCAGAACATCTTGTAGGCCAGGGTTGGAGGACAGGGTGATGGCCACTACAGACGGTTCTTGTGTGGAGAGTTCTTCGAGTGTTTTATTGCCCAGACCACGGCTCTGTGGTGGCCTGTCTCTGCCTGTAGAATTTGATCTCCATCCATTCTCCTCTTGTCTGTCTCTCACAAGAGATCTTCTCTCACCCCCTCTACCTCCCCTTTTATCCACACTATGACCTCCTCTCCTTGCACCCATTTCTTCCACCCCCCTTCTTGATCCTTCCCTTTCAGCTGCACCTTGCTCTCCATTTCTTCTTAATGCAACACCGCCCCCTTGATTTCTGCCCCTCCCTTCTTCTCCTCTCGGTTTCCCTCCTCTTCCTCCATCTCTTCCACCCCCTCTTCTTGTGTTCTCTGCTCCTCCTCCTCTTCCTCTGCCTCTCCCTTGTACCCCTCCCCTTCCACCTTCCCCTCCACCTGTCTCCTCCCTGCCACCACTTCCTGCGTGTCTTTCTCCTCCTATTCCTCTCCCATGGAATCCTTCACTTCTTACTCGTCTATCTCCATCTTTCACCTCCCTTTCTTGCTCTGGTCCTCTCCTACCCTCTTGATCTCTTGTTCTGTCTCTCCTTGGACCTCTTTGTCTTCTAGCTCTGCCTCCACGGGCATTCTCATTTTGGCCGGTGTCAGTATCTGGAGAAAACCACATTCATAATATGACACCTGACAAAGTAGCACGAGTTTGTGCATAGATTTGTGCTTGATATTTACCGTTATTAAGTCCTCTTCCCCCTGTTACTGAAGTCAGTCTTTCCATGGTCTTGCATGTGGTATTTGTTGAAATTTACTGTAGGGTGGTAAGACTGATGTTTCACTGATCAAACTAAAAACAACACACACAAGCATCTCATTTTAGTATAAGCTCATTAAAATGATTCATCAAGAGATAGCAGTGAGTGATGGCTCAAATACTGAAAGTGGGTATTATATGGAATGAGTTCTAATCATGTTTCACTCTCACCACTTTCAGTATGCACAGTTGTAGGGCTGTTATAAGTCAGATAAGAAGGAAAGATCTCACAGTATCTATAGCTTCTGAGGAAATCAAAGTAACCTTGCTGCTTGTCTGTCTCTTTATTCTCAAGACAAAAATATCATGGGCGATATGTAATCGATTCCCCATAGGAGTAGCACTTCATTTTTGTGACATTTTAAATTCTAATACATCTTTTAGGATCCGTTGCGTGCAGATGCAATGACTTCACTCAAGTGAAGTATGTGCCCTCTACTGGGCAGTCGAAGCACCTGCACAGGAGTGTAGGTTTCTTTTCATTAGAAATGAGAGGGGAGGATGTTATCTAGACATGTTTTGGCTTGAATCTGCAGACATATGTCGAGGCTAAACAGATACTTACAAAAAAGTCACTAAATTCCCAGTATCTTAGAAGTTGTTGTTTTGTAAGCCTATTCATGGTCTACGTGGTCTACGTGGTCTCTACAATATGATTGTATGTAAATTCTCAGACCTACACAGTGTCTTTAATAATAAATGTCTTCATAATTTAGGCTGGTGGCTCCTACATCTGACTTTTACCGTCGGGAAAACATAAAGGAAGAAAGACTCACCTTGACTAAAATCCACTTGGTACAAACCAACCGGCATTAAATATTAATCTCTTCGTTTTTCCGGCAGTCTCTGGTTTCCCCGTAGACGGTGTGGCTGCTGTCTGCAGGAAGTCCCTATTTAAGCGCTGTCTCATTTTCGTTTTCGTTTCAACCGAACCCGACAAACACAGCCTACTGTACAGTGCCGACAGGAAACGCATATTCACGAGTTTCACAACGTCATAGTATTTTTTTTTCTGGATATGTTTATCCAGGGTCACACCTAGTGCTGGGTACGTAACTATACAAGTGGGTGTAGGTGGATACAAGTTTCTATTTAGGTGTTGTTGTTGGTTTTCATTGGGCAATTCACAAGTCCTACAATTCACATATTTTACAGGTGCTGCAACATTAAAATGAAGTCAATAATTAGAATCTATTTTTTAATGAACACTATTCTGATGTGACCTTTACTATTTCTTAGCTTTAAATATGTTCTCACATATTGATGACATAACCAATGACATCGCATATTGCCTTGGATGTTTTTAAGGAGAACTGGATTTGAAGTTTGCTTAAACAGTATATAAGGATGTAACATTTGGTTTCAGCTATTTCAGTAAAAACTGTTTTATTCAGTTGTGCTGGGAAAATCGTTTCAGTCCTGGGAGTTTCAAATTCTTTGCTCATATTGAAGTAGGCCTACTAAAACTTCACTAAGAAAACAATAATCCCTATTTTAATCAGTATTGAATGCTGTATTGTCCAGAAT
The DNA here is from genome assembly GCF_033026475.1 of Channa argus. Taxonomy (NCBI): domain Eukaryota; kingdom Metazoa; phylum Chordata; class Actinopteri; order Anabantiformes; family Channidae; genus Channa; species Channa argus. The sequence continues at coordinate 20,094,269 of NC_090201.1, read as the reverse complement.
TGTAAGACAAACTTTACAAAGTGGAAATTATGCCCACAAAAAGGTCAAGATCAACGGCTTGTTCCTTTAGGGGTCCCCACAGCAGTACGTGTTCCGCACATTGATTTGGCATGAGTTTTCACAGGTATTAATAAAGTATCTATCTGTCTATCTTTTAGATGAATAAATGAGATTGGGACCTGGATGGGCGCAGACCAAACTCAGAGGAGCAGCAGTGGGTACGAATAAATAGAGAACCTAATCAAATAACTCAGGCGAGTATCTATCTATAGTATCTATATGAATCAATGAGTTTTAAAAAAGTTGAGTATTATGATCTAACCCCTGTTTAGTTTTATATTTGTGCTCCATCAAAATTGTAACCTCAGGACTTCAGGATTTAAACAAGCACATAACCCTGGCATACATAGTTAAACACGGTTGTTGTTGACACGGACACAGACTCTCATTTTCAGTGTAACATCTTGTGTTTGATTTTATTTCTTCAGATGTGAATTGTCATATTTCTTACTTAACTGATTTTTCTGGTATTTCCATTTATGCTTTACTTAGGTTTGCCCAAGTCCAAACACCAAGAAGTTCCACCAACGCTTAAAAGATGTATCGAAAATATTACAGCATTTTTTACAAGTTTGATCTAAGTAACCGTGTTTTTTAGTGTATAATATACATGTATTATTATTATTATTACAATATTTCCAATATAAATGTGTATAAATTGTTTTTGTATTCCTCAAAATCCTATCGGAATTTGAAATAACATAAAATGGAAATACTTTAGTGTAGGGGAGCCTCAAAACTGTACTTAAGTAGGCTACAGTAGTTTAGTAAATGTACTTCGTTACAGACAGACAGAAAGGTGAACGTCTCCGCTGCATCACGTCACATGATCATGACCCTACGTCATGAGTCAGTCTGAGCAGGGGGGGCAAGCTAATTCTTTGTATGTAGCTCTCTGGTAAGCGTACTGTTGTTAGCTGGGCCCTGGTGTGTTTTTGTCAACAGTTAGGATAATAATGGCTGTGTTCGTGGGAATACCGATTTCAGGACCAGAGCAGTGCAACATTAGCTTGATATCTAGCTAACACTGAAGAGCTAAGCTAACTGCCGAGCAGCGTTCGTACGAGGCTGGCCCTGCTAAATAGACTACTAGCTACCAGTTGGCAGTCGCGACAGGCTAATCGAGCCAAACAAAGGACGATGACAACTAATGTTATCTAACAAGGACGAGTCAAGAAGCGGGGACGAAAATGAAGAAATCTAGAGGTGTCGGTGTCTCGTCGCCGGTGAATGGAAGACAAGGTAACGGGAAATGGGTCACGTCGCTAAGTTACCTGCTTTCAGTCTGTGCTTCCATAACGTTACTTACTATATGTTCTGGATATTTAACGTTAAGTAAAGCCATTTATCTGCTTTTATTTTAATGTAAAACGTGTTTATGTCCACTTGAATTAACTGCCCATATCCCCCATACTGTCTGTGAATGCACCGACCTTCCGTCCGTGTAACTTCAGACTATTGGACGATAAAAGTAAACCCGGCGTTTTGTGTCTCAGACTGGGACCACAGACGGAAGAGGAAAACTACGGAGATCACACAGGCCCTGAGCGTGAGTCCTGTGGATGTGGCAGCTCTGAGAAGAATGGCCATCAGTGAGGGGGGACTTCTGACTGATGAGATACGCCGTCAAGTCTGGCCTCGACTTCTCAACGTCCCCCTTCATGTATTTGATCAGGAGCCAGGTAACGACAGGGTGTTATCTGCAAAGTGATATATAAATCACATAGGTTATCTTTGTGTAATCCCTTATACTTTTCCTTTAACAACACGACTATTTGTACTGTACAGGGTCTTAGCAGGTGCAGTTTCTGCCTAGTTTTTAGTGATGCTGACTGTGACCTGTCTTGCCCAGAAACTGTAGAGCGGGAGAATAACAAGGACTACAACCAGGTGCTGCTTGATGTCCAGCGCTCACTCCGGAGGTTCCCACCTGGTGAGTGGAAACTACACTCACTGGCCACGTCATTAAGTACACAATTACAATCCAGTGCAACCCAAAGCAGAAGCTTCGCCATAAATTCAAATTTTTACAAGGTTATCATATCTCAGTTTTTAATGTTAAAAGAGTCAGAACGATGATGCTTCTACTATGTGTATTTGAGGGCATAGGGGTGGTGGAGTCATACTGGAGTGCAATATGTTAAGAGGTAGCACTGACCCCTGGGATAAACTCAATAGCGACGGGTCCTTAGACTGTATTTTGGTTATACCGTTCTAGGTATGCCAGATGAGCAGAGGGAGGTTCTCCAAGAAGAACTAATTGACATCATTCTCAGAGTTCTGAAACGAAATCCCCAGCTGCATTACTACCAGGGATACCACGACATTGTTGTTACCTTCTTATTGGTCCTAGGAGAGCGCCTTGCAACGGCTCTTGTGGAAAAGCTCTCCACACATCACCTCAGGTACTTTGCATGTATAAACCGTATGCATAGATTAGCAGCTTTTTTACTCTTATTGCCTATGATTTTCCTCAGTCACAGCCTTGTCCTCTCTGCTTCCCTCACTCATGTTCTTGGTGTGTTTTATCATCTTTCCCAGGGACTTCATGGACCCCACTATGGACAACACAAAACATATTCTTAACTATTTGATGCCCATCATTGAAAGGGTCAATCCTGAGGTGCATGACTTCATGCAGCAGTAAGACTGTCTTTTTAACTCTGTGCGTTCCAAAGACATATATTAATCTTTGCAAAATAAAAACTCTCCCAAATATTTATCATGTAGTCTGAATGGCACTTTGCCTGGATATGCAGCTGGTACTAAGTCTTAGTACTCAGCTTTGTGTGTGTGTGTGTGTGTATTTACATTTCGTATGAATTGTGTGGAGTGCCTCTAACCTCTCTGACACGCCTACACAAATTATCTTCCAAGTGTTTTAAATAAAGTAAAGTTAATGTTAAATTTCTGAATGCTCAAATCAAAAGGTGTTGATAATGATTTATGTGACTACGCTTTTACAGCATACAGGTTGCAGAACAGTATTTTGCAGCATTTTCAATATTAAATGTTTGGTCTTACATGCTATACTTTATCTGAACTAGAGCATAAGAATACATTATTATTAGTATTGTGTGTTGATCTTAAAAGATTTCTGTCATGTTTTGACATTTTTAGGGCTGAGGTGGGCACAGTCTTCGCTCTAAGTTGGCTGATCACCTGGTTTGGCCACGTCCTGTCAGACTTCCGCCATGTTGTTCGGTTGTATGACTTCTTCTTGGCCTGCCATCCATTAATGCCCATCTACTTTGCTGCTGTGGTAGGCTTCCTGCAATCAGCACTTCTATTTACAAGCCTAGCTTTTATTCCCAGTACATGAAAAACTGAACCTGTTAAACATCACTTACACATACTTTAAACTGTTCTCTTACCATGCAGAAACATGTGTCACCAGGATGTTAACGCTGTGTATGTGTGCCTATTGTAACATGGAGGCGGTTCTAGCTCAGTTGTAAAGGCAGTCGTCCATAGACCACAGGGTCAGTTGTTCAATCCCCGGTCCCAGCCATATGTCGAAGTGTCCCTGGGCAAGACACTGAACCCCTAACATCCCATTAAATAAAAAAATCAATATGCGGACAATGATCTGCCGTGGTGACCCTGAACTCACGGGATAAACTGAAAGGACAAAAAATAAATAGAATAAAAACCCTATGTATCTATTGTGATGGTTGTGTAAAGACAGATCATACGTTGAGGCCATAACATTTACTGCTTTTAGCAAACTGATGGTTGAGTGTTAATTGATCTTTTATGATACATAGGATACCAGGATCGTTTATGTATCCCGGTATAGCTTTAGCTAACTTTGTGTTTAGTACTGAGTTCAAAAGGTTGCTGCAGTTGTATTGAAGTGCATTACGTTAAGAGGAGGCTCTAAGGAGGAGGCCAAAACACTAGAACTATCTCAGAATATAATGCACTTTGGCTTGGCCCCACCACCCACTATAAGTTATATATACATAGATTTGTCATCTTTCTGACAGTTTCAATTTAAGAACAGAGAAATTATAACTTTGTAAAAGTAGGATTTTTTTGACAGAGCTGCTGTATTGGATTACACTTGATTGTATAGGTGTACCTGATGTTGTGGCTGGCTGGTGTTAAATTGTCACTGATCTTCCCATGCATGACGTTTTGAATACTTGTTTCTCAGCTACATTTTCACCAGTTTGGGTCCTTGAGCGAGTGACCATGCCTCTATATGTTTTTTTTTTTTTTTTTTTTTTTTTTAATTTATGTTTTGTTTTTTTAAAAACTTTTTTACAGATTGTACTGTACAGAGAAGAGGAGGTGTTGGAGTGTGAATGCGATATGGCTATGGTTCATCACCTGCTGTCTCAAATTCCCCAGGATCTACCTTATGAGACACTCATCAGCCGAGCAGGAGACCTGTTTGTCCAGTTTCCTCCGTCTGAACTGGCTAAAGAGGCTGCCTCACATGAAAGGTATTTAACTCCTTAGTTGTACCACTTTGTCTTTAAAGAACTCTAGTTGCCCAGGTTATGTGAATGATTCACTTCTCTGCTTTTATAGTCACACACCTTTTTGTAAATGGTATCATTCAAACAGTATTTTCAACTGCTCCCTGTTATAACAATAACTCTTGTATTTTCACTCTCTTTTGTCTCTGTGTCGGTCTCTTTACCACCTAAGCATGGCAACAACCACCTTTAAAGACTTTGAACTTGCGTCCACCCAACAGCGACCAGACTCTGTTCTCAGTCGCAGACGCAGACAAAAACAGCATGCATTGGAGAGTTCAGCAGCCAGCTCGGTGGTAACAGTGGCTCAGCCTTCAGCCGCACGGCGATTTGTTCGACTGGCTGTCATGGGTCTAACGGTGGCTTTAGGGGCAGCAGCTCTTGCTGTGGTCAACACTGCCCTGGAGTGGGCCCCCAAACTGGACCTGTTTCCTTGAACTGCTTCTCTTTTACCCCTATACTCCAACTTACCTGTCCTTGACTGATTTTAGTTTATGGGTCTGGTTCCAAATTCCCTTTTATTTATATTGGAAACCCAACAGTCAGAAATACGGCTGAATTTAAACATAACTAGTTAACACTCCTCTTTCATATTCCCATCCTACTTTATCTAGGGCTTCGTAAGCCCCTGCTGGGGGTACATTTTAGTGACTTCCGAAGAAAGTGCACCAGTATAACAGCTAAAACTGCTGGTGGTGAAATTAAGAATCCTTTTTGTTCTAATGAAGAGACTCTTTCTAGATGGCATCATCAAAATTTATTTATATTTGGTATTAGGATAATCTGATATTAAATTATGCTTGCAGAGATTTATGCTGAAAGCTTGGTGGATGCACTACACTTAAAAACTGCTGCCAATTAAGAAAGCTAAAGCGAATGTTTGAGACTGTGTGTGGGTGGGTATGTGTGTTAATTACTATTATATTGTGACTGAGACCAAATAGTTTATTGTTAGGACCCTCTCTTTGTATAATTTACTGTTTCTTAATATATAGATATGTGAGTAGCTGTATGGAGACAGGGTCATGTCACACAGGCACTTTTTATTATGTGTTTAGGTCATTTTGTCCTCATAAGTTGTTTTAATAAGCCTTTTTGAGTTGGAATTTAAAAAATGGCTTTCTTTCTGGGATGAAGTACCGTTGTCCTTGGCAACACAGTGTAATTCTGGATCATTGTTGGGATCATAATATTTTTTGTTTATTTGGTTGCACAAACTTTAAAAGAAGTCTGTGTTTCATGGCCCCACATGGCAAGGGTATGTTTTCTGTTTCACTAATTTGGGGCAAATGATTACACTGGTCCTTATATTTCAGCAAATCACTCACTTAATCCTTAGTAACAGAAAAGCGCAGAGCTGGGCTAAATTTAAGTTGGTAGTGTTTGGATTGGGGGGGGTTTAATCTTTAAACATTACTCAGAAATTACTTTAATGCTTTAATGCATTGCGTTTACTGAGGGAAGTGTCTTCCTGTCACAAACAAACAAAAAAACACCAGAGCCTTCAATTTTATGTCTTAACATTTTGCTTTTTTTTAACTTTAGCTCAATATGAACACACACCATTTAGTAAATTATATTGCTTTTGGTGTAGAGTGGGCAGCATTTACTGTAAATTTCAGAGGTAGTCCTGCTCAATCCAGTGTTCCAGTTACTTAGTCTTAGCAAACCAAACAGAGCAGATAGTTTAAACACACAGCCAACACTTCATATAGTAGTTAATTTAAATGATCTGAACTTTTATTTCAACTCAACTTTTGAGTTGTAGGTCACTAACCACTGAATAGAAATAATGTCAATGAAAAACATCTTGTAGAAGTAAATAAAGTAGCATCTTAAGATGTTTTTATTTAATTTTTTTTAATCATGCTGTATTTTTGAAAAGCCACTTTTGAGCGTCCCTTTCCTATATTACAGTCAACTTATTGCCTTTTCTGTGAACCAGTGATTCAGCCGGTAAAAGATATACAGACGGAGCACAACGACGGTGATGTGTCACATGTCCAGGGATGCTCTAAGGTGCCTGAGAGTATAGCAGTTCAACAGTATTGTAATGCACCATGTTTCTGCACTCAGTGGTTGTCGGTTCTTTTTTCATTGCACTAAATGATTTATCTGCCTTCTATGTTTATTTTGTTAAAATTAAATTGTCATACTAAGTAAAGTTGTTTAAGAAGACGCTAATAAAGTGGTGTGAAAATCTTCCATTTATTTCTCTAGACTGTTACAATTCAACATGGGAACTACTTTATATGTACCCACTAATGCAGTGTTTTAACAAGTACTCATAATCCGCCTGCAAAACTACTCTTGGCTTGTAATGACGATTTGTCACTCAATTTTTCTACAAAAAAATCAATTCCTTTTCTTTTTTGGGTTTTCTTTTGGTTTATTCCGGAAGTTCAGATTTGCCTCAGCGGATCATTGGTCATTGATGCAACCCTCCCTATTTTCTGCTGGGCTTGGGGCCAAAACGTGGGACGGCACAGCTGGGGATGGGTGTTTGAGGGTTTAGCGGCTTGCCCAGCGGAACTTTGTCCAAATCGAATTACCTCATTGGAATCACTAAATTTATATGTTAACACTTTGAGTCATGAACTGTAAAAGATAAACCCTTTTGATTAACTTGCTCAAAAAGTTAAACAGTAACATGATTTTTGATTAGTACTACAGAAAAAGGAAAACTCTTTGTTTGCCCTTTCAAATAAGTGTTTGCATTCCTCAACCAGCAGCTGATATTAACTTTGTACAACACGCTCAGGTTTGTATTTTCCTTTATGACATACAGTATGAAGACATATAAACAAATAACCTGGCAACGTAAGACAAAAAAAAACACTTTCCTGAAATATTTGGGCAAAGACGGGAACTAAAGATAAAGAAATCCTTAAATCCAGCATCAATTTTTTGCCCCATTATTCAGTTTTACACCTGACACATCAAAGTTATTAAGTGCAGCAGAGCAGCTTTCATTTTATTATGAACAAATTCATTCAATGTAAACACTTCAAACTTCTTTCACCACTGCTTGATTAGCCAAAAAAAAAAAAAAAAACCACCACATATGATTCGGATAACACATTAGTATTTACATTGGGTAAAGAACTGGAGGGAAAACATGGCTTTGTTTGTTAGCTCGTCTGTAAATCGTAAAAACAAAACACAATAACACCAAACTTTACTATGATGGAAACAGCATCCAGAGTCCAAAATTAATATGAGGACACTTCCTAAGAAAGTATTATCCCCATAAAGCTTATTTTCTCATAATGAGAATTAGGATCCAGAGCTGCAGAGATGTGGCTGGTAGTTAGGTTAACTTGTGCACAGCAAATTTGTGGTTACCACAAGAAGGATGTGCGTCATCGCATTATGTCCGGTCTTGTACCACAGACATTGAGGCTGAAAGTTAGCAAAGTAAATCAGAAGAACACCTGAAGGTAGCCATTAATATCGCAGAGGCCTTAGCATAAAATGTGTTTCCTCAGACAATACCATGTGCCTGTGCAGCATGTATTGGGCGTGTTCATTAGTGTCATCAGTGGCAGTTTTGGCAGTTAGGATGGCACGGCTGATTATTTACTCGACATCTACAGCCACCTGATATGTCACCAGGTCCCTGTAAACAAATAAAATAATAGAACAAGTCAAATGTATGGGTATGTTTCAGCCACACAATATAGTCATTTTTCTCAACACTCTTGTGTAAATGTGCTTATCTAGCTCCATGTATGGGTGTGGAGTTGTTTACATTTGGTCCCCAGCGAGCTTGTTTTGTCACCCAGCAGATTTCTGTCTTGCACATCAAACAGGAGATCCAATCACATCCATCTTTCTTCTGGACAATAATGTCGCACCGTGGGCATTTCATGGCCTCCCCGTTCTGCAGCAAGTTCTGTGGTGAAATACAGCCAAATAGTACAAAATGTAAGAGTGGAGGGTAATAAAATTAGTAATTAAAAGCCGCCTCAAATCAGACCATTTATTATTCATTTATTTATTAAAGACGGACCAGTGCTTTATTCATAATTAAACATTAACCATTTTCAGGCTGGTCCAGTACAAGAGAAAATGAACTAAATGTCTATTTGATACTTTTTCTCCAAAGCCAAATAATAACTTTAAATGGTTCCCAGTGTTATGCACACATCAGAGTGATGTGAAGCACAGACACAGGACAAATTGAGCATCAACATCTATAAAAATAAAAATCCTTGTGCCTAAAACTGCAAAAATAAAAGAAACCATGGAAAATGTTCATCAACCCAAAAAGGCAACCTGCCCGTTAGCCTCCGTGAAATGGTCAAAGGGATTTGCAAAGGCAGTGGGTAAAATTCCCAGAATGATAAGGTCGGAGAACTTACAACCTAGTTAAGGCTGTTTAATGAGGATTGCTAAGGCTCTTTGCTTAGAATTGATACAGAGTTTCAGTTTGAGAATCATTCATCGCTTGAAGAGGAGCAAACAGATTGCTCTAGATGAAGCCATCCGTTGCTTTTTGCTCATAATTAAAATAAATTCCTAATAAAAACAAAAACAAACAAAAAAAAAAAACAGGGCTGCAAAGGTCTGGCATATGAAAAGAGCACTTTTGACAAAAAGAGCATGTTGATGTTAAAAATATTAAAAACAGGATTAGTAAGTGTGTGCTCCTCTAGTGTGCGGCATCAATTATTGGTCTCCTGTCCTGTGTTGGCATGAGGGCGTTAAAGGTCAACCTACCTCTAGCATCTGTTTAGTTTGCTGAGCTGCTTGGTCGTTCTCTGCTCGAATGCGCAGATCATCCTGGTAATCTTTACAATTCATGTCTTTATGAATGGCCTGAAAACGTACGCAAAGTCCGTTACATTTGCTGCTTCCACTGGCACTTAAAGAAAATCTCCCTCATTAATCTAGAGAATGCAACTACCCTGCAGAGAATGCAGTTGGTTTCATCACAGAGGTCACAGTGGAACTCGTTGACTTCATCCTCGTAGATGCACCACCCTCGACAGTTGGGAGTCTGACAGTGGAAGCTGTGCTCCGAGCGGCTTTCCGCGATGCTCAGACGTAACTCCAAGAACCGTTGGTGCTCTTCTTCTGTAAGAAGCTGCCAAGCAAGACAGAGTGAGAGGTTATATTTACATGAAGGAAAAAGGAATGGGTATGATGCCACTTCTTAGGGGGTGTTTTGAAAAGGGATTTAAAATCTGATTGAAATTCTAAAGCCTATTGTAAAATATTAATTTTTATGTTGATGAAATGACTAATTTCTTTACTTGCATTACACAGCTTCTTGACCAATGAGCATTAACAATACACAAACATGCCTTCCAGAAGAGTTCGGGAGAATTAACAGGACACACTAAGGCAGCGCTGTGGCCCTTTTAGCAAACAATTAGATTGAATGAACAGCTTTGTATAACCATGTACCTCAAAAATGCCTGAAAAGAAAATCAGGCCCAATTGACAACACAGAAATATCTGGATTTTTTTTGTTGTCCTGCCTCACCGCTTGGATCTCTCGGTCCTGGAGTTTGCTGTCACAGTTGTCAGGACAGGAAACTTCAGCGTCTTGACTGTTCACTATCGTCCCTTTTAGACATTCCCTGAACACAGATTCACACACATCAATCCAAATGTATAAATGCATAAAAAGATAAACATTTTGCTAATACACACATTCATTTTTAGAAAAGGTTCCTATTACACAACACAAAGCTGTTTCCTGCCTGACCTGCAAAAGCTGTGTAAACACTCTCTGAGGACAATGCCCTCTCCTGGCTCCAGGGTAGAGTAGCAGATAGGACAGTCCACCTCTGTGGCGTTGGGGATGAGGTTCTGGTCTTCTGTCGCCAACAGATACAGGTAGTTCTTCTCTCGTTCCTCCTTCTGAGCCTTCAACACCCAGTAAGACAAAGGCACGAGAATGCAGAGAGTTGTTCTATGTTACCATACATCATTATTCTCCTGTTTCCAAAAAACAGAAAGTGAAACTGAAGAAAGTTGAAATTAGCATAATGTTTTAAGACGTGATAAAAAATGTTAGCTCATCCACTAAATGAAAGAGATATAACAAACATACAGAGCACTTGATGTTATCATTAAGATAACATAAAGATATTAAGATGATGTTTCTGATTAATGGTGAATTTAGCTTTAGACAAAAATATATCCAAGTGCAGGTTTAAGACATAAAAAATGAGACTGCACGTTCCCATGCTACACGTTGTTTGTTCCCATACTAGATGTTTAATGAACAGCACTGTTACCTGTTCATACTGCAGCATGGCCAGCTGCTCTTGCTGAAGCCGTCGAGCCTCCTCCTGGTCCGGCTGGTAGATTTCAGGCACCTTGTAGTCGTCTGGCCGCTCCCCTCCACACATCTCACATCCAGGACGCGTTGGCTTGTTCACGTATGTGCACACAGTACAAGCCCAGCCCAGCTACGCACAAACACAGACATACATTAGGCCTGTACACACACATACTACATATACACTTATACAGTATCTGTATTCTGACCTGAAGTTTAAGAGGCACAGCAGGTTTAGCAGTAGGGGGTTTTGGAGGAAGAGGAGGAGGATGAGTTTGCTCATTCTTCTCATCACCTCCCTTCAGCCCTCTGGGCAAAAGCTGCAGGGAGTCAATCGACTCCACGATGCCTAAGAAGAGATGGATTCCATAAGCCTGTGTTTAACCAGTGAGTTCACTTACAGGCAATCAAAGCTAGTGATAACAGAAACATTTGTCTAGGGCTTGGCACTGATAAGAGAGGAGTGCTGTCTCTTTTCTAAAGGGAGATTTTCTCATAATTTGCCTACATTTGCGAAACACTGCATCAGTGTGTGTCTGTGTGTGTGATACTGACCGTCTATGAGTTGCTGCTCCAGGTCCATTTTGTGTTGATGCCGTGTCAGGTGGGCAGCACGGGCTGAGATTATAAACAGAAAAACCCGGTCTCCATTGTGACGGATGCCGTGGCTGTACAACGTCTCCTGGTCCTGTGCCAGACGCTTCCCTATCACCCAACGCTGCAGAGCCGGGGCAAACCCGAAGTCGTGGCTGATCTGTGGAACGAGGGACACGCAGATCACTCAATGAAACTATTCCAACTTTTAATCAATGACAACGTACAGCACATATGCACTGTTTCCGTGCCGGTGTTCACGTGCTGACATTAAATAAGCCACAAAAACGCATCTGTAAATGACAGATCACTATTGCCATATCAACAACAAGCTGCAACATAAGTACCTTTTCTTTAAGTTGTGCAATTGTCATGTCACAAGAAACCACAATATTCACCGGGATGTAGGTATCTGACTGAGCATCCTCCACACCAACCCACAACCTATAGGGTGAAAACGGCACAGAACATCAGGTTGTGTCGTGTTTTTTTAGATTCTCCTCATTACACAACAAACACATCATTTCCGGTGACACACACACACACACACACACACACACACAGTTGTATCCCACCTTATGGACTCCTGAGGGTAGGCCTGACTATTGATACTGACAGACACTGGAACAGAGAGTTGTGACAGCTTCTGACACAGTTTAACTGCTTCCTCGCTGTCCCCGCTGCTGAGAGCTTCACTCAGAGAGAGGGCGAGTTCCTCTGCTGCAAAGGGACCAAGAGTTAATGTGCTCACGTGACTTGTTATCAGCAGCCTGTTATTCACAGAGCTGTCAGCCCATGGAAGCACGCTTTGGATCACAGGCTTTTCTTATTTAATGCCTTGTTTCCTCAGACATACACTTGTTCCAATGGGAAACAACAAAAAGTGCTGCATTTGACTGTCCTTTAATTTGGTTGGAAGGACTCTTAAGGCGTAGGGAACAAGGGTTATTTGTGAATAATCAATAGACCACTTTTACACGCACTTATGACAGAAATCAATAGCAAACTGTGACACCTAAACAGCGCGTTCTTCTCCTCACTAAATCAAAATTAAATTAAAGACGCGTAGATCTAATAACAAAATCGAAACTAAGTTGTACGACTCACCTTCTTTTAAATTGAGGCTCGGGTCACATCGAGAAGCCATATTTACACCTGAAACGACAGGTAACACAAAATGTATCGCTTAAACATCTTTAATAAAAGAAAAAGAAAAAAACTCGAGCTGTTTGTGAGAGAAGTCTGACATCCAACCTCCTCGGGTCGTGTTGTTTCGGTCCGGTCCGCATCCAGCACCCACTCCCCAAGTCGATTCGTGTTAAGAAAGATCGTTTTTCGGTCCAAATGGTGGAAAATGAGCTCAGTGAGGCCTCTAAACCGTTTTCTGCCGCTGAGGCTGCTGCTGGGTCCAGGTCTGGCTTCGCAGCCGCCGACAGCTTGTACGGAAAGTGAAAGTGACTGAAGTTGAGGAAGAGAAACTTCAGAAGCGTCACTTTGGAATTGCTGCCCCGCCCCGCTTCTACCCGGAATCCCGGGAAGTTTGAGAGTTGTCTTCACTTGGAGCACGTTCAAATATGTAAATAAATAAATAAATGAAAGAAATCTTCCATATGTACCTTTCCCTTTACTTTGGCGATTATTATATAGGCTACTGCTTCTCTTCAAAGGCACAACTTCACTATAATAATAAACCTACATGTATACACGCGCATAATGTTGCTTTTGCTGCACTTTTTCACACCGTAATGTACTGACTCGCAGCATCCAGCAGAGGACGCTGTCTGTGCAAAGTCGGGGCAGAGGAATTTTGCAGCATAAAGTTGGCCTTGATAATAAAACCCCGTTGTTAATGACCGTAAAGTGTTACAGTCTCCAACGTTGTACTCAGTGCAATGTGACCTTTGAGCTCTAAGGGGTTTTGTTGGTGCTAAAACGGCGTTTAATTATCTCCTCTTGCATCAGGCTTTAACATACCGGCTGATACAAACTTTATGCAGTATTTAATGGATCATGTAGACAAAGCGTTCAGAGGTTCACGGTAACACTTTGATCCACGGCGCAGAGGAACGAACCAGTCACAACAGCTCCAGAGAGGAGGGGCCCGTTGATCTGCTCAGCAGCGCACCACAAAGTTGCAGAGCATCTCTTTGCGTCCCCCCCAAAGCGACCGCCTGCTCGCCTTCTCCTGACATCTCTCACACCTACAGCCTGCCTCTCCCCCACACACATCACTCCAGCCTCTCGTCCGTCAGCTGTTTGAGCATTTCGCACAGTCAAGGCGTTCCTCTAGGCGTTTTCAAAGATGCTGGCTTGTACGGAGATGATCACTATGTGCCTGCAGTCGGCCAAGCAGAAGCATCTTCGGGCTCAGCAGCAGCAGCAGCAGCAGCAGCAGCAGCAGCCGCGGCACAGCGCTGGACAAGGGCTTACTATCTTTCATGATGTGAGTGGATCGACTTTCTTACACGTACATCACCTTCACCATTAATATATATATATATATATATATATATATATATATATATATATATATATATATATATATATATATATATATATATATATATATATATATATATATATGTAGAGATACTATATATGTGTGTGTGTGTTTACTTTATATATTTTTAGTAAAACATTTTAGATTTTGGCCATGCAGTGGAAACACATTAGACACTAATCAATAACTTCATAAAAACAAGTAGAAAAAGAAGAGTTTAAAAAACAGTGTGGAGTTGTAATTGTGACTAACATCACACGCCCAAAGATGAAATGTACCTGTGTGTGTGTGTGTGTGTGTGTGTGTGTGAGAGAGAGATAGAGAGTGAATTGGGGAAAATATGAAGAGCTGCAGCTGCTGCCTCTGCATGATAAATTAAGCTCTCACAGTCGGACGGGTTTAGGGACTTGCTGGGGGTGCTTCTCTTTTTTCTGGCACACACACACTCTCCCATAAACACTTTTCAAAAGCTTTATCACATTCTGGAGACACAAGAACAGATTATAAAGCCTTTTTTAAACTTATAATTGATTAATTGTTTTTTGGGTTCCCTTTTTTTGAATGGTCTGATATAAGCTGAGACACACACACACACAGTAATGCACAATCATGTACACAGATGCACCAATTGGAGCAGTAACACCTGCTGTTTGATTAACCTGCAACACTGCAGTAGAAACTCTCTATCAGCACAGCAATTATCCCTGCATCCATCGCACACTGTCTCATCCTGGGTTAGTAGGCCAGGGGTTTATCCAAATCTGAGCTGTTACTAACTGACAGCTTTCTGTCTACAGCCTCGACTAAATAACATCACATCATTCACACTTTGCAGAAATTTTACTGAACCGGTGTTCACACTGTTCCTGAGCATGGTACACAATCAGAGGACCTCCACATTTTATCTGCAGCTTTGATTTTTTTCTGTTGATGGAACACAAACAGACTAACAAGGACACTCGGTTGGTGGTTCCCTGCTCAAAAACATAATTTTGTTTCAATTGTCTAAACAAGTCTGTGTAGGAGGTAATGGTGTCTTCAATATGACTCCCATCCTCATCCACCCTCATGCTGATTGGCTTTTCTCACCTCATTCACTTGTCATTTTGTCTCTCCACTCTGATTTGGCGAAAGAAAAACAAGGTGCAGACATTGGAAATCTTATTCCTGCCACGTTGATTGCCCAATTATTCCACAGGGACAGCTGGTAAATTGTGATTTGAGAACTCTTATGTTGTATTTAAATTAGGTCAGTTGCTGCTGTATAAAGTCAGTACAAAATGAGCCTAAATATCTTGTGTGCCCAGAGTATAAGTTGCAAAAGCAGATCAACCCAGTTATTGTGCCAAAGACAATGCCAGTGGGCAAATGCATTATTGCGGTACACTGGTTCAGTACTGGAGTTTGGAGTTTAAAACACAGTACAGTACAGTAAGTAAGTAGATGGTGGTATTAAATAATGTGAAGGTAATATGTTAATTGTATTACATGGATTCGACAGTTACACTTTAGAGACAGTAACATCAGCGTAGTCTTTCAGTTTAGAGAATCTGTGAGCCTGCTATTAATCTTAGAGATAGAGATTGAAGAGCTCACATATCCAGTAGGAGAGACTGAGAAATGCCTGAAAAAATGTGCGGTTCAAAGGCCAGAGACGACTAATGATGCAGATGATGGTTTTGGGAGGTTTTTTTTTCCACATTGTCCTTTGATTTTCCGATTGTACATTTCTAAGGCTTTCTTGATCTCTCAGATTCCCTCTCTCTCTCATCTGTGTCGTCCCTCTCCCAGTATCCTCTTTTCTCCTCCTGCTCTGCTGCTTTCGAGCTGAAGAAACAAAAAGCAGGCGCGCAAGGAAACAAAGAACCAAAAGTGAACAGTTGTAGATCTCAGTCAATCTCCAAATCTCTCCCGGAGAAGGAAAGAAAAGAAAGAGAATGTGTCCATCACACTTTCTACAAATTATAATCATTAGCTCTGGTTTCCTCTTTCGCAAGCACAAAATCTAAAGCGCTGCACAAAACAGCATGTCAGCAGAGCCGGAGTGAACCTACTGTCTTAGCACCTGCCACCATGACATCAGAACTCTGCGCTCTGGGAAGCAGGTCTGACCTTTTCTGTGCCTGCTGTAAATGATGCATTAATGTCTCCTGACACTGGAGAGCCTAAAGACACAGCCAAACAACCAACTTGTCCAGCAGCATCGTACCTGTTCTCCATTAAATGAAGCGGGAGCAGTGATGTGTTGCTTAGAAGAGTTATACAGTGGCCAAGGCTGCAGAAGCTGAAAGCACTGAGAATATGATGTTCACATTTATGCATTAGATGAGGATGGTTCAGAATGTCCTGCTGATCTAATTCTTCTGTTAAAAGGATAAACCATTTGCAGAGAGCAATGTTCAGCTTTAACAGTCACCTTCAAGTCTAGACAGATGAATCAGGAATAGAGCAATGAGTGTGTTGTGAAGTGGTTTAAATTGACCTGGCTCTTGTTATTAGCCAGAAGCGAAGCTGTAGCATATACAGCTTGTGAGCTGTAGAGAGACCAACATTGGCAGATAAAGGGCAAAGGTGCAGAGCTTGAGCTTGTTGACTTATGGAAAAAGAAATTGAGGGCAGATTCTGCTGTTATAAATAACCTGTACGTCAAACATGTCAGTCCTGACCGCTGCCTAACAATGTAAACACGCTGAGGGGGTAGAAAAGAATCAACACGTCTTTTCATTTTCACTGCATGGCATATTTAAGACCTGTAATGAAATTAATTTTACTCAAGTAGGTGGTATATTTCCTGTGACATTCTGAGAATAATGTAGCTAATGCGTGGATGGATAGAGTTGTATTTTGAGCCAAGGGTTGATATGGAATGTGGGGTTTAAATAATCCAGTATGTTTTACATGTTTTTCCATTTCTCTCGTTTTGAGAGAAATAATTTTGTAAATTATAACAAAGCAGCTTTTGCCCAGTTTAGCCAAATTATCTAAAACCACTTAGTGGTCTTAGTGATTGTTCACATGAAACTTTCTTTGTAAACATACATTTGATTTTCAAGAGCCACTTTAAACTACTTCAACATTGTCCACTCGACTTTAGTTGTGTGCACATTGAACTGTAGTAATTAAATGGACGCGTCAGGAGAACTAACATCCAAATAAGTGGTTTACAGATGGTGGTTTAAACTGGGGACTCATTTAAATCCAGTTGTTAGTCATCCTCAGATGCTACTTTGCTGTTAAAAATCCCAAATTAAACTGGTCTGTATAAGTATACCCTATTGTGATCAACATAACAACAAATCCCTCTTATTCTTTAAATGTGTATCTACAGTGGTTCTTTAAAAGCCATTTTCTAATGGCTTTAATGTCAAAGTTCTGCTCCTATTTGTCTTGTTTACTTTCATTTTAATCTCTATGATTAAGCCAAAAGCCATTTCCCTTTTGGGGACAATCATGTCCCTAACAACCCAAATAAACACAAGGTTATGACACAGTGGAATTTTTCTCTGCTCCTCTTTTGACCAGAAGGCAGTCCCTAATCTCAAGTCTGCCAGCAGCTGACTAACACCCTTTGCATGGTCAACCATAAGCCATATTGTAGCCTTATGTCTCGTTCATGTCAGCCAACAAATGGCTGTCCCAGTGTTAGTCACTCTTCTGTACTGCTGTCATTCTGTTGTTGTTCTGTTCGAGCAAGTTTATTTTTTGTGGAGGCTCTATCATACCAGTTGCTGCCATCCGTTGTTGGGACTGTTTGAATCTCTGTTAAAAATCGGTTTATCATCTTACTACAGCGAAGTCCTGACCCATCACACAGTCCAAATGGTAACGATCATGTTGTCAGTTTGTCATCAGCAAGCAAGAACAGATTCACGTTTTTGCTTTGTAGAAGTGTCAGTCATGCAGTCACATCTACACAGTACACAAGCAAAGTCTGCGTTCATTGATGCTGTTTTTCCACCAGTTTTACTAATGGAGAAACCAACAAGATAATAACTTATTAGTGGTTTGCTACTCAGTGATATTATGCTACTTCCAACTTACATTTTAGAAGTGAATATTTAGAACAGATGTTTATAACTAGCATTTGGTTTTGAACCTAACATGAGTCACACATTTGGAGTATACCAACCCTTGTAAATGTTCTTGTGCGTGTGATGTTTCGGTTTAGTGAAGCAGAGCAAATGGACCTTGTACAGCAGACATCAAACATTCTATTGTGTTTTTGACGAATTGCCTAAATGCTTAATAAGAACGTGCTTATTGCAAGAATTCTTTTGTGATGAAGAATAATAACCATTACCTCCTCCTTCTCTCTGTTTCAGATTTTCCGCCGCGCAGACAAAAATGGTGAGTAAACAGTACATAGCATGCTCGGTGATGAATAATTTGTCACAATGCATGCTTGTTGTTTCCCCTCATTGTTCCTCTTGTTATTATGCTTCACACAATCTGGGCGCAGAAAGAAGGGAGCTGCATGCCTTGTCAAGTGAAGCTCCTTTCCTGTTCATGCTCCAACAAGTTTCTCTCCCCAATTAAAAGGATGCTGAGATGCTGGATTATAGCCATGCCTGGAAGAGCATGTCACACAAATAACAGCACCTCTCTGTCAGTGTTGACATAGGTTCTGCACACAATGAATGCAGGTCATGTTAATGCCAGATGAGCCGAGCGAACTTTTTTTTTTAGCAGTGAGTCACTGATAATATGGTTGTATTACCAAGTGCACACAATGGGTGCAAAAGACATGTCCTCCCATAAACAGACACATTCTTAGCTTTTAGTCTATTGTAAAGAAGAACATTCTGACAGTATGTCTGCTGCTATGACCACGTCTGCAAACCAGAGTCAACATAATAAGCTTCCACCTATACTTTTCAAAGTTGTGTCCAAACAGTGTATCATAGGTGATAATGCAATCTAGGAATTCATTGCAAGATTCAGATGTAGGTCATACATTTGAGTTAATGATAAATCTTTTAAAAAAACAAATGAGATGGTAAACATCCTCTCTGTAATAACTTCTACAGCTAAGAAGCCCTTCCCCAGAATTATATTTGTTCACGACTAACACAGATGAAATGAGATCAGGAGAAAGTGGACATCAGCAGGACATTACTACATTTCTGGGACTGTAATACGCATGCCTCCATTGCTGCAATAACTTCTCAGCAGCTCTTAACCTTCAGTACCAGGTACTTGTACACAATAAATTGTTTTGTTGGTTCCAGCCAAACATATTCACTGTTAGATTTTTAGATAGATTAGATAAAAATTAACCTTTTATTAAAATATGTCTGTCAATAGAAGTAAAACAGTATATGATGACATATAATTGCTCAATATTAAATACTAATTCTAGAATACTATTAGTAGAATGACTCTTAATTAAACATTCACAAATGGAGGTTCACTTTTTGTGGAATTTTCAGCTGCTTCCCCAGCATCTGGAAGTTGTTCACTTGACATAAAGATGGATCTGTTGAATAGCTTTGCTTTGGTCTGTCCTCACTGCTGTCATCAACATTGTTTCCAGCTGCAGCAGTCAGCTGGTTGAAAAGCTCTTTCCCACCTGCTCAGCGCCAGAAGTGAGGGAGACAATTCTGGGGACACAGCTTCACATGGAAAAAAAAAACAATTTGTTTTTAGATTAATAAAAATACAGTTTTTGAATATTTTATTCATTTAAATAAGTCAATTGATTGAACAAAAAAAATATGTCACCAAATATGTCTTAAAAACATTGTTGGTTAATTTTGTTTCACATGTCCTCTGTAGTTGACTTTGTCTCTTCACTTTGCAGTTTGACATAAGGATACATTTTTGGAACAACTTGGAGCTTTCTTTAAATAAAAAGTTTCAATAAATACATATAGTTGATTACGTTGATATACCTGCCATTACCAAGTTTTGTTATGCCCTTAGATGTCTGAGTCGACATATGCCCCACAGGACTACATGTTTGAACAATTCAGGCCATTTTTCCCAAAATGCAGTGCAGAGACACATGTCCACTGAAGTAGACATACCTGGATTGCTTGGTCTCGGGAGGATATTATGTGCTAGTATGTCCTTTACTAGTTTTTGCTAAAGCTTGACAACGTCACGTTCAAGCTGCTGAGCCTGTGTGTCAACAGATCACCTCCATGAGCAAACAGTCGAAAGCTCTGGAAACCAATTTAAAAAAGATGAACCGTGGGTAGCGCGGACTGTAAAAATAAGCTCATGTCCCTGAAGTTTCACGCTGTTAACAAGCTTTTAATGGTCTTACTCATCTGCATAAAATCCTGAGGATCATTACTCATCTTAAAACCCCCACCTGAAACACAGATGGTCTCAGATCAGCCCTCATATTGAAAATATGTGTGTACCATCCTAAATGGGATATAAGAGAGAACTTCACATTGGCATCACTGACGTCCTCACAGATGGGCGGGTGGAACACATCCTAAGTAGAGCATCGATTCTAAGAATACCAGAATCGTGGAGTTTACAGTATTGCGTACAGGTTTACCATTAAAAACAAGACCCACCTCTCATAGTGGCTTTGGTAACTGTGGTGCATTTGTGGGAATTTATAAACCACTTAGGAGATGCTGCAATGGGACTAACCTTTGGAAAAAAAAAAATGAGTGCGGCCTACTTTGTGCCCTACTTTATAGGACTTCCTCACTTGCTCATTTGGTTCTTGTTTACTCTGATTCACTGAGCACACTGTTTAGACTATTCTGACTTTTTAAACTACGGCCAAATATAAGCTAGCTTTTTCTTTCGGTTTCTGAGGATCAGGACAGCCTCACAGTTTCTTTGGTAACACTTTTCTAACCTTGGAATTCCTATGTGGATTTTCTCTCACTCAGTATTAAAGGACCAATTTATTCATCTTTGTTTTGATTCAACCTGCAGTAGGATTTATATCAAATGTTGGCGATGGCTTTACTCTGTGGATTTTGGTTCAGTTTAGAGGGAGGCATTACACAGCTAACGGATGCCTTTTCCCTAAGGTGTGAGCCATGAATAATATCTGCCACATCTGTTGTTAATATAATGGCAATTTATTGGTTTTGAACAAAACCGCTGGAGAGACAAATCGCGTCAGTGATAAATGATTACCACTGTGGTCTGGCTTTTGTAATTCCCACAATTTTTATGATTCTACCTTGGTACCAAGATAAGCAACTTCTTTTCTTGACCTTAAAAATCACTGGACCTGTGCAAAATGTTTGCTTAATGTTTTCAGGTTTGAACCCTTTATGTCATAATCTGGGAGGTTTATGAACCGAAATATATTATATTATACTATATTATGCATTTGTTATTCGTATCCACTTATCCTGTGTAGAGTCGTGGTGGGGTGGTGGGGGTGGATGGTGGAGCAGATCTTAGCTGCCATAGGGCGAGAAGCGAGGTACACCCTGGTCACACAGGTCATCAGTCTGTCCACACAGAGACAACCATTCACATTCTAATATAATGCAATATAACTTATTGTGTTTTCTCTGACAAATGTTTCTGTTGCCTTCACAATAACTGGAAACATGACAACAGTGCCTCATAAGTCATAGACCTAAATGGGTACGTTATGAGTGTGTTGGGAATAGGTGATCTACTTAAAGAGCTTAGCATTCCGTATGTGTCAATGAACCATGCATGAATGATTTATTCATTTAAAGGTGTCAGCTGCCGTTTGGGTTGGGAATGTGTTTAATAACTGGATATTGAAACTGCAGTAATAAAAGCCAGTGACTTCATCAATTTCATTGCAACCAACCAGTAAAGCCCAACTCTGGTTAATGGCTACACACAGTTTTACGTACAAATGTGGTTTTACTGCATTTCTGAACTTTCATTTACATGGACTCATTATAAGAAGATAGATTTTAGAGACTTACCATTTCCAATACATAATCTCAACACATACGAGCTTTAAGTAAAAGAGAGAAAGAGATAATGAGCTGTTTAAATTATGACTCATAGCGGGTTCAAGGGAGGTGGTGCTACAAGGTTTAAATTGATTAAAGTTCCAAAGTTGATATATTCTGCAATACAATAGTGACAAAAATACAGCTGTGTAACACATCCTAGATGATAAAAAATCCTTATAATGATGCCTGACTGGACAAGGACAAGTGTCGCATTCATTCCTCCATCCCTCCATCATTTTTGCAAGTCATATAAAGAGATGCCTGCAACAGTGGTGATGATGCATAAATTGGAACCTAGAAGAGACCAACACATATAGGTATTAAAATAACATAAATACCATTCCCTACCTGATTGCAGATCCTTATTTGCCTAATGCCAGCTATTGATGCCATCTGTCACTGTCATCCCTCACAGACCCAAGATTAAAAGAGGAACTGCTGTTACACATGAGTTATATATACAGTTAATAGTAGTTGTTCTTTTAATATTGCTCATATTGCAGTAGAAGTACCCCATTATATATTTTAAGAAAAAAAATGACATGCAGTCAGTTATAAATGGAAACATATCTGATAGAAAACTTGGCCTTAGTCTAAAGACAAGATCAGTATTTCAATTCTGGTTATTATCACAGACAACTGTCCACTTCCAGAACTGCTCTCCAAGCCCTTAACACAGCCTGAGCAGACACTGCACCATTTTGAATTTTTGTCTTTCTTGCACTCATTGCAGATGGCAGCTAAGCTGCTCCTAGGCTGTCTTTCCATTTAGTCGTGCGTGCAAAGCAAACAGCTTGTGTTGACTGTAGTCATCAGCCATTGCTCCAGTTGGAAAGTGGATGTAAAATGTAAAAGTGGGGATGAGCCCGAGTGACACAAAAGTCAAAGGAAGTACAATCTGCAAAATATGCAGAGAAATAAGATAGAAGCTAAAGCACTTATGCCTAAATATTTTCTTTTTCTTAGAAAACTTTGTAACAACAGAAGTAATACACACCGGACTTGTGGCTCGTGCGTATTTGTTGGGGTCATTCTTTTTCACTAAGAAGACATTTGACCCAGAACTGTCAAACCTAATAGCAGAGACTGCCAGTAGTCATCTGAAGTCCATAAAGGGATTATTAAGAGTGTCACCTCTGAGCATAGCTGCTCCCCATCTAGTTTGGCACAACAAACGTAGGAAGCCTTCGAAACACAATGCTGTGAGAGAAGACATGTGGAGGGATCTTCAGTCTCACAGGCACAAACTAACTACAGATGGCATCAAAATAGAAGTGTTTGAATGTAGTCAACAACAACAAAAAAAATGCTCCTGATGAATCTGTATTGAAAGAGAATGACCTTCAACATTAGAGTAACAAAGCATTCTGTTTGATACCAGGAACCATATCTAACTGTGCATAGCTCTAAAGTACAAAGTAGTTTAGTGTTCCACAGTGAGTAGTGAATGATGGCGTTGAATCAAATGACTTGACACAAGAGTTTTATAAAACTCAACAGTAGATTTTCAACTTTATGTGCTGCAAGGATCTGATGACCTGCTCTGAGCGAGGAAAATAAAGTTCCTTTTAATGTTCTTTAAATTGATTTATGTGTCGGTGCAAATCTTTTGATTTTCTTTTTTTTTAACTTAGTGACAGAGGAAGTGAGGCTCATAGAGAGTTTAAAGGTTTGTCATTAGATTGATTTTGCAGAGGACTGTGAATCAGACAGAGAAGTGGAGGAATCGGGGGATGATAAAAAGACTGTGAATCAGTGAGAAAGTAGGCCAAAGTGTTGAGGGCCGTGGATTATCTCTGACCAGCAAATTACACATTCTGGTCAGATGTAATGACGAGCAGTGACAAAGAGGGTCCAGCTGAACAGATGGGTTTCAGGCTTGCCCTTGAGTTTTCAGCTTTCCCGAGTCAGCCAGCTGGAACCACATGGCGTATGCAACCGCTCTCATTTTACCTCGTATTTGGGTGGACAGGGTCGTCATACAGGGACAATACTCAGTGGGGACGTGTAAGCCAACAGTCATCCTGCACTCAGGAGGGTTAAGGGCAGAGCCAAGTCAAAGTAAAACATTACAGTGGCGATAGTCCCCTCATGGGTGCAGCAGTGACATGACTGGATTGCTTTTGTTTATTTCAGTTGCTGTCTGACCCTCTGTGACACAACCAATCTGTTTGCAACAAGTCATTAACAACTATACTCATTTGTCTGTATGCTCATTTTAGCCCTGTTTTATCGCTCTGAGCTTTTTGGTCTCTCCTTCGATCACATTGACTAACTGAGCAATCAACTGTCTGCAACATATATTGTTGTCCACATACACCAGTTTGTCTGTGGTTAGGAATATTTTAATGAGGATTAAAACATCCAGTTTCTCTCTGACCGTCTCACTGCTGACTGATCTGTGTGAGCTGAGCCAGCAGACAGATTGATAGCAGCCTCAGAAGCACTTCTCCACACATGACAACCAAGATATTCATCTTCTGCTATTGATTTTCCTGAGTATGGTCTGTCACAACAAGATGTGCTCTCTATTAACCAGTCTAAAGAAAGTAGTTTCATCCATTTTACAGTTCCGTTTTATGAACTCGTCTTGCACTATTTTTAGATTTAGATTAGGGAGAGTTTCCCATTTGCTTAAAACATGACCTTTGTGTTTTCAGCGAATCCAAACTTTAGAATCCGGTCTGACACACTTGGCCCATTTTTCAGGATGATCAGCCTGTACAACCTGGAAAAGTAGAATAGAAAGAAGAAAATGCTCAGGGCATAAAGTCAGGATTTATTTTTTTATTTGCAGTGAGATGATTCCCATCTGCTTGTACAATTAGTTTGCTGTCCCACCAGACTTGGGCTGTAAACACAATAGAACTGAAAGGAGAGAATAGATTCTGATGACAGTTTTCAGTTTTCAGTTTTGAAACGGTGCCTTTGTTGATTCTTTACTCTTTATAATCTCCAAACACCGTATTGTAAATTTGTATTATGCCGTTGTCTCTGTGATAACATATTCCAACGCATCTTTCTGCGTAGACGATGGCAAGCTGTCATTTGAAGAGTTCAATACCTACTTTGCGGATGGGATCCTGACTACCGAGGAGCTACAGGAGCTTTTCTTCTCCATAGATGGCCGACAAAATAAGTGAGCTTTTGTTTTTATTATTTAAAATGTGTTAAGTGCAATGCTCACAACAATCTTCACACACTAATCAGCTTGTTCAGCAGTCAGAAAAACGGACCAAAGACTAAGTGTTTGGGAGCTTAAAGAAAGTTAATTTATTCCTTTCAAGTCATCAGTTGCAGACTAAAGGCCTCACAGCTGGAGGGAGGTCTTTGGTACAAATGAGCCCTGCAGCCAAACTCAGGGAGGCTGAATTAACGTTTACCTCCTTATTCTGGACATAAAACACTGGTCTACTCCGTACACTTCTCTGAAATTGCAATCACAGAAATCAGCCTCAGGGTAGCTGTTGAAATTACTGGTTTGTAGAGAATGTTTAATGTCAGGGTTTTGGTGTATGGGGGTAACCACAAGTAAGACACAGAGAGAGCAGTGTGCTAAATAAAGGTTTATTAAAGAACATAAAGTATAGAAAAGGTGTTACTAAGAATCACTGCAGAAGGGAGGACAAAACTAATCCAAACACAAACGAGAAACTGAGAAACAGAGTGATTAACAAAACCGGAGTCAGACAAACAACAACGGTCTAAACAACAACCTGGCTGGGAGAAAAACTGACACTTTATAAGAGCTGAGAAGACTCAGCTCTTATAAAGAAACTGCAAGGTCTACAAGGTCTACTAAGCAGGGAAACGTGAATAAGGGGGAATACATGAGCTGGAGGGAACAAACAAAGGTAATGAACAGAGAATCCAATGCAGGAAAACAAAGAAGCCCAAAAAACTCACTACAGCCAGAGAGAAAAAGTCTCTCCGGCCAGTTTCTCTCTGGCCGTGGCATATGTAATGGTTTAAATTTCCAATCTTTTTCTAAAGCCAGTTGTCTTTATTAAATTTGGTAGAGTGGGAATGGTATTCATGAGGCAATTTGCAACCTTTTCACCTCTTGACATTGCACCAACACTGAAAGACCAAACAATGCTTCCTAACTTGGCTGTCAAACTATATGACAATCTACTGAAGACATTTTTAAACCATATTCCATAGTATCACAGTATGGCAAAAAAAATAACCCCCACACCCCAACATTCACACACACTCTTAGCTGCATTGAGAGTTTTGAGTTGACATTGAAAGAAGTTATCTTTCCTCTTTTTTTCCCCAGTTTAACATGACAATACCATTTGGCACCAGTAAAAGCTCTGCTTTTATTTTTTTTGATGTGTTGCCAGTTCTTCGTGTTTTTCTGTGCAGTAAAGTGCTTTTGGACACGCTGTTAAGGCTTGGACTGTCACTGTGACACGCCAGTTCTCAGACCTCTCTAACCACGCTCCAAGCTTTGAATCAGTTGGCATGAACTGAGCTCTGATGTCTAATTAAAGGCCTTTCTTCTTCTGAAAAACAAAACTTTAATTACATGATATCTGTCACAGAAAAAAAGCATTTCCAAAACCACCAAAGGCTTTAGGGATTATGCCGAAAGGTGCACAGAACAGACAATATTTCCTCTCAGATGAAAAGATAGAACAAGTGACTTTGGTCATTTCCATGGTATCTTGTAACGAAGCTGTGTGGGGACTTGCTGTCACTATCTAAACGGAAATTGACAAAAGCAAACAAAAGAAAAACACAGGTGGTTGTTGCCCACACATGCTGTGTGAGTTTTTAATAACACAAACCAATAAAAAGCCCACATATTCTTTGCACCTTAAAATGAAAATGACCTGTAAAAATGCATTTAAATCTGCAGTAGTACTTTAGTGTAGTTATGGTTCAGCTGCCCAGATTTCTGCCGTGACAGGTGAACAAAGCTGTATTGATTCTAGTGTTTTTTGACAGTGGAGTAAATTAAAAAGAGGGGGCACTGCCACAACATGCATATCTAGCCAGACAGAACCTCATTGTAATCTTCAAGTAGAACGACAACATTCATATCACTAATTTTCTGAGCAGAAAGTCAGTTTTTGTTTCACTAATAACAAGTTAATAAGCTGTAACAGAGGTTTTGCTGATTTCTATGGTTTTAACAACAGTGTCTTCGGTGTGTGTTTTATTTGGGATGACGCTTCAATATTCAATGTATTTTGAATTAACATTCTCCCATTGATCTCCTCTCCTGCTCTGCCCTGCAGCAATCTGGACACTGACAAACTCTCAGGTTGGTGGAACAGTGTGCTGTCTGATTTAATATACACAGTAAATTAATGTGCGTAAAACTGATGTCTTCAAAACTCACCTTCATCTGTGTTTTTATCCAAAAGTCTGTTGTTTTAGTCAACATGCTTGTTAGTTTTCTTGCCAGAAGCAAGATGAGGAGATTCATACGACTCTCATCTGTCTATTTAGAGAGGCACAATTAGCTTAGCTTAGCTCACTTTATCTTAGAACACAAACAACTAATATACAAATATACAATTCTTGGTCTGTTATGTGTAGATAGTAGAGAATGATCAATCTTTTCATGTAATTCTTTCTTTTTCGAAAATGTCAGACTATTCTGTTAAATCTGCCACCAGTCACGCACAGCGCTGATTTTAATTTGAATATGAAAAGGACTATGGCACAGATTTACTGACCCATATTTTTATTTATCATCTTAAAAATGCATGTTTGTGTGTTATGGCCTCAATATAGTTAAACGAAACAGGGCAAAGACCTGTAGATACCAGTAGTACTCAGAATAAAACACATACATAATTCATCAAATGGGAATGGCATCGTTTCCATCTGACGTCAAGAGAAGTCGACCGTTTTCCGTGATGTGCCCCTCATCTCAGATGTAGTTCACTGAAAATGTATTCATTGCATTGTGCTCTTTTATGTAACCCAGTTAGACGATTTAATTGAATTTAAGTGAGAAGAGTGTGAATGGTGCTGCTGATCCATTAAGCTTGGATCACATTGTTGCTCATGTGTCAGATCGAGCACACTCTTTGGTTTATGATATAATAAGGTCTTTAATTAAAAGGTAAGAAGTAGTTATGGTTACAGTTTGTCTTCTTTTTTTACTGATGTCGTATAACCAATCTAACTACTATGATTTATTCTCAGTTATGTGAACGTTGACACACATTTGTGAATGTCAGTTTCTTAGCATCATCTAATAAATTACGATTTGATAGATGCAATAGAAAAATAATCTTACCCCTTATAAGAAGCTCACAAGACCAAGCTCTTAGTGATGATGATCAACTTGTTTATAAAACTACTGAGAATTTCTCACTGGTCTAGACATGGTCTTGTTTTAATCGGAATCTATCATTGAGAGTGTGAGAGTGTATTGTGTTTGTTGTCACAATACACTTTCGATTGTTCTGACATTGCAATGACACTGACAACCCCTGTTTTCTGATTCCTATTAGATTATTTTTCACAGCACCTGGGGGAATATCTCAGTGTGCTCTCAGCTCTGGAGAGCCTGAATGTGGCTATCTTAAAGGCGATGGATAAAACTAAAGAGGTAAGATTTCACCAGAGTCCATGATAACTTCTATTTTTAGCTGTCAAATGTGTAGGAATTTGGCTTAGCTAATTATTTTGGTGTACAGAAGCTCATGCTGAGTAAAGGCTTGTAGGTGTTCAGTTGTTTGTGCTGCAAATATGCTTAGTTTAGTGCTGATTCATGGCTATGAGAGGAAACCCTGGCATGCACAGATGGAGCCAGTGTTGCACCAATTTTCCAAAAACTGATGAGTTAACAAAACAGGTAAAAAATAGAAAAAAATAAACCTTTTCAGCATTGTTTTTGTTATGAATTGTTTTAAAGAGGTGTTTTCTTGCTGAGAGCTCCACGATAAGATTAACTGAACTCATGACTGTACAATAAGACAGGCTACAACAGGAAGGGACAGCTAGCATTAGATTATCCAAGGTTATTAAAATATATCAACGCCTTTAATGCTCTTTAGCTGATTCAGATACCTATGATATCTATGTTTGCAGCTGAGCTAACGGACTCAGAACATCAAACTTTTCTGTTACAAATGACAAACATAGACTTCAGTTAGTAGAAAAATGACAGTGTTGAAGATGGTCCAGGATGTGACATGTTCTTTAAAACATTTCCTCTTTGAAGTTTGCAATGTAGCTTGAAGTTGGAGAAGTTTCTCTGCTTTGCAGTCTGACCGAGTATGGATTTCAATAACAACTGCAGGAAACAGCTCATTTGATACGTCCCAGTGTGCTTCATGCAAACCTCAAGATAAACATGTTTAATCTTACTTTTGCTTCCTAATCAAAATACTATTTAATTGCAGTTAAGAACATATTTTCACATTTACTCAGGACTTCTTGAGATAACAACCTAAAATCTAGGATTTGAAATGCAATATAAACCAAAACAGCCACGCTTGGTAAACAAGAAGAAGAGAGGACATGTACTGAATAACTATACATCCTGTCTTAATTAGATCACCTTGCTCCTCTGTTCTGGCTCTTCTTTAAAGCCGGTAGAGTGGGGAAATCCATAGAGGACTGTGCAATCACTAGTTAGCAGCTGTGGTCTGTCACACAGTGCTTTGGACTGCTAATCCCATGATGCATTTTCAGTAGAGGCTACTTGTCATTGGAAGTTTAAACAAAGAGCTACCGCACTGTTATTCATTAGCACATTACACGAATGAGAACCTTGGAAAATGCAGAAGCATGTTCCTGTTTAGGGACTCACGCAGCAATTACGTCTCCTATTAAAGTTCTTCTTCTTCACCTCAGTATTTGATTTGCAGTACTGAATAATGCATGCGCTCAGCGAATTAAGTAGCTAATGTAATTACAGCAGTGAATGCAGTGCGGTTGGTTCGGAGAAGTTATCAAATTCTCTTTGTTTCCATCTCCGCGTGTCCTGTCATGTCTCCCTCTCTCAGGAGTACCAGGGCTCCAGCGTGTTGGGCCAGTTTGTCACCCGGTTCATGCTGAGAGAGACGACCAGTCAGCTGCTGTCTCTACAGAGGTCACTGCAGTGCGCCATGGAGGCTGTGGAAAAGCAGAGCAGCCCTGCCCCGTGAGAACTGCAATATGACACTCTGTATTGTGTGTGCAATACATTCTGCAAGTAACTATCTGCATTATACAACATTAAAGCCACAAAGAAGTTGTGATGTCCCCAGAAATAACAGTTAAATTCCGGCACGATGAGTTCAGGCGCTCCATAAACAAGAGGATGGGAACATAAATAGGTGTTTCAGGTGTTTATTTTTTTAGCATTTTAGGCTCCAAATTCATTTTTTAATTGTATACCTAAATGTTTGAGCCTGTAAGCTTTAAAGTGACACTTATTATTTTGTTTCCCAGTTATGAGGACTTGTTGCAGTTTGTACAGTGAGAAATAAATGGACTAGGTGGAAAATATGCCACAGGGATACATGGTTTGTAGAGTGAAAAATTGAAGAGAGAGACCAATGAACCCCAGCGAGTGGTGTGTTGTTAAGTCAGCTTTTGGAAAGGATCATGCGGGTGTCTGCAGAGGATGGATGGAGAGAACTGTAAGTCAGCTGAACTGCTCCCTGATGATTGTTTTTAACAAATTAATCTGTAGCATTGCCAGACCACAATCAGCAAAAAACCAAACAAACATTAAATAAATTAAAAAAAAACCTAAACTAAACATATTAAACCTTACTCTACACACAGTATTTCCAAAAGGGCTACACCAAATCAGACGTCTAACTTATTATCAACATCATCTCTACAAGTGAAGTTTGTCAGTGAAGCAATAAGGAATTTCTACTAATCAGTGCCTGCTTCTTTTTTTTTAAGAATTGTGTTTCAGCACAAAGTGGAATCTGCTACATTCTAACAGCGGTTCAAACTGTTGCTTGGTTATAGGCAGATTGCTCGGAAAGTATTTTTTCTGTCAAGCATAACAGAGATTCAATCTCTTGGAAATTTAATGAGTAGAACTCAACACTTTTTGTAACTAGTTCGGTAGCACAACTTGTAGCTGTCCTATCTGTTGCCCTGTGTGTTTAAGGGCTCAACAGACGTCTCCTCTGTCCCC
The DNA here is from genome assembly GCF_033026475.1 of Channa argus. Classification (NCBI taxonomy): domain Eukaryota; kingdom Metazoa; phylum Chordata; class Actinopteri; order Anabantiformes; family Channidae; genus Channa; species Channa argus. The sequence continues at coordinate 20,063,299 of NC_090201.1, read as the reverse complement.
TCTGGGTGCCACACTGGTATTATTGAAAATAATGGGGCGATTATAGCCAAGGTGAATTATTGAGAGGGGACTTGGGGAGACAGAGACAGAACAGAACAGGAAAGGATATAGGACATGGACATTGAAAGCAAAGAAAGATGACAAAGACAAAAGAAGAAAGAGATGGATCACAGAGACATGTCCGTAAATAACTTTCTTCAGATTGTTTGAATGGTGAAAGATCTTGCAAAGACAAAAGGTGAGTGAGGCCAAATTAAAGACATATTGCATTGGCTACAGTGTACTTCTCCCTCCTTTGCTTCAATGCAGCGGATTTATGGCTGTCGCAGTGGCCTTTGGGCTCCAGGCTGTTCACAGCATGAGAGCCTCCTAGCAATGCGCTCCCTCTGCGCTGTCAGCGTGATGCTGCACACAAACACACACACACACACACACACACACACACACGCACTCACAATAGGGTGCACTCATAAAGACACAGTAAAAGGAGAGAGTGAGAGAGGGGAACACATTAACCAGAACAAGCATATGTGCAAAGGCATTTAAACACACACACACACACACACACACACACACACACACACAAACACACACACACACAATATCAAAGTTCACACACCTGCTCACACACGTATGAGTGTGTGTCTCAAATGTCACACTCTCAAACACACAGAGTGTTTGACGTCCTGCCCTTGACACTCATTTACAGACAGAAAACACTTTTCCATCGATGACAACACTGTGCGTGTGTGAATATTTGAGTGTGTTTGCTGAGGGATCGGTCCTATTTAACACCCTGCCTGTAGGTTAATAGGCACTGCTGTGTAGCTGGCCCTTTGCTAAGTGTTTTCACCTCTATTCTCGCCACTTGCTGTTTATCTTTAGTTCTTGCTATCTTGGCACCAGTGAGTGTACTCTCTCTTGCAGCAGACACAAACCTGTATCTTTCTAATTTAAACTGATTAATTATTGGCATCCTTCCTCACCTCTCTACCTCATTTCTCTTTTGCTCTTGCCTCTCTTTCCCCCCATTTTCTCTCTTTTTTCTTAGTTTTATATCCTCTTCTTTATCCCCCATGCGACCATCAGTGTCTGCCATATCTTCTATTTCAGTTTTTTTCCACAATCCTCTGACAGTTGCTGTCTTTCTCTCTGATGTGTGTCTCCCTTGGTCTCCACCACTGTCATGACAGGAGAGAGGTAAAGACGCCCGAGCTGACAGCACTACAGAAGAATGGCAGGCGGTGTGGTCGCAGGGTCCATAACAACCTGTGCATGTCTCCATCAGATCCTTGCTCTGGCATCCTGACCACAGGTGAGAGGAATGTAAATGTATAATCAAAAGGTTGATTCAGAAAATCAAAGCAACCAACAGAAACCACCCTTGCCTTAGAACACTGTTACTGTGTAGATGCAAATAAAACCAAATAGAACAAGCATACCAGTTTGCACGTTGCCCTATTGCAATGACAAGTGAAGTTTATTTGCTGGTTGATTTCCTCTTGTGAAAGCTGATCTCAGCACAGGTCCACAAGCTCCAAACTTCTCTCCTTGAATGGCATCAGGTAAAGTCAAATTCCCAGTCCTACCCAGACTTTGTGAGTTTCTCAGCAGCCTTAAGTCGGGAACAGCTAAGAATACACTAATAATACAGCAGGCTTTATGGTTTTTGCAACCATTACTCAAACTGGAGGAAGTGGTGCATTTGCTGTGGACTATTTTGAGCTGTATCTTTATTGTGCAAGCAATTATTTACAGCAGGAGGACAGTGTATGTGGGACTGACTCAAAATAAACCTCACTGCCCATTCTCATTAAAATGAAGGAATATGTCACGCAGTACAACGGTGCGCCTCGCTGATGTCTTTTTAATAGTTTGTGGGAGGCCTGTGGCCCACAGGAATGTACAGTATATGTGGCTTTTGGCTATGTAGGAAGCTGCGGTTATGTTACAGTACAAATCCAGAGCGTGTGTTTACATGTGCATTAGTAGACTATGTGTATGACCAGAGTATACTGGCATTGCATGAATCAACATCTCATCCGGGTTTCAGAATAGTGTTAAGTTTTATTCACATGAATAATTCTCATCTCTGTCAATTAGTACTGTGCGTGATAAGAGCAGACGGTAAGCAGTTGTCCCCGAAGGCTTTTTCACCAACAAAGATTATACTGACATTTCCTAGAGACAAGTACTTTATGTTGTGCCTCATTCATATTCTTCTTCGCTAGTAGTGACAGAGTGAACATGAGACATTCAGTCCTCAGGTTTCCACTGTACAATAATTCTTAGATTATGTCAGGGATTATACACTTTTCAAAATGGGAATAGAGAAAAAGTATATGTTTACTTTCCCCCCCATTTTCACATAAAACCTATGCAATCAAATGATTGAGCAGAAATTCTCAGCTGTGGTTACAAATTTCAAAGATGATATAAACACTCACTGGCCAATTTTTTAGGTACACCTGTACAATCTAATACCAACCAATACAGCAGCTGTGCCATGAATTCTACTTTTACAGGTTTTCCCAGTTTTTATGTTGAAAACCTCAGAAAGATTGGAAAGTTCATAATTATACTATGTGTTTATTATTGAGGTCATAGCGGGTAGTGTAGTCATGCTGGAGTGGATTATAAAAAGAGGAAGTTTCCAGTGTTTTGGCCACCTAATTCATTTTAAATAGGGTTGGAGTAGTTTGTACAGATGTACCTAAGCAATGGAACTGGGGCACAGATTTATAATTCTGGGGTTCTGATGATTTTGTGTTGTGTTGCCTCAGGTGTGAACCTGGAAGATGGGGAGAACTGGTGCTCCCAAATTAACAGGCTCCAGCAACTCCTGGATAAACTGGACTGTCAGGTATGAAACCTTTCAATGTGGTCATTGACGTATTTCTGTAACAGCCTCTCTGTTAATACTCCCATACTGAGTTTGAGTGGTAGAAACAGTGAAATACGTACTGAATAATAAAATAATAATACATATAGTGCAAACAGATACCATACCATTTTGAGGATACTGAGGAAGTGGTTTTCTCATAGATGATGACAATGCGGTTTCTACTTTTCCGCTTTCTGATTTGTGTAGACTTGCGTCTTTGTTACTCACCACCTTGGCCAATATGTTCTTTACCAACAAAAGAATGTTCAGAAACCTGAAGTTCCCATTTTTTAAATCAGAGATGCATGTGCAAAATACTCAAAACCTGTGTAAGATCTCGTCCAGGTTTCAGAAACCACAATAGGATGTTTAAATGCGCGAATTATAATCATGCTACAAAAAGCTAATTATATCCAGATTACTAGTACCCAGTGAGTTAGTACACTGACATAATAACAAGGATTTCCAATAAGTAACATTGTACACACAAATTATCATTACTAAGAGGTTAATGTGTAAATGAAAGCATTATTAATTGGAAGTACACAAACTCGACATGCAACACACCAGCAGATACTGTAGGCAATTCTACTAGATCATACATCAAAAATCACAAACAGTATAATGAAAATGTATATGCACATAATGCGCCGACAAGGGAATTTGGGAAGTAGAATAAAGCTTTTGCCTCCTGGCACAGGGCTGACAATCTGGTGGAAACAACAATGCTATGGTACTGTACTAGCAGCGGTCACCACAGCAACAGTGCTCCGAATTGAAACTAAATAGTGGTGGCAGAACAGATTCATTTGAGTTACGTCGGTGGATAAATTGTCTATTCTAAGTATTTTCCTCAGTGTTGCATTTTTATCATTCCCGAAAAGCAGATGTAATCTGAAATGTTTGACAAAACTAAGCACAGAGCTTTCATATTTTGATAGGCTGATCCTGGTGAGCATCCGTGGATAAAATGAATGCCTCATTTTTCCATAAATACCAATATGAATACATTAACTCTGATGAACCTCTAATTTAATAAATCTATTAGAAAATAAATAAACTGAAACCCTTTAAGAGCTATTTGTCAGTGTTTATCACAGTACTGCCACCTTTAAAAAAACATTTCCCATATTAAATGGCTCGTGAAGAATTGGATATGCGAAAGAGCAGCAGCATTAGGTTTTCAAAGCCTGTTTTGTTCTGCACACCAAAATATTAAAGTGTTAAGAAGAATTACAAGTGCTATGACTGGGCTACACAAACAGCACAAACCTGTAAACCTGTCTGTGATGATACATGTAATAGCAAGATTAGTTATTGTTCAACGTGTGACTTGAATTTTGCAGCACCTGTCTGGCGTTTGGTGTTTTCATGGTGTGAAAAACCACAGCCTGTTTGAACAGCCCTGTTCTGTATTATCAGTCCCTAATGTTGCATTTTATGATACTTATTTTCTCGGAGTCCTCGCTCATTGTGTGTCCTTTGACCCAGTCTCACTACCACATCTCATCTTTTTTCACGCTCTCTTGCCCCATCTTCTGCCTCATCTCATTCTCCCACTGTCTGTTCTTTTCTTCAGTAACTCGTGTTATTCCCATCTTTTGATGTTCGGCCTCTCTTGAAGCATTTTTTTTCTCTAGTTCTTAGTGTTGTCCAGGAGGACTCGGAGTGCAATATCAAAGAAATTCATGACCTGCAGGATGTTCACTGTGCAATATCCATCTCCACACCCTAACACCACCTCTATTACACACACCCTTTGTCCATCTCATTCCTTTTGTCTGGTCTGTCAGACATCTGTGTCTGCTCTCCCAACAACCATAAACTTTGACAAAAAAGATAATTTTGTGTTATTGGAAAAATCATTACTTAAGAAGGTAAAAATTTCGGAAACAGAAATGTAATAATGAAGTAACATCATGGTAAATACTGTACCAGGCAATAACCTAATAATAACCAAATAACCTTTAAACACCCCTGTGTAATAACCATGAAACAGGGCTGGAAAATGTAAATTGTTGGGTAATATCACATGAAATCAAACAGCAGGAACTCTGGTCATTATTATTATTAGGTTTTATGTAGCTGGACAATTCTAAATTGCCTATTTCTACTTGATTTCATGTCATGGTTTTTATATCATGATTAAATTAGTAAATACATTCAAAGAAAAAAGATACATTTACAAACTAAGTTAAGTGCGCGCAGATGTTTTGGTCATCTTAGCTCCAGTCGTTTCAGTGGTTTAATTTTCCTCTGGAGTCTCTGGTCATAAGCAAAGACCCTCTTGTTTCAGGGTCCCAAGATGGAGCCACCAAAAGAGGACACACTGGCCAGCACATACAAGTCTGTAAGTATATGGACTTTTACCTGCAGAATACATTATTCAAAACGGGTTAATGGTTCCTTTAATTGTACATGGATGCCAGACAGACTGTTAGTGTTTTTTTTTTTGTTTGTTTGGTTTTTTTGGTCCTTTCGGCTTAGCCCAAAATTTAAACCGTGGCCTCTTCACTGCTCCTCTTTATGCAGTTATATGTTGACTCATAGATAGACTCACTTAGCACTTGGTATTGGATGGTGGCAACCTGGTCTTATTGTTCTCTCCGTGGGGGCTCTTTGATTTCCGTGTACACAGCTGCTTGGCCAGGGGCAAAGCTCAGTATTGTTATCGAGAGGAATCACTGATGTGTTTGCTATTTCAAAGGCAGAGGCCCTGGGCGTCCAACTACACGTTTTGTTATTTGTAGATAAAGTGATTTCTTGTTGTTTAGTGTGATTGCTCTCAATGATGGAGGGGGGTGAGCCACAGATAAAGAACAGGATCCAGTTGGAGATACCTTTTCATGGAATCAAACACTCAAGGTCAAACTGTAAAGTGACACCTTTGCATCCTAATGTTGTAAGGTGACACTTCTCTGTCTGAGGCTACTGCACAGCAGGAGTGTCCTCTTGAATAACTTTAACGTTGACTGTGGACCGTACAGTAGCTTCACTGCAGTTTTTGGATCTCCCTGTGTTTTTGACAGGACAAGCCTAACATCAGTTGTGTGGCTGTATCTCTAAGAACAGCGCAAACCAGGTCCATGTAATGCTGGAAATTCAAATTTGAACATACATAGTTCTACAACTTATATTACCTTATATATATTATATTAACTTATATTAACTTATACAAGTTAATGTTTTGCCTTAAAATTATCTGTTTTGCTTTTTTTGTCTTAATATGTCTTAATATATACATGTGAAGCATTACCACAACCAAACATTACATTTCACAGTCTAGACAAAATTATTCTACTCGAAACATTGTTTTTTTATCCAAAATGTTGACAAAATAGAAATAACAATCAGCTGCATTCAGCAACGATTCTCCCTAAAAAGTGCATTTCAGTCATCCAGTTTGTTCACTGTTCTTATTCTAAATGTCAAGCAGCACATCTGCTCTTCTCTAAACCATAATAACACCAGAACCACCTGTCCTAGCAATTATAATGCCTGTTTTTTTCGGGGGTTTTTTTAGAGTTTGGAAAACCAATGATTGAATGATTTGAAAAGCCTCAGTTTGAAAGTTATAAAATGTGAGGTCAAAAAGGTCTAGGTTATATTGGCAAGTTCAAAGCCCTTTGTTAAAAACATGATACAATCAGGTCTCATTATATGAGTTTGGCCATTGCCTGTTTTTACACGTATCCACACAGGTTGAAAATCAATTTGTATCTTTCTGTCTTTCTGTTCTATCTTTCTTTGAGCAAGGTTGAGAGATATTCACCTGTTAAGCTAAGTCAATGTCATTTTCATTGCTCCTAGAACATGACTGAGGTCACAACAAAAATATTAGATGATTTCAGGTATCTCCAAACTAAAGAGATGTGTCCACGGTGTGTACAAAAACATCCATAAGATAAGTTTCCCTTCGCAGTGGCTGCAGCAGTGATTCACTCTTGCACTGACTTGATGAGAAAGTAACGGGAGCAGAAGGTTGCTCGAGCCCAGTTTCCCAGAGGAGGCCGCTGAGTCAGTTTCAGGGCAGATGCTCTGTACGTTGTTCTATAACAGGAAACAAGTTATTCCTTTGTCAGAAGGTTGACGAAGTGACGAAGAAAAAAAAAAGGGTAATTGAGGCAGTTTATTAAAACATTTTCATGGTACATTTAGTTGAAATTTTGCTAAAAGACTTGTTTTTAGCGGCATTTTGTTTGGTACTTCACCAAAGGAATTACAGAAGCTAATGTGTGAAACGTTCAGCACTGACTTACTGTAAGACTTCCTACACCTTCAGTACAACAAGAAGAAGGGAAACCAGCTGCTGTTAAGAAAGGGACTAAAAACATTTTCTTCTGAAATATACTGGGAAAGTATTATGGCAACACAGTATTCTCCTGTACTCTGTCTGTTATGTTTCTGATTCATTGAAATTTAGAAAAAGTTCCTGAATCTCACTGAGATTGTTTTACAATTACTGCCTCTATCTTCCTTTGTGCAGCTGCCTCCTCTCAGGCCTTCAGCTAACAAACATAACAGAGTATGAAGAAATTGCCTTAGGTGGGAGCAACATATAAAACAGCATTGGATTTATTTATTTATATCTCAGCTGTTGTTAGCGAGTTGTGTAGCCCCAGGAAGGTACAGTTCCCCATCAAATGTTTCAAAGGTATCCATCCTGACATTCTTTACACATCCGCTTGATGCCTCACACACACACGCCCGCACACACACACACACACACACACACACGCACAGAAATCTGTTCTCCTTCTGAGCAGCTAGTTGTTCCGTGTGTCATCTCATCCCCCTGTCTCTCTTGTCATGTTGCCAACAGAACATCCTGCTGGTTCAGAGGCAGATGTCGGTGACTGATGAGGATCTGGACAACTTCCGGAAGGTCCTGAAAAGCTACATCGATGCCACCTCAGCCCACTCTGACAACCTGCAGTGAGTGGCCTGTTTGCTTTAAGGATAAGCAGTTTATCTAAAACATAAAGCATCCAGCTCAGGCCTGGTGCTGAGGCGACATTTTTAAAACTGAGGAAATTAAATTAGAGGTTTTATTATATACGTTTGCCAAGATCAATGTTTGTGAGTATAAAGGTTTGAAATAAATTTCGTTAGTATTTAGTTTATCAGTAATCCTGGGATTTTTTTCTCCCTGGTTACCTCTTGGCATCTCTCTGTCTCTCAAAAGAGTTGAACTTTTGATCAGAATTTATTGTCTCTGAGTTCAATCTCTCTTTCACTCTGTATCCTCTTCTTGCCCCACTCTCTTCTTCTTTATCCTGCTGTCAGTGTGTCCGTTCAGAAGCTCACGGGAAAGTCGTGTTACATAATGTATGAGTTCTGGCAAGACCGCATCGCCTGGATGAGGTCAGTATGGTGTGTGTGTGTGTGTGTGTGTGTCAGATATTGGCAGACTGTTTGGCACTCTTAACTTTCTGATGGAAATGTTCCCCACGAGTGAAGATGAGCAGATGGCTCATCTCTCACTTTACACACACACACGCACACACACACACACACACACACACACACACACACACACACACACACACACACACACACACAAACGGAATCCACACACAACGATGCAGCTTGGCAGCATTTGAATTTATATCTACGCCTTATACATATCAATGAATATATGAATCTGCCAGTTTGCACAAACCTGTTGTATTTGGTAAAATTGCGATTTACATCTGAACTCCTAATGGTGAAAAACTCCTCCAGGTGATGTCATCTGAAGGAGTTTTTCAGGTAGAAGCAGAGAAATATTTTAATATTGGGAAGTCAGAGGAATGTTTAAAAGGATTAATGTACATTTACAACCTAAACTAAAGCCATAGCTTTCAAGTTGAAATATGTTGAAGTGGCTCTTTTAAATATGTCAAATTAGATATGACAGATTATAAATCTCTATTTTACACAAGACAGTAATGAGCAGATATATTTTTCTGCTGGTGATGCTAAAGTCACTGTTTTCTGATCATGTTGTCTGTTGTGCGTCTCTTTAGCTATCTGCAGTCAACCAGCAGTAAAGATTTCCAGCGCTGCATCATCGACATGTTAGACGATGCTGAGGTAGTTTCTACAATGTTGCTCCCAGGTTTGTATATGTGTGCTAGTGATTGCGTTCACATGTGTCGATAGTCATTAAATATTAAAACCAGGTCCTGGAAACTCGGCTTAAGGAGAGACTAACACATGTAAAATATGGCCCTAAGTAATTTTCATATAGTGACACTGCAGCATGAAATACCCGTGACATTTGCTTTCGGGCAGATAGTTTTCAAATATTTAAGACACCACTTTCAGTCGTTTTTTTTTTTTTTACATGTGTCTAGAAAAAGTTCTTGATATTTGCTGTAAGCAGTGAGGGCACAGACAGCATGACATATTTCATTCATTTGTTCATATATGACACTTGAGTCTCCCATAGTGATTGCATTTCTGCCCCAAACTCATATGCTGAGAGGGTTTTAGCACATTTCTGTCTCCTCAGTTGTTCAGTGGCTTTGAGTTCTATGATTTTGACAGGTCACTCCAACAGAACTCTGTCAACAGCATTTTCTAGTTTTCTGCAGAAAGGGTTTAAAAAATGACCTGGTTAGAAAGACGACTTTAAAACACTATGTTGAGTTGGCCAATCTATTAGCCACCTCAGACCAAAATGTTAAGCTGTTCACCCTAAGTCCCACTATAGTTTGTGGACTCCAACAGGTATTTTTAGTGTGCATATGAAGACTTTCATCAGGCCACTGAGTAGCTCCACTGGGGCAGTTGGGAATCATTTCTGTTGGTCAGGAGAATTGAACAGCAGCCTTTTAGCAACTTTTATTCTAAAGCTCCTGTAGTAATGAACTTGAATTATAGAATTGTGACACAGCTATAGTTCATTTTGTTGGCTTAATGTCATAGCTTTTCTAACACTGGCTACTCGTCTGTTAGTGAAAATGTGACATTAATGTGGTAAATGCTATGTGTGTCACATTCTGCTCTCTGAATAAATCCATGAAATCTGGTGTGGAAACTGGCTTTCATCGAAAGTTTTTGGCTCTCTTGACAATAAATGTTGTTGTATTTCTGAAGAGATAAATAGAAAGTAAAAGAATTGTAAAAAAAGTAAAAAAATAAAATATATAAAATGTTATGAAATCCAACAGACTTACACAATACAGAAAAAGTAGAAGGTAGAACCAAAGAAGAATCCATCACATCAATAGACAACACAATAAATTTTACTGTCTACAGAGAATTCTCGGGGAGAATATATTCAAGACCAAAAATAAAAATTAAAAACTATAAAATCAATTCCATCTAACCTGGGGTGTTAAAACAAGAACACAAGAGAAGTAGAGTATATAAAACGAGCATGAGGCCAATAATGTTTTAGTGGAGACAGAATCCTTGAAAACAAAACGAAGCCTATTTATGTCGTTATTTTGTTTCTCAATTTATATATGTGTGTGTGTGTGTGTATATATATATATGTGAAGACCTAAATATGTACCTCAGTGCAGTATATTTTTGTAATAATACATAGGAATTTAAACAGAATTATTATCAATGGAGTATAGGTTACAAGCAAGGAAAAAAAAAACACAAAATATACTTTCTTCTTTTAAAAACGTTTTCATGTGGAAATAAGCAGAATAGCTACCTTAATCTGCCAGCATGACTTCTGTTGCATATCTTCCCTGATTTTCTCCTAATAATGTCATTCATGATCAACACAAAGCAGAGTGGCATGCTCAGGCTACAATCATGACTCTTCTTTCTTGTCTTGACATTTTATTAATTTGTTGGAGGCCTCTAAATGTGCTTCAGAAAGCAAAAGCTGTAATTATTATTTCTGGCTCTTTGCGTCTATTACAGATGGTGATTTATCTGTGTAGGCTGCATGGGTTGTGGATGTTGCTAGGTGACTGTATGTAGTTGTTTACCTCCACATCTGTGACTTGTCTGCATGCATGCTGACTGTTTCGGACACAAACTAAACTGTTCTGGTGTAAACACTGAAATCACATTACTGTCATTTTTTACATTTAACTGTGTAGAAGAGTTGAGTTTAGCCTAATTAGGTGCCAAGTGTGTCACAAAGATAACTGCACGTGTTTCCAAAATCAAAATTGAAATAAGCCAGCAACATCACAGTACATGTCAATATTTCTAACAATAAAATAAACTTAAAATGAAATCGTGATCACAAAATGAAAAAGTGCTACAACACTAAAAACTGGAGTTTTTTTTTCTTGATGTTTTTTTTCTGAGAGCATAAAATAATATAAAGAAGGCTACATGCACTCATCATTAAATGCATTAGAATTGACATATGATTGACAGTGAGTATGGAGCGATAGTACTCAGCATTGTGGGTCCCTCGAGCTACTGCTCCCTCATGCTGTGTTTGATTAGTTTCGAAGCTTCTTCTTCCAATATTCTTAGTAAAATAGCTTTTATATGGCTTCCTGTAGGACATCTCCCCAGTTAGGTAACAAGACCTTCCCTGCATCATTAGTAGGTTATGGTGCCCTGAGTCTTAGATGCTTTTGGCTGCTGCTGATGCAAGTGAGGCCACATTGTACTGATTGGCAGGAAGAAGGAGGTCAGTTCATGAGGTGCACATCAGAAGCACAGGAAGAAGTCAACTCTAGAATCGATGATAGAAAAATAAATAAATACAATGTCGTGCTTCTCCAAGCAGTTGCTAGTATTGTGAGCTCCACCGGCTGTCACCAGACAATGCCTATATATTATAACTGGGTGTGTCACGAGCATCATGGTTATTCTTGATTGCAACTATAAAACATTTAGTAAATGTCATACAGCACACAGTACAGTAGTAATTTATTTGCTCTTTACCTGTCCTGTGTACATTAATTTGAAAATGATGTAGATAGTTTAAACCAGCAGAGGAATGTGCACACGACCCTGTGATGGTCCTGTGTGTTCTACATTTGAATTGTCACCATCCCTCAGATTAACATAATCTACGTTAAATATACTCCTGAGTTGTCCTGACGTACACAGTTGATTGGTGTGAGGTGAGCTAACTCTTGCTCTGTATGTGTTTCCTCAGCTTCCTGGTGGATTATGACTAACAACTAACAACTGAATCCAGAATGTCACAACTACACTGCCTACACTGTCACACGGACAAAAACACACTGGTGCATCAATCCACCCACCCGCATGCACACATCCGCTCAAACACACACATACAAATATGCACAAACACCCGCACACAGACAGAAAATCAAAAAGCATCCGTGTGTTTGAACGAGACAGGACAGAGACAATGGCGTCATCCAGCATTCTCCAACTGCATCTTTTAATGTTCCTCTGTCTTTGGCTGCTCATTATTGTGCCGCTTATATAAAAAGGGATAGTTTCACCCTATAGCCAATCTATAGACTTGAAAACAATTGACTCTCTGCGATGCAAAAGCCTGTTATTTTTTTAAATATATATATATATCCCTGTCTCTAACTTGTACTATGTCCTCATTTCTTTCGCAGTATTTGTCAGATATTATTCCAGTGGAGAATAACCAAAAAGTGTGTAGGCGACAATTACTATGCCAAATTATGTGTATTGTGCTTTTGATGAGTTATTTACTGATACATAGAATTTGATAGGAAGAAAATGCAGAGAGGACAAGAGGATTATTGGTTAGTGCAGCGTATAAATTGCATGCTGATCACTGTGGCCGAGAGCTTTCGGGAATAGTTCCTTTAAAATTCTGTTTGTATATGTTGTATAATATGGTAGCACTGTTTTCTTTTCATATAGATACCTTACTGTCATGTACACAGGATGCCAAAAATGCTATTGTTGTAAAAGCTACATGTACACTAAACTCTATCTATTGCTAGATATAGTGGTCAGTTATTTCGATTAGTTTTCCTCAGTCTCCAGTCTGACACACATGCTGTCTCTAATGTGCACATCTAAGGGATTTAACGCTTTGTGAGGGGAGTGCATTGTATCACTATGTTATAAAAAGAAAATATGTTGAATGTATTATGTATTTTAAGCATTCTTCCTGTACATATGGAACTCTGATATGTTCTTATTTCTGTTGTGCTTTGGTTTGGCAATGAACACAGAATTGTGAACAAAGCAACTTTAATTAAATTATCAAAGCTTCTAATTGCTTTATTTGACAAGTCAAAGTACTTCTGCATATTCAGTTTTGACATATAGGGGAGAGCAGGTCGAGTGTCGTTAGTTATAACACTCTCAGTTTGACTAGCCAGAAAACAGCTACGATGATGTCATCACCATCATATACTCCCATTTGGTTTCACTTTGGAGCAGGAAACTTCTAATTTACTCCTTTCCATAATTTGGTTTCTGTAACCTTATTAACAGCACCTCATAAGACTGGGTCCAGTCATTTTCATATGCTGAAAATATCCAGGACCTCCTCTGGAGTCACTGAGACATCTCTGGGCTCAGAAAGCAGGGTCAGTCCATGCACATGGCTTCAAGACGTCGTGCTCTGTCAAATTAAAAGACGTTTACACAGGGCCAGCTCTGACATTATTGTAATGTCACTACTGCATATATTATTGCATTTATGAGGGAAAACAATTAATGAGAAACACCACAAAGAGCGTGATTCTACAGAGGAAACTATATTTTACTTTTGCAAACGAGGTTTAGCAAATGTACCAAACTTTGTAACTAACACACTAACAAGACATTGGAAGTGGTATTACACACAGTTATAGAAGGTAGAGACAAATGTACCAAATCCTGCTTACCAAGGCTTTAAAGTACCTAAGACTAACTGCTCATTACAAACAGCAAATAGACAGACACCATCAGTGACTAGGTTGTGGACATGGTGGTGTAGTTGGCAGCTTAAGATCCCGATATTTCCCTCAGGATTTGGTAGAAATTAAAAAACCTAAATGAGAGTGAACATTAGACTTAAGTTTACCAGGTGGTCAGAAACACAGCTCTGTGAATGTTGATCAGTATCTGCAGCTGCTATATAAATATAATTGTTCACCTCTGGTATTTGGTGTGAAGAGGTTATTCAGAGGTTTTCTTCAGCTGGGATTTGATACAATTGGCACATACCTTATCATATAATACAGAAAGAAATGTATGTGTCTAAAAAGAAAACTGGGTGAAGATTCTCTGTGGTTTATTCACAGGTATCCACTCACACATTACGCACAGCCATTTAATTCAGTGGTTATACAAAATATTGACTCATTCAGCTTCACTATTGCATCTATGTAGGTCTAAAGTTTGTCAGAGTATAACGCTGAAATCCTAACAAGATAAGGCTACAAATTATCCTGCACTCCCAAGGCCGAACCCTGAATGCCCATCATACAAGCTTTTCATTTCATTTCTGTCAATAATGTTATTATGTTTTCAGTCTTTTGTGAGCTTTGAGTTTCTCACAGAGACACCTCCCTCGCTGAGGTTATATAACTACGAAATATGAAAACTGCAGCATGCCAACTGGACTTGGAGAGAACGCTGCATGCATCTAATAGATTGTGAACGTAAATTTAGTTTCTCATGGAAAATCTGTGTGGCAGAAATCTTGCTTCTCTTTCGTTTTGCAGTTTTGCAGTCTTGCAGTCGTTTTGATTTGGATCCTTTCGAAGTTCCAAGCAGCAGCCAGTATCTTGTGGTGACAGGAACACATAATTGCTGAAATTACCCAAATTGTTTGTGCCAGAGTTACAAATGGACACACATGTACGTTGAGGCACAAGAGCTGGCACATTATTGCCCTGATTGCTGGGGCGGTAATAGTTGATTGCATGATTGATACTGAGGAACTGAAGCTTTTTCATCATTAGACCCTTGTCAGGCAGATGATCCACTGGTAAGGCAGAATAAATATTTAGTAGCTTTCAGGGCAGCTATGACACTGAAGATGTTCATCCACACCTCCTGTTTCTCATCTGTTTCTCAAAAATGTTGGGGCCCAAGTGTCACCTCCTCTAACACTAGAGAGCCGTGAGCATTTCACAGCAAATCTTGTTGCTGTGTGAAGTGGAACATCTGGAGAACACCAGAGATGTTACAGGCAGATGAGCGATGAAATTCAATTACCCAACATAGATGGCTTGTTATATATTTTCTTTCTCCTTTTTATTTCTTGTTTTGAAAACTGAGCCAACAGCAAAGCTGCTCTGAAACTTGTACTGGTTTTCAGAATGCAGATGATTCAGGCTTGTTTCTGCATTGATATTAAAGGAATAATTTAACATTTTGGGGGAAAAAGCTGAAAGGATTGATTCCACTCTGACCTCTGTCTGCTCAAACTCATTGAGCCTTCCTGTGAGCCCTCTATATACAGCAAAGTAAATGAAATTGCAGGAATGCCAATCACTACTACAAAGTAATCAATCTAAATACACTAAATGGCTCTTGGCGCAAAAGAAATTTAGAGAACAAATTTCTCAGGATCAAAATGTGGTTTCATTTAATAAAAGGGGCAGTGTGTAAGATTTAGTGGTCTCTCCTGTGACACTGAGATTGCAGATTGCAGCCTTTTGAAGCCTCTAAAACCAGTGTTTGCTTCATCCTCTCACCTACTGTTAAACATGGCGGCTCAACATGTGGTCAAAAGAGAAAACCTGCACTCTCTGCGGGTATAAAATGCTCATTCTAAGCTCAAGAAAACACAGCAATTTAATTTACCAAACACAGTGTTCTACCTGATTTATTGTCTACCTTGGCAATACAGCATGGATTCACTCACACAGTCTCTGTTCCATCTTGGAAGCAATGTAGGGACTGTGCTTCCTCCGGTTGAGAAATGTGTATCTTGAAATCACAGTGAAATGCATTATTCAGTGAAAACTGCAGCCCAGTCTCAGAAGATTTTGTCTTGCACATATATTGTATTTTCCAGCATCATAATGAAAAAACAACTTATTTGTCTCTATAGCATATTTATTGGATAGAAGATTATCTGATGAGCATTGTATAATCATCTTTGGCACGTTATTGTAACCAACTCATTTGCTTGAGGAAACATTGTGCATTTAATGATTGTGATGCTTTTTTGTGCTGAAAAGGAAAAGCAAGGATTATTATTTCAAATCATACGCTTCCTAAATAACACTACAACCTGTTAGTGCCCTCTCCAGAAGGAGAGAAAAAAATAGAGGCTGTTTTATTCTCTTTCAGGCACTTGACCTTGGTTCCGATGTGTGCAAACACAGCTCATCACTTCAGAGAGCCCTGGGTCAGGGCTACAGTGACCAAAGCAAATCTGTTGTTCTGTTTCGTTTCTCCCTCTTGCCACTCCCTCCATCTTGGTTACTTTATTGTGCAGAAGGTGCAGTAAAAAAATGCTTTAAAAGTCAAAGCCTGTGTCACCTCGGTGTGTTTGAGTCCTAAGTCCTATCTATCTATCTATCTATCTATCTATCTATATATATATATATATATATATATATATATATATATATATATATATATATATATATATATATATATATATATATATATATATATATATACACATACATACATACATACATACATACATACATACATACATACATACATACATACATACATACATACATACATACATACATACATACATACATACATACATACATGTATACAGATATATAGATGTATAGATAGATAAATATAGATATAAATATAGATATATCTATATATATAGGCTGAAAAGGTGCTTCCTGAACTCTGACCATCAGCACGGGGCTGGGTGCTCCCCTGTCTCTTCCACTGTTGCCATACAAGCAAGATCATCTCTCTCCCCGGAAAACTGTTCAATCTTTGAACTGCTTCCCTCGGGAAAAAATACTGAGATCAATAAGAACGACCACTAGCAGACACAGGAAGAGCAGTTTACCTCCTGGTTTAAACCAGACCCCACACCGCACACTGCATCGCACCTCCACTGTTACAATACATCATCAACTTTTTTTTACATGCATATCTGTTGCTTTTACCTCATTGCACTTCATCCTACACCTTCACTCTTACACATAATTAACAGCTAATGTGATATGTACTTTTTGCACTCTAATATCCTCCATACAAGTCACTGACTTCTTCATTGCAAGATTTATTGTTTCTATCTTTACAATGTTTTTATTAAAAATCACTATGTCTATTTTGGCTTTTGCATATTTGCAATTAATAGTATTAAGCTCTTTATTTTATTTTTAACCTCTTACTGTATGTTGCATAGTTACGACCCACACATTTATAGCTTTTTTTTTACCTGTGTTGTCGTGATGTTTTCTGTTATCTTAAATCATCTGTGATTTGAGAAGACTGTGCTGTTTTAGCAGCTCTTTGAAAAGCTTGGTCTTTTGGTTGTTCTGCTGGTCCACAGAAATATCGACTGAAATATGGTTTGCAGTGCTATTAATACAGTTACAAATCCTGCAGAATAATTGTAAGTTTTTTCTTCCAGTGCCACCACAGTTTGTTTTTTTAATGTGATGCCTTAACAACTGTTTGATTGATGACATGGGTTACAGATATCACTGTTCCCTTTGGGATGAATTATGTAAACCTTTATGATCCAGGTGATCTGAACAATGTCACAAAAATAAACAAACGCAAAATTTCTAGGCTGATAAAACACAGTCATATTTTATGGATTTATTGAACACAACGATTCAACATATAATGTTTGTTAATATCACAATGGCACTGTTCAAGTGGTTTTATAAGTCAAATTGTGTCTAAACCACACCTCCATTCTTTTAGTCATTGATTGGACTCAAGGCTTGCAGACGCCTAAGTCCAGCAGATCAAATTTCATGACCAATTTTTGTAGAAAACCAAGACATTTCTACAAGAAAAACTTGTATACAGCACACGCTTGTGCAAGATGTGTAAGATGTCGTATTACCAAAGGTTTGAAAAAAGGTTTTAGTTTTACAGTGAATTGACAATGTAGTTTTTTGCTGATGTCCAGAGAGCTACAGTGCTACTGTAGCTCTCCAAGTAGTTCTGCTTTCTAAGAAAATGTGTATATTGGATTACATTGTTGTTATTGTTTTTGTTATGAGAAACGTTTGTCATTGTGGGGTGTCATGTTTTCTTCTTATTTCATATTTAGTTACCGTGGTACAAAGACAAGTTTCCAGTGACCATTTTATGTTAAGCAAACTGCTATTTCACGGTTAATTTTTAAATGTCATCTCCACTGTGTGGGAGACTTATGAATCATTCAATTAAAAAACTAATGTTATTTATAACCTCAAAGAAGAGGATACGAAGGTGGTAATGAGATTGTGAGAATATGAGAAACCATATTGTTTTCAGTGTCCGTCAATGTAATGAGTCACGCTTTGTGAGCTAGTGTAGATCACATAGGAAAAAGAGAAAATTGCTTTCTGAAGTCATTTTTTGCATTGTGTAGCCACCTTTTAGGCATCTTGAGAAGAGCTGGGGAAAAAAGGGCAGAATTAAAAGTAACTTCCATTAATCTGCCGCAAGCAATATATTAGGACAGAAAGCAGACAGATAATTGAACCTCTTTGTCCACAATTATTAACTACAATGATGCCGTAACATTCTTGCAACAAGAAGAAGTAACTCAGCTCGCCACACAGCGAAATGCGCCTCTGTCCCTGGCAAACAGGTCGACACTCACATACAAACTGTTGATTCTGCTCTTTTCTTGAGCACACAGATATCTGACTGTGGCCATGTAAAATCTGAGCTGCAGCATGCAACCACTTCATCTTCAGTATAAAGCAAATGTCACCATCCTGCTACTACACAGGTGTTGAAGTAAACAACAGCACTGGTCCTGGCTCACACGCTGACACATGCAATTACATCTAAAAGACAGATGAGTCATGTTTCATTTTTAGAGCAATTGATGATCAGTAAATTTACTTTATGCTGATATACTTTGTCCACTTTGACCAACAGTACAATGCTCCTCAAGCTGTAATATAATATATTAGAGTTCACAGCTGCATTTTATGCATTATCTGTACTTTTACTTATTGTCTGTACACTCTGTGTTGCAGTTTTACTGGCAAATAAATATTTTAGATGAAAGACATATTGTATGATGAGCTCATAAAATATAAAACATAGATTCAGCTTCCAAACAGTATATTTATGGTTGATTCAGCAGCACTTCAGTTGTAGCATAATACTTCACTCATTTGAAATATACAGAGAATCATAATAAGTATCTTGGCTTTTGCTAAACATTCATCTAAAATTAGAGTATTTTACTTTGGAATATTGCTACTTTTGCAACAATTGAGTTTAATACTCTTGTTACCACTGTCAAGGCGTAATCACCAAGATACTTCTGAAGAACCTTCCGTCCGGAAGTACAAAAATCTTGTTTTCTTGTAAGTGGTGTGGAATAAATTACTTCATATATAATAAACCGTGGGCTCTGAAAAGTCACCCACATTTAAACAGTAGTAGTAGTAGTATTGATCGCATGTTTTTAATTTTTATTACTTTGTTTTTTGCTGGGCAGTTTGGGCATTTTAGACCGGGATCAATAAAGTCCTATCATTATTCTGTATTTTGTTAAATTAATCTGAATATGAAAAGTAACTGGTAACTATAAAGATCAGAAATCAATCAAGCTGATTAAAAATACTATATTTACCTCGTAAATGTAGTGAAGACAAAGGATAAAGAAAACAGAAATACGCAAGGAAAGTAGAAACACCTTGAATTTGTACTTAAGTAAACAGACCTAGTTACTTTCCACCACAGTATTTAAGATCATTTCATTCTGCACAGACAGATTCACTTTCTGAAACCATGTCCTGTACTGCCACCTGGTGTTTTCACATGACGTTACACCCTGATGCTGTCTGCCGGGTTTTTATTGAATTGATAAAAAGTGATGACAAGAGTAACTGTTAAAGTCAATTATCGCCTACATCCATTGTTCTCTTTGATGAAGAATAAAACTGAATACAATATAAATTACCATCAGAAGTGAAAATAAATTATACATGACACATGGCAGCTTTTTACTCCTTTCATGATAATTCAGTCTCACCAAGGGCCTCCTCATTACTTCATACCAGACTTCAATGATGCTTTTTGCATATTTTATCAGGGAGTCCCTGAATGATTCATAACATAAGAAGACAAAGAGGATGCAAAAGGATTGTGAATTGTTTGGCTTTTGAGAAGAGCATCACCTCCACAATCTCTGCTGTTTAACAGGTTAATTGAAGACACCATTGTTGCTTTTAAGAAAGTTTAAAAATGTTTCTAAAAGGTTTTAATCATGTTTGGTCAAGTCATACAATGATAGTAAATTAATGATAAATCAGACAAATGGTCTATTTTCTAAAACTAATTTATTTTTTTTGAAAAAAACGTTTTGTAATTATGTTAATTTTTACTGAATTGACTTTAATGTTAAGCAGATATTTGCCCTTCTCTTTGCTTATTAAACTGAACAGGCCTTTGGAGCAGAACTGGACTCAAGTGACCAAAAACCCAATAAGTGAAAGAGTAAAATCCCTTTTGATAAATATCACAAAATTAAACCAGTGGTGCGTTTTATATTGAAGGATTAGGGATATTACAATATGAGGTAATCAATGAGGCACTAAGTAAAAAGCCTCTTCATTTGGAGAAAAAGGGGTTATTTTAACATTAGTCATCACTCACTTTATTAGCTCCACCTTGCTATAGTACCAGGTTGGACCCCCTTTTGCCTTCCTAACTGCCTTAATTCTTCATGACATTGATTCATCACACAGTTACTGCAGCTTTGTGGGCTGCAAATCCATTATGAAAATCTCCCATTCCACCACATCCCAAATTGTTGTGTTCCAGAACCCAGTTTGAGATGATTTTAGGTTCGTAACATGGTGTGACAGAAGAGCGTCAGATGATGTTGTCGCACTGGAATGGACATGATCAGCAGCAATACCCAGGTAGGCTGTGGCATTTTAACAGTGCTCAGTTAGCACTAAGGGACCAACATGTGTCAAGAAAATATGCACCACACGACTGCTAACTGATAATTTCTCTTTTTTAGACCGTTCTCTATAAGCCCTGGAGGAGGTTGTGTGTGAAAATCCCAGATGATCAGCAGTTTCGGAAATACTCAGTCCAGCCCATCTGGCACCAACAACCACACCACATTCAAAGACACCTAAATCACTTTTCTTCCTCATTCTGTTCTCAGTTTGAACTAAAGCAGATTTTTTTTCACCATGTCTATATGTCCAAATAATTGCTGCCAATGTGATTGGCTGATCCGATACAGGTGTACCTCATAAAGTGACAGGTGAGTTTCTAACCTTTTGGATCAAGATTAATGAAGTGAAATACATGTCACTCAATATTAGCAGGCAGGTGTCTTAAATCATGCTTAGTTTCTACTTCCCAGCACCTTCATCTTTGATTTAAATCGATTTCCCTTAGCCTGCAATGAAGGTCTTGTTTCAAAACTAAAATTAAACTTCTTATCATTCTGATTAAAAGTAGAAAAAAAAAAGCCTGGATAAGTAAAACTGATTATTCTCAGTCAGTTTAGCAAAAATGGAAATGAAAATCAAATTTGTTTCAGTTTCAAAATTATTTCTTTGAAAATCTGAAACCAACAAATGCTTTTCACACAAAGTGAAACTGAAGCTAAATTTAAGGTGAAAGAAAACTAAAAGCGTTGAAATCATAACACTAATGAAAAAAAAAAAAGTCACACAAGAAAACAAGTTTTGAAGTTATTCTATTTCTTTATTTCATACTTTATGTCACGGTATCTTTGCTTTTCATAGAAGTTATACCCCATAACAAAAGAACGTGTTTAAAGAACAAAGGGAAACATTGTGGCTCACAAAATAAAGGCATTCTCTCATAATATTCTTTACAAAGTCTTCTTACAGCGAACAAAAACCAAGAACAATGTGGAACACTGAACAAAACAAGAACAGTTGTGACAGCAGAGTAGGATAAATCAATGTTTCTCGCTAAACGTTTGTCTTTAATGTGACCGTGACGTAAAAAATAAAAAGAAGAGAATGATCTGTACATAAAAAATACAGTTTAGCTCCTGAGATTCTCCGTGGGTCCCTGCTCTTAAACCTGCACCACGGCAACAAGCATTTCCATGCTTTCGTTGTATAAAAGCTGTATTAGAACTTGGTCTCCTTACGTAACGAAAACTTTGCAATGGTGGAAAATTTGGAGCCGCACCTGAACACTGCGACACAAAACCGGTGATGTGCACAGGTGCTTAAACGAAACTGCAACCCATCACTGCCAGCTCTTTGTCTCTGTTCTTTAGTGTCTGATGATCAGAAGAGGAAAATAAACAGGGAGCAGAGTTCCTTGCTAAGCTCATTATAAAAGTATGTCACATGTGATTGTTTGTGAACTAGAGATAATTATACACCAAGACAATAACCTGCTTCGACAATGTCTCTTTCTTTAGTGACTGAAAACTTTGGTGATGCAGAAACAGCTTGAGATACATCATTTTAATATTGCTTTGACAAAAGTATGTATCATATGCTTTACAATGTTCACTGACACGGGCACGACCGTTTGACGCACGCATTCACACAAACAGTATGAAAACTTGACAGGAAGTTGGCGAGCAAATATTCACGTATACAGGGAAGCTGTACATTTAACTCTTACATGGTCTACTGTCAGATTTTTCCTACGAGACAAAGACAGACGCTTTATGGCTGGAACTATTACACTGTGTACATTTACCACCAACTCCCTAACTCAAATTTATACACAACACAAGTGAGAATATCAGTTAAGGGGGAGGCATCTTTGTACCTCACCGTTTGTTTGTTTTTTTTTGTTTTTTTTATCTCCCCTGTCTTCTCTCATATGCCTTTCTTTCTTAACTGCCACCCTGCAGCCAGAGATAAACTGAGATCAATCGTCAGTTTTTTCCACCCCGTGCAGCTCCAAGAACTGGGGTTTTGGAAGAAGACAAACACGTTTCCATCTGTTAGGGAGATCTGTTCATCCAATGAATGCATTCAAGAAGAGTCCGTCTGTTCTTTGCCAAAGCCAAAGTCCCAGTTGCCATATCACTCAAGCAGTCATCCATAATCTGTCCTTTTTTTTCTGCCAAAGATTATGATGAAAAATCTGTTATCCTAACTCAACCCACAAATAGTTCCCTGCACTTCTTCCTTGTTAAAGAAGAAGATGGATGACATGTTAACCGATGGCGTCCTTCGACTCCTAGTGTCCGTTGGTCTCAGGGGCTGAGGCGGGCGTGGATGGAGTGGAGGAACGGGAAGTGACTGAAGCCTTCTCCCCACCAGGACTGGAGACTGAAGGCACGCTGTCAGGGGCCTTGACACCTGCCAAACCAACAGGGGACACCCCAGCTGCTGTGGCCGCCACTGTGGCCACGGCTGCTACCCTGCTCGCAGTGATGGCGGAAACTGATTTGGGTTGAGCCTGAAGTCCTGGGCTACAGATGAGGTGATGCCTCTCCCAGTCTTTGTGCTGGCAGAAGGAGCCACAGTAGCGAGCAGCATTGCAGCCGCTGCATGTCTCGCTAGCTTTGCGGCCGCAATTCCAGCAACACTGAAGAGGGAGGAAAGGGACAACGTAAGTCTTCACAAGAATGTGAGGTCAGGAAAGTGCATCACATGCAGACCTGTATCTTGATTAAATTGGACTAAACCCTCAAATCCCTAAAGCCGACCAGTGAAAACACGCTGTAAGCACAACACTGACACACATTCACCTTATAAACTGACAGACCTGTTATTAACCAGCTGCCTTTTACACATCCAGAACACACAGCAACATTAGCATTCATTTGGAGCCATGTCTCTACCCATCTGAAGAACCCAACACCAACATTTACTCTCCTATTTGATCTCCACTAACTCCGGAGGGAGACATCTGGCTCTTAATTCTGCCGTTTCTCCAGGACAAAAAGCATATATTGGGTTTTTAGAGAGTTTTGGAAAACAGCCTCAAGCGATTTCTTTATCAGAGCGACCAAAAGCTGCATGGTTGTGAACCATAAAAGCAAAGCAATGAGCTGAAAGACACGCTCGGTATTGCTGACAGCTGGGTGATACAGTCTCTCTAGGTTTGTCATTAGCAGTGACCCCTTGAACTGTAAAGGGAAATGCATTTATGCAGGACTACACTGCACTAGCTCTGTAATTCTCAGATCTGCTCACCTCACTGGAATCCTCCTGTTCATTGATGACCATGATGGCATCCTCTTGAGCCTTCCTCTTTGCCTCAGCCAGAGTCTTTTCCATCTTAGCCCTCTCGGCAGCAATCATCTCAAAAGCCTTCTGCTCGGCCTCCGCTACAGCTTTCTGAACCTCATCCATGGCCTGACGCTTCACTTCATTCACCGCCTCTTCTATGCATCGGGGAACACAAGTGTTTCACGTTGAGCTGACTTTGCTTAAACTCGGCTCAGCTGCATCAGTAAACGCCGATCAACACACAGTAGCATGTTCTTGTGTTTCTGTGCTCCTAATCTTGGCTTTAGTAACATTAATTATGATTATCATTGTGTCTAACAGAACTGAGTAGCAGGTTTTCCTGTAATTAAAATGAAAATTTTACGGTGTTCTTACCAGCTTTCCTCCAGATCTCATCTGTAACGTATGCTGAGCCTGGCCGTGGAGCAAACTCGCGCTGGGAGTCTGCAGGAAAGCAGAGACAGAAGGGATTAGCACCTGCCGGGGCTTATAAAGATATTAAGATGGTTAATTGTTAAAATAATGGTTTAAATTATAAAAGGTTTTGTGACCGACAGCTCGATTAAGGTAACAGGTGCTTACGGAGAGCGGCCACACAGGCAGGCACTGATATTATCTTTGTCATCTAGTCTTTTATGCATTCTTCTCGTCAGTGCAAACAAGTCTGGATATCTAGGCCACACAACCAGCGTAATTGTTGTTTATCAGAGTCTTAGACTGATCTGAGATCTGACAGCTTTAGAAAGGAATGTGTTTGGCTTGGAGGGAATTGCGGACCAACAAGCTGTGTCAACATTCTGTCTGTTCCCTCAAATCTCTCTCCCCCTGCATCTCAATTCATTGCTGTGCCGCTACTGCACTCAGCCTCTCCAACACCGCCGCCTGGCTCAGATCCTCTTACCCCGTCTATTATATACTCAGTCTCACCATCGCTTTTCCCACTTTTTCTTCATTTACATTCCCTCTCTTCTCCACCAAACCTACATATACACACAGTCGACCGCCATTTCCACCCCCAATACAGTCTTCCTCAGCCCAAGCCCAGGCAGGCAGGCATGCTGCCCAGCTGGGGGCCCAGATGGTGCTCTGGCGAGGTAGCCAGCTCTGGGTTTCTGAGCCTGCAGGATGGCAAGATGGCCCTTCTGTGGCCGATATGGCCGAGGCCAGTCCTGGCACCTGTCTGTGACTATGGACCAGCAGGGGGACAGCAAGGCTGGCACTCAGAGAGAACACAGCCAGTACACAGCAGACTAGTGGACTAACTGTGGACGGACTCACTAACCCACCGACATGTGACTTAAACTGCAGTTTTTTTCAATGACCACTAGAAGGTGTTACGACTATGAAACAAGGCTGTTTAGGAAATAGTTTGATACAACACACACGACTACCACCTAGTTCTATTGTGTATCTACCATCCGTTAGAAAATTGCCACTAGTTACCTTTAATATTTACTGGGGACAAACAGTGGTCAGACTGATAAGATAATATTCTTATTTACCTTAAACAAAAAAAAAAATTAATTTACACTTCAATAGTGTTTTTTTTTAGAATGATGCCACTGCCCAATGTCAGCTAAGTAGAATGAACATTATTTGTGGTGCTTGATTTAGTTTCTAGCTAAAACAAACAAACAAAAAAAAACCCTATGTATTTTCTATTAAAAAAGCTTAGGGGTGTGTATAAAAATAATAATAAATAGAGAATATATGCATGGCTACATATCTTTCAGCATAACAATTAGTTTTTCACTAGATTGGCTTCCTCTCCTCATCATGAAGCAATCCTGTCTTGTTAAAAAAAGACAATAGGCACAGAAAAAAAAAAAACTTGTGGTTTCTGTGACATACTAACATATTTCAATTAAAAATAGCTGTACACACCCGTCTCTCCAGAGTGGGGGCTGTGTGTCTTGGTGAAGGGAGCGGACCCGGAGCCTCCTTTCCGTGGGTCCTCCTGCTCGCTCGAACGGCGTCTCCAGTAGTTGAGCTCTTCGCGATCTGACTCCTGGCATCTCCTGAGCACGCTCACTGACCTCCGTGTCTTTTCCACCATGTCCACAATGCAGTTTAACACCTGGAGACACAAGCCATGATTTATTACATGTGATTTAAGTTGTTTACTTAATAAAATGAGCCAATCTTGTGATAGTAACACTCCAATGAAACATGTAAACATATAAATGCTATATTAAAATATAAAGAATCAATGACCCCTATAAACTATAAACTGTTTTGCTGAGGATCACAGTCAAACAAATGACATTTTATGTTCTTTCTATATCACAAACCATTAGCAGCAGTGGTCCTTGTCATGATACTTACATGGTCCAGATGCCTCCATTCATCAGCCCACTCTCTGTCTGTCAGTCTGTGGTCCACCGGCTCCTCGCGGTAGCCCCCGTTAGTGCCTGATTAAAACACACACAAGACAGACCACAGGCCACTGTGATTAACATTCTTCCTAATGTAAGAGAAGCCACAAGTGACAGTAAGTGAGTAAAAGCTGTGTGTATCATGGTTGATTGTGCTTTGTGAAGATGATAATATTTTTACTTTAAAATTACAATTAATGTTTGTTGATTTTGAGGTTTAATTTTGTCCATATCTTGTGGTAAAATTAATCAACTTTACTGCATGCACAGACATGAACCAAAAGCAGCACCTTCTTACATCTCAAATTAAGAATGAAAGAAATGAGGCAAAGTAAATAAGAAGAAAACAAAAGATAAAAGATGTAAGATGGACGGAGAAATTAATGAACAGGAAAGATGGAGTGAAGGGGGAAAAAAAGAAGCATGTGATGCAAAACAGACTCCCAGCACCCAGAAACGGAGCACATCTGGAAGTCAGCTGTCAACCCCACACACACACACACACACTAAACTACTCCCTTAGCACCTCCCCTCCTGGAGCTCACAGCATTCCAGTAGGGAGACACTCAGACTGAGTGGAGTGGCTCCACTTCTAAACACAACCAGCCATTCTGACACTCACTGTGCACCATTACAACCGTGACACACACACACACACACACACACACACAGCTATTGGATTCTCATTTAGCTTTTACAAAACACTATGACTTAAGCATGATCTAATTGTACATTTAACAGTAATAATAGCTTACACACAAAAGCTTGCAATCTTGATTCATTTTCATTCCCATAGACACAGCATTAAACGCACACGCACACACACACACACTGACTGCAATGATGCAAACCACAATCTCTTATAATTCAGCAAGAAAAAGCCAACAACAGCCCATATGCACACAAGGCCTGCTGGAGAGAATAATGATTCCCTCATACGCACTAGCCTTCCCCACGACCTCTTCTCTACTCCTGGTTCTCATCAGTGTTCAAAGCCATGAGTGTGCGGAGTGATGTGTTTATGTGTGCGTGTGTGTGTCTGAATGTGTGTGCGCCTATGAGTTAAGTGGCGGCAGGCGGGCGGGAGGCTGTCAGACAAGGGACTAAAGCCTCATAAACACAGCACCTCTACCATGAACATATCAAGGTGTGTATCTGCATGTGTGAGTGTGTGTGTGTCTGTGAGCTACTGCTGTTTCCACTGTGTGCTGACAAGACTCAAATGGAGAGAAGATATACACCAGATATCTCTGGACAGTATGGCTCTGTTTATACGAACATGTGGACTCCAGAGACATACAGTGACGGCTATACAAACACACAGACCACCCGTTATCACACAGATTATAATGTGTGTGTGCAAGTGTGTGTTTTTATGCAAGTATGTTCATTTCCACATGTGTTTTATGGTCACTTGCAATTACAGTATTGTACATGATCAAACAGAGGTAAAGGTTTTCTGTGTTTGTTGCTTGCAGTAAAGTGATTCCTCCATTAATAAGCTTTTATAAGAATAAGAGTTTTTTACTGATTAATGCCAAGAAGAACATGTAGCAGTCACACTTCAAAATTAGCCAATTCATCATGATATCAAACTAATATCTGATGATTTTTCTATTTCTATTATTAGCCATGGCTAACACTCAACTTTTCATTGTCACAAATAATGAAAGCCATCGATAATAAGGTTGAAATCTTGAAAAAGTGACGATGTTCTAGGAAACATGGCCGGAAAACAACCCATTAGACATAATTATGGGTTTGCGTCACGTACCAGGGAGTCTGGGCCTGTCTTTTAGCTCACGGATCTCCAGCATGCGTTGGCTGTGCTCACAGTGTAGGATGTGTGGAGCAGCAATGTCATCTAAGGCATAGTGCTGCAAGGGTGGAGGGGTTGGGTGAAGCTGAGCGTTGAGTGGCAGTGGGTGAGCAGGACTGTGTCGGGGAGCAGGGCTAATGGTGCAAATCCGCTTGGCAGCTGGCTCCATGGTTATGGGGGGACGTTCATGGAAACCATTCTCTTTTACCCTGAAAAGAAGAAACAGACAGTACTGACTTATTTCTCAAAACCACACTGTGTTTATGCAAGTCTTTACAGCACATAGGTTAACCATCTTGATAGTAGTAGTTTGCAGGATTTCATCAAACCTGCTGGGGCTGTGTCTCTTGGTTCCAGCATCAGGTGGCTCCATCAGTAGCTCAGAGGAGTCCGGGGAGGAAGCCAGAGTGGTGCTCAACAGGAGGTGCTCATGCTGGGACAGGTACTGTGCTGGGGTCTGCTTGGCTGCCCGTGCACAGTGGAGCAGCTCCCTCTGCAGCAGGGGTAGGTTTGCCTGGAAAGAAGTAAATAAACTGCTAAGCTTTCCTTCTAATTTGCAAAATAGTCTAAATACTAGAAAGAAAGAAAAACAATCAAAGAGCTTTATATTTTATAGAACACAGGGGCATTGGGGGCAGCTGTGGCTCAGTTGTTGGAACACTTTTTTGGGGGCGACTGTGGCGCAAGAGGTAGAGCGGTTGTTCACCAGTTGTTGGTTCAATCCCTAGCTACTCCAGTCACATGTCAAAGCGTCCTTAAACAAGACACTAAACCGCGTAATGTCCCCTATCGGTGTGTGAGTGTGAGTGCAAATGGGTGAATGAGAACCAGAGAAAAGCACTTTATAAGTGCAGACCATTTACTTTTTTATAAACCCTAGGTTTGGTGGTTCAATTACCCATTACTCCTGGCGACATCCCGACGACATGACAAGATACTGAAAACCCTGTAGTATTGCCAGCATCTACCATATGTGTGGCTGCCCAACAACAATTTCCCCATGGGGATCAATGAAGTATCAGTTATTATATCAATCAACTCAGCCTGTAAAGCATTTAGGAGAAGAGGAAAATGTGAAGTGAACAGAACACAACTGACCACCATCGCCCTGTAAAAAAGCTAAAACACAGAGTACAGGTCAGGAGCTGACAGGGTTGGGAGCTTACTCCTTGTGGACTGGCTGCAAGGCTCAACCTGGGCCTTGGTGTTTTTTTGTGGCTGCCCACATAGTGACTGTGGCTGTGCTCTAACAAAAATGGGTTTTTCTAAGCTTCTTCTGAAGTTGGATACTAACCCCTTGAGCGCTGGGTACAACACAGTGATCACAGCAAAACTATGCACGATGATATAGAGGCTTATAAACTTATGAAAACAAATGATATACAGACTCCAGTTCTCCCTCATTCCTTCTCTTGTTTTATATTTATCTGTGACAGTCTGTCGTATCTTTCCATCTTGCTTTTGTTCCCTGCATTTCCCTAATTAGGAACAGACGCCGGTGTGTTTGCAATTACACCACTTCCTCACTCCCTCTTCTTGAGCAACCGACTAAATAACATTCTAGTTTTGTGACTCTGACCTTTTGTCGCGTAGCACTTTCAGATTCTAAAAAAACTGAGACCACGTTCTAGTTAAAGTTGACCTATTTTACTCAACTTTAAACTGTCCCCTTAAGATGATAATGCTTTTGCTACTCTTTGAAACGCCCTTATGCTCTCGTTTGCAAGCCTCCCATGCTCCTCTGCGTCCCTTCTTTCCCTGGGGCCCCAGCTAGTGGACACATGTGTTGTGTGTCAGTTGAACAGAGGACTCTCTGGGGTTCAGCGGGGCGGATGCTAGACTGGCAGCGCCTTGGCAGCTGAATGCTCTTTTAACGGGACAGCAGCTCCATATGGTGTACTGAAGCCCATAAAAAAAGGGAAGGGAACACTTTATAGGCATGTTTCACACTTCCGAGTTCTCACTTTTCCCTCTCTCCACCTCTCTCTCTTCACCCCATGACTTTGTCCCATCTGTCTATTTTTTCTTCCTCATTTTTCCTTTCTTTGCTTAAGGACTCTCAAGGAGTTGGAATTAGGCTGTGGCAACTCCACCTCTTGGCAATACATTAATAGAAGCAGGGAAACAGAGGTTTCTTGTCTCAGCACTCTCAGACAAATGGAGAGGTTCCAAAGGTGAGTAAGAGGTAAGTGTGGAAAATGAGCACATTTCAACTGCTTCAAGTAACAGTGGTTCAACTGACTGAAGATTTATGCTCTGCACAATTGAGGGGGAGCTCCTAAAAAAAGTATACACTTGCAGTCTTCCCTGGTTACAAAAGGGGCTCGTGAGTCTGTTTAACACGTACCCTCATCTGTTGCTTGTCAAATTAACATACAAATCTTAAGTTACTTTGAACTGCTGAGGAGCTGTTTATTAAATTAGACAACCTACACAGATGCCTATTTGTAGACTAGTGCATCGTATCCTGGAAACACTGTAATAAAGTGTAATGAATCTATTACTTTTCCATCATGACTCACAAGTTGTAAAATGACTGCCCACAGATCAACCTGAATTAGAGTTATGTTGATGTCAAGGACATACTCTTATCACTTGTTATTCTGTGGTTAACTATATGTCATGTTTGACAACTGGAGCCACAAGACGTGAGGGTGATGATGATTTCAGCAGGGCTTGATGATTCTGACAGGCCACAAGCTAACCATAGATCCACAAGCTTAAAACTGAGAGGGGGAAGAAAATTACTGCAGCAAAGAAAAAAAAAGGAAGTGATCCAACAGAATACTGCAAAGCAAATATAGGAGGATGAAGAGGAGAAAAAGATGTGTTTACCTTGAGAAATGGAATAACAAAGGGGCGTAGAGGGAAGTTGGTGGCCTCCTGAAGACGTGAGTGAAACTCCTCAATGGTAACTGTTGAATTCTAAAAGACGGTGAAAGTCAAGTTTAGGAAAGACACCAAAGAAAAGATGAAATATCTTTCTATGGGACAATGCTTCATTTTTTTTGTGTAATGCCAAGAACTTACCACAAGCGCCAGAACTAGGCTTCGGACGCTGTCTCCAATCTCAGGAGAGATGTCGTTGCCAAACTGCTGCAGCGTGGTCAGGAAACGTTTCAGCTTGCTGAGCTGTCGAGCCCCACAGGTGGCTGGAAGCTGCTGGTTAGCCAGCGATGATGAAGAGGAAGAAGACGGTCCGTTGCTGTATCGCTGCGGTGGAGATGGCACTGCATTCAGGGTAGGTGGGGAATGATGATTCCCATTGGTCACTTGGGAGGAAAGGTGAGATGATGAAGGGACAAACGAACAAGGCCTGTTTAGACTGGACAGGTATTTTGACTCACGTATAAAACTAATTTCAGACTTTATATTAAAACACTGCCTACAGTTTAATGAAATGTACTGATGTGGGAACAACATAGAAACCGTGAACAAGAAACAATTTAAGAAAGACAATTACATGTAGTGGTGGAAAAAGAGGCCGACCGAGGGCCACTGGGGTTGACAGAAGGCAGGGGTGGCATAGTGGAACTGGTGCTGCTGTTGGGGGCTGATCTGGAATGAGTCTTAGCATCCACAGGAGAACCGGGCATGGCAGGGCTCTTCTTCTCTCTACTGTCTGCAGAGAACAAGAGAAGAGAGGTCAGGACATAGAATACACACAAAAGGGTGGCTGTAGCACAGTTGGTAAGGCAGTCGTCCACTGACTCTGTTCGATCCTCGGTCCCGGCTACTTGTCAAAGTGCCCTTGGGAAAGACACTGAACCCCAAGTTGCTGACAGTGGGTCAGCTGAGCACCTTGCATGGCAGCCACCACCAATGGTGTATGAGTATGTGTGTGAATGGATGAATGAGAAGCAACATTGTAAAGCATTTTTGGGCAAAACCGCTATATAAGCCGCCAGAACTATAAAAATAAATGAAGGAATTTAACTCAGTAAAACTTTGCTGTGACAAATAAATAAAATGACTTTAGCTGAGGAGTGTAATTGAATGTAAAATTTTCAGCTCAATAGTCGCAAAAGAAAAATAAAAATGCCCACCCTCCAGGCCACTTCACATCATGCAACACATACTGGCAAGGCATCAACTACCCCTCCCATTAAAGAGCCAGATGTCTAAAGTTTAGGCTTTCACTCCCAACCATTCAGATCAATAACAGAAGAAATGCTGAAGAAGCCTATTGTGAGGGAGAAGAATGCCCCCTTATTGAGCTACCCAATAAAAACGTGGTGCGGGACAAAGAGGGAAGGGACGGGGCTATTTCACGCTTTACTAACAAGATAGGCAAAGCTTTTGAATGTTAAACGCAACTTCTCAATATGCTTTTGCCTCTGAATAAGACCACCAGATAAGGGCTTTGGCCAAAGTGTAATGGCGGGTGAGGTGGTGGCAGGGAGATGTGGGATCAGAAGCGGTCTTTGTGTCCTGGAAATCCATGAAAGCCGGGTCCCGTCTCCATTTAGAGTGGATCAGACTTTTCTAACTGCTTCAAGAATGGACGATTAATAGACAAGCATGGGCTCACAGGTCATGGGTCAGGAGAGAGCAGCTTTTTAAATGTGGTTTCATGGTTTCGGAGCTTAGGCTTCAATGGCACCCTTTATAACTTTTTCACAGCTATGAACTCTGGTTGGCCTTGAGTCACAGGGTCCCAGTTTATGAAGGCCTAAGTTGGAAGATTTAAGCCATCAGTAGGGGACCAAAACGAACTCAAATGAAGAAACTGTGCCCATTGAACGGTTAAATATACAAATATTGTAATAACACAATCCTAAATATTTCTTAAACATACAAAAATGAATATAAGAATTCAGAGAAAAGGCTCATTAGAAAACCTGAATATACTGAACATGTATGCACAACATGAAGCCAGCGGATTTTTTACTTTGAAGCAGTCTTAAAGCTTGCAACCCTGTTTGCCTTTCTTCAAGTCCCTCTTTATGCACACTCTCTAAATCGGCACGGTTCAAATCATCTGTCACGTCTGCAACTCATTATACAGCTTTGACTGTTCCTCCTTCTGTTTTGCAGTCCTCTTCACCCTCTATTTCTTTCCCTCTGCCTCCCATCCCCTTCCCTCTCTTTCTTTCTCAGCCCTGTGGCCTGCCTGCCATCGCTCCACCTGTTCACCAACACAGGGGGCAGGAAGAAGGGATCTATGCAGACATTTGGACTGTCATACCCACCAAACAATTGGTCTGCCAGTGCACCCCAGGAAGTAGCCTGCAGCACGCTCGCACACAGGTTCCAAAGCTCTGCACACTCTGTCCGTATGGTCAGGAAATTAGAGTGACATCTCAATAACAGAATCAACGGGGCATATGGCCTTAGTGTCAACACTGTTACCATGTAAACAACTTTATAAATGTACACATGGAGCCAGGACTTGGCCATTCTCCTTGCGCTATAGTATTTCGTCTGGAATTATTTCTCTCTTAATACAAGAGCATATTTTTCAAATTGAGAACATATTTTAATCATTTTTATTTTTATATATTTTGCCCTTGCACACAAAATGTCTCTCCTCGCATTCAGATTTACTCTGCCCCCTCTCCAAACTGTCTGTGTGCTCTCAGATTTCCTGTGCTCCACCGCAAACCCACCCCCTGGCACTCAGGTGCTGCTGCTCGCTTACAAAACTTCTGCTCTTGGATCCCTGTGCTCACACTTGCATTTTTGTTTTGTGGACAAACTGTGACAACACTATCAAATTTCCCCAACCAATAGCATTCATGCTGCATAGACCAATCACAGAACGAGGCGCGGCGGGAAGAACGCAGAGGAGAACGTGATTTTTGTTTTTATTAGCTCGGATAACCATAACCTAATACAACACAGCTGGGGGAGTAAAAATCACACCAACCTTAATCTACGACTGATTTATACTGTTATACCAGCAAGTGATCCAGCAGTCAAAACTTCTGATACAGCACATGAAAAAACAAATCTCAACATGATCAACTTCTAGGGGACATATTTGCTGCAGGACTGATTAGACTGCATTAACTACATGTATCTGCCAACTACTGTAACAAAATTCCAGCTAAGTGTAGTTCTTAAATGCATAAATCAAAACATATTTCAAGTTACCAACACCCATATGTGCCGTCTGCTGTATAAAACACAACATAAATGGCAATATAGCAATACAGATATGTAGTAATTGTTTTTATATTAATAACACTACTGGTGTAATTTCAGGTGTCTCACAGCTAGTGGGACTTGACAGTGGACAACTTTAGCATTTTTGGAGTAGCAGCTCTTCCAGATAGGCTTTAACCATCTGCAAACAGACTACAGAAAATCTCTCTCTCAGCAGAGTCTTAGTGATCTGTAGTGATGTGGCCCACTTCATGTATGTTATAATTTTAGCATACGGTGGTTGAATGTAACAATATTCTATTTAAAAATATATAGTAGCGCTGTCAATTCCAACACTGCCTCGAGACAGGGTTTGGAAATAAATCACTGCTGCATGAAATCTGTAAGCTGTTAACCTCTTACTTGACCCCTGAAACAGTCCAAAGAGTATAAACAAGCAATACAGATAGAAACGTGTACACACAGTCGGTAGTTTATTAGGGACACCACTCTAAAACTAATGCAGTCTAACACAACAGTCCCAAGCTGATAATATACCTCACTGATACAGTACATGACAGAAATATTCTGATACCATCTCTCTAGATAATACAGCAGTACAAACAACGGGCTCTAAAATAATCATATTGTTGAATAACCATCTCACTAAAAGACTTCATACAAAAGCTGAACATTACCACTGCCGTGAAGGGAGGACAGACTGCCAGCTAAGTGCATGTCTTACTGTGCATCCATTTAAGCGTGGAACTGAGAAATGAGGTTGCAGCTGTGCTCGCGCAATCTTAAGATGTAGGTTGGTCTGTCGCTAGCCGTGCCAGAGGTAATGGCCAAAACAGGACACATCAGGTGTGTGTGTGTGCATGTAGTGCTGACAGCCCAGAGAGAATTGCCTCTGCTTGTCAATTAGACAGGGTACATAGCTGGATGACTTCATCTGGCTTGAGAACACCTGAGTCCACCATATATAGTCACAGGACTGTCAGGGGAGGCAGCTGTCACAGCAGCCACACACACACACACACACACACACACACACACACACACACAAAAACACGCACAATGTGGTCAAATTTTAACTTAGGCTGGCTTAGAAGAGGATGTGGTGTGTTTGTCTGGTCTAAATGCCACATGTCAACTTTGCTCAGATGGAACAAAAGAAAGGTACACAAAGCTCCTCCTTAAGCATCAACAGGATAAACTGGAAATGCCATGATACACAAACAACACTTTGAAGCAAAGCAGAGCATCGCATGCTGAACATAATACATACAACATCCACATTCTTTTATATACCGATAAAACCAAAAGTTATGATAAATTCCTATCATACCACTCTGTGCTGCAGCTCTTCCTATTGTCTCCTCTTGTCTCTTCTCAGACAGATGATATAAACTTTTATGGTCTGACTAAGTTAGACGACTTACTTGCTTTTGATAACAGTTGTTATTGCACGAATAGAAAAAGCGATGTTTATCTGTGGTGAGGCTGCTGTTGCTAGCCAGGTGTTCCTTGTTTGTTCAGCTCAGGTGACGCTCGTCTGCATTAAAACATTCACTCGGCTTTAATTGCCTCAGCCTCTGCAGGTGATGATGCTCAGCAAGAGAGAAAATGGATACAGAGACAAAGAGAGAGAAACAAAAGGGACATTTGCATTGAGTGACTACTGTGACTGAAAGCAATTAATTAAAAAATGAAATTAGAAACAACAAAGCAAATAAATGCAGAGAACCTAGTTCTTTGCGTGAAGTGGGAATGGATCGCCTATGTTTAGTTAATATACATAAATTACTCTTTATGTGATACTCAAATAAATGCTTTGAGTGTCAAAAGTTTATTAAGCTCATGGTTAAACTCTGAAGTTTAAACTCTGTGTCAGAGGCTGGCAGCTGTGAGTCATGAGGCGCGCGTGTGTGTAAGTGTGTGTGCCACGTTGATATCAGTGTCCTGTCATTGTAGATGAGGTGAGAGAAGATGTAGCACAGGCCTGACTAATTTATCAGGGAGCAAAAAGACAATTCACAGCTTGTGCAATGCAAAAACTATGTGAACACGGGCATGTTAACAACCCCCCCCCCACACACACACTTTTACACACACACTTTTAAAAGTTACTTGCAATGTGCTCAACCTAAATTTACAGAAGGCAAACATTATTTCTCATGGCACTTTAAATTTCTCCTCAGTTTCTTTGTTTTTTTGGCTTGCTGTGAATCTCCGTATCAGTGCATAATGATATGGTATATGTTTGGGTGAGGGCTTTCCAAAGCTGAACATACTAGAGGTGAGGGGGCAATTCTCACAACTCCAGAGCTGTCATACATGATGGACTTTGTTTACTTACAAAGCAAAACAAAAGGGAAAAGCTTATGCACTTCAGTTTTCTGTCTAACGAAAGAAGCAAATCAGATGTCACTTTCTTCAGTTGTAATAATTAGAGAACTTTTCAGCTCTTTTGGGGGATGTTTCTATTCATTGTTGTAAGCTAAGGCAAACTTGTCTTGACGCTTGGGGCAAAAAGGGGCAAGCTAACTGCCCCCTAGCACCCAGGCAACTGATGGGCACCTTTTCTTCCTCCTCCTCCTTCTTTTCCTGTGCCATATGGATCTAATCGGCCAAGAGCTGGCCAGCTGGGACCTCCAACAGTCACCTGTGATGGTGTGGAGGGGGAAGGGGGAGGGTTCAGAAGGGACTGCTGGAGCCTCCTCCAGTAAGCCAAGGCAGCCCCCTCCTCCACACACATCTCTGCTTTCCCTCCAAGAAAAGGAGGTAGAGGAGGGGGAGATGGGGAAGGGAGGGGAGGCACGAGGCGACTGAATGCGAGTGAGTGGACTTAAATGCCGGGGAGACAAAGGCTGCACCTGGTCCCCGTCCGTCCATGCACACCACCACAATACAGCACACATCTGTTCCTCTATCCTGCACTCCCTTCTGACCTACACCCACCCACCCACACACACACACACACAAAAACATACCGCAAAGACGAGGTTGCATGCACTACATCTACACAACTACATCTTCAAAATGAATTATTCAACAGTGCAGGGTCTCTTTGTGTCAGGTTGTTATTTTAACTACATAACGTGACAACAGGTTCAAGCTATTAGTATTAGTACTTAGGACACGTATACATGGTGTCAAATTTCTGAATATTCAAGAGACACGTGGGTTCTCTGCCTATTTCAATCAACTTAATTTATATTATTGCGCTCATGGGACTGAAACCTTCTCAACTGGAAATCAGCCTGATGCGGTTGCTCCCATATAATAAATAAATACATTTGAGCGAAGGTTTCAGTTTGACACACATTCATGATGACTTAATATCTGCAAAACTGTCTTTATCCTTTGTCATCTTTACCATGGCCAAAATGTTGCCTATGTATTGACACAGTGGCACTTTTACAGACCAGAAGTGTGTAACAAGCACTGACTAAATTTGTCTGCAAATTTGAGTCACCAGAGGTGGAGATGGAGGGATGCATGCCGGGAGAGAAGGATGGAGGATGGGGAAGAATAACAAGGATAGAAAATACTGTTTTCATTTGGTTTCATCAGAAAGACAAGCTTGGTTGTCAGCCTCAGAACCAGGCTGTTTTCCTTGGCTTACAATCCCACCTTCGAGCCCCGTAGACTACATATTTGGACAAAACCCAATGTCAACACTCTACTCCTTACACAGGGAGGGGAGAGATGGGGAGGTGGCAAGGTTGACAGTAAGGTGAGGGGCAAGAGAAATAGCCTATATATTCATAGACGGAGAGAGAGGTGGAGAAAACTTTGGCAAAAGAGAAATGTGGAGTGGGTTGGAGGTGAGGGAAAGGACAGAAGACATATGTGACTTCCACATGTGAAGAAGCACAGATGTGCTCCTTAAGTGAGAAGAGAAGCCCTCACATTTAAAAAACACTGCTGTTAGAGTAAAAAAAAAAAAAAGGCACCCAGGGATGGAAATGTACTTAGTGGCAGTGCGAGAGAGAAAACGAAAGCGGGAATGGCAAGGCAGACAGAGATCTTCCATTAAAAAAAAAACACTAAGAAATGAGCAGTGAAAAGAGGCAGTGATGTGATGCTGGAACCAGAGGGGGAGAGAAAGTCTGGCCGATGCTGGACAGCAGGAACAGACAGTGTCCACGTGTACATGAGGTCAGACTGCGGGGAGAAGAGTGACCAGATAGTTTGGGTTGAAGGGTGGGGCTTGAAATTGGTGACCTTACAAACACTCTAAAAGACTACAGTCACAGATTATTCATCTTAGCAAGTTTGATGTTTCATAAATGCTGCTGCACTTGTAGAGGAGTTAAAATGCCCTTGGGCAAGACACTGAACCCCAACTTAGTTGCTCCTGGTGAGTGTTTCCCCATCGGTGTGTGATTGTGACTGCGAATGGGTGAATCAGAAGCAGTGTAAAGTGCTTTGAGTACCAATAGATAGAAAAGCGCTATATAAGTGCAGAACATTTACCACTTCAAACCGTATCACTATATCTGTTCTAACATGATGTGACACCAATGCCTTTTAGAGTAGCAAAGTGGGAGTTCTGTTACTTTCTGAACAGACAACTTTAAATATTCTGAACGGACATTTGAAGCCCTTCCAAGGACTGGATGAGGATCAAATACTTAAAGTTGACGCAGTAGGAAAAAAAAGAGAGGAACTCTAGTGAAAATATCAGGATCTTAGATAAGAAACCATGAATCCCATGTAATAAATGATACTGCAGAATTAACAGGGACTGGTATTATTACTTTTACATGGCAAATCCATAAAAATTTAGGCCTTTTGTCCCGCAAAGGCAAATAAGGATAATTACAGTAGATTTTATGTATTTCACAAAGACACAGATAACATACAGCTGGGCCACAGGGGCTACAGCTGGAAGTGTGTCATTCTCTGTGCATGTGTGTGTGTTTGGCCACATTTACCAGGTGTTGGGTTTGGCATTGGCTGTCAGAATGATCCCTGAAGTAACACACATACACACCCACACACACCTGTGAAATTGCCTGCCCGGGGCATATGTACACACATTCCCTCAAATAACAACTGTGACATAACAGGAACGATTTGAAACTGTCCGTCATCACCTCAAACCAGAAAAGCCATGACAATCTCACACACACATACACACAGCCCCTCTGACAATAACTACAGCTCTCTGAGGCCAGTAGATTATCTGCCTATCTGGTTACAGCCCCTCTAACCTCTCCATAACTAATTGGTTAGCCTGCCCATCAATCATCACGAGCAATTCTTTGAAGCCAAAACCTTCAAGTAATGATTACGTAAAGCATTTGTGGACGCGTTCTCATTAGAATTACCTTTCTTTATTTTCCTTTCACCTCTGCACAAGAGCAAAAAAAAAAACATATAGTGGCAAAGACAAAAGATATATATCACTGTGTCTGTCTGTAGGACCCGGTGGCCTCCTATACATTATAAACTTAAACTGCAGCCAGGCAAAATACTGTTTCCTCAACACACGTGCAGACCCAAACTATGAGCTGGAGAGTTGCAGAAGTCCATAAAACAAAATACAAGCCTTAGACATGGGAAAACAAAGAAAACATTAAGACTGGCCTGTTCCAGTCCAGGTGTTGGAGGCTTTAACAGCCAAGTGGCCTCACCTCACGTCCAAACAGATGTTGCTATCACCTCAGACAGTTACACAGCTTTTCTTCACACAGACTAATGGTTCGGTACAATGACTCTTTATTCTCTGTATTGTGTGTTTAAATTCATATCCATGTATTTTATACATGTATTTTATTGGACTTTTTATTGGAGATTTTAACAGTGTCATTGACAGTTGATACACGAGTGCGCTCCATATCAGTGAGATCTTGTGCAAATACTGCAAACAAGTTTCATCACCATATTGTAATTAAACAAGGACGTGACCGTTCCCTCAACAATGCTATACAGAAGAGTGATCTGTTAGTCTCAGGATCAGGGGATGTGGCGAACTATAGCCAAGCGTTGGGAAAGGCCTGAAGATACCATAAAAAGAGCTGTGAGCAAGCTTAGCCCAGCTGTATAAAAGACCAGAGCTCAACAGCTGCTGACAAAGACAGATAAGTAAAACAAAGAGGCCAGCTGTGCACAAAACAAAGAGGAGAAGGAGACAGAGATGGCTGTGGAGGATGAGTGTGTGTGTTTGTGAATGTGTGGGCACATACATATGTGTACTGTATGCATATGAGTACAGATTTGCCTAAGAAAACGGCATATTTTGGTAAATGTGCCAGATTTCTTGATGGTGAGGTAGCAGAATTTTCAATGTCTATTGGAAGGTTTCAGTCTGAGCCCAGCAAATGATAACAGGCAGAAAGAGTTTTTCTTTTCTTCTTTTGGTGAAAATGCACTTTAGCCATCACGTTCTCAGGAGAAGAGAGAAAAGGAAACAGAGGGAAAGAGAAAAAATAATGACTAAGAGAGACAATTCATGGCGAGAGAGGCAGCGCCACCCATTTCTTGTCCACCCACACACCTTATAACACAAGTGCATTCAATATTTTTGCTCTTGCAAGTTCTCTTGAATATCAGCCCTTTCCTATGGGTTTTACATTGGAAACTTAAGCTCCCTGCTTTTCCAGGAAAGTTAGACACGTTTAAATGCATCCTGTTGCGTAGCTTTTCACAGAGGTTCCCAAAATGCCTGAGCTCTTTCTGCTTAGCTTAAAGACTCAACATTTATATAATATTTGCAATATAGTTGTTTAAATAACTTAGCATACTAATAATAAGAGTAGAAATGAATATTGTTGACCAAACTGAAAATCAGCTCATTGCACTTCTGCACAGATTTTAGCTGCTCTTAGCTAATTGTTTTCTTCTGTGACCGACATACCAACCGCGGGTTATGTGTCACCACTGTCTTTAACCATAAATAATAAATAATAAGTGTTGGCGGCCATTTCAATCCCACATACTCCGACACACTGAGGATATTCTTCACAGCAGCCCCCCCCCCCCCCCTACCAAAAAAGAGCAGAATTAAACAAGCAGCCTACTAGTGAGCTGCTAATCTGTGTCTGCTGGATAAGTATGATCAGCATAGTTTTTGTGAAGATATCTACTACAACTTAAGCTTTTTACCTTA
Organism: Channa argus; assembly: GCF_033026475.1. Taxonomy (NCBI): domain Eukaryota; kingdom Metazoa; phylum Chordata; class Actinopteri; order Anabantiformes; family Channidae; genus Channa; species Channa argus. The sequence goes on along the minus strand of NC_090201.1, from coordinate 20,021,826 downwards.
ACCTATCTCCTTTTCCCATATTTTCACACCTATGACAGATCCCAATTAGAATTTGTGTAATTTAATATTCCTTTATGTTTGCAGCTAATTGACCTTATTTACACTTTTAGAGCTTAAACCAGTGCAGTTGACAAATTGAACTGGGGTCCTTTTACAGCCCTTTAAGCATGTGCTGACACCATCAGACCAAAGCAGCCCAGTAAATAAACATCTTGTCGTGGGTCACTGAGTGTGTCTTTCAGGTTAGTAAAGGGTGAGTAGATCATTCCAAGAGACCTCTGACTCCTGCACTTACCACAAGGAAAAGGGTCTCGCAAACGATGTCAATGGGGCTCAATAGGAGGAAGAGGGGAGTGCAGGTGGTAAGACTGACACAGATCTGCTTTTTCTGCTTCTGCACAAATACACACACACACACACACACACACACACACACCACTTACACGCTTGGGAGACGTTGCCTGTGATGAAACAATCTTTCAGAGTGCTACTTGCAGTGACTGAGCGCTTTTGAGTAAATGACCTAAACCTTTCATGTCCACACAAACACAGGGAGTGCACACATTCAAGCACACACAACCTCTTACAGAATCCCTGGGGCCAGATATCACAGCCCTCACCACTATAACTAATAGAGCACTTCCTGCATCAAACTCTTCAAGCAGCTGCCCTGTTCTGTGTGTTGAAAAAAAAAAAAAGAGGTTTTCTATGGACGAATATTGCCAAATATTAGCCTAGTGATTAAGGGTCACGGTGGCCAGTTTCTCTATTTATTCCTATGTTTTAAGAATAGAAGCTCACAGCTGGGATTGAGGTCAGAAATAAAAATCAGCTGAGTGTAAGACAAGCAGCCTTTTTCTTTAGGAGACAAAATGGGTAAGAAACACTTGGTAGAAACACGTACGCACGCTCATTTAGTTTAAAACAATTTGATCAAAAAGTTCCCACAAATCCAACTCAAGACCAGGAACTGTTCAGGAATGAATGGAGGGAAAATAACATTTCTGAATAAAATCACAGCCTTGATGTTTGCACACACACACACACACACACACAGAGACACGCACGCTCATGTGCACACAGACACAGAACAGTGCCTGCTCTCAGGAGTATGACAGTGTCCAGCAGACCAGACAGGGGTCTCTGGTTTGAGACTGTGCAGCCGACAGCTAGCCGCTGCTATCTCCCCGATGGTCTGGCCTGGCTTGGTGTGATACTAGCCAGGTCTTTCTGCCTTTTCTCCGCCTGCTGCTCCCTCGCACACCTCCTCCCTCTACATCCTCCCCAAGCACAAAAACAAGAGCAAATTTTTATCCTCCAGAAAAAAGGTGTTCCAACGTTGTAACTTGAGCCAACAGAGTGACGTTTGCACTCTGTCGGGATCAAGATTCCCACTGATGGTAGTGTTGTGTAACATGTAGGCACAGCATGAAAGACAGACACAGCAGTTTCCCTCCTCTTTCCATATGCCTGGGATACTGTACAACAGATGTACGACTTCTTTACCTAGTTTCTTCTGCTCTGCTAACCATGTGGAAAAGCTGATTTCTATCTGTATAAATGACAGCTGAGAGAGACAAGCCCATTTCATGCGCAGAGCCAATTATATTGGTGTGTTTATTTATCCACTCCACATATCCTTTTATTATATTAGGACACAATAAAAAGATTGAAGATTAAAAGAAACAGACAGCTTCATGTCTTGGCTGTTAGATCTGTGAATGTTGCAAGTCAATAAATTGAATCAATTTTAGCAAAGGCACGATATCTTATTACACCCTGAGTTATTAAATTATCTAAATATTTCATACAGAACGACAACTCTTGGCACGGATGTTTCCACAGGACACTAAACACAAGACAATTTTAAAAGTAGAAAAAGCCTGAAGGGAAATTTGCATTGCACATGCAGTTGCTCTGAGAATCTTTTTCCATGAAACCAAACAACTTCTTCGTAACACACAAGAAAACAACCGGATGCTCACTGAACACAAGGTCAGTAAACATGTTGATTTTTCTACATCGGAATTCTGCCCATATGGCAACAAAAGTTCTTCTGTGCACAGGTAAGGCAAGCAGCAGGCACAAATCCATCCCTCCGTTTCTCCTACCTCATTAGACAAGGATGAAGAGATAAAGAGAAAAGGATGAGGCACCATCTGTACAGTACAGAGCAGCTCTGGGAATTAGGATGGAACGCACGCACATGCACCATGCATGGACGTAAATGAACACTGTTTACTAAAAATACACCCAGAAAGACTCAAACAAAAATTCCAGACCGAGATCCCCGCTCTTCTCTCCTACCTCCACTCTAGTAGAGTCCACTCTCCAGTCCTTTAAAGAAAGTGGTGGGGTTCTGCTTTCTTATCCTTTCCTTTTTGTCTCTTTTTGTGACTCCACGCCTTCATATGTCAGGCATGTGTTTGCATTCCCACATATGTGAGCTCCAGTGTGGCGAAGGCCAGAGCCAGAGACACAGATGGCACCCAGATGGAGACAGATAACTGAGCAGACCAGCGCAACACTGCACACACACACACACACACACTCTCTCTCTCTGTTTCTCTTACTTTCTTTTTCTGTCGTTGCTGTTTCTCTTTCTCTTGGTTGAAGCTCTGTCTCTGCCTCCCTCACTATCTCCTTCACTCTATGCTGTTGCACTTATTCACTTTGACTCTCTTTCACTCATTCACTTTGCGTCCTCTCTCACACTCGCTCTCTCAAGCTCTGAGCCTCCCACCCTCTCAATCTCTCTCTTTCGCTCTAGCCCCTCCCCTATTTTCCCACACACCGCTCTCTGCTCTCTTTTCATGGGTCCAGAGCTCCAGCAACGTCACAAACCCCATCCCCCCGAACTCCCTCCTCTTCCCACCCATTCCCCACATGGATCCCAGCCAATCATTCGCTGCTGACTGGCTCTATTCAACCTGCATTCACCGTCAATGGACTCTGCAATTAACATAACTAATTGCTTTGGCACCTAAAGGCTAAACAAGAGGCTGTGCCAAGGGGGACAAAAGTGTGTGTGCATTTACATGTGTGTGTGTTTGTGAAGGGGGGAGTCCTTTCCAACCCCATTCCCTACCACCTTCCCACTGGTCCTTCAAGAGAAGTGGGGATGTACATTTAAAGTGTTTTTATACAAACCACCCCCGTTCCAGCCTCCTTTCATTGATGCCCTCTTTTGTCTCAGCTCCTTAATGCGGCCGGCTCAGCTCTGGCTCGCCAGCAAACTCACTGGGGGACACTTGAGGAACATGAATAAGTTATTCTTCTCTTGTACTTCTACTCTTATCCAGTGTGCTCCATCTTCACTGAGTTAAACTTAAATCACCATCTGATTTATGCCCAGTCTCTTGCACAAGTGGCGCTGTAGAGACAATACAGGTTAAGATAATGGAGCTTGGCTGGGACTGGGAAGGCGGCGTGCTTTATTCACTGCAAGCCATTATTCTCTCCGCCACTTCTAGAAACTACAGAAGAAGGTGCTAATTTCATTCTAAGCTTGAGGTAAATAAGAACTTAATCTGTTTTTAATTAGATGACTGACAATTGAGAGATTGTGATCAACATGTGAGACTTTGCTCTTGAGCAAACAAGCATGCGGTCTTATAAACACAAACAGTTCACTGGGAGAAGGTGCTGCCCACAAATGCCCAACAGCTCTGAGTAACGTAAGATGTCATCCAGTCAACGTTGCTGACGTTTCAGCCCTTGTGGAAAAGAGGTGAATTCACTAAATGTGGATTAATGTAATTTACTGTTTGTATAATTATGGAAAGATTTACTGTGGGTTATTAAGTTGCCAGGACTTGTCAAAAACTACATTTCACTGAATAATCACCCAAAATAACCTCTTCTCCAGTCCTCTCTCCTTGTAGGCCTGCTCTATTCAGGGTACATCTGGTCAGCCAGCAGGCTCAGAGGCAAGGCCAGGTGGCTGTGGGAGAGCAGAGAGGGAGGGGGTGGAAAGATGAAGAAGTGAGAAGGGTTTTGAAGCTATATACAGCAATCCATATGCTACAGTAGCATGTATGAGTTGCAACTGATGGCACTGATGGACAAAGGCTATTGGCAAACACCGATTTACACCCAGGTGTAAAGACTGGCAGTTGTCACATGAGCGCACATGCTCATTAGGGTCTTCTGCTATTTTCCGTAATAGGCTGCTTTTACTCACGTCACACCACTGTTAGCTTGAGTTTTTGTCCTGAGTTCAACCTATGGATGGCCAATGCCATTAGCGTGTCACTCTGCAGTTTTGCTGCCAAAGCACTAGCTGGTGGTGGGGTGTCAAGGGTGTGTTGATGATTTTTTTTACCTCACTGTTGTGAGCTTTTTAGTGTACTACAAACATGGACACTGAAATCGTTGTGGTCCGTGTCATTTGTAGGGAGGTGCACACGAGCCTACAGGTTAGGCTTCCACATGGGGTCTGCAGCTTCTATGCAGTAGCCAGTTAAGACCATTAAGTTTCAACACAACTCAAGCTTTCCTTTTCTAACAAAAGCTTTCAGGAGATCCAAGGTTTCTCAAGAGTAAAAGCAAAATAACAAAGAAGCAACATTAAATGTTATATTTAAGTATGAAAGGCTATCCAAGCCAATCCAATGCTTGAAACAATTCAGATGAATGATCACAGAACAAGATTTCAATTAGCAGCTAGTCTTATCATTTAATCTGTTCGAATTCACGTTTGCAGCAATTAAACATCCTTTTTCTGCTGCCGTCAATTAATCTTTTCACTGCAATTATTTAAACACAGGGTGAGTTTAATGTGAAAGAAAATGTAACTCCCATGATTATCACCACAATCAGGCAAACTAAATAAGTTATGCGGTGTTGTCATCCAACACATCAAAACATCAAATTTGTACTGTATGTACGAGCATTTTTCAGCAGTTGCTCTTGAAGGACAGACAAAAACTGGTCATTCTGTTTCAGAGGGATTAGAAGCAGATGTACTCAATACACAGTTAGAATGCTGTGTATATTTGAACTGTATGACTTCCTTTTACTGTAGCTACTCAAGCCTCATGCAGCTGTTTGCCATTGTGTGCATGTGTGTGAGATAAAAAGTGAGAGAGAATGACAGAGCAAGAGAGTATGCAGCATCTGTTTCTGTTCACACGCTCCCTCGCCAAACTTCCTCTTTTAGAAAAAGTAAACAGCTTTTTTTTAGAGAAAGAAAGAACAGAAAAAATGAGCGCAGGAGGAGTGGGATTATGGGATCTTAGGACTTGGTGATTGTGTAAACGAGATAGGCATAGCTAAAATCAGAATGTTTTATTTTTCACATGCGTCTCTGCGTTTAAAATCACAGATGAAATCTTGGTTCGGTGCACTAAACATTCATGTTTCTAGTGAAAACCGTGTTTTCAAAGGTCTAATTACAATAACAATATGTGCTGATGCAATGTTTCTATGTCTGAGATGTGGTGAGAATGAGAGACTGCATCAGACTGTATCAGGGGACTAAACTCCACTTTACTAAAAGGCTAATTCTGCATAGCTGGGCTTTCACAGCAACAATAGAAATCCACCAATATAGGAGCAGAAATAAATAATGAAATTCTGTGGTATAAATTTTCTACATTATGTATATTCAAATGAAACATTTTTCTGCATAAAATATAATATTGAGGTCCCCCAAAGCTCCACATAAGGACATTTAATCTGTATAATTAATCAATTTTGTCCTTAAGTGCAGACACAAATGTATGTTGACGATGAAGTTGCTAAAAAGCTAATGGAAGTTATGTCAGATGTCTTTGAATGGCTCAGTGTATCCTTGTTGCATTTAAACACAAGTAAAACAGTTTGTATCTACTTCTATAATAATAATAATAATAATAATAATAACAATAATAATAATAATAATAATACCTCTCAACCTGATATAATAGTACGTGAAGAAAACCTAAAATTGTGGATCTCTTAAAATATTTCTGAGCTGATATAGACTCAATTTTAACATCTTAAAAGAATTACAAAAATTCTAATTTGAAGCTTTTTGAGCAATATTTGAATGCCGCAAGACTGTATGCATCCAGTGATCCTCTTACACTTAGGTTACTGTTTTGCAAGTTGACCTCAAACTCTTCGCATACAATGGCTAGTACGTTAGCTGTATATACAAACACTTAAGATACTCTATAATCAAACAAATAAGTACCACTGCAGTCATTTCATTCCACAGTCCCACATTTAAAATTCTTCATGGACTGACACCTCTGCCTTGAAGCAAGCTTATTAAAGTTTGGACGGCACAACTGGAATAAGAAAGGCAGTTTCCACAGGAGGATGTAAAATTTTCAGTCCATATACAGCAAACTCAGACAATCACCCTTTTCTGTTAGAGTAACGGCCCCTGCAAATAAGACGCTGCACAATGTACAGCATTTTCATAATAACACTTAAAATATGGTTAAAATCTAGTCAGACTTGTTCTCATTTGTGTAATGATATTTTGTCCTGATGTAATAATTACTTTGCAGTATATTATGCTTGTTTTATTTTATTGTAAAATGCTTATTATTTGTATGGTTTAATTTCTGCTGGGACTGATTAGGTTAACCATGCCCCATTTACACGGATGTTATCAACATTAGTGTTGGTCAATGTGCACTGTCCCTAAAATAACAAGTTTAAAAGCTTAACAAATACAAAGGTGATAGATTTTCTCATCTTCGAGGTAGAAGTGTTGACCAGTTAATAACAGCACCCGGCTTGTCATGCTTTGTCCACCTGTTTTCCATCCACAGAGCTGCAGGAAACTCCCAAAAAAATAAGTGAACCGAAAATGACACCAGTATTAAGAAATTCTAGGTTCGACGGTGCAATTAATGCTTGATATTTTCATCAACAGGCTTCTAGTGTAGCTAATGTCAAAATGGAAAATGGGTTATGTGAGATACCCCAAGGTTCGGGCTTCATCAGCACCGCTGGGAAAACTGAAAGGCTTAGCCTCCAGCCCACTATGCAACTGGAGTCACATTTGTTTTGATAAGACAATACAGCTCACACATGGTGGGAGCATTTTGTTCCCAGCACTCTTACGAAGGAAAGGCTACTCTGAGTGATGGGATTTCGCGTAGAGAGTTGATGCCAAATCAGTGTGAAATGATGACAGAGATTTTCATAAGTCACTTTCCCAGCCACAACTTCCTATAGTCGTAAGCTCTCTTCCTTCACACTGTGTTAAGTCCGTCTTTGTGAGATTCTGTGTGGTGGACGTGTCTGTGATGTGAATGTGGGCTTATTGGTTATCAAGGTTGTCCTGTTGGCAGAAACCTTGATCGGACTTTGTATTGCCTTAGTGACAACTTAAATACACACAATTTATATTTTTGAACATAATACAATCATAGTACAAAGTGCTTCCAAGATAGAAGCAAATTGGTAAAAAAAAAAAAAATGAAGATGCATGTTCAAGATACAAACTGAGGATGTGATTATGAATAAAAGTTGCAACTGGCAATGCAAATCTGCTTTGCCCATTTGGATCATTGTCATTTGCATGTAGAAAATGAAAAGGACCACACCAAATGAGTTACAGTAAATTACTAGCTTAACAGCCATTTGCTGACTAGTTAAAGGGACCAGACACTGAGTAAAAACTACTAACTCCCTACAGCTTTATATAAACAAGACTGGCCAAAGCACATTGGTATAGTGTGTCAGGACACTTCATAAAATGGTTACATACCCAGATGTCCCCCTTCCTATCTCTTTCTCTAATCACTTCCTCAGTGTTTCTGGCTATCTGATAAAAATATCTCTTTAAGTTAATTATTAATGTTGTTGCTATTTTCCCACCAAACCCCACTATTTCTGCCCTGTGCTTTCTCTAAATATCTTACCAGCATGCCCCCCCCCCCCCCCCCCCCCCCCCCCCTCTGCTCTTTCCTTCCCCGTTTTCCATCCATCTCATCACTGTTCAGACTCCTGATGTTGGCTAATGTGATGCAGCCTTAGATTTCCCTGTCTGATCTCTCATGGCCACATTTTCCATTACATCTTTTACATTTATCTAATAGGGACACGTCATTTTCCAGGTCCATGTCTGTCTGGAGGACCGTTTACGGAAAAAAAAAAACAGTTAAGGATCAAATAAGATGCTTCTCGGTAGTAATCAAGGCTAAACTCAGGGCTATTTTCTCTCTGTCTACAGGGTCAGATAAGTGACACACACAAAAAACAGATGCATGTGTTGGTTCTGGACAGTGAAATTTAAAGATTATTGGAGGACTGTGGGGGTGATGGATGAGGTTCACGCATTACTATTACCATCTACACACAACCACATACGCTCACATTTTTGCTTCTACTTTAGCATCCCTAAATACCAAACAACCAGAAAAAAACACTTAAATGTTTTCTTCTTCCTCTGATTTTAGTTAAATGGCAGTTGGCAAACCACAGAATGGTTCGGGTAAGCAGTGTGGCTGAACGGATAAACCATTTCACAAACATGCCTGATGACACAGGCTTAGTTTTCATGGCAAAGAAAAATTCTGTGCTTCTTTCTGTTATCACTTAGTATGTGGTTTAAAGCAGCCAATCATAACTGAGATATATGTTTCTACATTCAGAAGCCTGAACAACAATAAACTTTTTTGAAGTTTTGCCCTTAAAAGCACTTTTCAATAGCCTTGTGATTACCCAACGTAAAAAAAAAAACAAAACACAGAAACCTTTTTATGTTTAGAAATCTGTCCCCACTTCCATTTCTAAAAATGTATCAAGTGTGCACAGCTCTAGAAAATGCAGCATAAATACATATTTCTCTGGAGCACTTAGTGCAGCATATCCACTGTAGACAGCCAAAGAATTATACAAGTTTTTATGCTGTGATTCTTAACAATAAAGTAGGTATTTTTGTCAATGGGACAATGATTTACTGAGAACAAATTCTCAGTAAATAATAACATTGTTTGATAAATATAGTTCTGACAACAGTGAGGGTTGGAAGTGATGGGAATCGAACAAACTGAATGCACTGACTCTTACGTATAAATGATGTGCTGTTGATGTCTTGTGTCACAAGTGAACTGTGGGTCTTCTAAATATTTTCTAAACCACCACTGTTTACGTTGGCTAGCTTTTTCTTCTGCACTTTCTTGTGCTGGTGCAGTGCTACACTTTCTATTACATTTCGTGCTCATGCAGACATGTTAGCAGGCCAAAGCAAAGTGTACCTCTATAGCCCAAGCAGTGAGCAAAAACTTCACAACGTAACACTAGAGGCAATATCCAGAAAGAAGAAGAATAGAAAAGTAGGAGAGAAAGAAACATCTAGATGTTCACAGTGATTTATTTTATATATTTATTGTTGTTTTTTGTATTTATTTAGTAACATAAAAAAAAAAACAATGTAGTTGCCCCTTGTGAACATTGTGGTACTTGTGGTTCTATCCCCGTGCGATCGGATCCGAATGTAAACTCGCATGTATATGTGTACGTACAGAACGCAGTAGTATAATTCTGCCTTAACCCGGAGCAGGGCCAGAAGCTTGGCCTGTGGCACTGGTTCTCCTCCGAATCTGATTGGCCACCTCCTGCCAGTGTGACAAGGTGGTAAACACTTGCTTTTAGCACAAGAAGTAAAGACCAAAGTCTAAGGCTGAAATATAACAATTACACAAATTTTGTCACTCTAGAATTTTGTAGCGGTAGCAACCAGGCAGATTATCCGTGCAAAGGATGGATTTTTACATCTTACCAACTGTTCATTATGTTATCCGCCCCCAACACTAACATTAGCAAATGAGGAAGTACATTAACTCAAGTATAAGTACAATTTTGAGGTACTTGGCACTTTGTAAGGTTTCCAATGTAAATTACTTTTGCTATACTACAATTCACAGGAAAAGATTGTACTTTTACACCACTATATTTATTTGTTTAGTTACTAGTAGATTAGCTGATGTAGATTCTTTCAAAACATATATTTAATTAATAAATGACAATGTATTATTATGGATTAGCCACCTGCCAGTACACAAAGTAGGTAAAGTCAGCTCCACTTTTCTAGGTTGCAAAATGGCTGATGCCATCTCTAAAAATAGCATTAAAATGGCGGTTGATGTAACACTATTTTTAAAAAAATGTAAAATTGAATAGAGCTGTACAGGCATAGCCGTTTGGTTAGATTTAGGCCCAAAGAAATCAGTGTTAGGTTTAGAAACTAAATAAACACAGTTGGTTTGGGGTAAAAAGTGATTGTTTTGGTTGAAATCACTGTCAAAGGTTTTTATCAGACCCTCAGTAATATCTTTATGCTGGGTGTTTATACCTTTTCGTACAATGGACCTACCTAGTCGTATATTGCAGGGGGACAGTTTTGCCACCAATGTTCAAGTATTAAACTCAAGCAAGCACTAATGACAGTCTCAGCATCAGTCCTCTCTGCTTTGCCCAGCACTCCCTCCCCCTGCTCTGATACAGTTTTGCTTCCCTCTTCACAAGTCGCCACACTGGATCAAATTCCATAAAAATTGTAGCTGTAGTTGAAATAAGCACATAAAAAATCTTTGCAAATGGTGTACAGCTTCACTTCACGTCATAGATCAAGAACTTGTGGTACTCTTTGTGTACTGTGTTTGATGCTGATAGTATTTTGGATGAAAGCCCAGAAAACAAAAAAAAAAAGGTACAAATTATTGCATTAGTCTGCAAATGGCCTCAGATCAAAACTGTGTTAATTCTTTATGGGGGTTTTCTAAACGCATGCCTAAAGGCTGCATTTGGACAGATTTCCAGTGTGCAGGAAACTTCATTTGAGTAGACTTTTACACTACGGGGACTGGCCACACAGGCAGCTTAATCAGAGACAGTCCTTGTATAAAATATGACTCTGCAGGTCATTTGTATCAGTAGCAAAAAATGACCAATAATTCATAACACATGACATTTTGCTGTTATTGTAAGCAGTTCTGTGATGCATGTGATGTGATTTTAAGGAAGCAGTAATTTGTTAAGGCAAACTGCAAGTTGCCTTAGCTTTTTGGTATTATTGCAAAGCATTATTCACTGGAATCCTGAAATTCTCCGGACTTTGTCCGGTGGCAGTTTGTGAGAAAACGAAATTTCCAATTGAGACACTCCAGAGAAAGTCTATTTATTTATTCTGGGAACCCCCTAGTACAAAGTCCACATTATATGCATGAGCCCGTGTGTAGAGCAAACTGCTCTGTCCCAAATTGTCAGGAGGATTTGAAATGAGCGTCTGTCCATTTTTTGTTTGTTTGTTTTTTTTTTTTTGATGCATGGCTCCAGTTTGTCACATCTCAACATAAAACTGTTGGTGCTGGAAATACCTTTCCAAAAATGTACAAGTCTGTGAGCGTCATCAATAACTGTGTTTTGGTGTCTAATAAGCATATTAAATACATAAATCTGTCCTTCCTACACACCAAAGCAGTCCTAATGTAGGGTAAATGACTATGTGAACATGGTCAAAGACATTAAAAACATGGCTGGTCAGAGGGGTCCCATGGTGCTCTGACACAAAACAACCACAGACTGGTACTTTACCCCCTCCTGACATCCCACTAGCCCAAACACGCCTTTCCCCTCCCCACTCTCCCCTCAGTCCACGACCCGCCCTTGCCCCCCTCAGTTCTTTCATTCCACAACTATTGTACCCCCCTTTTCAGCCATCCTCATATCACCCATAACAAATGGGTCCTGTATTTTCCTCTCTCCTCTTCTTCCCTCCCTCCTTTCTCTTATTTTCTCTCTCTCTCTCTCTCTCTCTCTCTCTCTCTCTCTTTCTCTCCTTCACTCTGTGCCGATGAAAGGCAGGCATTGAGCCGGCAGTGGCATTCCAAAACCTCAGCCCTCGGCTCCAGTGTGTCTGGCTATTCAACACTGCTGGGAGCCATTAGTTTAAGTAAGGCCTGACCCGCCTACTCACCCACGGAAAACCCTCAGATCTCCTGTTACACTCGGTACACAGAGGGGAGACACACGGCTGCTTTTCGGGTGCAAAATTGTGTGTGTAAATACCTGACAGACTAAAAGAGATGGGTAAATCTAAGAAATCTGTATGAGAGAGAAATGCCTGGTAGTGTGTGTTTGAGTAAGAGGGAAGGCCGTGTGCTGTGAGGGAGACAGAATGAGAGCGTGGCTGCAAGTGTGCTTAAAATTTATGTGCAGCGGGTCACATGCTCACTTGGCTGCATCTTCGTGAAGTTTCCACACAGGGAAGCCAAGTGCGTAGCCAGACGCCAAACCCGTCTCACCATTAACTCCCCTTAAATGATATTCAACAACCACTCACTGTTCAACGTCTCTCCAGACACTCTCTTGTTTAACTTATATACCAGATTTGCCATTGGGAGGATTCATCTATGGCACTCGCAGTTAAACATTTAAATGCAGCATTTTTGCTAATTAGAAAATGATGCCACACATCTGAACTTGCCCCTTGTTGCCAGCCTCACCCAATTGTCTGCACATAAACATGAATAGTTCTCATAAACAACTCCATTTTTGGAAAAAGTTGTGTTAAAACAGTGGATGCTTGCTAAGACTTAGACTAGCCCACACACAGAGAGAGTGAGTGAGTATGTACTGGACATACAGTCTCTCCCATTAGAAGAGGTTTTACTTTGGCAACAACAGAGTAGTGTATATTGTTCACAGGTGGAGAGTAAAAGATTTGTGACTTTGTCACCTTTTTTTTTAATAAGGAATTAACTATGGTTCAAATGTAAAACATTTAATTTATTGGTTAACACAATACTTTATAGAGTGTCACATTAAACCATTATAACTTGCTTCCAGTGTACCTGCTCACTGATATTTGACACTCATTTTATTGAAGCATGATTAAATGGTGATGAACATCTATCTGAATGATTCAGATAGATGTTGCCTTTGACACGAATGGAAAAGTAAATTTTCTAAAACACTGTAAACAAAGGTAAATAAATCTAAACTGCCTGACTAAACTTTATATTCTGTGTATTTTTGCTTGATGTGTGAAGCTTCCTAGCAGCATTTGGTTCTATATAAACCTTCCATCTCTTTTTTTTTCTCCCACAGGCTGCAGGAGCAGCTGTGTTGTTCTCTTCCCTGGCGATGGCCACACCTGTGATCTGCAGGTGGTTCATCTGGCAGTGGAGCCGGGAACACCTGGCCAGCCAGAGATAGAGCCTCCAGGCTTAACTCTGTGTGTGTGTGTGTGTGTGTGTGTGTGTGTGTGTGTGTGTGTGTGTGTGTGTGTGTGTGTGTGTGTAATAGTTTTTGGGATTTCTGAAGGGCTCAATTAAAGCTGAGGGAAGATAACGGCTGGCTTTGCTCACAGACACCCACACACACTCACATTCAAAGGCGTGTGTTGGCATTTCCCAAGGTTAAGCCTCAGGGATGTTTGGACTTGTCAGTGTTGCAGTACAATCCTTAATTTGTATGTGTAATGGAGAGGGGGTGTATTTACAGTTTTACTTGTTCTCGTTCCATTTCTTTTTAAGACATAACAAACCAAGCCTCCTACACAGTTGTTCCTGCTTTGTTTTGCAAAGAAATCAGTCAAATACTATCAAATACAATAACAGCGGCTAGTGGTAGCACCTGCTTTGTTGCTGCTCTGCAGATACAACACGGGTATTGCATCTCGCTACAGCGCCCTGCTAGGACAAAGAAGCAAAGGCAACAAACAGAAACACCAGCTGAGGACAAGGCACATAAACAACATCGCTCAGAACTAATTCCATCCTGAGAGCAAGAGCAGACAGAGCGCAAGCAGAGGAGCAGGTCCTGTTCTCTGACACCACACAATGCCCAGTAGGAGTGAAATCAGAGACCTGACAGATGAGGTGAACTTGACAGAAGTCGTTAAACTCACAAGTGACACGTGGGGAGAAGTGACACGTGGGGAGAAGAGTTTGCGAGTGATACTGGCTAAGATTGACATCGCGTGTCACACACAATGCACTTGACTGTTTGTGCATCTGATAAAGTGGGACTAGGCCAAGGCGACACCTCGTACTTATCGTTATTTATCAGGATGTGAACTCCTATTATCTGGGTCAGAGACCTTAATTGATACAGTTGTTGCATAAGTTTTACACATTACATGTGTTTAGGCACATGATCATTTTGGCTCCTTGAATATACACAAATATTACAGATTCAAGAAGTGTGTGACATATTATAAAACTTCCTATAAAAAGTAACAAGTGGAAAGAGGATACAAAAAGAAGCAAAGTTTAAAAAATAAATGATATTGGCTGTGTCTTGTTGAACGATGAACAGAGAGTCTTTAATAAAAACTCATACACAGCTGGATGTCAGCTTTCCTCTGGGTGACGACAGACCAGCTGCAGTTGGAGTCTGCGTGGTTTCCAAGACGGACAAGTGGGGAAGAGAGAAGGATAAGTTAGATAAATGGAGATGGAAAGGAGACAGAGGAAAAGAGGGGAGTGAAAGAAGAGGAAACAAAAGAGGGATGGCTGGAGCGAGGCCCGATGTGGGACAGAAACAGGAGGTGAGAAGAAGCGCTGGAGTAACCCTGGAAAGCGTGGAGAAAAGGTGGAACCAATGGTAACTCCTCTTTGTCTGAGGCAAGTTGGGGGGTGGGTGGGTGGGGGGGGGTGGGGGGTGGGGGGGGGGGGGGGTGGGGGGGGGGGGGTGAAAGGCATGAGGAGTGGGAATAGAGAGACAAGGGCATTAAAACAGCATAAGTTCCTTTCACTTGCTTTTTTTTCTTCTTAACCTAACCACTCCGAAGTGACTGGGCCCTTTTGTTCCCATCCAATGTCTCCCCACTTAAAAAATAGCTGCACAAAATCATGGGACCTGCATCCCACGATCCTGATAAAGAATACATGTTTTCTTTTTTCCATGATGATTTAAATGAAACACTTTTAACAGAAGAACACACAAAAGAAGCCCTTTATCCCTTTTGGCTGACTGTTTCAAAAGCCATATGACAAATATGCAAAAACCACTCTCAAACCCTGTGAGCCGCCTTTTTGGAATAGTCAAATGTGTCAAAGCAATGTTTACGCTACCTAGTGACACCTGAATACAGAGGCCGTGTCGGTGGCTGGCAGTAGAACAAAATGACAGTGTTAACCATGCTCAGGAGCCAGACTGAGACCTGCAATCAGGAGCGAAAAGCACAGAGCGAGGCTATTTTTTAGGGGCAGAGAAGTGATGTTTTGTCAGGTGGTAGGTCAGCGCAGACAACAGCCCTCGTCTCCTGTACTGCTGATATTTCTGAAAATTGTTACTGGCGGGTTATCCTCGGCACAAGATCACATCTGGATCCTATCCTCACACCCGCTCCACATAATGCCGCGCAGCAACAAGAAACAGCTGTGCAAAACTGGCTTCAATTAGCCCCAAATTCTCCCTGACAGTTAATCCCTTTCTACTCTCCTTCTCTTACTGTTTTTTCTTCCTTTAACCATTTTTTTTTTTTTTTGCTTCAGGTTGCCACACTGTCTGAAGGGGAACACAGTGTGCTGAATTAGAAACAGACAACAAGACCGAAAGCTCAGAAATCTCACGAAACACATTACATGACAAAGCTTATCTGTTTGAAAAGACCGATGATGCTGTTCGCAGTGGTTTGGGATTGAATGCTAGAGAACCTGATAACAGGCTGCAGAGATTACATATTTATTTCCTGTCACTGGGTAGTAAATGCTTCATTAAAATTTGGGTTTGCTTAAATATTAAGGCTCCAATTTTCACAGCTTGCGATTTATAACAGTGGATATGTGACACTTATAATTAAAGTCTGTTTAATTGTCATTTGGTCACACAGTGTTACTCAAACAGAAGAGACCAGATTCTTTGTTGTGGTTCTCACTTGCGGAGCTTTAGTCAAAAAAATGTGAGCTCATAAATTTTGTGTTTAAACATCTATTTTCCCACTGAAACCACACTTAGCAAACACTTAAGTGTGATCCAGCAGTGTAGCACATGGAATATAATGTTATTGCACATGAGTCATTAATCAAACTCAGCTCAAATCGAACCAGTTCAACTGCACACCATCTTGACTCAGCTAAACTGCGCTGGGGAATCCAGCTCAGATTGGTCCTGTGATAGGAAATTGGAGCCAGATTTGAGGTAAGCGAACTGATCCGATCGTCCTGATGAGCAAATCTGGAAGGTTCTGCAGTCATTGTAGCCCTGGGGCCTGAGTAAAACACTAACAGGTGGTAGTGCTGGTGGAAAAGACCCACGCAGAGACCAGAGGGAGTGAGAAGCATACTGGGCTCACAGCCTGACACACACACACACACACACACAAAATCGCATATTACAAAAAACACATCCATGCATGACACATACATGCAAGTACTCGAAGGCATTTTTCAGTGTACTTACCTGCAAAGACAGATCACAGTCAGACAAAAACATTCTGAACACACACGCAAACAGCCCACAAAAGGCAGAAAGGGCTGCCTTAGAAAGGAGCTGCGAGCACCCATCTCTACCTTCACAACAGGCAAATTCTCCCATATGGCAAAACACAAAGGGCCCACGTCTGGCAACGCTAACAGCCCACTCAAGCCAAAACCAATTAGGTCTCTAATGCAAACCTGCAGGGCCCCTTTGTCGTTTATTTCCCCTTTTAATGTCAGAGGATTGGAATCTGACTCTGTAACCCACCCCAAAGAAAAGAAAGGAAAAGGCAAAAAGAGAAAATTATCGGGGGTTCCAAATTATCCACATGTTTTTGAGTAGAGCTAATTGAATCAAGAGAGAATGGAAATGATTGACTAGTGTGAGCGATGTCGAGTCGACATGATCTCAAACACATTTTCTCCCATGTGTACACACAGCATCCCTGTTTTCCAGAGGGCTGTAGAGCTTTTTGCATAACACCAAATTACTCCAGCTACACAACAATTACGGGAAAACAGAAGAATACACATTTTTTTGGGGTTATACTTGGAATCAAATTATCCAGAAAAGGAATTCAGGAATTGCGTTCAAACGCAGCATCCATCATGTTTATGGCTCTATTGTCCAGTGCACACTCTGCTGCTCCCTGGTGGCCACTGTATCATCATCACCAGTGGCATCTTCATCATCACCAGTATTACAGTAATGTCTTTGTCATGCATTTTTTTTGGTGGTGATGTGTGTGTGTGTGTGTGTGCGTGTGTGGGTGGGGGGGTATTTGAGTCTTCAGGGGAGTCAGAGGGACACATGGGGCCTATACAGTCAAGCCCTCAGGCCCTGCTGACCCCACTTGCATTGCAGGACTGTACTATTGACCTCTGATGTAAAGCAGACAGAAACCACAGGCAAAGAGGGAAAAACCTCCTGGCATCAAGCAGCAGCTTCAGCCTGGTTTCACACTGCCTTGTGTTTTTGTCTTGAAAAGCTGTAAACTCCAGATGGTGGAAAGAAAAAAAAATTGCCTGGTGGATTAAGAGCTCCAAATCCTCCACTGAAAAGACACATAGACCGTAAGCTGCGATTCAATCAAATGGGAGCATAATAGCTGTCTTGTGGTGACTATATAAGGGATAATGCATCCAGTAGACTATGTGTTATGCATACTTTATTCTCACTCTTTAATGGATCTTAATGAGCGTAAGATCTCAGCAGACAAAGGCATGCCTGAGGTTTTGTCTGGTCGTTATAATGATTTGATATGATCTTAAGCAATGCGTTCAGGTCTTCTCCGAAGACGTAGCCTTCTCTGTGGGAGAAGAACCTGATAATAGTACAGTGAAGAAGCTTTTTCTCCTGCTGTTTCATTTTCATTAGCAAGCAAACGCAGCAGTTTAGCTCAGAAACTAATCTTTGAATATGTTTCAAAAACTTCCGACTCAGCATTGTGCATCATGCCCGCAGGTGCAAATAGTTTACTTACCTGTGCATAAATAAGCTTTGTATATATGGAATTTAGCTTATTTTTCTGAACATACAATGCACACTTGAAAACCTACTTACAATTTAAAGCACCAGGAATTCCGACCATGCTCCTCGAGTTTCCCTCCTCCTGACAGTCTGATGGCTGCACAACGCTCTTTTTGAGATCTTCAGTGTCTCTGCGACCCGACTGGATTAATACTTTTAAAACACTTTGTTATTAATAGAAGCAGAGTTGAATGCAATATGCAGGAGACGTTATTGATCCAGCAGGCATCAGGTAGGTCAACTATTCTCTTGCACGACACACAGTATTTAGGTGGGCGGTGCTGTTAATGAGAAAGCCAATAAGGCTCCTTCACAGCGTGGAAACGTTGTCTCAGTAATGATTAACTCCGAGTGGCAACAATAGGACACATAATCCTCACAGCAGACATACTTCCACTGCCTTGACCAAAGTCGTTTGTGTCCTCGACTTGTTGGTGTATTGATTTTGCTGTTCATTGCCCAAATCTACAGTATGAAAAGTCCCAACAAATTGTTATTGAAAAGAGCAAGGATATCATATATGAAATAAAAAGAAGATGCATTGTACACTGATAATAATCCTAAGCGGAGGATTAATGTTGTCATTAAAAATGCTGAACAATACAACTGTACAAGAAGTTTAAAACTAAAGTACAACATCGAGTGGAGCCTCAGGACACTAAGATAAACACCTACACAGTCAGAGTGCACGTGGACTGCATTCAGGGTCTCACGCTCTATCCTACTTTACAAGCCCAATATTTTGATGCTGGCTGAGAAGGCTTTGAGCCATACCACCCCCAACACACACACACACACACACACACACACACACACACACACACACACGCCACCCACATATGCCACACGCTTCTCTCCTTCCCCTCCCCCCCCCACCCATCCTCCACTCCTGCCAGGCTGCCACCTGCTCTCTGCAGCATGTTGCACAGCTGCTCTGCTACAATAACAAATTAAGGTCCACTGTGGCAGGCAGGAGTCATTACCTACCACTCCTGCTATGGAGGAGCCACGGATCCATCAGCTACTCTGTGTGTGGAGAACGCAGGTTTCCCCTTTATGCTAGAAGTGGGGAGACACAGAAGCCAGAAGGCACCACTTGCTGTGTCAGTGTCAGGAGCAAGTCACGTGCTGCTGACGTTGCTGTTTTCACAACCAGTGAGATGTACACCACCTTGATAAAGCTGGATTAAATATTACTTATTTTCTCACCATAGTCTATTGTGCAGCAACTGTTAAAAGATTTACACGTCGACATCCTCACATTTCATCACATTAGCAATAAACACGTTAACAAAAATGTGTCCTTTATGACATTTTATTTTAAACAGATGCCAACTTGTCACAGTTGTATATTGTTTCCAATGAAGTGCAGTAAGTGCTGTTTATCACTTTCTCATCAAAGTTAGATGCAGTTTACTTTGAAAAACCTGCATTTAACCAAAAGACACACTGAATCAGCATATTTAAACTACATGAAGCTGAGGTCATGGAGTCAAACCATGCAGCACACTATAGGTGCTGAGAAATTAGAAATTTCAAATAACATATTATATATATATATTATATCGTATTTTTTTAATCAAATTTGATTTCAATTTCTCCATCTACAACATCTACTAAATCCATGTAATCAGTGACTTGCCCCTTCAATGAATCAATCCAGACTAAACCTTTGATTGTGACAACAATGTCCTGTCTAACGCATCTTGTCATCCAGCCCTGTGACAGGTTAACAAAGAGCTGCCTAGTCAGTTAGCAGGAGGCTGAAGTCAAAGAAGAAACAGGCTCAGACGGTGGTGGGATTTGTCGTGGCCATTATAGTTGCACTGTGTGACAGCTGGCCATTGCCCCCCTTCATCGCCTTTCAGCGTCTTTGTCAGAGGGCCTTTAATCACACCAGCAGGACTGTTACACAGCAAATCAGCTGACCTGACCCACTGGCTGACTGAATGACTGTTTGAACATGTAACCTACTGAGCTGTAGCAAAGTTTCTACAACATGTATCCTTTTCCCATTAACCCATTTAACATTAACTCAGGTAGAATCCTCACCATGTAGTCCAACGTATGGACATTTTGACATTTTCTATTCAGAGGTCCTGCCCGGATAATGGAAAATACCATGCGAAGATGAAAAGTCTTTAGAAGTCACTTACTGTAGGGAGCAGCACTTTTCTTCAAAACGACAAATTAAAGCAGCTACTTTCATACATTCTCCCACTGTTTTGTTTTTCTGGTTTGCAACTTTATTGTTTTTTCATTCTTACTGTCCTCAGTGCAAACAGCATGCAGGCATCCATTTCAAAGGTTTTCCTACAACCACACAACCACTGAACACTACTTGAATGAACTCTGATACTCTGATATTTTTATATTTAAACCTTGCAACCAAGGTTTAAATAAAGGTGGGTATCACACACAAATTGGATTTGTTGTGCCATTTTCTGACACAAGCAACACTAAAGGATCTTCGTTGGGAATACGTTCCACAGGGCAAAAAACAAACTGCCGCGAATACACGAGCCCACACTCTGCAGCCGTGTTCACTGACTGCTACCGTTGTTGACCTGGCACATGTTTCATGCCCGAGAGGGAATGTTTTCTTCAATTATCTGCTCTTTCACATCATTGTACTGAGTCAAAAGGACTGGGGCACGTCAGTAGCCAGGACTGTTTACCCTACTTTCTCAGTAGTCGTGCCATCTGCGTGAGCTCTGCAGGTTGCATAAGGCCTGGGAGATATGACACCTCCACAAAACCTGTTCACTTTATCCATTGTTTCAGTCTGCTCCTTCCAATATTATCTTTCTCTTCCATGTGCCTTCCCTTTTGTTACCTCTGTCGTCTTTGCACGATCCCTCACCATTTATCTTTTCATTTCCTTCAACTAGTACATCCCTACTACTGCATACACCACTTCTCTTGTCGTTCCCAACAGCTGACAGGCCAGACCCTGCTTGGTGGTGACACTTCACCCATGCTGACCTAAGCCAGCTTACTCATCCATGTGGGAGCCAGGGCCAAGGCCAGGGTGTCTGTTGGGGGTGGGGTGGGGTGGGGGAGTGGGGTAGGGTGAGGCCAGCAAGATGGCCGTAGTCATCATAATCATTCATTGCCTGCTGGTCCTTCTGTCGTCAGCCTCCTTTCACTCCTCCTGCTTTTTGTCCTCCTCATGTCAGGGCCACACGGCACGCGTATCAGCTGAGCCCAGGATGGTCGGAGTCAACAGGGTCAGGTGGCATACGCCTGGTTAATTCTCCTGAGGCTGCTCGCATCAGCTCGTAGAAACAAACTCTGAAATTTACAGATAGAGACAGTTGCTTTCACACAGATACACATTGACAATATTCAGGACACAAAAGAAGACAGTGCAGACCCACCTAGCATGATATTATCAGACAGGGCAAATTTCTTGGGGGTGGGGGAATTTGATGAGGGTCTCTCAGACAAACAGATAGATCAGCATTAAGAGGGAGGAGGGGAAGATTATAAACACATGACCAGATGGAGAGAGAGATAGCCCTATTATTTAGATCCTTCGATCCCTCATCTCTGTCTCCTCTTCTCTGTTTGGATCCCTCATGCATATATACCTTTACATTATTCAGTAGGTTATAATGAGAGTAACTGAACATTGTGGGGGTTAAAGAAGTAGTTGCTGGGCGGTTTAGGCGGCAGAAGGTGGGCCACAGGTGTACAAGCCTGAGACTTATTCTTCTGTTTGACCTCTCATTATCACCCCCAACTTCTAATTTATTATTATCCTATGTCCTCGGGTGTTAAGGGAGCAGGATGGCGTCTCTGTCTAAGTCCGTTCGCTGTGTATTGTCTGTCATTAGTATTTTCTGAATAAATTATTCAATATTTTCTTATCTATTATCATCTGCTCATCTGTTTCCTCTTTTGTTATTGAACTTTTTCTTTTGTTCTTTCTACATCCTGTATCTCTTCTCTCTGCTCAATGTGACCATTAATCCAATGACTTTTAAAAATGTCTTGGCAGGTGATATGACTGACATAACTTACAGTTGCTCAGACAGATTAAAACTCCACAATCCTCACAAATCCGACTACCAGTTTTGATTTTCTCTCTCCTCTTCTTCATCTGAATCTTTTTTTCTGTGATCAGTTCATCTGTTCTGGGCGGCCTGCAGAGGAGAGGTCTGATCTGTTGTCACAGAGGAACAGGTGGGGCAGACTAATAGTCAGCCCTGGTTTGACTCACACACACACACACACATGTAAGCTGCAGGGAGGCAGGCAGGCAGCCACTCAGACACTGGCCCATATGGTAGACCTCTGGAGCTGTTGCCCTCAGCAGAGTAGGGGAGGGATAGATGGAGGATGCAGACATGGCTGGAGGATGGCAGGAGTGGGAGGAAGAGCAGAGGGAAACTGGGGGAGGTTGAAATTAATCAGCAGGCCACCCCAACTGTCCACTGTCTTTGGGGAGTTGAGACATGCATATATGTAGCTGATTGAACAGGGGGGTGTGGGGATAGCAAGTGGGGACTGTAGTGTGTTTGGTTGTTTGGTTGTGTGTGTGTGTTGTCTTTTTATACCTTGACACTTTTTCGGTGTTTTACTCTTTATTGATTCAATAAAAAAAGAAGAAGATACTTTAACATTTTTTACTTCTGAATATACATTGTTTTAATGATAGCATATAACACCTAAGCACTGTATTTACACAAATGCAATCTAGAAATAAAAAGTAATACGATGATTTTAAGATTCTCTAAAAATAGACAAGTATTAATTTAAAATTATGGAAAATATTGCCTATACAAAAAAAAAGTTAGTTTTATCTTGTCTTTCGCATAGTTTGTAATGCTGTAAGTAGAAACATCTGGACAGTCAAACATTTTTTTAAATTCACAGCATGAAACACTGGCTATGAGGATAAAGTCCTGATCTGAGTTTAGTGCAGGCTGTATCCATGTTAAGGGCTACAAATCACACATTGTCCATCCAGTATGAATGTAAACACAATCACATACTCTTAAAGCTAAAAGTCATTGTTTTATCACAGGTCAATTGTACTGGACTGGGAAAAAACATCAAATCCAAACTCCAAATAAGTTTACAATGAGGGGCCATCTATTGTTTGTGTGAGAGATCCTGACAAATCCTGTTGTTCCAGTCTCTGAATCTTCGAAGCGCCTGGTACCGTGAAAGACTTGCTGGCCACCTGCCACTCACATCATAAAGGAAAAGACAGACAGATGTATAGACAGGAGGTCAGATGGTCAAAGACTTTGTTATAATGCTAAACATCATTAAGTAGACGCACTGCTTAAGTCAAGCACTGTTGTTCAAGCGCTCTATTCATTGTTACTGCGCTGTTTATGTGTGTTGTTCGATGCATGTGCTAAATAGTACATCCAAGTGTTATGTCTGAACAAAAGGTGTGTTAGTGTTTTTTTAGTTTGCCGATGTCAGCTAATAATACTCACTGAAATGTTTTGTCAGTTGTTAGAAGCTGCACAGAAAGACTAGAACAGGGTTGAAGTGAGTGCTGTTCATTAATGTATGTCTATTAAATCAATGAAAAATTATATAATACAGAGCAGTCTATTTAATACACCGAAGTTGATGTCTATAATCTTTCATTATAACATGTTCATAGATGGAACATCGTGGTACATTTATACCTTTTGTCAACAACAGTATAGATTGAGGTGTAATGTATAATACAAATAACACATCGATGTAATCATTTATTCTGAAACGTCATCCAGTATGATAAATATTTGTGTGTCACAAAAGTATGTGAACCCTGCCTTTAGTCACTGGTGTAACCCCATTTAGAATGTCTAATGCAGCAAAGCAGCCTCAAATCATGATACACCTGCCACCATGTTTCACTGATGGGATAAGTAATGTAGAGTTTGGTAGAACTGAATGAATGGATAAGACCAAAGTATCATTCATCCACAGAACATTCTTCCAGAAGCCTCCTGTCTTCTTGTCTGACCTCCCAGACTCACACCTGATGGAAACAACTGACTATAATTTCCAACTGATTTTAGAACATGTGTGGAAGTTGAATCCTATTTTAGATCATGTTGGTGCATAAATATAACAAAAAACTTTGTTTATTATTATAAATGTGTGAATAATATCCACTGATCTGCCATAACATTATGACCCACTGTGCAGTTTAATGTAATCCAATACTGTGGCTTTTACAAGGTTATAATTTCTCAGATTTTAGATTGAGACTTCTTATAAAGGCGATAATTATACTATGTGTTTATTGAGGTCAAAGTGGGTATTGGAGTCATACAGGAGTGCATTATAAGAAGAGGTAGTTCTAATGTTTTGGCCACCTCATTAAATAGGGTTTATGTGCCCTAACTAGGTCAAAGAAACTACACATCCGTTTTTTTACAGCAAAAAAAAAACAAAAAGAAAAAGAAAAAAGAACATTATTGAGAATGAATTTATTTATTTGTTTAATCTAATGATCCATCTGATTTAATACTACAAAAGTCATCAAATGCGTTTCAAACAAAGTTAATACATTCTGAAAATAACTAAAACCTGCACCATATTCAAAAGATGTCCTTGCCTGGCTTTGATCTGCTTAAATGAATCTCCGTGTTGTAATGAAGCAATTAACCACTAGGGGGAGAGAGAAGATTGGAAACAAGGCAATCCTGAACTCAGCAGAATAGTTAGTTTATTTTCTGAGTATTATGGTTAGTGAATGCATGAATTTCAGGTATGGGAGATATATAGCGAACACTCAATTTTTACCAAAGAAAACTAGATCTAATCATAGGTAGGGAGCTCTAGTTTTATATTGCGTTTTATTCACAAATGAGCATTTTTAAACCAAATGTTTGGATTAAGAGCAGTTTTCAGTCAATGATTCAAAGCTTTCATTAAGGAAGCAAATGTCTCTCACCAGCCCACCCAGAAGAATGTTTTCTAAAAATGGGAGCTGGAACTTCTTTGCTATTTCACCTGCTGCGAAGCAGATGCAACACAAGCTGCCACACACACACACACACACACACACACACACACACACACACACACAGCTGAAGGGCTGGCAGATTACTTGCAGATGCAATAGAAATGTGGACCGCTTTATCAGCTTGTTTCAGCAACTCGTGCATGTTCTTAAAGTCAAATTAGTTTGAAGTTTCAGACTTTTTCAGCATTTTAGTGGTTTCCACAAGACAAATTATATGAAGAAAAAAAAAAGACTAGAGATTGGCCAAAGTTATTCGTGCATGTCTGAGGTGGAGGAACAGGAAATCACGTGACATTACTTGATATATCAGACAAGTGGAAGGTTGAAATAAATAAAAAGTAAATATATCAGATTATGGTTAAAATTTATTGGATGTAGGACTTAGATGTAGTCAGAAGAAGAAATAGTCAGAATTGAGGCAAACTGAAAGTAAAAAAACAAATGTTTGGCAGAAATCCTTATCATTCATGCCATTTGGAGGACTGTCTTCCCCCCAGAGTGCTATGAGTGAATCCATTTCTACAATAGGAAGCTTCTGAAGAGCAACACAAACAACCTTCTTAGCCCCAGTCATATGTATGTTTTGTCTCCTTAAGCCTTCCTCAACCCTTATGGGATCCCCACTCCAGCACATCAAGTCGGCAGGTGGTGTGTTCTGTGGCAGGATTCATTCAGCTTTCTCAGCCTATACAGTGCTGCTGAGTCACTTAATGCCAAGTGAAGGGAAGCTCTGGCCTTAGAACCATTCTTTTTTTATTTTATTATTATAATTTTTTTGTTTGCCTTTTATTAGAAGATTTTGCTGCTTGTTGATCAAAGGGTTTATTTTCCACAGGCAATTTAAGTTGTTGCCAGAAATGTCATGTTAGTGAGATGGCATGATTTCCCCTTGTTGTTCCAAGACAAAATCCCTCTGATTCCTACTCTTTGTGACTCACATTTTGAACAAAAACTAAATCGAAATTAAGCTATTCTTATTTTATTTGTATTTTTTAAGATGACGGGTCCCAGAGCCACACAGTAGGTTCTGTCAGCAGATTTAAAGAGGATGATTTGTGGATTTCATGCCTGATATCAGTAGTATTTTTGGCCTTGGTGGGAGCACTGTTCATGTTTTTTTTTTTTCATGACAGCACGTCAGTGTATAGAAATGTAGTGATTTTGTGTCTTTTGGGCACATGGCAAATTAGATCTGTGATATGAGCCCGAGGGCTTGAATGCGCTTCAAATAAATAAATAAATGAATCCCAACTTAATTATGTGACTCAGCCTCACGCAGCCCATTAACAGATGTTAAGAGTTATCATGGAGCTCTTTGAACTTTGAGTCGGAGTGTGTCAGCGCCCCTGGCAAATCCCATCACCCTCAATTAACTTTACTTCTTACTACTGCATAAACCTCTTTGGGAGAGAGAGAGAGAGAGAGAGAGCGAGAGAGAGAGACGGAGAGAGAGAGAGAGAGAGAAGGGGGAGTTGTGTGTGTGCCTGTGTGCATGCCCCCCTACCCCAGCCGTCCACCCCTATCCCTTTACAGGACTGCCAGCCCGTCTAGAGTTATTCCAGGAATGCGTTGAACATGGCCGCCGCGATGAAGGCGCAGAAAACGGGACTGCTGGAACTTCGAGCGACCGTGGACCGTTGGTTCCGGGTGCTGGCGACGCTTACCGAGGACACGCTCACGGTAAACCCCGGGGAGGGTGCCGAGGAGCCCGCAAAGCCCAACCCGAGTCCCGCTGGTGCTATCAACGGAGACCCCCCGAACCTCAGCTCGTCCCCGGTCCCGGAAACCATCACCAACGTGAAGCGCACCGTGCGAGTTACAAAGCAAGATGTTGGAGGACTCGGGATCAGCATCAAAGGTAAGAAAGTGCGAGGAAGTAACAGGCTTATTCAGGAGCGGTGAGTGAACTGACACAAGTTCTGAGCAGGGGTCTCAGCGCAGTTTCAGGAAAACAACTGTGGACTTGTCCCTCACACTTGGACACAAGTTCACAATGACGCCAAAGTCCCAGTCATGTGCGCAAATTCCACTTTTTTTTAATTAGCGTCCTTTTTTATTCAGCCTTACAATGAAAACATTCAGGGCGGTTTTTGGCGCAGGAAAAATGACAGCTGTGTCTCATCTCAGTGTGTGTGTGTGTGTTGGGGGGGATACAGTGTCCCACAGTCACAGATAGTGTTTTAGTGTTGACAGTGTGACTTTATAAAAGGTGGCATCGTCTTTTAGAGTAATTTTCCGTTGTATGGTACAAAATCACAATAGATTTTACCTCAAAGCTAGGTGGTCTGAGACATTTCTGGGTTGGATGTACAAACAACAGGCAGAGGATCCTGTCAAACTGAGGAAACCTACTCCTAACATATCAACACAGACCAAAGCCTGCAAACTATTATTAAACTATTATTATTAGTTATTGAGCAATTTTATTTGACCTCTGTTTTCATTTGGAGTTCAAATAGTGCAATAAAAAAAAAAAAGAATTGTCATGTCAGTGAAACTTATGGAGTAATTAGGTATTAAAGGATGTGTAAACCCAACACCATTTCTATAGGCCTGAAGTTGACCTTTAAAAGATCATTTTTGCTGATTGACTGATTCAGTGCCGATACTGTACATTTACATTTAGTCATTTGGCAGAGGCTTTTATAATAGACTCATAAGTGAGCTATAAAGCAAGCAGAGAAGCAAACCTTTCTATGAGACAAGGTTGTGACCTTCCCAGACAGGCTTTACATACCTGTGCAGTGTACTGATAAAACCCTTTCCCTTGTCCTGTTTCCTTGACTTGCAGCAACAAGCAGCTATCTGAGTGGCAATCTTAAAGTGGCAAAGACTGGGAGGGTTGAGGACTGGGAAGCTGTGTAAATACAAAAGGTTAAAGCGGATAAGTGGATAATTTGTTTTTTGTTACACTACCTGTTTGCTTTTTAATGCCATTTGCATCTTTATATTACTTTAATGTGATTGTAATCTAGACTTGTTTGGGTTTATGATGGTGAAATTTTGATTCATCTGTGCAACTCACCTGTGTTTGTGAACACAACACGTATCAAAACAGTAAACAGTGTGCTGGTATATGGGCCTGCATATCTGATATGATAATTTGATGGTATCTGGGCAGTTACAGCTTTGTCCTGTGGCAAAGATGTCTCATCATTATTGCAGCTGGTGACATGTTAATTTTTATTCTGCCACTGTTGTCACCACCATCAACAACAAAGCCAGCCCTTAATGACATAAATGTGATGTCCATCTCTGTGGAAATGGATGGCTTTGAAAATCAGACAGCGTGTTATTAACAAAACAAAACAAAATCATAGCCAAAAGCCCTGCTGGCTTGACATTGTTGCAATGCTGGTTCAATAAAGCAACGAGGAGAGAGAGGACGAAAGGTGTAGCAGAGGGACAAAGAGGCAAAGGCACAAAGAGGGAGCCACAGATGAAACTGGAAAAACAAAGTCAAATGAGTGGAAAGACAGAAAAAAACAGAGAAGAAATAACACAAAGAGAATAAGAAAGAAAGAAATAATGAAGTGTTGAAAAAGAAATAGGGTGAAGCAAATGAGAAAATAATTGTGGGCTAACTGACACCACATTGTGAACAGCTGAGGAGCAGCCCACAGCAGGCAGTTGTCATTGGCCAAAGATGAAAGCTGTGTGGCTGGAAGTGGAGAACTCCACTAATGTTAATTTTAGGGAGCCCACCCCAGTGTTCAGAAAAGCAAGGAGGCAGTCAACCTTGATTCTCTCACATCTGCATTTAGGAGGAGAGGCTAAGAAGCGAGGCTCCAGGTCTTCGGATGGGGCCCCCTGGTCAGAGCGTGGAGAAGTTGGTGGGTTTGCTGCGGTGGAAGTTTGAGATTGAGCTGACATTTGTGATCTGCAATATAAACCTAAAAATATATCAATATTTTCTGTTATATTTTCATAGAAAAACTACTGTTATATTTTCATAGAAAATATAACAGTAGTACAGTTCAGCAGCTTCTTCAGAACCTAGAGATGTGAGATGCCACCATTACAGCATGAATGCCAGCACAGTGTCATGCAGCTGTCGCTGTATTGATGACAACATTGTTATCAAGGGGCTTAATTATTTTAATATGAGATGCAGTTTTATGTAACATACATATATATATATATATATATAAAAATCCGTATTTGTCAGAAATAAAATAACATTATTTTGAAGTCTTGTGTAAAGTCTATTTCCCGTTGTTTGTTTCAGCGTTCATTAACACTGCATGAATCTCAGCTGAGGAAGTTTGATGAAGTGCTGATGACGCTGATTTTCTTGAAAAGGAGTGTTATTGCAACAAACACATCGTTAGCACAAAATTACCTAATTAGGAACATGTCACTGTTGTATAACCTATTACCATTCATTTACCTGTCATGGGTAGCTCTGCTGGCTCCACCCCACCTCCACCACCGCCACCCTGCTGTCAGCTGAGTGACAGGCTGCCAGCTGGAGGGTGCTGAACTGTGTTTGACATGAGAAGTTAGAGGGAGAGAGGTGGGGAAGATTAACGGTTAGGGGGAGTAGGAGTGGCTGACATATTGACAGGGTGCAACTGTGTGATGGTATTGTGTCAATATGGACCAAAATCTCTCAGGAATATTTCGCACTTCTTGTTCAATTTATTCCAGCAATTGAGTATTAAAGCTTTAAACCTTCATATAAATTATAGAAGTCTGGTATTTAGTATTGTTAGTAGTACTCTGTGAGTATTCATGTGTAAAATAAAGATTATAGAGTTATAGAGTTTGCCGTGATGCAGATTTGGGGTAAAGGTAAGCTGGAGGTTAGTTAAGCAACTTGTGACTCAAAGCTACTCAAACTTAATCCTCAAACCCGCTGAGAAAAGTTTGTTGGGGCTAAGTGAACGGGACATCGGCCTCATGGTTTGCCAGAAGATTTGTGATTTTGAAATACTGCTACAATGCAGCTATGTCCGTTGTGATTAAAAGCTAAAATAAAAAGGTTTTCTCTAAAGTGACACAAGAACTTTATTTGTACAGCACTTCTGATATAAAAAGTAATTTATATAGTTTTACCAAAGGGACCACATAAAAGTAAAAATATATTTTGGAATTGTGGATATACCCTAAAACTTCAGTTATAATGGTTTTTGTCTTTTTGTCTTGGCCTCGAAGGTGTGGGGGTAGAAAAGTCTGATGACATTACATCCAGTCATCCAACCTACGCCCTGAGTGGAAATAGTTGGTGGTTCTTCAGCTGAGATGAGATATGAATTGAACCATATGCAGACCAAAACAGGACATGTGTATACAGTCAGTCTTGGCCTGCAGCACTATGGCCAACACCCTGGTCATAATGTTCCTCTGTTTTCAGAAGGGTTTGTCATTGTTAAGCATTCAGATCAGTTTTTCTAGAGTCTTGCAGTGTTAAACCTGCAGTATATACAAAGAAATATTTCTGTGACTTTCTAACTGGTCACATACCTAAGGTACATGCTTAAAGACACCTCGTGCAGTTTGTCATGTAAACAAACAAGATATGTATTTGCTTTCAGTGATATACACACAGTGATAGAACACAGTGATCGTTAGGTCAAAGAAATGTGACAAAGGTGCTTTCTTTTTGCAAAACCTGCAAAACACTTGTGAGCCTGTGTGAATCCTGCAGTGTTTGTTCCCATGTACCAAATCTTCTTCTGTTCTTCTTTTGCCAGTATATTGCTTCATGTGCTGCCACGTTACCATCACCTGTTGACCTGTGGAACATTTTTAGGGCTGTCAGTTGTTTTAGACACGATGAAGATCGAAATCGAATTGAAAGTTCAGATAAACTTCTGGCTTGAATTAATGTGCAGGCGTTTCCTCTTTCAAAATAGGGCTGTGTATTAGGTCATATGCATGCACGTGTTTGTCCTCCAACCCGTGACAAATAAATCAAGGACAACAGTCATAAAAAAAAAAACGCTGTTCAAAAGAACTATTAGAGGTCATAATCTCCACAGGTCACCTTCAACTCCTAGGTAATATGGTTCGTTGTCTGTTCTTGTCACTCTTTCACTTTCCCTCACAGCTGCAAGCAAACTGTGTAACCACGTTACTACAACGTTTTTCTTGCATGTTATTCATAGCAGGAAAAAGTACCATTGTGTCTCTGTATCACCTTTCAATACATTGATAAGCCTTAAATAATTTCATGTCACACATATTCTCAGCAACTAAGAAGTTGATGACGTACATAGATGATGTCGATGTACAATCACTGCGATAGCTAAAGGGTCTTTTTCACTTTATTACCATTGAATTTTCTATCAGCACGTCATGATTCAGAGTCTAAATTAGTGCAGGGCATCGCCTCACTTATACCCATGTCATACGGTGAACAACAAGCTAATGTCACGGAGCGGTCAAGTAGCTGGTAAATCCCTCTTTGAAGACCTGATTGGCATAGTGGCTCATATGCACAATAAATGCACCTCAGCCCTGCTGCTTTTATTTTATAAAGAGCGCTAAGCTGTGGAAAGGAAGATACAGTACATGAGATAAATCCTAAGGAGTCACCTAAAGGAAGCAAACCTGTGGAAGATCTAGTCAAAATTAATTAAATGTAATCCACTTATTGATAATTTCTCACTAGCTCGAAGGCCAGAGTCCACCTGCTGTTTGACATTAATGACAGTATTTCACATGAAGAGTGGAAGCCCACAGCGAGATGCAGATCCATCAGATTTTTAGCTGTTCTTCACTTAAAGAAGGCAAGAAAGGGAGGAAGTGGTGCAGATAGGAACGACAGAACAAGAGAACGATCCCTGTGTCCTCATATGCTCTTTTTGCTTTAGTGCAGCCGACTGAACTTGGCTTAAATGCTCAAAGTAGAAGGAGTGCAGTGGTTTGAATCAAAATAAATGTAGCATAGAGGCTGTTATATTTAGAACCACAAATCAGCCTCTTAGTTTTCTATTTGTGCAACTAAATCGTGGCATCTTTTATGAATTGCGTAAATAGTGAGATATCTAAAACCAAGCAGCTTTATACATCTGATTACGGGCCCATGTTCGCGCTGCACAAGAAGCAATGTATGTTACTGCATGTGCTAATATGAAACGTAAGTTTGTCTAAATAATTACAAGATGAAGCATTATTATGTTTTTCTTTGTTGTCATGCAGGTGGGAAGGAGAACAAAATGCCAATCCTCATTTCCAAGATTTTTAAGGGTCTGGCTGCTGACCAGACTGAGGCACTTTATGTTGGTGATGCTATACTGTCTGTCAATGGTTATGACTTACGAGAGGCCACACATGATGAGGCTGTGCAAGCGCTGAAGAAAACTGGCAAAGAAGTCATCCTTGAAGGTAAGATATTCTTCATTAAAAAAACTGAACAGAATAAAATGTTTTTTTCTTCTTCATTTGCTGGAGTTTTTTTCCTTATCTTCTTATTGTTTCCTCAGCATAATATTATTATTTTTGCTCTGCGACAATAATACACAGTTGCAAAATATGCCACAACTACAGTTCCTCCGTTGCATGATAAAGAAGCACTTCATGGATTTTTCGTACACAACAGTATAATCTTCAGAGTTCGAGTGAATAAAATGTTTGTCTCTCTGAGTACTCAGCATCTATCTACTGCCTCTGATACTCAACAGCTCTAGTAGATACAGTACATACTTTAGATGGAAGTGATTGGAACGTTTGCTACCTTGATATAGTTTGATTCATTCCTCCAGCACTTTTCTTTTTCCTGAGGCGGCCATATATGATAAGCTGAGAGATCAGACTTTGATCAGACTTCCTAGGCAACATCCAAATAATGAGTTAAACTCAAAGAGCAAAAGGAAACCAAAGAGTCAAAATTCACTAACTTTGTTTTGGTGCACACCTCTTAGGATCTCAGCATTTTAATGAACACTTTTGACACCGATAGAACGTATGTCAGAGTTCATGTCAGAACTGAGAACTGTGGAGAACTTTTGGGGTTAGACCTACTGTGCATAGGAAGGTTTGCAGTGGAGTCAGCAGGTGTTTGCAGCTGTGTTTCCTTCCTCTTGCTCCAGCTTATTGACTTGAGCTGACAGAGCTAACCTTACCTTTTTTTGTGTGTGTGTGTGTGTATTTGTGCACGCACTGAATTTTTGCCTGCAATCCTCCGTCTGCCAGCAGGTGTGAAACAATACAGTGAGTCTAAAAGAGGAGATCTTTCCTTGCAGGGCCAGAGGAAAGGGGCTAAAAACAATCTTTCCTCTTGCCAGTTGATTGGATAACAGGAATTCTGCACAAAAATAATCTTCCACAAAGATGACTTCCAGTCACTGGGTTGAATTGTGAATCTATTGCTAGTAATGCAATGTCAAAAAAGGCAATGGTTGAGTGATGTTTTATACTGGATGTGTTTTCATTAGCTACTATAAAACTTGACACATTTAAGTTTTGCGCTTATTATTCTTGATATCTATAGTTTCTTTGCATCTAAGCCTGTTTTTTTTAAGAGATGGAGCTTACCCACAGAGCCTAAACAGAAGCTACCAGCTATTTTCAGTGATGTGAGTCAAACAGATGCCTCACAGGTAGGTGCTTTCAAGAAACGCTTCCATGTCCATAAAAGTCTCCCCAGAAAGTGGAACAATGAAGTACCAGGAAAACCTAAAATTTAGCTTTAAATGGATTCAATCAGCTGTATGAAGTTGTATGAACCGTTACACACATTTTCCATGAGAGAAAAAAAGTTGAAGAAAAGAGGAACGCTAAAGTCAGAGTTGCCAGTTTTCCATGTGACAGCATTTCTCTGGGTTAACTTTCGTTGCGGGCTAGTGTCAGTAACTCCAGTCAGATGAGCTCACACAGCTAAAGCTACAGCCGGGGGAAATCATTGCAAATCCCCCTGCCTTACTTGTCCACAGTCAGGCAGAAAAGTGTTGCTATCAGACGGCTCAACCAGCGCTGCTCTGTGATCCGTCATGTCAGGAATCATTTCATGGGTTTCCCTTCCCCCCGAGGAACTGATAGACGAGTGAAGAGACGAGGGAGGCTTGAAGGCTCACTGAGGGGAGAGGGTTTTGTGTGTGTGTGTATGTGTGTGTGTGTGTGCGTGCGTGCGCCCATGAATTTGTTGTAGCTGTGTATCTTTTTGATGTGCTGCCATTCCTATGCTCGTGTTTGTGCGAGCATTTCTGTCTGTATTTCTGTGCGGTACACATATTAGTAGCAGGAAGCTTTGGAGTATTTTGAGGGAATAGAGGAAATAAAGAATGGAAATTTTCATTCAGCTATTGAGGGCTATGGTCTGTCCAGCTGCAGTTTTTCAGATTCAGATTTTATTTCAAGAGCATTTGTCCATCATAGAAAATACTAGTGAACACATATGACATGAAGTTCAAATGCAATGTTTATTTTGGTTTTGGCATTTTACTAAGGCACTAAGAAACACACTCAGAAACTAACTCCTTCTTGGCACCACTACAGTGTTAAAGGTCAGGGTTACATGTGCAAAGCAACAAACAAGCCACCACTGCTGTGCCCAAGGCATTTCTTTATCGCTTTCTGAAATTCATCGCACAAACGGCCTTGACTGAGATCAGTGAGAACCTGCCTCCCAACACATTCAAATATCTGGGATATGTGAACATTAATACTTGAATCTCTCAGATAAGTATTTTCACAGTAGA
The DNA here is from genome assembly GCF_033026475.1 of Channa argus. Lineage (NCBI taxonomy): Eukaryota > Metazoa > Chordata > Actinopteri > Anabantiformes > Channidae > Channa > Channa argus. Next base: position 19,987,293 of record NC_090201.1, on the reverse strand, counting down.
AGACATGTTGGCACTCTGCTCTTATGGCTGGATGTTTTTTTTTCACCCTTTGAGAAGGCAAGCTGAGAAATATTTTATTAGTTTATATTTAAAACATCTCCTCTCACTTTGGCTGGGGCCAAACTACCAGATAATCTGGATGATCGTGGGTCCAATTTGCTCATTTCAACAGTTGCAACTATTGTTGTTGTTGCTTTTATGTAAAATAGTGTTTAGCATTTTCGAAACACAGATGACCTACACTTTGTACCGTCCCCGAACACACTTATAGGTGAGCATCTCCTTGAGACAAACAGAGGCAAAAACTACACACTTAAACACAAATGAGAGAGGAAATATCCATCCAACTGCCATCCAGAGTTTAAGCTACAGGGAAATACTGCTTCTAATCGTCGAATTGTGTTTACCCATAAATTTGATTGGGTTTGATAAGAGTTGATAGTTTGTGTCTATGTGAACACAGCTGTAAAGAGTTTCTCGACTGTTCACTGTGGATTTTTAATTAAAACGATTTCAGTGTCCCACACAGTTGCTTAGCAGCCAACAACAAAAGGAAGGATCAGCACTGGGCAGCACCCAGGTGTGAGTGTGAAAGTGCGTTAAAACAAAACTCACCATAAATAAGAGTTTGTGCCTAGTCAGTCTGTGTTATTGAAGGACAAACAACCAGAGCTTTACCATACTATGTTCTCAATAGGATGCCCTTTGTTGCACCTTACAGCAAAATGGTGATGGAATAATCAAAGTTTGTGTGAGAGAGGAACAGTAAACATATGAGAGGGTCAGATAAATATAATAGAGCAGATGAAACCATAAAACCACAGCTGCCTTCATTTCCTCCCAGTGACATTTACAGCCAGACTGTGTGTGCGTGCGTGCGTGCGTGTGTGTGTTATATTAGAAAGCAATGTGTGTGTGAGTTTCTCTGTGTGTATAGTGTAATGTGAGAAGAGAAAACAGGAGGATGGAGAAGGCAGGTGCGGAGGTCAGCTTCACATATTTCCATGTTTTACACATCTTCTCATCACACCTGAGATTTCCTTTGTAAAGGAGTTACTGAGTTTCTGCTACAATAAACGGGGAGATTTATATATCAATTCTGTGAAACGTTAAGTGTGAGAACATCATGAAACAGTAAGGCATGGCTTTATGGAATGAGGAAGAAATTGGGACGCAATAGAGGAAAAAGAGTGCGTTCATTTATGAAGGAGCTTGAAAGTAACTTCAGCAATTATCAACCTGCATCCTATGGCTTTAGTTTAGGGTCTAAATGTACATTAATGATTTTAGACTTCGCTCTGACTTCCCTATATTAAAATGTTTCTCTGCTTCTAGCTAAAAAAGTCTCAAGATGACATCACCCGGAGGAGTTGTTCATCATTAGGCGTTCAGGATGTCATGTCGTGATGTCATCGAGAGGAGCAGGTTCACTGTAATTACACACTCCATAGTGTGAGCAACAAGATGACATCATCTGAACTAAAGGTTCCTCCATGTGTTGTCATCTGGAGGCATTTCTCAGCTAGAAGTAGAGAAATATTTTGATAAAGGAAATTCAAAGGTTAGCTTAATGTAATTTATGTACTACCCAAGATAGAACCAAAATAAGCAAGTCCAAATTCAGTAAAGGCTTGTAGTGTATGGTCCACTACTATAAGAAGAAACCATGGAGCTGGGAAACCATGTGTGTGTTGGAAAGAAAGGGTTGGGGGTAAGGATAGTTCAATAGTGAAGCTGTTCCCTGGGCAACCACGGTCTGACAGAAAGGCACACATACACACAAGTATTCACACTCACACCCACATTGTACACATAACTTACACACATGAACACAAACACACACAGTGTAAAGCAGAGTGGAAGGATAAATGGGCTGCAGAGGACAGGTCAGGACACCAAGGCAAGTGTGTGAACGTGGGACAAGCAGATAGACTGTGTGTTCATGTCGAGGACAGAGGTATGCCAGTGTGTGTGTGTGTGCATGCTGTTCATGTAGCCTTAGAGGCACAGTGCTGGTACACCGTGTATCACAGTACACAGAGAAAAACAACAAGAAAAAAAATCACATGTTAAACGTTACATCCTTGTCATCTATTATATTTCCAGCAGCCATCTCCAGCCAAACTGCTTTAATATGGAGTGAATATCTCTCCTCAAAGGTATTCATGCCATTGTACTCATTTGTACAAATGAATAATGGAATATATATACCCCCCACCCCCGAAAGTTTTCAACTTTTTTCCCCACAACATTGAAGCATGGTTGATTAAAGATTTTATGAAATATTACTCTTTTTGATAAAGTGAACACAGATCTTTACAAAGTCATTCAGATTTATTAAAAATATGCAGCGGACCAAGACACTTAATGCTCAAGAGCATTAACCAGCTTCAGCAGATGAGATGGGAGTGGCTGAAACTGTCACCTGTGTTGTCCAGAGGTGGAAGCATCTAGTCTGAATGACAAAAAGACCAATTCTGGTCTCATCAAACCATAGAACCTTCTTCTATTTTAGTGTCTGTGTCACTATGACATAAGTCAAACTCTATATTTCATGTATATTGTTTTTAGACAAATTCCGCTTTTTCGCAAATGTTAATTGTGTTTTAATTTTCACTGTGATATATTTGGACGAGAACGATCAATAAAGCTTTGAGAAGATACATACTCTGGATGTTGTCTCATATGTGTCCACTGATGTCTGCTTCTGGGTAACCTTTTTACAGAGCTTTGTGGAGGGCTCTTGTGACTTCATAATGTTGTTTTTTGTCAGGATTCTGATTTAGCGGTAACTTGACCTTTCAGATGTGCATTTATACAACAATCCTTAAAACACATTCACTACACTCAATCCCCGATTGTGTAATCTAATAAATATTTAGGGAGGTATGGGGGTGAATCTTTACACAGTTGTTTTCTTTTTTAAATTTTTAGTGAATCTGGGCGACTTTGCAGAGCGTTTTTGTTTTTTGTTTTAAATCAATGATTCAATGATAAAAAAATAAAAGGCTTTAGTACTGGAGCTATGTCATTTAGAGTTGACTAGTGACGTAAGCAGAAATTAACAGTAAGATATATGACTTATTGTTAGGTATCAGAATAATACTGTGATGTCCACTATTTGCATGAATACACAATACAGATGGTGCACTAATTTAGTATTTTAATTACTGTAGATCATACATATTTTATTTATTACTACTTCACACTGTGGCTGTAGCTCAGTTGGTAAGGCAGTTGACCATGGACCACAGGGTCAGTGGTTTGATCCCCGCTCCTGGCTACATTCAAATTGTCCTTGGGCAAGACACTGAACCCCAAGTTGCTCCTAGTGGGTCAGGTGAGCATGGCAGTCTCCACCATTGGTGTGTGAGTGTATGTGAATGGGTGAATGGGAATCAACATTGTAAAGTGTTTTGGATAAAAGTGCTATATAAGCGACTATTTACCATTTACCACACTGGGATTGGTCTGGTTTTAGTCTTGTTCCTCTTGCTCTGTTATACTCGGCAAGGGTCTTAGTTTAATGTCAGCCTGAGTTTCAGCAGAATTTACTTGGATATCCAGAGGGACCTAATTTTTTGAGCGTCCACGTGAACGTGTATGTGTTTTCACAGGAGAGAAAGAGGGACAGACTAGACTCTGCCAAGACATTTCCGAACACTGCTGGTTCTTTCTGCCCTGTCCTTTTCATTAAGGTAGTTGTGCTCAAGCCCAGTGCACACACATGGATTAAAAAGGCTTAGTTATGGAGGCTAAATGGCTCTGTCTTAGTCATGTGCTAAAAAATGAAACTGGCACCAAATCTGTTGACGTAAGAAAAAGACAAATCTTTAAGAGTATCTGATGAGTACTGACAGTAGATGTAGATTTTGACACGGATATGTGATAGAATTTAGTAAAACATTAAAAGCATTTCAAAATTCAAAAATTTCAGAAGTGTTTCTGGAGTCATTGTTTCTAGGTTGGACTTCGTCGTTTTCGAGTGCACTAATGAGAAGTGGAAGGAAGCCGCACATTCTAAACTATATACAAGATCTTTATTTTTAGTTTACAGATCGACACTTACTCTGCCTACATAAGATTCACATCAAAGAGGGTAAGCAACGTAAATGCAGATACAAAGCAAACGTAAACTAGCACAGACAGGTCTCCAGAATTGCTTAATTTTAGTGTTTTTTCCATTTAAATGTTTTTCATGTGTAATTTTCTACTCTGCTGCTTAGAACGTCAATATAACTGCAGCCTAGGAGTCTGTTTATGAATGAACTGAGCTGCTCTACATGATCTGTTTTTATCTGATGTTGATTGCTTGATTTAAATCGCCTGCTTTATACACTATATATGTCATTTAAAGAGCTTGTAGGGTGTCTTTTGTTTTTCCCTAAGGCAAGCCGTGGGAAACATGAATGAAAATCATCAAAGGCAAAGGTTTAATCGCTTACAAGGTTGCAGGCCTCGCCTTTATCTGATGATTACCTGCAACCCAGCAGTCTTTTACAATGTGTGTGCAGTTCTTCATTCTTTGTCACACTGCTTACACTGTATCACATCCTAGGGACCAAGAGATAAACATTAGAGTTGGCCTCTGTTGAGCCGTGTGCTGCCACACTGCTTAGATCATGCCTTTCATGCAGGTTATATTTTCAATCTAAGTTTCATTACATCTTCTAATAGGAAGTCCAGGTGGAGATAGTGATTGCACTTTTGACTGTATTTAATAAATGCGACTACCTTGACTGAATAATCTCCCCTACATCTAAGTGCATTACTTCTTGCTTTAAAGCAGTCTGAATGAGAATATTCAATATGCACAAGCAGGAATATTTTTCAGGAGTGCCTGGGGTGAGCTTAGATTTGAAGAGGTTCATTTGTGCCTGTGGTGAGTGTTAGCTGAAGGATGCTTTGTCAGCATTCTCAACAAGAGCCAACCCCTAACCTAATCTCTCTCACTCTTTCTCTCTCTCTCTCTCTCTCTCTCTCTCACACACACACACTTACACACACACACACACACACACACACACACACTCACAAATGCATGCAACTCATGCTTATCCCTGCATCAAAACCTTTTTCTGATTGCATTTGTCTTGCTTGCATGAATAGTTCTCATTGTTTGTTGCCGCTGTACTCCCACTTCAACCACTTGTTTTGATTACTGAGCTAGTCAATGAAGATCTTTACAATAAAATTAAACCAAATATAATTTGGACTCTTAATAAAAGGACGAACAGTGCAGCCCTTCATCTGAGAAGTGTGGCCTACCAGATTTAGTTACATTTTGCCTTGAGGGCTAAAAGTCATTTCCTATCTACAAATCAAGTTCTTCAATGACACGTGTGAATAAATTCCTCCAAAAGGAGATACAAACCATATCGTCTTTTTACGCTAGGCCAGGAGATATATATATTACTGCCTTATCTTTCTGTGATGATTGAAGTCTGGCTAAGTGAGTGATTTATGGAATATAATGAGTTTGGGGGCTAGGGTTTAGAGCTCCTCACTGGGATACAGCTTTCTGCTGGGTCAGACACTATTCATTCTTTGTCTGAAGTCCTTTCTGCACTGATACAGGTTCTGTCACTGAAGCAACAAACTGTACGACTCAGTCCTGCTAGTTGTTCACACATAATGTAATCTGTAAATAGACCGGGCTCATGTATGCACGCACATGCGCTTGCACATAAATTTGCACACATGCATGCTACTTTTGCTTGTCCTGCTGATTCAGAGGAAGGCCCGGGTTCCCTGCCAGACAGGCTGTCGGGGAAGCAAGTGAGATTTACCTAATTCACAGTTTCCATCTGCAGAATCTCAGGTGGGTGCCCAGTCGGAGATGTGAGAGTTGGTGTTTTTGAGTATCAGCTAATCTATTCATCTGTTGGGCGTCAGCGGCGACATCAGCACGGCCCTGTGGTTGGAGTGTTCTTTTTAGTAGCCTTTTTGGTGTGTCAACCATCCATCTTGTGTCACTAGTTTTTGTTGTTGTTGCTCTCCTTTGTTGTCTCTTTTTAATCAGACCATATTATTTTTAATGTATTTATAATTTTGTATCCCAAAGATTGGCTAGACAGCTTTGCCACAGTGGCAGATGCCTTGCTGGCATTCACTGTCACCTAATGAAATATGACACTCAAAACATGTGCACAGTAGTATCCTTTTGAAATTGTTGTTATGTTATCTGTTGCAGATAAAACTACCTTCTCAGAAGGGGAAAACCAATTTCAAGTCCTGCTTTGGACAGACCCTTTTTTTCATGGCTACTTTTTCTAAATTTCGCCTGCCCATCAAATTTAATTGGCAGTAGAAAATCTGCATGTACCAACTTTCCAATGTGGACTGTCTGAAATCAAAAAGGAATAGTTTCCTGATGTGCCTGTGCAAAATTAATAATTTTCATAATCAGTTTCTCCACCCCAGTTTTTCAACTGATACTTTTTTCAGATATGTCAGTTAAGATATTAATGCCCGAGTCCTATCACTACTGATACTGGAGCTGCATGGATGATTTGAAGAACCTTTAAGTAAGTTGAATCACATGCTAACTGCCTACACTTACTGTATGTACAGTTTTGCCAAGAACATGACTATACTTCATCACCTAATGAAAATGTTCTGGCTCCCGCTCAGGTGACAGAATAATTACTACTTTAAAAATAAACCTTTCCCCTGAAGCATGACTAAATCCCTTAGCCACATCTCCCTGGTTTCTAACCATCCTTTGAATATTTGTGCTCAGTGATTCCTTAACTCTTTTATTCTCTGCTCTCATAGTCTCAATGTATAAACATCTTCTCAAATTATGTATTCATTCAGTGAAGTACATTTCAAATTTAGCATTTTCAAGGTTTTGCTTTATGTGGTGATATAATGTAAAGCCCTGAGGTGGCTCTGAGTTGATAAAGAACAAATTAATCAGTTTAATGATTCAGTCGGTGGTTGTTGTTGGTTTTTGTTTATGCTGCTGATTGGGACTAATATCGGTTAGAGATAAAACTTCTTTCGTCTGATATTTATTCCTCTTGAAACAGAGAAATTACGGAGGATTAGTTAACACTCACTTCCCGGAAAGTAGCTTGGATAGAAATTTGGAACTTTTGCTGCCTGAACATTTTCCACTTTGCAACGGCAGACAGAAAAGTGGATGCTCTTTTCACTGCACAAAACAGGCGTAAAGGCAGAAGAATTCAATTTAACTAGTTGCCTTATCATATGATGAGCATACATGGTGTATTTATAAATTAGTGACTTTGTGTAAGTTGTTGTCAACATGAGGTTAATTTTAGCCTCATTGGTCCACAAAATTACTGTCTGTTCTTATGGCTTTTGAGGTGTATTTGTGTATTGATGTAGATGTATTTGTGCTCAAGTTCTTAAACGGTTGATTGTTCATTCATGTTGTTTTTCTTGCCTGACCTGTTCTTTGTAAGATGCTCAGTACACCAGTGGTGGCCCGTTATTCCTCTGTGGCATCAAGTTTGCTTAACATTCCCCCTCTGAGCCCCACAGCCCTGATCTTGTGCCCCTGATAAAATGGTGGCCCAGTTTTTATGCCTCCCTCTCCGTTCATTACAGGCTTAGACTCCACTAAACCATCTCATAGTATTGTGCAGAATCTGCAAGTTCTGCACAATACAAAGAGGGAAAACAGCCATTGGAGGGTGACTGAGCAGTCACTGTTCAGAAAAAAATAGTTATTACATGTTTACATAAGACAATTTAAAAAGTTAATTAAATAAAATAAAAAAAAGCTAAGCTACCAGCCTGAACACTTTTAAAATTTGCTGTTTACTGTTTACCACTTTTGTAGTAAATGGATACTTAGAAATGCACATAACACCCCAGTATACATCATCCTGCTTTATATCCTGTAGTGTTTTTATATAAGTTTAATTTGCTTCATTATCAAATGAATTTGAAAAGAAACATCCAGTGTCTTATATGGCATATAAGGGTGGAAACCTCTCTAAATGGAAAAGTTAAAAAAAAAAACTGGGAAAGTAACAGGGAAATGTCCGTTGCTGAACCTCAATTTCAGTCTGTTTTGTCCTCTGCCAGAATCTGTTCAAGTTTCCTTCACTTTTACTTTGTTGAATTAGGATAATTAACTCTCCTGACACACTATGCAAAGTAATCAAATCTGTGCTTTGGCAGAATGAGAATTAGTTTAAAAGTTGGATATGAGATGCTCTGCCCTCTCACTTTCTCTCTTAGTCTCTCTCATACCTCACACCCCTAGTTTGGCATTTGTCCATAATTTTAATAGGATGTGCTATAGGAATGTCGAACTTATCTAAATCATTCAGAACAAGGGAAATCTTCTCCAGCTGATGGACACTGCCAAAGAGATGCACATTAATCAGCGAAACACTAGGGCCATAGCCAACATTTATTAATTGTAAATGAGCTTGCAAGCGCAGTAGCTGAAGCATGCACTTATTTGTACATTCGGGATGAAATTGTTACTGGTTTAATGTTAAACCATGGTAAAATTACTGATGACTAGTGTTACCATATTCAGTTTTAATTATCATTAAAACCATGCTATACTCCCACCTTTTAAAAATATTCCTCCACTGAACGGTAAAACAGCCTACTGTCCAGCATCAACCAATGTCAGCAGCAGTCTCCCAGGTGCACACAATGCAGATGCGCTTCCTCTCTTCTTCCTATACTTGCTGAGCTGCAGACTCCATATTTATATCCAGTAAAAGCTTATACAAACTCAATTGCAATGGTGCTGTTACCAGCTCTTGTATAGACTCACTCTTTCTCAACTCTTCCGTTACATACTGACCTGCTGCTGGTGCGCTGAAAAAATGCTGACAGTAGACGGTAAACATACAGTGACTGCAGAGTATGTAAAAAAACAAAATTTTGGTTGTGTTTAAGCAAACACAGCACATAAGTAAGGTTTGAAAAAGATTGCGTTCTAGCAATTACAGAGAAACATTGGAGTTACTTTAAACACAACATGTTCACAATTTGAAGTAAAACCACAATTTTACTCCAACCACAGAACACTGCAGGAGATCCTTTTTCCTAGTAGCCGTTAAACTCATCCCCCTTCTGTAAAAAAGAGGGGGACTAGGCAGACCAAATGGACAATTAGTAATGTTTTGATTTCATTTTTTTTTTTTTATCTCATTTATTTTTACTGCTCTAGCTTTTTTTTTCTTACTTATTGATCAGTAGTTTGTTTGTTGCCTTGGTTTAGTGGAATTCTTTTCCTTTCTTTTTCCTTTTCACACACAGAGCAGCTGTAACAAGTCAACACAATTTCCCTATGGGATCAATAAAGCTCTTGAATGTTGAATCTTGAATGAGTCACAAGGATTTTACTCAAAATTACGCCATGGAAATTGTCACTGATCTCCTGATTTGATCCGGTTTTGATTCACACAGTCCAGAATTGTTTAACTTGATTAACCCGCTCATCGCTCATACAGCCTCAGCCTCTCAAACATATTTGGCAGAGAGAACGACACCATACCAGATCAATTTACTAGAGGACAAGTGCTTGTTTGCTGGTTAAATGTCAAACAGATGAGATCATCTGTCGCCAACATTATTTCCACGATTTAAATTGCTGACAACCCAAATCTAATGTGCAGTTGTCTGTGTGTGTGTTCTCTGCACAATGGTGGAGAAACAGGTTTCAGTAACAGCACTGCCAGCAGTAGCCAAAGATTGTGTATATGACACAAGATGTGTAACACTTCTGAACATTTTGTTTTGATAATAATAGTGATGCCTTTTTCTCTATCTTGTTGCTAAAATTAATAATTTGAAAAACTGTTTATGCAAAAACACCTTTATTTTACGCTCATGTATCAAATTATAGAATTTCAGTGGTATTGGTACTGACTACCGAAGTTCTTCTATACTAAACTTGGCTTTGTGGGTATCACAGGCTTGCACTTCATACAGAGGCTTGAAAAGTGAGATTGGGACTCCCGATCTGTGCAATTTTAATTTCTATTACTTTTGGCTATATTTGGTAGTAACATTGCCTCTGCTTGTATCAGTATTCAGTAATTCCAGTAATTCCTTGTTTCTTTTACCTTGCCTATCCTCAGTGTGCTGAATAGAAACAGTAAGTGTTGTTTGTATTTAACAGTTATTTATGATGTTGTTTTCTCTGTTGGTGGTGTAACATTGGGTAACATTCTTTGCCTGACATGGTTTACAGAACCAACAGCATGCTTTTGAGGTTGCTGACTGGCCAGTGACATTCCAGATACTCCCACGCTAACCAGTGGTGGTGGGAGGAGGGGCTGGCATTTAGCTTTACAGCACTGTGTGGCCTCCGACAAGCCAAATACATTCATGACCACCAAGTAAAAAAGCCTTTTTCTTGTTGAATACTTAAGATTTGAAAAGAATATATAAATATACATACGTATATATGTATATATATGTATGTGTGTGTGTGTGTATATATATATATATATATATATATACACACACAGCCCACAACCCACAGTTAAGTCAATTGTGTCAAAACTGAATTGGGTGAAAATGCCTAATCAGGAATTGTGAGGTTCAATGTAAAGGGAAAGCTTAGTTGTGCATTCTGCAGAAGAAGGAAAGAAACTCCTCGTGCACATGCATGCACACACATGCACGCACTGTACAAAAGTAGTTTCACTGGCTGCCAGATGAGCTAAAGTCATAACAGTGCCATCTCAGCTAATTTTAGCTCTGTATTGAATGTGCCGCCACTGGTATTCATGGTAACATTTCTGGCCCAGCTTAGCTGTATGTTCAGTCTCTCTGTGTTGCCTTCTGTTCTCTTACCCCCAATCTTCTTTTTCCTTTTTTTTTCTCCTTGCGTCTCTCTGTTTTCCATTCTCTTTCACTCCCTTCCAGTCCCTCTCTCTCTCTCTCTCTCCCTCTCTTCTCTTTTTTTATCCACCACTCAGTTTGAAAGCTATCTCATCTGATTTGTTGTGTGGGGCCACAGTTAATACCTGGCATTTCTAATCAGGAATAAGATTAATGTGATCATTTCCACATCGCTTTTTTAAAAAAGTATTGGACGTCTTTTCCAAAGATTGGTGTTTTCTCACCAATTAAAACTAGTCTGTACTTTGTGCTGCATGAAACACAGACATATACTCAGTCTTACATAATAAAGAATAATGACCGCTGAAAATAGAACTGTTTACGTGCCAAATGCAGCCATTCTTGCACTCTTTCTCTCTCTCTCCCTCCCCCCTTCTCTTTCTTTCCAAAGTTTTAAAGAAACCTATTACACAAAGTGTAGTGCAGCTTGCATGACTGAGAAATCCCTGGCTTCACCTGTGTGGCTGCTTCCAACCTCTAGAGTACCTAATGAGAAATCCTGCAAGTCAATGATTACACTGTTGATTAAGGAAATTATGTAAAATATGCATCCCTAGTTGCACCGTTTATGAGATTTTCTTTGACTATGTCCCATTTGTAACAATAACGTAGGCAATTCCATTTCCCACTTCCATACTGAGATTGACCACATCCATTTTGAATGGCCTTGATCCAGCAACAAGGAACCAGTTGGCTACCCCATGATGCAGACAATCAGTGGGTTGGCACAGGAACAAATGGACAGAAGCTAATTTCCCTAAACATTACATATACAAGTTGACAGCTACTTCAAAGCTGTAACTGATATATATTGGTTGTTTTCTGCTTGACACATGTTCCCACTCTACACATTCAGGATGTGTGGTTTTGTCTACAGATGTAAAAGATGTGCTTTTTCTTGGTACACTGAGCTGATTTTGCTTAGTGCAGATTAGTCAAGTAGATAAATTAGCTTATTTCTCAAGCAGAAACAGGAGCATTATGCATTTACAGACCATGCGAATGCATTAGGGTCATTTGAGATGGCTAGTTCAGAGATGGGGATGGGGATATACATAACATGGGGATAAGAACACAAAACACAATGGTTGATTTGAATGAGCAATTTAACATATAGGTCTCTAACATCAAACTGGGAACCGAACTAGGTAAAAAAAAACAAACCAAAACCACCAACCAGTTTTGCTGTTATTTTGTGAAATTTAACAAATTTTCCAAAAAAAATTAATTCTATAAAATCATTTTCTTCATTCAAAATTACCAAAGTTGATGTTAGTTAAGCAGCTATATTTTTATTTTTTCTAAAGCAAATCATTTCATATATGGGAAAAGAGATTTTGATCAGGCATCTGTCAGAGAACATGTAAATGAGCACGAATCTGAGCAAGCATAAATGTCAGCTTTTGGTACTCTGTGTAGAAACCAAGCAAATACTCAAAAATACCAAGGTTTACTTACCAGCTGTATGGATTTAGAATGTTTTGTGACGCATTCCTTTGTGTGGATTTGCATGTATGCCTTCCATGTACATAAAAGCGATGTTATTAAGCGTGTGTGTGTGTGTCTGTGTGTGAAAAAGATACTAATGTACCATGCCAGGCAGAAAATTTCAATAGGCTTAATTCCAAGTGTGAAAAAAAAAAAAGGTTATTGTCTTCAATGATTCTTTATAGATTTGAGAAAAAATCTTTAACGACGAGAGATTCACTTTTTGGAACTGAAAAGGAACTGACCTCATTTCTGAATAGAGACAGAATATCACAGACACAATGGAGATAAAGGATAATATTCTTGAGAAAGTATAAGTGGGTTGAAAAAAAAGTGCAGGTAAGCAGACAGTAAACATTGTGCTGACTCAGATGAGTTACTGTATGTTTATAGTTTTCAGCATTTTGGTCATGCCCTTTTCCACAGCAACAAAAGTTTCACACTGTGAGCCCTCAGTGCTGTCACTGTTTAATGTTGGCATTCATATACAAAACATTAATCCGTGTGAAGTGGCAGAGCAGGCTGGAAACAGACTTTTATATAATACGATATATTACTTCTTTGAAGAATGGCTGGTGGATATTTCCTGTTCTGAGTGCTGTCCCTCTGTGCTATGACTGAAATAACAAAAAAAACTAACTCCCGCGTAGCTCATCATACATAACATCCCACGATGCCTCTTCTCACATGTTACAAGCCAATCCTGTGAGCACTGCATCTGTAGCGTTTGTGTCGTAAAAAAAAGTCATCATGAAACTGTGCTGCCAGAGAGACTTATGTATGTGTGAAAGCTAACGGTTATTACTCAGACTGGCAAATGAAACAGAGGTGTTCCAGATGAAATAAAGCAGCTTTGCAGTGAGCGAGGAGTGAGATGTGTTCAGACTCAGACTCACCTCTCTATAACTTTGAACCCGTCTTTAATCAGTGAGTCACTCTGCCACCTCCCGATAGAAATTAAGCAGGAGATGCTGCTCAATGTGTTACCAATCCCCCGTATGACAGAGTGACCAGGGTTCTACTTGGTGGAAGCCCCCTCTATCACTCTCAATCTCCTGTACTTTGACCCTTCTACTTGCCCTCTGGCTACATGCCTCGTGTACCGTGCAAGAAGAGTACTTCACACTTCCACGGGGAAACCAGAGCTCTGCCTTCAGCCTGAGCCTCATGCCTTGCCATGTCCTCTGGGCTATTTTTACTCCAGCAGTGGCTACTTCTGCCAAACCCATACCACAGCCTATTGGACTGGAGCTGAGGCCATGTGTTTATATGTGAGTGTGAGGTGTGCGTGGGTACGTGTGTAGGTGTATGTACTTTTGTAGGTGAGTGAGTGTTAAAACTGCTTTCAAAGAAATTTACACAGAACAGGCTGTAATAATAAATCATTTTTCTAACATTTTGGTAAAACGCATGTAATTATAGGGACTTTACACTGGACACAGCTTTGTCATTTTGATTCTGGCTAGGGAGCATTGGAGTCCTTTTCGCTCTCTGTCTCATGTCCTATTATGTCTCTAATGATGCAATTGATTTACCCCCTGACCCCGAAAAGGCTCCGATTATTTTAGTAAGAGGCCACTTGGAAACTGGATATGGAGAAGTATTGTTATTACAAACTTCTCAAATTTAAGGACCATTAATTTGGTAAATATGATGATTCCTTAAAAGTACAAGGGGGAAAAAATATTAGTATGCAGTTGTAACTACCTTAAAACACTTAGCTTTTGAATTAAATCAGATATCTTAAGGTGTTTTATTTGGGTCGTGATTTCCCCAGCTCCAGCTGTGCTTGGTCAGCCATGCCACAGTGTCCGTGCACAACTGGATGAAATCACATTCCCTCTCTGCATCCAGCTGGTGCTCGATTTTAAAAACAACAACAACAACAAAACAATGGTTGTGATAACCTGAACAGTTACTTTTTATGATGGTAGGAAATGTAATACATTATTTTCTTCATCATAAAGCATGGTAGGTTCTGTGACAGACTTCACACTCTACACGCTCTCTCACTCTCCTTCAGTGAAGTACATCAAAGAGATGTCGGCCTTCTTTAAAAGCTCGGGGTCCCCTGGGGCTGCCCTCCCATGGGATTCTCCCCCCTCCACACCTCAGAGGGGCACTGAGCTCTCCCTTGCTGAGGTAAGGGAGCCTCGTATCATCCCGCTGAAGATGTGTCAGGTGTCACGAAAACAGTGCCCCCCGGACATGGAAAACAGGTACTGCATGTGACAGGCCGTCAGTTCTGATCTGACAGACACCAGCCTGAAAGTAACAAAATGACTTAGAGAGAAAATTGTAAAAGCCTATCTTCCTCTCATATTCTCTTTGTTAATATCAGAAACTTCCTCTTCACCCTTAAGCTCATCTTCTTTTGCAATATGTCTGCAATGTGTCTTTTATATCTTTAACTGGCCCTTTTTCCCACCTCCCTGTGCTCTCTGTGCTCGCTCCTCTCGCTGTTTCCCTCTCATCTCATCTGCCAGGTATTTTGAAGTGATTTCATCCAACAGAAAGAACTCTGTGTTCCTGAAGGCGAAGGATCCAGCCATGGCCCAGTCCTGGTACAATGCCATACAGGCTGGAGCTGCCAACCTTCTACCACGAGTGAAGGAAGAGATGAAGAGCTTGCAGCCTGGCATGGAGGTCAAACATCTGGGCTGGATTACAGAGCAGGTATGTGAGAATAGAGACATTTGTATACTGAAATAACTCCTGTGCAACTTTTTTTTTCCAAATCCTTGTTTGTTCTGTGTTGTGTTTTGCTCTTTTATGGTTTGTTGTGTGTCTCGATGCGTTTGTTCCTTTTCAATAGTTCTGAGCTACTAGCCCCTTCTGTCATAAATTCCAAAAGTATTATCCGACTTTCTTTAATTCTACCACAAATGGGCATGTGTGCAGATGGCTCAGGGTCCAGAGAGACCAGTACTGGCTGTACTGACTGACAGAGACCTGCTCCTGTATCCATCGTTGCCTGAAAGCAAAGACAGCCTCAGCAGCCCCTCTAAGAGTCACCCACTCATCACTACCAGGTTCACATACACTCAAATGCCTTTATATACTCTCTCACTGTTTTTGTTCCTCTTGTAGACAAATATTATTATAATACTACACCTACATTTGGCAGTTTGTGAATATAATAGATGAGTCCTCCTCCCTTAGCAGCCCAGTTATGAGTTAACAGCCCGTCCCATGGGTTATTTTGGACCAGTCGGTGAGCACATGCTCACTCTTTCCATAGCTAGACTACTGGATATTTTTCCAAATACTGTCACAATAATTTAGAAAAGATTGAACCAGAATATATGAGTCATGGTTTTTCCTCCTTTCTTTTTCTTCCCTCACTTCACCTCTTACACAAACATACAGTACATACTCCTTAACTTGCTCTCCTGGCCCTGTCCCTTTCTATGGATTATAATTATCTTTTTTCCCATCTATGTTCGTTTCATTGTTCCTCTCCCTCTTAGACTAGTTCATTCTGGCCCTGGAAAAACTTCTCCTCTCCTGGACTCTGAGCTGTCATTTGGCCTGCGTTCAGGCACCAAGCAAGGCGTTGAGACCCATGTGTTCAGAGTGGATTCTGCCAAGGAGCTGTCCACCTGGACTCATCTGCTGGTGGAGGGCTGCCACAGTGCTGCTGAGCTCATCAAGGAGGTCACCACGGGTACAGATACAGCCTTCCATTTCTCTCTAAACGCTTGCGGCACACTTCATCCACCTACAGAAGAAAATTCAAATTTTGTTCTGAACTACCAGAGGGCCCAAGGGATTGGCTAGAAATAATGTTAGTTGTCTTTGATTGGTGTTTGTTGTTGTTGAAGATGGCACAACCACACTTTCAAGGTTTCCCTCCCACTAGGGTCACCCCTTGTAAAAATGTATCTGTTCATGATACTGCGAGCTGCTTTTTATGAATTCAGCAAATATTTTATAAATAATCATTCTGTTGTAGTGCACAAGAGAATCATGGGATGCCAGCTATGCAAAATGTTACAGTGGCTACCTCTAATTGTAGCTTAGAGTAAATCACCTGATGCTTTAAAGATTATTAATCTGTATCAGCTAATCAGCAGCACATTTTAAACAACTAAGTGTAGCATTAGCATTTCAGTTGTTTTTCAGGAGATTTCCTCCAAATAAGAATCTTTTCAAAAAGATTTGTATGGCCCAAAAGTGCTGTCTTATGGCACAAACCATGATCATATTGTTTGAACTGAAAGTACTAAAGTACTGAAATATGCCTCTTTTATCAAATTGATTGACAGGTCTTTTGTATAGATGCATGGCAAACAAGCAAATCTTAGGTGTCACTATATTTCTGCCATTGTTAAAGGTTTGTTTTCAATAGTAATTCAGTACACACTGTATTATCAGTCTGGTTTCGATGACAACTATAGGATAATGGTTTCTAAACTTTTTTATCCTGTCCATAAATATGTCTCATTGTTTTCATCCGAAACAGTTATGAACATTTCAGTACATAATGGTGGCCAGTCTCACAGTTCCAAATAGGAATTATATTTTATTGTTCTTCACACAATGATTTAGGGAATGTACTCTTTTGCAAAATGTCCCCAGTCTTTGCAGATTTCTTTGGGCTGCGTATTGTCAAAAGCATTGAATTGTGTTTTCGTTGCTTTTTCTAATAGATTTTTTTTTGTTTTTTTTTGTTTTTGTGATGAGAGGCGACACAACGTGCTTTATATATGATATGGTGTCTTGCGAGCCCATGTGTTGATCAATTAAATCCCACAACAACCCAAAAGGAGTTTTACTTCAAGCCATTGAGTTGCATTAAAATAGCTGTAGGAACTTGATAATCCTTCTTTGACTGACAGGCGCCAGTTCACTTAAAGTGCGGTGTAGTAATGTACATATATATTGCCCCCTGCTGGTAGTATGCGGTGATATAGTACATCCCGCAATTCTATGAAAAAGGTTTTATTTTATTATCAGAATGTAGGTCGGTGTTCCATTTAACCAGACTTTTGTTTTATTTTCTTGTCTGAACACTAAGCATTGCTTAAGGGATTTGCATTTTTTTCTCTCTCAGTGCATTAAGATATTACATTCATAGGATACAGCCAATAAGTCTGGGCCATGTGTCAGTTCTGTAACACTGAGCTCACACAAGAAATATGGAGTCTTAATATGGGTTTACTTGTGAACAGCTCTAGCTGGACATCGTTTAATCATTACATTGCCTTTTTTTGTGCTGTCTCTATGTAACCCCTGTTTGTTTTTTCAATACATGCAGCATGCAGTTGGAATGGGAAGGAGTGTACTCTGGGAGTGCACATTGATGATGGTTTCACGCTATTCACAGAAGAGCTGGGTGTCAGGAAAAGCGTTCTCCTTCAGCAGCCCTTTGAGCGCCTAAGAATGTCCTCTGATGATGGCGTCCGAATGATGTTCCTTGACTTTGGAGGCCCCGAGGCCGAGATTGTAAGCTGCTGTTTTCCACTCGATTTTCACAGTGTTTACATTTTTTAATATCCTTTATTGCCCCTGTAAATTTGAGCTGTTACACTGAATATGTTAGCTAGAATTGTCATCGAACATGACAGCTGGTGAAAGTGTTAGATCTGTTAAACCGTTTTGCACTGCAAAGGGAAATGTTTGTATGGAACAACATGGAGTGCAAAAGTTTTTACAAACCCCACAGCAAACAAATACACCACAGTTAGTTTTGATGAAATAATTTTAACACATAGTCCCCTAACTAACCATTCATTTGATTCTTTGTTAAATCAGGATTTTAAAAATAAATTACAACAAAGTGATGTTTAAAAAGCTGTTTTAATGATACTTAAATGTCTTTATCTGTTTTGTATATGAGATGTTTTAATGAAATTGTATTACCATTATAAAACATTTATATAAATTATAGAAATTATACAAATATTCTTTATGCTCACTTTTTTTTGGTTCCTGTCCCTCTTTTTTTTAGCAACTGGACCTCCACTGTTGCCCTAAGACCATAGTCTTCATCATTCACTCTTTCCTGTCTGCTAAAGTCAAGCGACTTGGCCTCCTGGCATAATAACTAGCCAGACCATCAGCAATAGGAGTATTCAATAAAACACACAGGCTAGAAGACTCTCAAACATGCGAGGATGGAGCCCAGGAAAAGATGCTGACGAACCCCTTCTTTTCAGCCTTGCTACGCCACTAAAATTATCATCCCTGGTCAGGCACCGCTGGGTCTTTATAAGTGGAATTAAAAAAGAACTGCAACACTGATGGACCTAAGCTGAACTTGCATTTGTAAGGTGGAGAGAGGTTTTACACATGACACTCGTCAGTAGCAGCAAAAGAGATCTGACATATGTCGAATCTGTCACAGTAGGACACTTTTAGATGGCAAACTGTGTGATTATGACAGCCTGCATCCTAATGTTTCTAAGCTTGCAGTCCCAACCATTTGATTTGTCCCCCCATTGTTTAGTTGTGTCTTGTTTCATGAGTCACACCAAGTCTTTGTCACACGCATCCTTTTATCTTTCAATCTTTTCAGTGTGCTGTGAGCAGCAATTACAAAAGTTGTCTCAGAAATGTCCTGATTGATGTTGGACTAACACTTTTTTTATAAAGGCGGTTTAATTAGTGTGACAAGATGACATGACGGATTACTACATGATCAATAGCCTGTGCTGAACAATATATACATGTAGAATCCAAGTGTAATGTGGACGCTTTAGCTGCATTTACTCTGATTTTCTAGCTACACTTAAGGTGACATCCAAATGTCAAATCAAATGTATTTTGGATTTTAACAGTGTTATTTTCTGCTTGTCTTCTGCTGATATTAAGTGTGCTCATAATTAGGACTATAAGCACTAACAGATTATGAAATTATAAAAGCCTTTTAAATTATACAAGACTTTTCCAATAGATGAGATAAAACCTGCAGTTTACTAAAAAAGAAATAGAATTTGAATCTGAATGCATTTGCAAAAACCGACCAAGGTTGTCACAACATTCACGGATCGATGACAGTTTGCTGAAATAATGCTAAGCTTCCACTCCATTATGGACGAGCTATTCAAGTAATATTTAGAATTTAGTTCCTAAATAAACCCATTTTAGACAAACAGGCTTCATTAAAGAGTGTTGACAGTATTTTTGTTTAACATTGACTGTATGTTAATACAAATACCACATAGAGATGTTAACTTGTTTTAGATCGTAAAGTTTTTTTCCCTTATTATTTGTGTCTGAAAATCCATAACTTGGGGCCTTCTCTCTCTCTCTGTCTAATACTTAACAGACTTTATTAATATATATTTCAAATTAAAACTTGTTTGCTTTCAAAAACAAAATGTATTGTATATTATTTAAACAAAGGTGTGCCTTGCAGGGTTGTTTGTATATAAACATGTAATAAACTTTTAACTTTTATTTTTTACTTTGAATGTGCTTTATTAACAAAGCATATCTGTCAATCTGACCACATCCATCCATCCATTATCTTGACTGCTAATCCTATTCAGGCTCACCTTTTTGCAGTGAGGTGTCAGCGCTAGCCACTCCACCACTAACCACTTTGGACACTTTATTACTTTAATTTGCTTTACACAGAACACAGAAAATATGTTAAAAATAGCAAATTGAAATTCAAATAGCTTTGCATGTATTTTATATACTATATAAAAATATGTATTTATTGATGAAAAGATGCTGCTCATTCTGACTCTGCAGATTCCTACACCCTTCCACTTTTTTTGACTTTAAAACAAATTTTCAGCCAACACTCAACCCTACAGTGCACTACCTGCTCAGCACCATTCAACTAGTAAAGAAGGTGGTCAGTAGCTCGTGAGGATAAGAGAAAATTAAAAGGTCAAAATTTTCCTTTCAGGACTCAGTGGAGTGTAAAACAGGGCTAAAAACAGAGATAATATTGGACCTCTATTCATGAGAGAACACACACTCTTCCAAATAAATGTCTTGTGTTGTCATACCAACTTTAAAAAAATCAGTGTTGATTCTTTTCCACCAAATGGATTAAAACAATTAGCTGATGTAGCTTTAAAGAGGCCATACCATGCATACATTAAAGCATTACTTAAATAAGGTGTGATTTTAAAAAGTTTTTTCATATAATGAGCCTTAATGCAAAAGTTTATCTGCTCGAGTGAGTAAAATGGTTTCAGCTTTTGTTTCTTTGAGGCCCACTGGCTTATGAAGTATTGCTTTGAAGCATAACTGTGACATACTGTGCAGTAGCATCTTTCTCATTCTGAGAAAATCTAAATCTGGTCCAGAGGTGAGTTTAGGTAGAGCTGAATCCTGTCAATCAGCACAGGCTCAAATATAATTTTTACCTCTAACACCATCATTTACTGATTATTCTCCAAATGGGGACATAGACATGTATTTAACGGAGTGAACTTACCCACTGTGACCCTAATGCACTTCACACCATCCAGGCAAGTTTTAATGCCATATCTCATGCTCTATAATGAGCTGTTCCACTGAGCTGCTTCAGACAGCAGCTCTAGCCTTTACATAGTTTTTACTTAACAGTCTCAGCTGGTGGTCTGACAGTTTTATTAAGTCCGGACAGATCTGTAAAAGGGGGCTGAGCAAAGATGATGATGATGATGATGATGATGATGATGATGAGATGCTTAAGCCAGCGGGGTGTCTGATGGAGACAGTGAAGCCTGCTGCTAGCCATTGTAAAAGGAACAAGCAAACAGTTCCCTCTTATATGCTTTTATAGCCACGAGGCAGTGTTATCAGTGAGGCACAGATGCTGCTTGTTACTGTGTAAAGTGTGGGTCTGTGTGCAGTGTGCATATGCTTGTTGCATGTCTGCCAGAACAACAAATGGAAGCGGCAGAGTCTAGTAATAAACTGTGAGTTGTATATCAGCCTATCAAATCAGAATAGAGTGTTCACATTTGATCATATCTTCTCCCCCTTTCTCCTCTCTCTCTCCTTTCAGCTCTCAACCCTCTTGTTGAGATGTTGCCATGGTAACGGCAAGGAACTCTCAGATTGGCCGTGTCCACCTCTTCCTCCGAACTGTGGTCTTTTGCTGCAGAAATTGCCAATCAGACCCTCAGATTCACTGGAGAGGAGGAGGAGATTGTGTGAACATATTTTGATTAACTAAATTGGAAGGGCACTTAGGTGGGAGAGCAAAGGGGGAGAAAATTGACAGAAAATATGATGTTAGTATGGAAAAGGGCTAAAAGAAAATGTTGCACTAGATACAGTTCAGTTTTAAATCCCTTTTCTTGTGTTTAAGCTTGGAAAGCAAAGATTATGACGTACAAAAAAAAAAAAGGAATCTTGACTCTAAATAAGATCTGATAAGTGCTGCAACATTATGGTCTTTGTTTGAATTTGCATAATAACAAGGGATATTGCATAAATGTAGACATAAAAGAATGAAAAGAACAGAAAACAGAGACAAGAGATAAGATATATTGTCATAGAGTCTGTTCAAAGCATGCACGCAAAAAGCTAGTTATGGCCCCTTCTTTTTCTATAATTTATTTAAAAGTCTTTTGTATTTAGATTTTATGAGCAGGTGTGTCATATATCTACTTGCATTTTTAACCTATGTGAAAAATATTGCAAAAAATTTATTTGCTGTGTTTAGATTCTACCACAATATGTAAGGGCATTATGTTGTGCACTTTAGCACAGCCTTCACAGTTTAATATCAAATAAACCTGATTCTCATTTGCATGATAAAAACATGCACCCTAGATGCTGCATGCAGTCACCAAAATGGCTTATTAAACTGTTGCCAATTTAAATCAGTCACATTTTTACCATTGTTTTCTTTGTTTACATTTTGTTATATTATTTGTTAAATGTATAAATGATTAATGGAGAATGCTGAATAGTTTTGCTTTAATGGACAAGGTAGACATGACATTGTATACGATAAAATGTAACTGTTTACTGCAGAGGATTCATCCTGAGATGGCACAGTCCCAGCTTGTCCATTTGGCATCTTTTTCACAGGTTTATTGCACCATAAGATCCTCGTCAAGTGAACATCTCTTTTGTGAAATTGCCAAAAACTACTGGTAAACATCTGGATCCAAATCACTAGCAAAACAACTTACAGTACTTTAGTGTTTACTGTCTCTGTGACTTCCTGTGTAAAGCCATCAAAATAATTAGTCTTATCATCGTCATTAGGATAACTGTGAATCCTGTCCTGGTGTCTGATTGAATCATCACAGATCAGCAGGTGTATGATCATGGTTGTGAATGCAAATTATCTCATAAAACTGGAATATCTACAGTAATGCCTACAATATCCTTTGTATGAAAATTTTGAAGTACTTTGAGAATTATCTTTTTATGTGGCTTTACTATACGTCTACAGAACTGAACATTTACCAGGATGCTATACCTAGCTGTTTAGAGTTTTACATTTAATCACATTAAAACAACATGCGTCACAGTGCAGAGGTTGTTATTCATCTTTGTATAAAGACATTTTTAAAAGTGCAGCTTCATTCAACGAAAACCTTTTCATTACTTACATTAGGTATACAGAACACTCTCCCATCTTCTGTATAACACATCCGGCTTTGAGTCATAGTTTTTTGTATTTAAAATAATAAATAATAAAATAATATAATCAATGTATCAAAGCGTCATTCGTAAGTAAAACAAGTCATTTCTAGCCACCACTTATTTAACTTGGTTGGTTTCTTGTCAAACATTACAAAGCATGCTGGGTAATGTTGACCTGTCTGACCAATTTCACACACAGAAACTTGCTTGGACGTCGGATATTTTTAACGTCGTTTGTCTACAACAGTTTAAAGCTTTTGCTAAAAAAAGAAAAAAGAAAAAAGTATGTGCTCCACAGCAAATAGTTAGCGGGAAAAGTGATATTTAAAAAGCCCAAACACAAAACCCGCGAATTAGTAAAGTCCCAGACTGACTGAAACTGTTAATTCATCAGTGTTCGATTGCTAACTTTAGCAATGTTGACGTGCAGCCGTAGGCTAACGTTAGCTCAACGTTGGCTCCACAAGCGGAGTGAAGTTGCAAAAGTTCTAATAACGGAGCAGCACGAGACAAGAGAGGCTCGTGCCGGGATTGGCTGCTCTCAACAGAGCACAATGGAGCCAGGAATTAGGTCTTGAGGAGAGCTGTGAATGACTTTGCTGAAGACTGGGATGGTCGTGTGAACTGTCAATGGGTGAGTAACATCACAGGCTTCTCTCTATTATGTAATGGATCAGGGGTTCAATATAGAAAAGTTACTGTCATATGTTGGAAAATGTGCACCTGCTGTAATCTTCCTATCATTGACGGTTAATTGGGAGTTTAAACTTAGATATTGTGGTGCAAGTGATTATGTGATCAGGTACCTCTCCAATTAACTGTGTAGCTTAATGTTTATAATGAGCCGAGGTGCTTTTCTAAATTTTAGTTGTTGTATGACATACTAGTTCACCGTTGTATTGATTTGTGTAGGCTGGCTAAAGCTATTTCAGATTTTAGAGTTGGAGAAATAAAGAATTAGGTTGTTGGGCTTGGCTATGATGAGACCTGCCAGTGTCCCTGATGCTGATGAAAGACTAGATAGCAGTATGGACTTGTGTGGAAAGCATCCCCATGGCAAAACAGTTGTCTGAAGTGTTATGCGTGTGTGTATCCAGGCGTGTATGTGCAGGTGTGTGCATGTGAGTGTGTGTGGAGCTCCCAGAAAAATATTGCACCTGAGCCTATTACAGTTACATTATGCTACCTGACAGTGGGGAATTTCATTCATCAGTTCATTTTCTTCTCGACATTTCTGGACTTGAAATGAAACAATTTAACAGCACCTTCCCATGCTAATACACACGTGGTTATCAAAATTAGCAAAAGCTATGCTACAGTTTTAAGGATTGTTTGTATTCAGATGCACATGCTGTGTGCACATGTAACATGAAAGGCT
This sequence comes from Channa argus, assembly GCF_033026475.1. Taxonomy (NCBI): domain Eukaryota; kingdom Metazoa; phylum Chordata; class Actinopteri; order Anabantiformes; family Channidae; genus Channa; species Channa argus. The sequence goes on along the minus strand of NC_090201.1, from coordinate 19,963,022 downwards.
CCTATGGACTGTGCATCGTATTCTGCAGTGTGTGTCACAACAGGCAGATGGCAGTGGAGTATTAAGGAGAGAAAGCACATGTTTGATCTGACAAGTTTTAACTTACCATCAGAGACATTAGGGGTCTCTGTCACTCCATAGAGGAGAATCACAAAGTGTACACTGGTGTTCAGCGGGGGAGAGAGAGGGAGCGAGAGAGAGAGAGAGAGAGAGAGAACATTTAAGCTTTGATTGGTCCTGACCTAATTCAGAACAGGACATCCCACAATATTCAATACTCTATTTCTTGTTTTCTATTCCCCCCCCCTCGCTCGCTCTCTGCTATCTTTTTTCTTCCCTCCTAACACAAAAGGACTAGAGAGAGGAAAGAGGGCAAGAGATTAATACTAAGGCTTGAGCAGAGCAATTCATATTCCAATTGGAAGAGCATGTTATCTATTTTCTCACACTCATTCTCTGTGCTTTTCTTCCTGAGAGGTGTTTGAATCAAAGGAGGATTCAACAGGAATCAAGCAGGACTTTCAAGGAACTGAATGATGTTGACAACACTTAGTCTACGTAGAACATTTCAGCTTTGCGCACGGTCCAAATGCAGCAACTGTGCAATCACTTTCACATCAGCTTCTCAATACCCATATCAAATATGTACAGAGGAATGGGGTGAAGCTAAAGCTGAATCCTGTGTCATTGGAAAGTCATTCATCCACGCTTAATCAATCTAGGTTGTTTGATTTAATTCAAACTGCCTCCCAGGCAGAAGAAAAGAGGAAACAGAAAAGCAGAAAATGAGAGTTGAACTGAGCTGACTCTTTCTAACTTTGACAAGGCTTCTCTCTATCACTTGTTTCCTTCGTTTCCCTCCATTTTTCTCTCTTTCGCTCCATCATTCTTGCATCCTGCAGGAATTATAGGTACTCATTTCATGCTATGGCACAGCTTAGAATTCTTTTTTTTTTCCAGTCGCTAGTATTTTTTTAATATTGTTATTACTACTGTATGTCTTAAACACCAGGTTAGGGTTATTAAATATGCCAAAGCGAATTGTATTTTCGCTCAAGTAAGCTCCTTGGAAATATTCCATCAGGGCACCCTTTTATTCTTTCCAAATGTAGTTATGAATTTTAAAGTAGACTTGTATTACTGGAGGAGAGAGGTGTGTGATCAGAATACTGAGCAAACCCCAGATTGGAATTCCTTGTTCTTGGAGCATTGAAAGAGAGACTGTGGCTGTCAACAGGAGAGGTTAAAAAATTTTAAAAAAGTGGAAATGGGGTTAATATTCTTTGCTGGTTACAACAAGAGAACTTGGTTTTCTTTTTCTTTGTCTGGGATAATTGGAATCAGCCACATTACTTTCAGAAAGGTGTTAAAACATTGAAAAAATCAGTTCTCCATAGGAAAACATTTGCTCTATTAAATTAAAGCTGCACATTTTTATTGCTGCTCAAGCTTTGTGGATTAAAAACACTTTTTTTTTCTGCATCATCATATAGATGTTCAGATCCAACACCACCAGTCCCCCCCACCACCCTATCCTGTCTTCATTTTTGGTATTCATGAGCATATGCTCCTGTGTGAAGTCCCCTGTCAATAAATATGCACAGTCTTAATTGTTCCCATCGTAATTAGACTACAGTTATGTTCTTTTTGGCTCAGGTATATGTTAAAGCTCTTTCTTTTGTCTGTGGTTTGGCACCTCTGATGATTTCCATGACAATCGTTTGAGTGAGCGAAAAGCGAGAAAAGGGGAGAGAGAGAGAGAGAGAGAAAGAAAGGAGAGCGAGAGCAAGAGAGAGAGAGAGAGAGAGAGAGAGGAGGTGAGAAACAGTTGCTGGAATAAAGCCCCATCTCAATCTGAATAGCTTATTAATAGAGCTGGTCCCAGGCAAACAGATGGCAGCTGCCAAAAACAAACACAGAAATCACAGAAATGAAAACCCTAATTCAATTAGGTGGGAAGCATTCCTCACTGCAGCAGTTATTGAGCAGTTTCCATTAATTTGATAATCCATTTTTTAAAAGAAATGTATTAAAAAAGTGTTTTTTCCTCAATGTTCTCCTGGGTTTATTATCTGAGGCTGACAAGCACAGAAAGAAGAGGCCGGGAGCTGCATGTATGTGGGTGTGAGAAGAAAACAGGATTTAAGTCATTACTGGCTCATGGTTAACAAATGGAATTAAAGTTACTAATGATTGATTTAATTGCAGTCTTTATAATATGAATTTATGTTTCAAATAAAAATACTCCAGTATATTGCGGGGTTAGTTTATAGTCTGTGCACATATTTTTTTATAACTGCAGCAGCAGAGGCTATGCAAGTTAAGAAATATAAAAATCAATCATTTATTGAAGGTTATGAGTGATGATGTGGCTTATTAATTTCTTGAAAGTAACATTGTCATGTTTATTTCCATTCAGGGAGGTGTTTAACTCTGTCCATAATAGAGTTTCATAGTCTTGTCAGCATGAGACTGGAGACTGTAGAACACAATAGTCATGTTGACTTTCAGTCAGTGGGTATGGCAACATCTGTTTGTCAGTCCGTCGGTCCACCACTATGGTCCAGACTGAAATATCTCAACTGGAGAAATTGCCATAAAACTCTGTACAAACAACAACATTCCTCCGATGATTCCTCAAGCACGGTGGGTTGACTTTTTTGGTTTTGGTGAAATATCTTGACACATAAGAGGGATTGTCACAGAAATTTGTACAAACATTTAAGGTGCTTGGCAGATAAATCCTAAATCTGATACCCAGATTGTTTCTTTATAACATGGGCATCAGATTTACCATATTTTAATACTAGTACTTTGGTTTATGACCAAACTTCTCCAAAAATAAATGATATTCCTCGGCAGTACTTTTCATATTTATTGGCAAATGTTAGCTTGCCAAACTTAGATAGTGAACTGGTTGTGGTTCAGTGCTAACAAAGTATAAAAGATATCTCCTACGATGTCACCAGTATCTTCAACAACTGCCTCAACTGCCTAAACATAATTATATAATTTTTATAATTCCTAAATTGCTGTAAGGAGACATTGTATTGCAATAGTACATGTTGGGGGGAAAAAAAGGTGTGCGGTTGTTTTGCATGTGTGCTTACTGTTTGGATATGCAAATATGCATATTCAAATATTTCTTTTTAAATTGATTAGAAAATTTGATTCATATAGCAGATTATTTTTCAACAACTATCTGTCCTGCTCAAGTGTTTCCTGTGTTTCTATTGTATATTGAAATACTAAAACATTCCCAAACTGAGCCACACTGTATATGAGCTTCAACTGCTACTGTCCATCTCAACAATATGACACTGAAACGTTATTCATTCGTTTAGGACTTTATCTCTTTTTACTGTCAAGGTTCTAAGAATGAATTGGTAATATGAAGAAATACAACCCACACATTGTCACCATGTGGCCCCTCATCAGGGTTTGCGTGGCAGGACCTGGAACTGAATGATGTAGCCTAGGATGATCCTTTGAATTGAATCTCAAGTTAGAATTCAGTCCACATTTTCCTCCTGCTTCAACCCTTTTAAGTCAATTTCTTTAAAACCAGGGAGGCTGATTGAAAACACTTTAGAGTGATAGAAAGTATCATTACTTAGAAGAGACGTAGAGGGGAGAAAACTCAAGAAAAAGAAGAAAAAATAAAAATATTCAGGTGTATTTGATTCTAGTGAATGCAGATACACCTACAAAAATAAATGTCCCTTGGGAAGAAGGAAAATGTTTGACACACAGACATAAATAGAGAGGGAGAAGGTTTAAAGATGGAGTGGTATATTGAATTTGAAGTATGAAAATTGCAATCGTGTACAAAGCATTCTGAATTCTGCCGATATGTAAACACTGTAATTGATAAAAGAGGAATAATGCTTCAGCATCACATATCATGTGTCAGACTGTAACTAAATGAGACAGTCTTGTCCTCAGTCTAATGTCCTTTGAGTTAGTACAGACATAATTCGCATTTGTCATGTTTCACGCCACAATGTGACAGCTCTTCACAGATGAATAATGGAAAAAAATGAAAGTCAGTTTATAGTTATAGTTTCAGTTATAGTTATTGGTCTTGGTGTGTTTGCGGTTACATATGCACTTTTTTTTGGTCCTTTTGGCTTATTCTCTAAGTTTAGGGTTGCCACAGCGGATAATTTTGTCCACATGTTGATTTGGCACAGTTTTTACCCTGGATGCCCTTCCTGACCCAACCCTTCCCAATTTCTGCCAGGATTGGGAATTTCACCTATAAGAAATATATTCTGCTGTTTGAACGTCATGCAGTTTTGTTTAGTACATAGGAAGAAATTATTATTTATATAGTAGATATTTTCCTTTAAATTACCAAATTTACAAATATCTCAAGTTTATCATAGAAAATAGAGTACGAGTAAAATAGTTTCAATTGAACCATAAAGGTCAAGGAGTTTTTTAGCAGACAATTTGGGGCCAGTGAAGCCACGGAGCTCAGTAACCTCACATCAATAATCTGCCTTCCTTTTCTCAAGCATTTTGGCTTCTGCCAAGTTTTGTTTTATTTGGCTGTGACCTGTCTCTCAGATCGGGTTTATACTGTTTCAGAGAGATTAACACTGACCCCAAATGAGTAAAGATGCTATTGTTCATGCTACAATTTTACCATTTGCTTGGTTTGTTAATTGTTAATCATTTTATCCTGAGGGAAATAAAATTTATCAGATAGTAAAGCTGTGATAATTCAGAGTTTTTATTTGCTTTGGTCAACTACCTCAAGGAAGAAATTCCGAAATTTCCATTAGGCCAAAAAATGACAAACTGTGCTGGGTATAGAGAGTGCAGGGGTTTTAACTATATAACAGAAAACTACTAGGGATCATCACGCTAGCTGACTTTGAGCCATTATGTCTTCTCATACACATGGCAAAATTGTATTTCATCTTACAACTGGCACTTCTCCGTCATGTTTATATACAATGTTCAAGAAAGGATCCAATATGCATATTTTTCCTCATAAACTGTTTCAGGTTCAGATTTTCTCTGCGTGAGAGCGCTAGATGTAAAAGTTGATTCTTTGCTCTAGACACCGATGTAATTTAATTAGAGAGTAGGAACATCTCACATTTGAAGTAGGAGAACTATTAAAAAAAATAAAAAATGCTTATCACTGAAATGGTAGAGTAAGGAATTAGCCAGTCAATATGTATTGTGAAGTTACATTTACTGTATATTGGCAATGCATGTTCCACAGCTTGGTTGCTATGGTGCTGATTATAAGAACATGGACCTCTTTCACCAACCAAATGCTAGGACTATCTATTATAGAACATGCCAACATGTTGCACTATATTCCATTGAATCCTTTCCCAATCTCAGCTTCAAGACTTTGTAAAATACTGTTACATGCTGTGTGCATGACAGAGCCAAATACCAAACTTCTTTAGTAACTATATTGTATTTTCAAAACAATCCTTTAATCCCAAACATCTGGACCAGAACCTTATTACACTAACACAACCACTTTTCTCTAGCACTCTCTCCAACGTGCAATTATGGAAGGAGCCAAGGTGCAGCATGTGTGGGCGACATTGCTCAAATAGAGCAGCTGTGGTGTTTAACAAACATCTGAAATGACTGTGTACGGCTGGTCCCATTTTTGTGGCTCTAGTGTGAGGTGATCCAGGGCATTAAGAGACCTGACTTTCACAGACAACTGCAAGGGTGATGAGAAAATGGTTATGTGTATGCTTCTCAATCTGACTCATCTCCACTTCAAGTCAAGACTTAAGAACTGCTGAGATGGAGAAATGTGAGGCACTATTATTTTACCTCTTAGTCAGTCAGCACAGTGGTTTCTCTACAGGGATGTAGGATTCTGCCCTGCACAGTCAGCCAACAGCCAAATGAGAGCAAAGGGGGGAGAGAGACCTAATCAAACAAGTCTCTCTACCGTCCACCATTTGCTTAATGCTCTTAATGCTCACAATTTCTATGTATCCAAAAAGATCAAAAGTGCAAACATCAGCCTGTTCACGTCACTTCAAATCCTGCAGAAGGAGGGAATTGTCCATGAATACAGGTTCTGCAATTTCATGTTAATTCAACACGATTTATTTAATTTTCTAAATTGCTTACCTTTACATCCAACAGATACGAATCCTGCAATATTCATAATTCAAATATTCTTTTTAAACTTTGGTTTTGCTTTGCACAATTTCCGAGAGAAATATCTGTCTCTCTTACAGCTGACTGCTCCTCACCAACTGACGTGTGCATGCAGTATTTAGTTTTTACATCAACAGTATGAGATGGCTGAGAGTAAATAAAAACTGTGCAGCTGTGAGCTGGAAATCGAGACAAGAAGCTGCAAGGCACTTTTCTCTAGCTTCATCACTACTAACAGTGTGTTTCACAGGCAAGTAGTTGTGTGAGTTGTTTTGAATATGGCACTAGTGAGTAAATTCGCTTTAAAGTGTTGCTAGGTTAGGTAAAGAAAGGCATTTGTAAAATATGGAAATATGAAATGTATTTCATTTACTACAGGAGAAGGCCAAGCTACCCTTCCCTTTGCTCCACTTACTAAATAACTTAGACATGGTATGTCATAGACAATATCATTTTTTTAAAATGACCTTGCAGTATGAGTAGCCAAATTGATACTGAGACATTCTAATTTGGTTAACTCTAGTCATAGAGAGATATTCTTCATCACCTGATGTTTCATAATGAGTCTTAAGGGAATTTTATAGGTAAATAATTGCAACTCTGGTTCTTTCAAATATTATTCAACCACTTGAAATGCTAAAATATTTGTGCTGTCAGAAAAACAGGAAATGGACTAAATTTGGCCAACAAGGGTCCCTGCCCAAATGGTTGTCAAAGCTGACAAAGCATATACACCGGATTACATGAATACGTACAGGTGTGAAACCACAAATGTGCTTTAGACCTCGCTTATTACTTTCTATCTGACTTAATTTTTACCCTCTGTAAGCATCAGTGTTTTGTGTATATATAGGGTGTCAGATAACTCAACTCCATTCCAAAAAATAAAAAGAATCAAAATGTGATGAAATAGTTACTAACTGATGACTTTTGCTGATTTGCTAATTATGCAGGAACAGAATATTTCAGAATAAATTCTATAAAGTTAAACTGTTTACTCTTACGAGTATTGCTCCCAGATTCTGCAGACAATTTTGTGTTTTCTTAATGCACTGTTCAGTGCAGTACAGTCAACATAAAAAAGAAACCTTAACTGATTCTGAACACAAAGCGAAACCTATTTCTTGTTAAAACCACCTACATTTCCTGCTGTTTGTTGCTCCACCGCAGCACAAAAGTTGTAACTGAAACATTGTACCTGAATGCTAGAGTGCCTTGGTGTGTTTGGTGATTAGTGTGTTTGAGGGCCTTTAGTTGAACCGTAGCAGTGACCTTCTCGCCTGCATCAGCCTAAACTCACAGGACAGAGAGGCACCAAGCTAACTATTTTTTTTCATGTGGTCACGTTAACCATATGCATATTCACTCTCAAACAAAAACCTATGATGGTGCACAGTTCCACCACAACAATGAGCAAATTAGGTAGAATTTTAAGTTGTGTTGTTATCTTGTTGCCTGAATGTGTCCACAAGCAAACACTCACACATTGAGGTTGACCATCATATTCATCATCATCTTCACAAACATACTCAACTTATTCTGCATGCATATTGGACGCCTACCGACCATAGGGTCGAAGGTTCGTGCCCCGCTCTTTCCAAACACATATTGAAGTGTCACTGGCCAAGACATTAAACCCCCAACAGCGTATCCTGTTCCCAATTGGGGAGGGTTGCGTTATCACTTGATATCACTTGTGTACATAATTAAATAATGGACTGGTAATGGGGAAATCCTAAAGGGAGTAAAGAACATGTGTGTTTCCCTTGTCACAGATTAGTGCAAAAACAGTAAAACAATGTTTTTCTTTATCAACATAGCATTTAAGGCACATTCATCAAGTACAATTGTTTCTCTATTATCAGAAGCAACAACAATCATCAAGGAGTGTATATAAATTAGTAAAACAATAAAAATTCCCTCGTCATGAAATATCCTTATACTTTGTATACACCTTAAAGTACACAACACTCCTCCTCCTAAACAATATTGTGTCCTTTCAGGTGTAATTTTAGTTTACCAGATTGCTTGGTTGTCTGCCACGTACAGCCTTTTTTAAATCTATCCACAGGTTTTCAGTGATATTTAGGTCAGATAACTGGGAAGGCCATGGTGAAACGCTCACCTGATTCTTCTTTTTACACAATTCCTGTATTGGCTTTGCTTTGTGCTTTGGATAATTGCCTTGTTGATTGATCCACTGCCTCTTCATTCTTAGCTCTTTCATTGATAGTAGGAGACTTTGCTTCAAAATCAGAGCTCCATGTCCTGATGCAGACTTTCTCCCAAAAATATTAATGAAGCTTCACTATGTTTGGCTGTGGGGAATAATGTTTCACTCTTCGTGAGTGTTCTTTTTCTAGTCACACATATTTGTGTATATTATGACAACTTTGGTCTCATCAGTCCACATAGTCTTGTTCCCAAACTCATTTGGTTTGTTCAAATGTTCCTTAGCATACTCCAAGCATGGCACCTTATTTCTCAAAGTAAACTACGGCTTCCTATGTGCTTTTCTTACAAACCATTCAAATGCAGAAAACACTTGACTGTGGACTTTTATTTCAGTTGCCTGCCAGGTTTGCTGCTGTTTGTTTCGGATTTTTGCATAGCTTTTGTGCAGGTTTTCTAATGTGTCCTTCAGTTATTTTTTTGGTCTTTTACTTCTTCAAAGACTCTTGGTGTGTCCATGTTTCATCCATTCCTAGATTATGGTCTTTACTGTTGATACTGGTATCCCTAATTGTTTTGAAATATATTATATACTACTTCAGCATTATGACCTTTTACCAATTTCATTTTCAGGTCTTCTGAAAGCTGTTTAATTCATCCCATCAATTTTGTTGCTCTCAGCAAACTGCCTGAGATTTCTGAGATGGAAGTGCTAACCACTCCACCACCACGCTGCCCAAATCCGACAACTAATTTTACATAGTAAAGTTAAATACAAGAGGGATGCAAACTTTTGCGGTGATATAATTTTCATTATTTTAATAAACTCCTTGACCACTACTTTTGATGATGAATGTGCATGAAATATTATGGTAACAAAAAAAAAGTCTTTGATTTGCCCTTTTTGCCAATTCAGTGTAAGTGGGTTGTGAACTTGTGCACTAAGCTGTAAATATATAATACCTATGAAACATATCACAAAATGAAAGGAAACACAATAAAGGACTAAGAACAACTTTAAATTCAATTCCATTTTGATTTTGGCAAGGTAAAATTTAATGAGGTGTTCTAACACAACTAATTAACCTGAAAAAAAGTATAAATAGCATTACATACAGTATACCAGAATCCTATCCAAACATATTTCAAGTAAAGGGTTACACTTTTGATTCAGCATTAAACTATGTTTAGACTATGTTTGTGTCACGCTTATTTTGCTGTGCACTAGATAGATATCACACTGCACCACACTGCCCTTGACTTTACAACCATAGCTGTTACCGATGTCATTCATGATGATGCTGCAGTGGTCAAATGTATGGAAACCAACAACCACTGCATTCCCCCTTCTCAATGGCATTATCTACCATAATTTGTAGTCTTTCATTCTCTATTGGCCTCATGACTTTGACTCTGAGACAGGGGATGAGAATAAAGCTGCTGACAGAAGCGTCACATTGATACTGTCTTCTCGTAGTATTTACTACAGTATTACTGCAGACAATGACTGTCAAAACTAACAGGAATAGCAGAGACAGTATGTAGTAAAGCTATTTAGCATAAAATAAAGATGAAAGTGACTATTGTTACCACATATGCACAAATCTACAGCTGAAAAGGAGAGGCAACACCCAAACACATAAGAGAAAACACACACTAACACATCGGCAGATATTCATACAAACACATGACTAATATGTGCACAGAAAGAACAGAGACATGGCTGTGTGGCTGCACCCACAACCTCTCTTATCTGGCATGGCATTAAGAATGTATGACTGTGATTTTCATATAATATGTGTCATATCACAAAGTGGCAGGTTTTCCAATTGTCCAATAATGATCTATTTGCCAATTCAATACTTTTGAATAAGAAACGGCACGTAGATGTAAAATGAATAAAACATAGAAGGGAGGGATCGTGACAGTTTTGTTTCAATCTCTCCTTCTTTCTCTCAGAAAGCCTCTAAGAAGACTTATGTGCAATTGGGGTAAAATCAGTACTTGGACGGTTGCCTGAGTTTGTGTGCACATTGCATTTCTCTGTTCTCTTTATCTCACACTAGACGCCTACGATGCACCACTTTCACAAGCAAAGCAAACGTCTTCTCGCATCTGCTCTCTTGTTTGTTAAGATAGTTTACTGGCAATATCCATGCTGGCTGGTGCATACTGTATCCATGGCTAATTAGCTAATGCCATTGGAGCCCTGAGCTAAATATAAATATAGGATACAATTGTGACCTTCCTAAGTGCAAATACACTGTAAAATACAGTAAGTTGGGGGTGTTAGTCAATCTTAAAAAATGATTATCATGTCTTTAAAAAAAGTGTGATCGTCTCATTAGAAAGGGGATGAAAAGAGACAGAAAAGCCTGCAGGGAAATTAACAGACATTAGGCATTTTCACTTTTAAACTTTTTTTTTTTATTATGCAGGTTTGAAATAAAAGAAGCATTGTGACACAAACAGATGCTGCTGGCAAGGAAAGAAATGAGCAACATCCAAAATGTAAAAAATAAAGAAATAATCATTGTTGCGGTCATCAATTTTATCAAACAAAAGACAAATAAAAAATAAAATAAGAATAAAAATACACCTTCATCGGAAGAAGCAAAAGTGATCTAATTTATTTTATAAATAAGAAAACCTGTCAAATGGCTGATTAGCATCTAGTGAAAACAATATATTGATAACCATTTAAAATATTTATCATTACTGGCTTTACAAATAAAATAAGTACAATTGGCAGGTTTTTTTTACACAACTTAAAATGCTATAGTTCTGTAACAAATAAAACTGAAATTATGCTACAGTAAAGAGATAAAAACAGGTGTCTTTGTCAGCAAAACGCATTTCTGTTAATCACACGAGAGTTAAAAAGATGATAGTAAAACAATCAAACACCAAAGAGAAACTTAAAAAAATTCACTGTGATGTGGATGTGATGGCTCCATTCACATAATTCATTACTTCACTTCTGCATGTCGAGGAGACAGAATTGACATTATGGTCAGACAAAATAAGAAGGGGGGCTGAGGGGTCGGATTTTGAGGCAATATCTTTTTTTTTTTTTTTTTTTTTTTTTTTTTATCTGCAACATATCTCATTTTATCACAGCGTTTCTTTCTCTCTTTCTATCTCTTTCCTTTCTATCTCTCGCCTGGCTCTTTCCATTTAATGATCTGCAGGACACATATTGTGTATTCAGTTTTTGGATTGAACTTTATTGGAAAAAACACACCAGTGAGCACAGATTTAATGCAAGAAAGAGAGTGTGAAATACTCGTCTGAAATCCAGCTGCACAAGGCTGTTAAAATTCACAAGAAAGACTCGACACTCCAACAATGAAACACTCTTGCACATAAGTGTATGTTCGTGCACATACACACTCAACTGTACACGTCATGAATGGGGTACATTCTAACGTCCAGATATACACTCCCGCGCGCACGCACGCACGCACGCACGCACACACACACACACACACACACACACACACACAAAATGACTTACATAAAATATTAAAGAAGAAACAAACCTATCCAGACTTCCAATTCCAAATTTGATCCAATAAAAGTGATATTTATTTACAATCACACTGTGACAGCTCAGTAGACCTCAACAGGTCTTTAATATAAAAAAAAGATTATTTTTGTTTTGTTTCTCTTCCCCACCCTGGCTTTTTTTTGTATTAATTTGCAGGCCCTTAAGCAAAGCTACCATAACATCAAGGCCTGCTCCGAAACTACTAGATGATAATATTTCTCTAATGTATGGGGGCCTGATGCTTATTGGCAAAAAAGAGGAAAAATCTTGCAAGCCAGAAATAAATAAGGCAGGAACAATAAAAAACAACAAAATGGTGAGGAAAAAAGAAAGAATTACAAAAGGAAAAACGATTAAAGAAGGGGAAGAGTTTTTCTTTTCCTCCTTATTCTAATTAAAGCTGGATGGGGTCCCTGAGGGGACTTTAATGGTGACATAGAAGAGGAGTGCTTAACAGCCCAGCCTATATCACAGACACACAACTCAGGGGGTAAGGGGTGGGTTGATAGCAAGAGGGAGGTTGGGGGGCCTTTATAAGTGTTTGGCAAATTTAAACAGCAAGAGGACTGCTAATACATTAAGTGGTACAGACAGTAGTCATCTAGTTCAAAACCGCTGGTCACAAATTCGTCTATAAACTCAGGAAATAATAATTACATTGACAAAAAAGGTTTGTGGTGTCTGGGATGTAGAATGTGTGTGTATTTATGTATTGTGTGTTCCATGTGCAGTGTATGTATCTGTGTGCATCAGAAGAGGGTTGAGAGGGTTAGGGGAGAAGAGGATGGGGGAGGGGTGTAAGTAGACTCCTCTGTGTTGTATTTGTTGACAGAGTGTGATCTTCAGTTTCAGGTGAGGTAGAGTGGCTTGTCCCTGCCTATCATGCTGCCACTGGAGAAAAACAACATAGAGACAGGTTAGAGTACAAAGAAAACCACAATTGTAAATATACCGACATTCATATACAAAAGACCTGAACAACAGTGGGCATACTTATCTCTGATTACAAATATTTTTCATTCCCAAATGGCCCCAATTTAAGGCAAACCACATTTTCTCCTAGTTCCTACCTTGCTCCAACCAATCCCTGTTAATAAATGAAACCTTTCATAGCACTTTACCACGCTGAGCACTGTAGACTAGATCTTCCTGTGCTGCAGGGCTGCACAGCCTGCCAAACAGTTTAGTACAATAACAGTCCAAACTTATGTTAGGAACATCTGCTTTTTACTGCTGTCTGACAAACACATGACAAGCTCTATTATCTCACCATTACCTCTCCAGCTGTCTCTGCTGTCTCACTGGAACAGAGCTGACAATTTTCAACATTTATATTGAGAAAGCAGTAGGGGAGACGTCTGGCATGACTGTATCTGCTTATTTCTAAGGGAGTTCTGGTCTCGCACTCATATTTGACTCTCTCTTTCTGACAAATCCAACCTGAAAATCTGTAGTAAATTTAACATGGATTATGGACTCTCATAGTCTTGACATTTTTTTTTAGTTTTCACAACACATTATGTCTTTTACTAAAACAAAGTGGTTAAGCTCAATAAAATTGTCTCCTTTCCAAATGCCATTCAACCCTGTGTGATTTAATGTGTTGCAGTAGCAACGGAGTGTGTGAAACAAATCAAACTCTCTTGGCTGTTTCCACTGACCTGCAGTGGTTGCCACACTCCCGATTGCAATATTCACTGTCCCAGTCATGGGTCTGAGCCACTCCAGGGCCTGGACCAGGGCCAGGGGCACCTGGAGACTGGGATCCCCCAATGCTCTTCTGATACTCTGACTGAAGGTGGGAAAACCCCTAAAAACAAACAAACAAAAAAAAACAACAACAAAAAATTATTTCATATCTTAACGTATCAACATTTTCAGACCAGCAATTGTCTCTGTTTGTTGCTGTACCTGCTGCCCAGGAGGTGGGGAGTGAAGTGAGGCCTGAAGCCCCATCTGGTGAGAGATGATTGGCTGGGACTGGACCTGCTGCATGCGGATAGGCTGGTTGAGGAGCGAGCTCTGGTGCAGGGAGAGCTGCTGGTGGGGGTGAAGCGGTGGGCTGATCTGGAAGGAGGAAGGGGGAGAGGCACTAATGCTTGGCAGCATCTGCGATTGGCTAAGCGTCTGCGACAGGGTGTGGCGTGGGGCATGTCCTGCGTAGCTCTGCAGGTCAGTGAGAGGGAAGGCCCCGGGCCCAAGGTAGGGCGACGACGGCTGAGGGGGAGGTGGCACACTGTATAGGGGCGGGTTGGCTGGCATCATATGTGGAGAAGCCTGGCTTGTTTGGGCACTTTTTGTTTCCCCTGGGTCATTATATGTCTACAGAGGAGGAAGAAGGAAGATGGTTATACTTGTAATCATACTTTCAGCCTTAAAATTGTATTTCTAGTAAAGATTTATTATTTACGCATGCTCACAGTTTGTATTGTGCACTGAGGGGTTTTTGTTAAGTAGTAGTTTTGTTTATAGTGCATACTAATACTATGTAGGCATGTACAATTTTAGTATACAAATACAATTTGAGTGAGATTAGCATGGCAACAGATGATGGAGTTGTCTCTGAATCATTAAACTGTCCTATATTTTTTTCTTTTTAATAATTCATTCCCCCTGAGACAATCCTCTCAGGGGAGGTTTTCAAAACAATATATCAATGAAGGAAAAGAAAAGGAGCAGCTTTCACCGGCTAATTCAGATTCAAAGACGATTATATAAATAACCTCATCAAATAGATTGAAAAGTGACACAGGCCTTTCAAGTACTTTTATTTGATGTGAAGGTTTCTTTGTAAATGATAGCCTAATATATACTGTATTCTACATGTTTAATAGTGTAGAAACAATTCTATACTATTTATTGTCTAAACCTATAGTATGTTTAGCCATTTATTCTATACTTCTTCTCTTTGGCTTTGAGTCAACACACATGCACACATTTATTCTGCAGGTTGTTCTGTCTCGCTTTCATGAGGTGGTGTATGTATGAATTACATCCAGTGTTTCTCATTAACTGTCAGACTGGCTGCAGTGATGTGTGGTGGTCTGCTATTTAGTAATAGCTCACATCCATCCCTCGGAACCCCTGAACTAATCAATGGAATGGGATAGAGGAATGGAAAAAGCAGAGGGACAGACACATTTGCAGGGTCAAGTGGAAAATGAAATAGTAAAGAAATAGAACGGAGAGGGAAATTGACGTTATGGATGTGATTTGTTGTCTTACGTTATTTTAAAGGGGATATTTAAGGATTATGTACTGTAGTTAAAAGATTTCTTACAGGAAATATAGACTTAATTATGTATGTAAAAAAAAAATGCATGTTAACTGTAACATTTACCACATAGTATGGCTTTTCTGGACATGGAGACTTAAGATTGAAATAAACAGAAGAGGAGTGCCATTACAGACAGTGGGTGGCAATCAAACTATTTTTTTCTTCTTCCCCCAAACAAACCAACATGTGTCACAAAACAAAAAGGCAACAGGTGCACGGTGAAGATGTGAATCCTTCAAATGCTGCTCCAATTACCTCCAATTCCACCCACCCCAATGCACTTTGAAAAGACTCTTTTATTGGTAATTAAAAAAAAGAGAGAGGGAGTCGGGTTGAATCGTGAGATTCAGCCGTGCATTCAGATTGGCTGGCCCTGAATGAGCAAAGGATGGGGGGGCGGTGGGATCACAGGTTTATTTTTGTATGTCAGTTTTTTGACTGGCAATCTACCAACATATAGTATCAATCAAGCCTCTGTATAGGAGCTCTGACATGAATGTCTAATTGCACCAAAGACAAGAGATGAGAATAGTCTTTTTAGTTGAAAGTATGCCACAGTGAAGAGGCTGATGAATTAACTATTCATGCTTTAATCAAGGTGCTTGTTTTCGGCCCATGAGCTTGAGAGGAAGTGTGGTGCTGTGCGGAGGGGAGGAAGGAGGTCGGGGAGAGGGAGGGGGAAGAGGAGGAGCTTGGTATATGCTAATGCAATTTAGAGTTGTGTTTCGAAAAACAATGCATAAACAGAGATATGAAATGCAGTGCAGAAAAACCCCCGTGTGCTGTGATAACTGTTGTAAAAGCCTTGCAGATGTGAGAAGAAGTGGGGGAGAAACATAACACCTTTCATTGAAGAAAAAAATGCAGAATTTTACCATGTGATTTAGGTTTTACATTAGCTGTTAGAAATGTGTCAATGTTATAGGCTAAACTGGACTAACGTGCGGTAAGAGAGTGAGTGAGCAGTAGGTGTGTGTAAACAAAAGCCAGCATGTTAGTGGCCCATCAGGGAGGACAGAAACACCAAGAGGACAGCAAATTATAGGTAATGTCCACTTCTGCTCTTACATGAGCACTCTGTTACTTTTCATTTCTCCCCAAGTTGCAAATCGGTTGTGTTTGAGGCCTGATTTTCACTGTTCTCCTCTAAGCACATGCACACAGGCGCACACACACACACACACACACACACACACACACACACACACACACACACACACACACACCCACACGCACAAACATCCTAACCCCTCAGTGCAGCAAGTGGACCCTTTCCTTGGAATAAGAGTGAGAGGAATTCTCTGTCTAATTTATCATCCCTTATATCGCAGCTGACCCATGTATATCAAAGATGTGACCCCCGTGGTTACCTTGGAAACCAGACTGGCTCTGTAGGCGGCCAGGGCTTTCAGGTACTCCTTCTTAGCAGCCTCTGTTTTCCTCTTGTAGCTCTGCAGGAGCAAACACAACAACAACGACGATTGATTACAAGGTGATGCCAAAGGCTAAAATGACCCTGCGGTCCACACTGACTGATGTGGATGAGAGTCTGGGAGTCATGGTGTGACTGTGTGACCTGGCAGTGTGCTCTGTGATGAAAAACATATCAAATCCATTCAATGCCCAGTTATCAAGTCAAGGAGATTTGGCCACCTGCACGATGTTGCTGCATTTGAATCATTTCTTCAAAAATACCCAGAATGAAATGCGATGAAATCCTATTCAAAATAATGCAGTTTGAAATATTAGAGCTAAATGAGGAGGGAGAAGTTGTTTGTCATTTTGTGTACAGCGTTTCAGTCTCCTCCTCCATTAAGACTGTTGCTCATCTCTTAATCAGAGCTGATGTCCCAGCAAATCATTCAGATGAGGAGGAAAAAATTCAAAACAGCGTTAGCAAAGAGGCGAAGTCGAGCATTCTGAATGAACCTCAAATGATGCGTTAAGACAGGGAATTCAAGTTAATGTCATCACATGTCACTCACAGGCTCTTTATAGCTGCCACTGCTTTTTTGATGCGGTAAAAACAAGTCACAAAAGTCCCAAGTCTTAAATCGATGAGGAACACTCAGATCTCTGCTCCTCTCTGGAGCATTTTAATATGAAGTAGATTTGTGTTTGTGTGCGTGTGTGTGAATTCAGCGGGTAATTACTGATCCTCAGTGAGAGACTGTTTGTGGCTCCATGGACGGGGTCATTTCTTTCAAAGAGGTGGGGTAGTATAACCATTAAGCATTCATGTGTTGCCAAATGCACATAGTCGGGCAGCCGCTAACACACACAGTCAATAAACAAACAGACATACACGGAGAACAGCAAACAACCCGAGATGAAGACGGATACAATCTCTTGCTCAAACAGCTGATGTTTATCCTCTCACTCATCCCTATTTACATTATTATTATTACTTCCTTTTCATGATACACAATCAGATATTTTGGAGCAAGACTGGATTGGATTAGGAGCTTCAAAGTACAAAGGAAAAGAAACAGAATTTCACAATAAAAACAATGATTCATGAAACAGTTTACTGTAATAATACTGTAACAATATCAAAAAAAGTGACAACCTTACCCCTCAACCCTTAAATATCGATAGAGCAATCCTTGTCTCTTTAATGAACCCTAAACTCCCAGCAGCTTTAATTTCAAATTAATTTAACGCAGCTAATGATTCGCACAACGACGGATACTTTTAAATAAATTACCATGCCTAAGGATGTCTAATTATTCCAAAGTGAGTGGATTCATTAGCAATTGAAGCCGTCAGAGGCTGCAGGTCAGTATGAATTAAAAATAACAAAGCTGCAAGGGGAGAGCATATGCCTCCATCGTAATCCTGACACAGAGGTGTCCCGCCTGAATTAGCCCCTAATTGTACCTTAATGAAATGTTCTTGTTTGATAACCAGTTAATTACAGGAGACAATAACTCCGCACCCTGCTGACACTGAAGGGAGTGATTACCCCTACGACCGAAAGACCGAGGGACCGGTAAGAGGAGGAGAGGAAGCAAACGAGGAAGTACAGAGATGACGACTAGAGATGAGGTAGGTTAAAAGGAAGGTAGTGGAGTTGAGGAGAGGAGGGGAGAGGACAAATAAAAGTGCATGTAAAAGAAAGACAAAGAAGCAGGAAAAGGGAGAAAAAGAAACGTGGATGCTGTTGGAAGATACCAAAAGATAGCTTATGTGAGAAGTTTCATATCAAAGCGTGCTGTTCAAATGATGTGACGCTGTTAGTTTGCTTCTCTCTCTGTCCCTTAACGGACACAACTCCAATAAAACCCCTCCTCCCCACCTGCAATATCACTGTTCCTCCCCACCGCTAAAAAACTTAAACTTGATCTTAATCTTAAATAACAAAAATGAGAAACATGTTTTTTGTGTGTTTGTATGTGTGTTTGTGTTTCTGGGGCAGCTTTAACAAGTATTCACCTTGAGGAATAACACAGCCCAAATAATGCATTGATCTTGCACTATAAAGCACAGGCCTTTGGGAATTAAAAAAAGCTGTATAGTATGGAAGCTACAAAAACATCTTAATAAAAAAGAAAATATGAACATAAACATGATTTCTTTAAAAAAAAATGGGACTTTGTTCTGCTAAGCTCAAGGACAGCACTGGAGAATACACAACAAGACAAGCAAAGTGGGAAAAATTGCACACTGAAGCTCAACAAAAAGAATCGCTAAAAGAACACAAATCATAATAGTGAAACTTCTGATCGTTTCTTCTATGAAGTACAGCAATAAAACATGCTGCCTTCGCTGAGTGTATGTGAATTTTGCTGTGTGGTGTGTTTGAGGGGTCCTATAGGTAATTGAAAACAGGGCCCACGTTCTAGTTAAAACAAAGCTGTGTGTAGGGGAAGGGTTGTGTTTACATTCTGGTGCTCTTGCATGGCTCCAGAGGGTCTGACTGTGACATTACAGAACACACCTCATGAGTCCTATAGAGATAACATGACGGCTAGTTTTTGGTGAGGAAAGGAAAAAGAAAAAGCCTAACAGCACATACATCATCCGCTAACAAATGGGGGTAGACAAAGAGAGTGTATATTAAAAAGGTGTCAGGCATTACACACTTCCATGGAAAGTTTGTACAGTGTTTCCTTTTTTTATAAGGAATTTAGCAATGTGTGGGATACAATATGCTTTAATATGTTATAATAAAGCAATAACCAGGATTTTAACATATTTCGACTTTAATGAGTGATAACACGAAATAGCTGAATTGGCTGCACTCTGAACATACGCGCTTATCAAGTTTATCCATTTGTTGTGCTGAAATAAGTGACAGTGCTAGTCACAGAGAATAATTAGAGCAATAGCGGTGTTATTGCCCAGACAGGGTACTACATTTCATTCCATAATGACACCATTACCTCAAGTTAATTATGTGTCTTGCGAGGTGACACATTTGATTAAACACATGAATGCACAAACAAATCAAAAAATTAGCTGTGGAATAGCGCAATAAATGGGCGCGTTTTAATGGTGGAATTGCCCTTTTGTGAGATTCATCTCGGTTCTCAGGTAAGCCTCTGAAGTAGAAATGCATTTAGTGGGAGAGAGAGAGAGAGAGAGCACTGCATCTATGGTGTAAAACCAAAGGTGAAAAAGCAGCCAGGACACAAAGAGTTAAGAAGCACAAACAATAACATTTCAGGAGCAGATGTCCTTGAGGCAAAACCAAGGACAAGGCAATTGCTAATCTTGTATTCCCAGCATGATCAAATCACCAGGCAACAGATATAAATAAAAGGACAGGAAATGAGGAATTCACATTCAAGGGTGTCAGCAGCGAAATGAAGATTCATGGTGAAGAGCCCTGGTGAAGGCGGCAAAAATTAACTGCAAATAAAAGGGACAGACGGCCTCCAAAGTCCGGCGTATAAAGTAGGTTTGGTGGGAGAAAAACACACACATGCCAGATAGGGTCTAGTCGACAGTGGCTGGGGCTGAGCAGAATGGGCTGCACTTTGTCATGGAGACAGGTGCTTTTATTTGACACCCAATAGGCTGCACCCTGACTGGGTATTCTAAAAATATGAGTCTGCACATGATCATCAGACTGTCTCGTTTTCCATTCATTTCACACTATCATTTGTTACCACAAACACATAGGAACCTCTTTGACTTTGTGTGTTGGTCTGAAAATGCTAAAGTGAAAAAGAAAATATGTTGGATGGAAACATTTTAAACTGCAGTAAATGTTGCTGCAGCTCCATATGCGGAGGTCAGGCGGTAATGAAAACAGAATGACTCCTGACACCTTTCTGCTAAACATAACTACAGTTGATGGAACTTTTCACTTCTCTCAATGTAGGATTTTTATTGCATTAACACTTGAAAATAACAAATTTCTGCCAGTTGATTTTAAACTGGTTTGCTTCCATAAATGTGATGACTTGATTATGATCTATGATATTATGACAACGCATTTGCTTTTTTCACTATTACTCACACAAAAACAGACTTAAGAAGACACAATATTACCCTTTAATAAAATATAACCGATATTTTATAGTTTCCGGGTACTTCATCGAGCAAGCAGTATTTCTACAAGTGTAGATGTAGTACAACTTTTCTATACCTGGATTAATCTGTCCTGAAATGTAAATACAACATACAACACCCTTGTAAGAATAAAGTATGCTAACTTGACTGCAATTTCCGTTAACACTAATTAGCCTCTGCCTCGTAGCAATATAATAATTAGTCAGAAGAACATAATATTTTGACAAGGAAAACTGGAGCTTTACGTTTTGCTGTTAATTGTTTGTAGCAGCATAGGACAAACAGACACAATCAACAGACTCAGTGTCCCCACAGTGTGTTAATAACCAAACACTGAGTGCTACTGTGTGGTAAACTTGATCTGTGAATTTGAATAATCATGACCTAAAAATTTAAACCAATTTGGAAAGATTTTTATTTATTTCACGCTAGTAGATGACATTTAAACAAGACATCATTTGATATCAGACAGATAAAATGGCCGTGAACATAGTGGAGCCTGGCAGGGAACCAGAAACAAAACCAGTCTTGCTCTGCATCTGCTGGGCATTTAAATACAAGTACTGCAAATCAACTTGCTTTTTTGGTAGAGACACTTTGACACATGGCTTTTTCTTTGGCCCCAAGTGGCAATTACAGCATAATATAGGACACTGAATCATTAATTTACCTGTTTCTGCTCCTCTCCCAGTCCATCCCACATAGAAGCTACTATCTTGGATACGTCTCCAAAGGTGGCATTGGGATTCTGTCCCTTAATGGCTGCCTGGGTGTCTCTGAAGAACAAGGCATAGGCTGAAACAGGCTTTGTAGGCTCATTGGGATCCTTCTTCTTCTTCTTTTTTTGGGGTTTGGGCTTGGGCTTCATCATCTCAGAAGACGGCCGTTTTTCCCCCGTGATCTGGAAGACCATCAGAAACACAAAATACAAAACAGCTTATTGGCACTGCAGACAGCAGGTCGCCCATTTTGACTGACTTTGGAGAGAATGATCTCAGAGGAGTGCTTAAAACGCAGGGCCCAGGTGAAGCCTAAATTTCATTAAATCCATAATTCAGTCTCGCTGTTCAATACCTGGATTGTCAACATTTGAACATTACAGCAGTGTTTCACTGACAGTAAGACTTTCAAACCAGCACTGGTTGACAGCAGTTTTTCCTGCTTTCCTTTGTCAAAAAAAGAAAAAACATCTGTTAGTTGAATTTATCAAACCTTTACAAATCTTTATTTTTCAGTTGTTCAGAAAGTCATAAATTCTGACTTTTCATGCCAGAGCTGAAAGGAATTTTAAATCGCCTGCTGTATCTGCTCTGGCTTTGATGGGGTCTCAGAATAAATTTAAGAGAGCAAATGGAATTACTTACTGATAGGAGAGATGGTAATCATTTTTATACACACACGCGTGCGCGCAGAGAGAGAGAGAGAGAGAGAAGGACACCAGAGATGTATAGGCTGTATATGTTTTTATATATATATATATATATATATATATATATATATATATATATAATATAAAATATCTGAAGGATCCCCTTCTTTTTATACTGTATCACAGTGAGCTAACATTTAAATACACAGATGAATCTGAAACACAGTGGACATGGCAGATTCAATTATAAACTCATGCACATTCCCTCGACAGAAACTAAGCGAATCCACAGAGACACTGGTTGGTGGGCAATTTATGAGAGCAGTTTTACAAATTTACATAAACCAAATGAATGTAAACAAGTATCCTTGTCGTCTCATTTAAACTAATGAGTAATATAAATAAAGGAGTGGTTGTTTTCAAACCAGGCTGTATATAACATTATTAGATAAGATTGTAAAACCTTGTATATGTGTTGATAATCAACAAATTCACATATCTTTTTAATTTAATCTCAGAAGAAAAATGTGCAATATTCCAACAACTGCATGATGGAGAAAAAAAAATAAAAAATTCATGGCAGGAGTCTGCCAACAAACTAACAAGCATGCGGCCATGGTAATGGATTGTGGCCATTTGCAAATGTAAAGAAAATATTCTGAGGGTGAAATTATTTTGCCCAAAGGATTGTGTCGCTTTTAATTGTGTCAATTTAAATCCTGTTGATTTAAAATTTGTAATGCTCGGAATAAAACAAAACTGTATCCTATAAAAGACAAAACAAAAACAACTCAAATTCCATCATGCAACAAAATCTCCAAAGGTAATTTTCTTTTCAAAGTTGGCGCCACACTGCACATACGCTATCCCGTACACAAAAGAAAAGAAATCGTAGCTGTAACTTAAACTGCAGCAAAAGTGAGTTTTCCCAGCAACCAAATGAGCCCTGTATTCCTCCTCAACTCAACACAGCAGTTAGTATGCGAACCATCTCAAACAAGCACTGTCAAAACCTCAAGCCCTACCCCACTACTACCAGCCAAAGAAGTGATGCTGCATCAGTACCTTTAAATGAGGATCAGTCTCCTCTTCCTGATTGGAGCTTGAGGGGGAGGGTGTGGCCGATTTACTTCCAGGAGGTGAGGGGGAGCCATGAGGCAGTGCGCTCCGGCTGACTTGAGGGTTTAGCTGGGACAGTGCGCTCATTGGGTTGGGCAGTATCGGAGGAGAGCTGTTTATCAGGGGATGGTTACGGGCGGGGTCATAATGAGCGCCGTCAGGGTGCTGGTGATGGTGTTGCTGTTGTTGGTGGTGCAAAGCCATCTCCTGCATCTGGGGTGAGAGAAGAACACCAGCTTTACTATTGTCTCCTCTACTCAAAGTAATAAAAATATGCCAATCAGCCAGATATGCAGTTACTTAAAATGGAGATGACACTGTTAATTTTAGGAAAGTGTGTGTGTGTGTGTGTGTGTGTGTGTATGTGTTTGTGTGTGTGTTGGACAAAAGCTAAAAAAGACAAAATGACTTACAAAAACTGGGATGTAAAGAGGGAAATGTGTCTTTTGGAAACCAGACAGACTGAAAAAACCTCCTAACAGGTCTTATGCTTGAGCCTATGCTGGTGTTTAGAAACTTTGTCTTTTTTTCCACCTCCCACTGTCTTTCTGTGGGCAAGTTGTTAGTTTGGTACTGATCCAGCACTGACCTTCAAAATGGGAACATTTCTAAATTTTACAACACTAGGAAGATTCCTACCGAGAGCAATATTATTACCAATATTAAACACTTTCAAATCCCAACCAGAACCTACAAAAACAACTGACTGCAACTTGGAACTAAATGGGACACCTGCACCTTTTGTTCCCTAAAGGCTGCCATCCACTAATTGTACTAAGAGAGACAAGAGTGTAACATTGGTGAGACAGACCCCCATAGATTTCAGTGTGATTATAATGCATCAGACTATTTGTGCTAGTTGTTTTTTACAGTTTATTTCAATTACAAGACCCAGTACACGACACACTCCATGAGTTGGAGCCTTGTGTTGGACAAGAAACCACCGTGCTGTATACTTATTATAAAAAGCTTACCGTTAATCAAGCTACTGTAATGTGACCCAAACATACTCTTTTAATGTAAATACACACTGGAAGCTAACAGCCACCCATGCAACCATTATCTGTAACCACTTATCCCAGCAGTCATTTGGCGATAGGCGCAGTACACCCTCAGACATACACAGATAGAACATGTGCTTATTCCCACTATGAAAAACACAACCTCAAACATCTTAAAGCACTGATTAGGCAGCACATCATAGAGCCCCAGCAAAGATGACCATAAGCCTTCAGAAAAGTAATAAAAGTAATGAGTAATATATTCATTTTTTGAGTAACAAGCCCAACACTGGTCCCTGTTGTGTTCCAGTGCTTAACTGGTCAAAAGTTGCACGTTACTTCTAAAAGTTTTCTACACTAACATGATGCTGGAGAAAATGTATCTGAAGCCACTTTCATATTGCATTCGGCCAAATTATACATGTTGTTTATCACTTAACTCAAATTGTTGTAGCTTTTCAAAGCCCCCATTTACAGTTACAGGCACAATCCATATTTTGTGTTGACTTCTAATGAAAGCAACAAGTGCTGCCCCTCCAGGGTCCTTGAGGCACAACGGCCTGGGTGGTGGTAAAGGAAGACTTCAGTTCCTGCTGTCAAAAATTAAGTTTTGTGAAGCCAGAAATCTCAGCACCTGGTAAAGCAATTGCTGAGTCAATTGTATTGATCAACAACGCTATCAACCCCCTGCGGATATATTATGCTCATTGTGTGTTAAACAACACCTTTTGCAACACTTGGGCCTACAAAGAGCAACAAAAATAGCATTCACAGCTGGAGAATGACCATCACGCAGAGAACACCCTTCAGACGGATCCGACTCACAAAGTTCTGCTCTTAGCAGTCGTAAAAAATCTTCAATAATAACCACATCAAAAGCTTTTACTTAAGATTCATCAGGACAGAATATGAGCACGAACCAAAGGATGCTTTTAATGCAGGCATAAATGGGAATGTTTGGCAATTTACAGATCAGAAAGTGATGAACTAGCATTTGTTAGCTCTTTTAAACATTTATGAGTTAAATAATACATTACACATTAGTGCAGTGCTAAAAAGATCAAATTGAAAGGGCCCAAGCATATGAGGTCTTGATAAACACAAGTAGCGGCTCAGAGATGAAGGCTCAGCTCTCTAATCATAATTGGTCCCAGTAGATTGCTAGAATATAAATGCACAACAAAGTAATGTTGTACGAGGCTCTGGCCTGCTTTGAAACTCATAATATTCACATGACATTAGAATCTGTGTTTGCCTCAGCAGCTGCTCACAAAAGCCAGCCATCAACAAAGACATTCCTTTTGCATTTCAAACAATCAAGCTCTAACCTTCCCCCATCCACAGCAATCTCCAACTTCCAATCATAATTCAAAACACCATCACTACACTTCATAAAACATGAGGAAATAGGTTCAGCAAAATAAGTAGCAAGTCAAAAAAAAAAAAGGAAAGAAAAAAGAACGGAAGAAAGAGAAGGAAACAGAAATCCATTAATTTTCCATTTTCCATGGACTTGCTCTTTAAGGGTCCTCACAAACCAAGAAGCATTGAAAAACCAATTAATCAAACATGAATGGCCTATCATAGCTGTAGCAGACGCATTTCCATAGCAACAGCCTCCAGGCAAAAATTGTCACCCTTTAATCTGAGCCACACCATGCTTAATATAAACAAGAGGGAGACATGCAGAGAAGCCGAGTTCACCGGGGGGAAGGCACCATTTCTTCAATGGTGGCAAAACAAATCATACTTATTTATTTATTTATTTAATTAAGGCACAAATTTTGTCTGATATTATTTAGTAGCATGCTAACATTTCACGCCATTAATTCCATTTTCATTAAAGCTAAGCCTTCCGTTGTGGCTAATGCAGCAGTTGGACATCAGAAAGCTAGAAACTCTTGCATTCTACTCTAAGCCTGAAGCTGATAGTGTAAGTTGCATTATATAACTACTTTAAAAGCAAAGACGTACCAGTGTAAGCTCAAAGAAACTGATCCCTAAGTATTAAAGTGTGCATTACCCGATTACAGTAATGAAAGTGTGCACTACTGCAGCTACATACAGTGCAGCTATATACAGTATAATACCTAAAGGACTAGAGCCCATTACTCAAAAAACTCCCACTGTGATAATTTATTTCTAATAGTCATTTCTATGTATTTTTGTTTTCCTTTTAATATGTCTGAGTGCTTTTAGTTGGTGCTTTCACCTGTGTGAGACAGAGCAAGAAGTTATCACATACCGCCATCAAGCTTGGGCTAAATAAAGCAAGCGACAGACGGCTGTACAAATATTATGAAAGAATCTGACAAAGGTTGCTGGTTGCCATAGGTACTGTATGCTAATTCCTAATGATATCATCCAAATGGCTGGCCGAACAAGGGGGACATGCACAGTGCTCTCTGCCTTTAGCATGCAACATTTACTGACTTTTCATGGACTCCTGATACAGATGAAATATCTCTGCTGTGTTTTGCGGTACAAACATAGACTACTAACTAATATCTTGTGGTCTATAGTAAATATATAAATTTTGATCATTTATACAGTTGCATTGTGAGCTCTATTGTGTACTGTCATAGCCATGTTAACCTCCAGCAATTCAGTTGTTTGTTGTATGACCCCAGGAGATCTGTGTTTTTATTTAATAAAAACAGGAGGAAACACAAGAGGAAAGGAAATAGGAAGCTTGAAAATAGAGAGAGAAAGAGAGAGAGAGAGCGAGAGAGAGAGAGAGAGAGTAGGAGAAACCAGAAGAAAAAGTAATGAAACTACAACAGAAAAAGACAGAAAATCATGAGACCTAATTAACAAAATCCATCTCCAAAGTTTGCAAGGGGACAGTTAGACACAGCTTTTTTGGTGATAAGCAGCATGTAGACCTAAACTGTGATGTAAAGCCTGGAAACTGGTTGTGAACGTGTTCCTCCGCCATCGTTACGCCTGTCGTGTTTGTATTCACATCTTGTACATCATAGTCAAATGGGAGTCAAATAACAAAGGCTTTCCAATTATGTGTAGCACATTGTGTGCGAGATGGAATATCACAAAGCCATTGTTCCCCTGCTCCTGCTGACCCTACCTTTTGAAATGGTTTCATGGCCGCTCCAATTGCCTGCACCATTTGATTTAGCTAAGGGGATTTGACCACCAGCACAGAGATGAGAGAAGGGGAGAAGAGAGCCCAATACAGCTACAAGGAGAGAGGAGAGCTTTGCAGTAGAAAAAGTAAAAGTGCTAACCTTGCTCCGTCCTTATGATTATCCCAGAATGGCATCTGTTTCATCATTTAAATAAACGGCTTGTTCGCCCTGCACTGTTTAATAGCATCATATTGAAGCCGTATCTTGAAGCTCAAGAATCAATAAATGTTGTGTGTTTGTGCCTCAACTTATTAGCTCCATCTATAATAAATCTTCCATGTTTGTCACCTTTTAATGAAGCATCTTTTGTTGAGCTGGAGTCAGTCCACTTTCAGTTTACTTCCTTCAGAATGTAACAACAGAAATATACTTATGCTACGCGGTGCTATGCATCATTCCGTACTTAGAAGAAACATCACCTGCTGCTCCGTTTTAATCACACTTCCACACATTTTCTCTATCCCATCTTACCCCATTTGAGTGTACACTGATCAATGCTCCTCTGAGTCCTGAGACTTTTCTCTCCCCACTCCCTGCTTGACTGGAGCCATCTTGTTTAGAGTGATGGCTCACTCACACAGGTTCACGACTGCTATTGTAAAATCACCCAGCGTTTAATTGAAACAAATGACTATAATAATAGAACATTATCCCTGCAGGCACCCAGCCATGACAGCTTTAATTAGAGCCGCGTTCAAGACTGATCCTTCAAAAGCACAGCCACCGCACAACACTGTGGTAAACACGCCTTTAGGTAGGGCGCCAGTCCTGGGTCTCACAAGCCCTCGAAGCTACTTCTTATTCACCCTGAGGGCAAAGCACTAACAACTATGTTCCTCAAAGAGCCTTCAAGCCTCCTCCCCCTCCTCACTTTCTCTCTTTCTCTCTCTCTTCTGTCTCCTTCATTTGTGTCTTTAGTTTATCAGGCATATATATTTACTGTACACCCAGGAGGGTCATTTACACAAGCTGAAGAGAATTAATAAGAGACTGGATTTATGAATCATGCGCTATTTAAAAAGCGCTATGAAAAGCAAAGCGCTGCTTTTGCCTACTTGTGACAACAGACAGATGCTAAGTAAGGAGATATGATGTGCAGTGGGATCTAGGATGTTTGAGGAGAAGAAACAAGTGTTTTCGGGAATTTGTTCAACCTTAATTGGATATGTTTTAGAAAGTAGTCAAGATTACTTTGTTTCATATTATTCAATGAGACAAGCAGATTTTGATTCAAATGTAATATGATGGAAGGTTCCAGGTATGCTACCAGCCAACTGCATTTAGCAACACACTCTCAAAACCTCATTTTATTTATTAGCTTGGCAGTTCCTCCATGTTGCCAAAACAAGACACTTTTAGGTCACTTTCAATCATTCCAAATACACGCTAGTCAAAAGGAAAAACACAAAATACTTGCTCTTGCACCTCTTGCGCTGAAGTCTGATCAAGCAATTAATCTGGCAGAAAAACAGCAATACCTCACAAAGTAGCAGCATAGGGAAATAATTATGAGTTTCAACACAAACTTTCAAAGGCAGAAAAGGCTATTTATTCCAAGAGTGTCTTAAGTAGCCACTGTTGCAAAGGACTTTGCCACTACATCTCTCGTAGCCAAAAAGAAGTTGTGCCAACACATTTCATATTTTCATAAAATCTAGGAAGGACTTTTAAGTTGTGCCACTCAGATCAACTTTAAAACAAGCACACACACTCAAACAAACCGAAATGAAATCAATAAATAAATGGTAAAAAGGTCAAATTCTATGTTGGTTTCTTAATAGACCTTTTGCTGCTGTTGTATTTTCCTTTGTGTGGAATTTGATTTATTATTATTATTACCATTATTATTATTACACCTAAAAGAATAGCTGGAAGCAATTGCACAAAGGAGCAGATGTTCTTGGTTGTGATTGACTGTTGGCTTGAAAGGTACTGTACCACCCTGAACGCCTCTCAGAGTGAATCTGTGGCAACAACAAGGCAGTGGTTGATTTGCAGATAGTAATGTCATGATGTCCCCCTCGGCACCATCCTCCATGTTCCTCATTACTGCTAATGTCAGAACCTCCTTTGCTTTTATTTTCTCTCTCTCTCTCTCTCTCTCTCTCTCTCTCTCTCTCTCTCTCTCTCTCTCTCTCTCTGTGTTCTTTTCTGTTTCTCTCCCCCACTCTAGTTATGTCTCTCTCTCTCTCTCTCTTGTTCCTCAATCTTTTTTTATTCTCTCTCACTTTCTTTTGTTCTCTCACCATTTCTTTCTCCCCCTCTCTCGCTCCCTCTCAGCCCGGGCGTGTCTCTGAGCTCACCTCACAAAGCACAGCGTCAGAGAATCAGAGCCTTGCCTGACATGACATGTAGGAGACGGTTGTGAGGAGCAGTAGGGACACACACTCTTGACAGCAGAAGGCAAAGCTCCTCTGCTCCCACTAATGAGACTCCTGACTGCTGTGTCAAATACACTTTGTGTGTGTGTGTGTGTGTGTGTGGGTGTGCCTGCTCTCGCACAACAAAAAAATGAACATAGATGCAGAAATAATGAACACAAAAAGAAGAAAGAACACAAATAAAAAAAAAAAAAGAAGCTGCACACAGTAATGTTTGTGCCATGCAAATAGAGGTCATGGCAAGGTGATTTACACGTGTGTGTAAAATACCGTTAATGTAAATATAATAATAAAACAATGATGACCGAATCTTCATCTTGTTCTCTGAACCATAACACATGGCAGCAGATTAGTTTCTCTTATTGTTAAGACACAAACAATAACAAATTTTATTATTGATTTTCATCAAGAAATATTGGGACTGAAACCCACATCCAGTTTCCTGTACATCTATAAGTTATCCCTTGTACTGCAGGACAAACCAAGGAAAGTCTTTATTTTATTATTTTGTATTAGCACTCAAACACAAATAATATCATCTTATATTCTCAATTTCATTCTCATTGCTTTCTTTCAAATGAAGCAGAAAATATTGAGCCCTAAATACTGTAAATGCTTAAGCAACATACAACAAATAAAAGCTTAAGTTTATTTTGTGTTTTGGCCAAACATCCTTTTCTATTCTAATATCAAATGCAAACCGTGACAATCATCTAATGATGTCTATTGTGCAAGACTGTGCAGAGCCATTAGACTGCCTGCACCTTACATCTCTTCTGGATTAACGTAGCAGACTGTTATATGAATACAAAGCGTTTTAATCACCCTGGCTCAAGCTGCACTTGAGCACATGAGCAGACAGAGTGACAGTGTCGTGTTGAACTGGTAGCTGGCGGCCCAGCAGGGGAGATGTCCCTGAGTGAGATGACATGGGACGACTCTCCACCGCCACCAGGACTGAATATTCCTGGTGGTGAAAGCAGAATGAGCTGATGGATGGTTGAGATAGGGCACAGTGCAATATGGACATGATTTCATGGCATGATAAATCTCAGCAGGGGCCCGTGGCTAAGTGTAATATGAAATCCCTTATCTATGTATCTGCTTCATAACACCAGCTATCTGCTGCAGCTGAATCTGTCTTTGTTTCTTTAGTCTGTGTACTTTGCTTGAGTGCCACTGTTGATCACATCGACAGTATGGAGGGGGACGATAACAACAACATGCATGTGATAACACATCTTATACTTTGTTGTTTTTGAAATATGAGGTGATGAATTAGCCAAATTGAAAATTGTCATGTAGTGATCCTCTTCTATTACCTGTGATCACAGCGATAAGCAGCGTTATTAGAAGAGGTTTTGCTTAATGCAAGCTGCCCTGTGTTTGTACAAAACAAGTTTAAATTACGCCACCAATATAAATGAAATGCAATTTGTCTCACAAAACTGATCTTTTTAAAATGTGGCGCATGTGTTATTTAACACCATCTCTTTAGAATACCTGATTAAAAACAAAGAAATTAAGTCTTCACCTGAGCTTAATGCGATAACTTAATTAACTTTATCAAGGTAGAGAAAAAAATGCATGCAATAAAAATTCCTCCTCAAATAATGAAACCAGAGAATAACCTATATTTCTTTTAGGATATTTCTTAATATACAACTACAGTTTCATATCACGTTGCCAGAGAAATAAGGCACTTTCTCCCAGGAGATGAGAAAAGAATTGAATTTTTCCTTATCGGTCATCTATTTTTCCACAGAATGCTATTACTTGCTGCCTGCCGTTGCTAAGCAACAGGAAATATTAATAGGGCCTTTTATTAGCTAGGCTTTACCAGTGGAGTACTAAAATGAGGAAGTGGAAAACATGAATGTGTTACATAAATCTCTGAACCTTTCAGGGTTTGCACAAGTCTCTGTTTGTCCAGTGATTTATGGCTGTGATGGTTCATTTATGGGAGAGGGAGGTGTGAAATGCCAAAATGGAACATTAGCCTAAGGGACAATTTAAAAATAAATAATTACCAAAAAAGAGTGAAAAACGGCAAGCAGTTTAAAGAACAGCCCTTCCTTTTCTTGCTGATTTCAAGAGGCCATCAAACAAGTAAGTGAGTTTGTTCTGCTGGAGGCATTGATCATGCAAAATCAACTATGCCTGTATCAACACTGGAATAACTAATTCAAGTCCCATTCTATCACCAGGCCTGATGAACGGGGGTAAAAACCACCAGACATTCCATCATTTTCTGCAGACGCTCTAATCCCTTTAAAACATGACTGAAAATGAAGGTCTCTCGTAGAAGAAATAGGTTTTCTTCATCCGAATGCAAAGTAGAGAATAAGTCGAAGCTTCAAAGAGCAATAAGTCTTTAAAGGCCAAGGTAAGACAAGTCTTTTTGGTCTAAACACATTTAATTACAACATTTCAGAAAAGAATATTCATTATTTAGACTAAAATTAGGGCCAAGATTTTCTCTTCTAATCCACCATTTTTCTGTCCTATGTTTATACTAAAACCAGCAGGTGTACAGTACGCGATAATACATTTGCTGAGACCTTCCATCAGAAAGAGAACGCATTAAAACACACCTCTGCTCTCTTATCGTTAATTCAACCCAGCTTGTCTGTGACAAGTTCAGTTGACATTGCAGCTCATATTTCATTCACACAGGTTTAAAGACGGAGCACCTGCCAGGAGCACTTAATACCTAGCGAGGAGAAATAAAGAAAGAAAAGAAAACACAGGCATCCACACAACTTTACATGACAAGCAGGGTGGGATTAATACTTGATAATTAACCTCAACAAGTGAAGATAAAGAGCTTGTGAGGACATTCGTACATCCAAATGTTGCAACAAAAGAAATTAGAGGGGAATTTGAATATGAATACCATTCTTTTAAGGTGTCACAACCCTTAAAAAAATGAACTGACCCTTATTGAGAAGAATTCTCTTGTATTCTGCAAAACAACAAATGAGATAATACCTGGAGGTTTGATGGGGCTGAGGCTGCAACTGCCTATAGCTCTTTTGCTAATACATAACTGTTATGCATAACACTCCCTCGCTGATGATATATTCATCAGCTGTTACATATCCAAAGCATCACACTCGAGCGGGTTTGATGATGGCTAATACTGCACGCTTCATTGAGGAACAGAAAAGAAAAAACTTAATCAAAGATAATTTATTCCATTTGCAGACACGGGTCACATGAATTTGAAAAGCATTTTTAAACATACCATAATCTAACTATTCTGTTGAAATAGACTGCAGATGTAGCACAAGCATGGGGCTCCTATAAATATATTTCTCCGGTCAATAATAAAATAATTTCGGCAAGTTTTGGTGTAAATGAAGATGGAGCAGACAACAAGACCACTTTGCTTGTGAGTACAGAAATGATTCACTACTAGCAGGAGAGATGTGTATCTTTTGGGCTGTATTGATAATATCAGTGCAACCTGAGCGTGGCTATTAAATGTCTAATGCGTTTTGGAACTTGTAGATGCTATGACAGTGGGGGCATTAAGAGAGAGAAGCAGAGAGAGAGCGATGGAGAGAGAGAGAGAGAGAGGGGCCCTGCCAAGTGCATCAGAGCATCAGAGAAAAGAGCTCTCTGAAAGATATCAGGTTAGTCCAGGAGGGCCTTCAGAACGCAACACAATAAGCATCAGGAAAAAAAGAATTGAAAATAGCCTCTTTACAAAATTGTAAGAGCGCAGTACACAATTATGTCTTTCGGGTTTGGAGAGTCAGCACATAAGCCAAAAGTAACCACCTGGTTGAATAGTTAACTCAGCTAATGTCTTACTAAGGTTGAACTTATACCTTATTGTTGCGGTTTGATATACTCGATTTTTATATTATTAATTCTGAAAACAAAAAGCTGCAACAGGTCATTATTTCAAAACTGTACTCAAGGACTTTGTGTAAATGGAATCTCCATCGCAGCCATATTTGTATATATGTCTTCAGTGGGAACAAATGTTGGCAAGTCAGAAACTTGTTGGCTTCAGTGTTGCTGACAGAAGGAACGGGGCATAACAAAACACCACTGTTATTCTTTAATATTCTCTGTTCTTGATAGTTTCTATTGATCTGGAGGATCCACACCCACAGCTCAGTGTCAAATCCACCTACAGATCTCAGGCAAAACACCATTTAGTGCCACAGTCCACGCCACACTCACAAACCAAACACAGACTAGCTCTACCTCCTTTTTGCTATATAATCACGCTGTTTATTTTATGTTTATATTGTACCGCTTGCAAGCAGAGCACTTTCAGACGTCCTCATACTTGAGTCATGTAGGTCCACTTTTAAAAACCAGAGGCTCTCAGCCTTTTGTTGAGACAGAATAACCTTATTTCACTCAACTGAATTATCTCTAAAATATCTAATAATGAAATCCAGGAGGTACAGAAAACTGGAGGTATATGCTCATTTTGAATAAGAGTTACTTTCTTCTTTGCAATTTCTTCTTGCTCTCCTTCCTACAATGCCCTCCCCTCTCTCTCTCCCTCTCTCTCTCTCTCTCACCCCTCCTCTCTTCATCCAACTCTATTGCACTCTTTTCATTGCCCAGCTCACGTATTGAATCTGCCTGATGAAAACAGATCTCACTGCAGCACCACAATAGAATGGCTGATGCAGGAAAGATGAACCCTAATGGATTTTTTTTTTCAATGTGCTCAAGATTGAATATAAGGCCTGACCTCCAGATGTAGTGGATCTATTTCAACAGCAGAGATATTGTTTATAGTGAAGACACAGTAACACATAGACACACTTGGACACACATTTGATACAACATCAACAGCAGCTGCAGCAAAACATAATTTATTTAGCCACCAAAATAGTCTAAAATTAGAATTAACCCTTTGTTATTTTTCTATCCAAGTCAAGTGAGGTATTGGCAATGATAGCATCTCATGTTTGAACTGCAGAGTTTGCTTAATTACTCTGCTCAACAGACTGTGTCAAGGTGAGGCACCAATTTAATAGACACTCCGTTGTCAGCACAAATGAACCTCTGCTACAGCTTGGTGGTTTTGCCAGGCTGTGATGTTAAGGCAGAGCACTGAAAAACATCCGCTATATGTCCAAGACTCTTCTCTCAGAGATTGTACGAAATACCATGATGTAGGAGGTTTGCCTAATATACTTTTTAAAAGAGGCCCCAAATTACCTGGTAAAAACCTTCTTGATTCAGGGGTGTAAGTTAATTTAGCCTTTTCTTAATATCTCTCCTTTACATCTCCGCCTTAAAAACCAAAAAAAAAAAAACAACAACTTTAAACCACCAGTGTCTGGTTATCAGAATTGCGATCATCAGGAGTTACCAACATTTGTAGTATATCTTTAGATATATGTTCATTGCGTGCACTCACTTCAAATCTCATGCATTTTTATCACCCAACCTGCAGCATTCAATCTATTAAAAGCACAGAGTGTGGCCCTCTGTAGCAGTAACAAATATCCTGACTGCTGAGCGAGAGTCTGGCCAATCAGCCACTGTCTCCACAGTAAAGGTCATGACCAAAATGTGAAATGAATATGAAGATAAATGACACAGGAATCCAATACCTAAGAGGAATATTGCATCTATATATTATGTTTATATTTCTAATTTTTGTCAAGCTCTATTTTGCAGTATGTTGGCTCTTGTTTTAATTCGGATCTCTTCCGTTTATAATGAACATTTTGATGCATTCTGCTTGACCTCGATATGCAGCTGTGTTTAATGTATACATTTAATATAACAGATGTGCCTTTCTTCTCATTAACTTAAACGAAACATGCTGCTGACTTGTCATTCCTGATCATGCCTCAGACAAAAAAGAAAACTATAAAACATATACTATATTATGAACTGGGCACTGGGTATGTATTAAATTACAGGAATGGCACAGCTGTCGAGTGCAGTTGTTTCTTTATCTCTTTATGATATAGCAGTCAATAACAAGTAAGTTATGAAGTTATGAGATTCTGAATACAAACATATTTATATAGATATTAATATTGTTGACCATGTGTACCTCTTTTAAATAAGTCATTTTTACTGCTCGATACTGCTCTCAATAGAAAGTATTCACATCTGTCTAAATTTTAAAGGGACATATTAAATATATGACACTATGTTACAAAAGTATTAATGCTTTAATTTGAACTCCAAGCTCAGTCCCAGCTTTTATACTAAACTACTCTTTTAAGCTGATAAAGTATGTGTGTTATAAGAGAGACTGTTAACCAGAGCACCTTTTGTAGCCTATATATTATGTTTCATGCATAAGCCTTGAATATATCATTTGTTGTGGGAGAAACCTGTTCTATATCCTGCAGTTCTCGTGAATGCAATTATGGTTTGGAAATGCTAATTTACACTAAAGCAGTTCTGTGTGGAGCTGGGGGAGTAATCAGTGCGTATTCATGTTTGAAAGCTTGACAGATTGACTGATGTATGCTGTCGAGGTAGTTATGATGCTGATGGATTTACCCACAATGCTTTTCTCCATGCATCGGGGCTGACATGGCAACCACTGAACAATCATTTGCTTCCCCCACTTAGCCCCCCCTCTTCATGTCTTGAAAATTACATTTACCTTATAAGGTTGTCAGATATTTCATATTACAAATTAGTATAGGCATCTTTTTGATGCCGTTTTGAGATTAGGAAAATGAAAATTATATTAAAATTTTAATTTGCACAAAATTACTTTTACAGTTAGTTACTGTATTTTTATTACAGTATACACTAGTACACTTTACCAGACTGTACCCCAAACTTACAGGATTTAGTTTACGTTCAACTCTGTCTCTTATGAAGAATCAATTATTTTCACTGGAATCTGAAGCTTAAACTGTCCAACACATTTGTGACCAAGACCAAAAAGAAATATCTGACTTCTTAAACGTCAACATTCTGGTGTTATAGGACCCCACGGGACTGTGTGGTCCACATAATGCTACTCACCGAGGGCATTTGGCTAGAAACGAGGTGGCTGTCCTGTGCCAGCATGTTAGACATCATGAGTGTGGGCAGCTCTGTGTAGGAATACGGGTTGATGAGCCCATTGTGTTGCAGCGAGTGGCAGAGGTAGCCTGAAGAGTCGTGCTCCATCAGGTGAAGAAGAGGAGGCTCAGGGTGGTTAGGTGGAGTGATGGGGGGGATCTCGTAGTCTTCGTCCCCATTTCCACTGGCGGTGCCGCCACCTCCGCCTCCTCCCCCGCCGCCACCAGTCTGACCTGTGTAACTCTGATTTGGGGGACAGAGACAACATAAAGTACAAGATTAAATTTGGTAAAAAAGTGTGTAAGTGATTTTATCATAATTAGGCATTCAGTTCACACTAATAATTACAAAAGTGAAAATAGTTATTTAACGTGCCAAGAGTTTGTATGAAGTATGTTCCTTGACCTTTTTAATTACTAGATTTGGAATATTATGTGATTGGAGCACTACAAGGCTTGGATAGGTATAAAACTCTGTAACAAAAGATGGTTGACTGTCAAATTAAAAGAAGAAACAAACTTAGGACATCTATAACTTGCAAGGTGCTTTCCAGTAAGACATGTCCAATTATCAATCTCAAAAATCCATTTACTTTATGTACTGGGTCAGTTTTGTATGGATCCATCAACTAAGGTGGAGCGTTTGATAATAACAAAGCACTTATCTAGAGCACAGTACAGTATGCAAGTGTGCAAGTTATATTTGTCTATTACATTGTTGAAACAGATTAACGGTGAGGTCAGATAGGAAAAATACTCCAAACTAGGTCATTGTTAGAATTTTTTCATTGAGCATTGGAGGATAAATATTCTTGTGTAGCCCTACCTGACAGCTGTAGAAAATGAAAATATATGCAAATTCAGTGTAACCTTACAAATCCATATGTAGTAAGTGGAAAAGAATAGATAATTTTATTTATCGTGTTAACGTCTTGTCAACTAAAGATTACAGCTTCCTGCAATTCCACAAAAAGCTTTGTAATCAGTTTAAATTCGGATCTGTCATTTTGTTGGAATAGGGGTAATTTTGTTTCAAATGTTGAATGTCTCATTTTGGAACAAAAACCCAATGCTCAGCGATCGGTAATAAAGAAGACCAACACTCTGTATTTGTGTGCTGTCACAGTAACACAGTAAGTCCAATCAGATCAGAGTTCTGCACAGAGCGAGAAGAAAAGAAAAATAGCAGGGAAATTCAACGGGGAATGAAAAGCAATTTTGTCTGAGACGATCCAACTTGACTCCCATTGTAATGACTGAGTCAAATTAATCATCACAAATAATATTCTGGTGTCAGCCATTCAAGGGTTTTTTAATAGATTTTTTATGATTCATGTCTCGCAGTATACATCAAACAGTCAGTTCTGCAACATTTCTGAAATCAATTCAATATCATCTTTGTGTAGGCTGTCATCCTCAGCAGCAGAGTGGTCATTTATCTCTCAAACAGATACTTTTAGAAAATAAGGGGCATGGGGAGATGGAAGAAAGGAGAAAGGATATAGAGCACATTTCGTACTTTGCTCAAGCCTGTTTTCCTATAAAGGTGAGTGTAAAGGACTATTCAGTCATTTTCTGACAAGGTACAGTGGAGGTTTGTTAAATAACACAAGAGGTTGACTTCTTCAGGACAAATTGAACATTTTCACCTGCTTGGAATTTAAAAAGGAAACTTACCATAAAGAATGGTAATTAGCGGTCATATAATTTTGTTAATTTAAGCAATCACGGCCTTAAACGGTTTGGTATTCTTGGCAGTAGGGCGGGCTGTATTTTTTTATTTACTCAAAAGTAAGTAAGTGACATTGCATTTTTCTCTACAACAGCTTTCAGCATGATTAATATGTATCTAATGCCTTTTAAATGAATATAAGGCAGTATGCACCAACCCAGATGGGAAGAATTTGATTAAGTTACAATACGTAAAATCCATCTTAAATTTGACCATGAAAAAAAGACTTTGGTAATATTTTATTGTGCAGCAAAAGCTTAGACAGACAGACTCAACATTAAAAGCACACTTTCATCTTCCTACATGTTACATCAAATGGATAAAAAAGAAAAGAAAAGAAAGAAGTGTGATTGCTTCGATTTTATCTACTTTGTCCTGGCATAGCCTGCAAGCCAGTTCATATTAATTTTCTGGACTGTCCTTTGAAGACAGATGTTTTTGTAAACCTTTGGGGATAGTGTTATTGTTTGGTCTAATGGACAAGAAAACGAACATTTCCTGAGATTCAATTTCCCTCATAATTGTTGGAAGGAAACTAAATTGTCTGCTGTAAACATTGGAACCATTGTGTGAAGTTAGTGCCTGTGTGTGTCCCTTGGAGCCTTTGCATCATCTCTCACCGTGCTTCGCTGCGACTGTGGGTGAGCACTGTGTAATGTAAAAACCGCCACTTTAGTCATCATCTAGCATGTTCATTAGCCTTTTGTTTTCTCAGCGTGTACAGCACATGTATATATCCCCACTTCCTGATGCCATCAATTGCTTTTGACTGTGCAAAGGGAGGAGGGCTGAGAATGTGTCATGTGCTAGATGGCTCTGAAGGCTCCACCAGTGCCCTTGATGATAAAATGTAAATACCAAGGACGTTCCCAGTTGAATTGTGGTAAGATAAATTATTCATATGTCTCTATTCAGAATGAGATTGCATGTACAGAACCACATGTACACTATGCCTAATGTATACTCTTTTCTCCTTTAAAAGCAACATCCAAACAAAGGCAATATATTTGATGGATTGTACAGACCAACATGTGTCCTAGTGTGGAATTGGCTTTGCAAAAAAAACAAAACAAAATAAAAAAAAGCCTCCTCTTCTCTGTATTTTTTGTTCTTGTGAGCCACTCGTCATAGGTTTACTTTCAATAGTCAGGGCCACATTCCTAAGGAAAGCTGCATTACACAGATTCCGACTAAACCAACCTTTATTTTCCTCTTCTGATCAATGCCACTCACTATAAGGAATATTATTTCTAATACACAGTATGCTCAGTCTGCACAGTGACCAAAACACAATCTGTAACATTTTAATTGCGAGACAGCTCTCTCGACTGGAAGTGTTACATACCAGCACACCTTTCATTTGAAAGAAACAGATGAATAGACAGTTGGTCTGGGACTGAAAGAGAAAATAACATTGATTGGGGAGCTTCCCAGCTTGTCTTTTATTTGGCACAGATCTCTCCCTCCCTCTGTAACACTGCCTGAGTGTTCAAGGCCTTCTGGAGATGATATTGACTGTGGCTAATGGCTCATTATCTGTACATTCTTCTTATTAGATTATTGTTGTGATGCTTGTAGAAATTTTGTTTCAGGACATAACATAATTAATATTCATTTGTGTATTCATTCTATGAAAGGCTCCGCTGTCAAACAGGATTCACAATTCAAATAAAGCTGCATGCTTTTTATTTTTAAACCACCTCATGATCACAATGCTTTGTTTAATCATTTATTCAGCAGAAAATTCATTTTTAATTATTCAGGAATTAGCTGTTTATGTTTTTTTCCCCAACAAAATCTAAACATTTTTTGCTTCAAACTCCTGAAATGTGGATATTTGCTTTGTGCTGTTTCTTCTGTCACTGAAATTGAATGTTTTTTAGAGGAGGGACTGTCCATTGGACCAAGTAAGCAATGTGGAATCTGGAAAAAAAACATTTTTTCCACATTTCACAGACGAAATAATGAACTGATTCCATATTGTAATAAATCATTTGCTGTAGCTTATCTGGATTATTTGCTGTTCCCTGGTAGCTAAACATGAACACTGTTATACAAATGTCCTTCTTACTGGTGGGCATTACACTGCAAACATTTCCAATTACGAATAATCACACAATAAGAACATGATAATAATTATATCCAGGCCAGTGGCGTGTGCCACACGAACGCAGTTTTTGGAGTCCTCCCAAGTCAGTTTGTTTTGGGGAGAGGGCGGGACAGACAGCGCCGGGACAGACGATGACAGATCTGCCTTACCACTAATGTGCACTTATCTGCCTATTGGAGAGCTTTGTCACTGTGGTGATTTATGCTCAAAATCCCCCACACACTACCACTTCCATCACCTTTGACACTCTTCGTTCCAACACCTTCCCGTATCCGCCATGCAGCACTCCGCACACAGCGACAAAGTCAGACCCCGTTATCTTTCTTTGCCACGCAGTCCAGTTTTGCAAAGAAAACAGCGGATTTATCTTTGGGAAGAGCTTCAGAGCAATGTCTATTTTCATTCACTGTGCCATAGCTTTCCCAAAGGTGGATTATACTGTATATTTATGAATGATAATGTTTACTAGTGGACATGTAACAGGAGAGGCAAACAGTGCTTGTTAGAATAAAAGATTGCTTACTTTTAAAATGTATCTGAATGGCTCAATCTGTTCTGCTATTTCTGTTTATTGGGTTGTTTGTTTTGCTCTTGTTTTCCCCTTTTTCTCTGTCTTTAGCCATCTATTTTGTTCTGTCAACTCAGGGTTAATTAAAGCCATATCTGTTCTTCTGCTACAGTATCATGTCGGTTGGTATCAACACACCACAAAGCCTTCTGTAGCAGAGCCCAGAGAGAGAGAGGATCCAGTTACAGCCACCCTACACCTCCACTCTCCTCTTGCTCCCTTGGCTGGCCCAACCCCAGCTTGACCTGCCCCTGGCGGAGTCCAAACAGTTCTGGTCCTTGCTGCACATCACCCAAACCCAGAACCCCCCGCCTACCTCCTCCCACCCACGCCCCTGTCATCTCATCTGTCTCTAAAACAGCCCGGCTGCATTATTTATCTGTCACCATGTTACTGTTTGGTCGTCATGAAATGGCCAGTGGAGATGGGGATGCTTAACCACTGCGTACTCGGTTTCTGTCCGGTGAATGAATGGGTGGGAAGAAGAGGAGGTGGGGGACAGTGAGATTGGGAGGCAGCAAGGGAGAGAGACAGGGTGAAAAAAATAATTCGTTCTAGGAAATAAAATCCAGCCGCTAGCGTTTCAGCAGCAGTCACAGCTACTGTATGTGAGTAAAAAGGTTGCTGCTACGTGACAAAAATGCATTTTATTTATAGGAGGAAAAGTACTGAGGGAATGGAGAGGCTAATTAAGCCGGGCCTGAACTGTCCAAAGTCCACAATGTAGATGGCCCCATTCACCCAAAATATTGAGTTGATGACTTGCAAGCCACCCAAAGACTAAAACCAGACTTTCTAATTGTATATATCTCCCCTCCTTTCTTTCAAGATTCTTTGCTTCTTCTCCCCCGTGTATCTTGTTCCCAGTGCTCGTCTCACTTGTCAGTCAAGGTCAGGAGGTCATCCTCATCTGATCGCATGTCAGAGCAGATTAGAATCAGAGCTTTTGTGCCATGTCATATTTCATTATGCATTTGACTCATCTGGCAGGTCAATGGGTCAGTGTGATTTGATTGGATGACAGAAATGATATAATTTGTGTTTAACCCTAGGCTGTATGAGGCTCTGAGTGGCGTACTAATGCATTTGGCAAAGACGGGGCTGGCCCTCTCTACAAGCAACTAATTTGAAGTGGCACGCCGCAGAGTTGAAGGAGAGCTAGAGCTATTGCACAACATGCTGAGGTTATAAGGAGGGCTTTATCAAATAATAAAAAACAACCACCCTTGTACCTCAGTCTGTCTCTCGCATGCTTTCTTTTTATAAACTGATGCAAGTACCCAGACATTAACTACATTTAATACACTACTTTTGCTCTCCTTTTTTCCTTTCTTTATCTATTTGATTCGCTGAAAATGTGTCACTGACCCTCTTTTCTCTTGTTTTTCTGTTTCTCTCTCTCGGTGTCTCGGTTTCTTCTTCACTGTCTAATAACATTTGATTTTGGCAAGAGAGGAGACTAATGGAGAAGTGCTGTCAGCAACAACAACCACATCATTATTGCTGAACATTCAACTGGAACACAAACAACATTTAAATAGCTCCCAAATGACTACAGAATAGAATAGATGTGTGACAGTGGCGAAAGTTATTATTTTAAAGAGGAATAACTACAGGTCATATGTATTTCCCTCTGCTGGTTTCCGTGGCGTGCACAGGTAGAGTTCAAAACCTTGTGGTAGTAATGATATGCAGATGCCGCACAGTGTGAGGGAAAACTCCACCGTGATCTCCACTAATGCGGTCAGAAAACAAACCATGGGTGCACAAGATAGCTCAGGTTTCCCAATAGTCATCTAGAGTGATTGTGATGCTGATGTTGATGCGGCTGAGGGTGACAACGCAAGAGGAGGGAGAGCGGAGATGGGGGAGGACAAGAGTGGATGGAGTAGAAAATGGGGAGGAAGGCACAGAAAAGAATGGGGGTGGGGGGCTCTAAAGAGATGAATCCAACATTTCAAATTAGGACCGTAATCAAACTTATTGCCTGACAGGGTGAATCTAGGATTACAATGCTACATTGACAGACAAACTGTATTATTTCCAGACTCCCCTCTGTCTCTGCCTGTCCGAAGCAGCCTTGTCTCCTTGAGTGGGAAGCCTTTTTAACTTTGCTTATTGGCACACCATTGTCTGTTCTGTGAGGCTTAACAACAGCCACTGCTATTGCTGAGAAACAGTATGACCACACAGAAGCCACGCAGTCAACTGTTTTCAAAATTTTAATGACTCTCTAGTTACCTACTTTCTTGAGCTCACAGTCAAAATCATTATTAGCATGTGGATAATGGTGCTACTGTGTCTGAATGACAAAACTAATTATTGTTAAAAGAACAAGTAAATGGACAGAAAAAAAACAGCACAATAAAAGGTTGGTGGCACTGCACCAACTTTAACAATGTTGAAGATAACAAAGAGTGTGCTGATGGCGCAGTCATCCAAACAAACATGCATTATTCTGACAATTGTTAGGATGCTGTCACCCACAAATAACTCTGCTTCACACCAGGAGAAGGGGGTGTAAAGTGCATGTGGCTGGGAAGAGTGCATGTGCAATTCTGTGCATATGTGCATCATTTAATTTGTGTGAGAAATGGGCATCTTCATGCATTTCTGAATTTGTTAAACAAAACCCTAATGTAAGAGAGTTTGTCTGTGTGTGTGTGTGTGTGTGTGTGTGTGTGTGTGGTGTCAGCGTGTTCTTAAGTGTCTCCTCTCCTTGGTTCAG
Organism: Channa argus; assembly: GCF_033026475.1. Lineage (NCBI taxonomy): Eukaryota > Metazoa > Chordata > Actinopteri > Anabantiformes > Channidae > Channa > Channa argus. The sequence continues at coordinate 19,919,177 of NC_090201.1, read as the reverse complement.
AGTCAATGAGGCTGTGTATTGGAGGCAGCCACAGCTGGTAGGAGCAGGAGACTAACATCTGGACCCTCGTACTCTTGGTGCCATTGTTAATAAGAGGCTGGTGGGGAGTGGAGGGGAGTGGAGGAGACAGCTCTCCAGTGTCAATGAACCTCCCTGTTTCCCACTAGAGTTCTGTACTGCAACTCATACTTAATGCATCACAAAAGTGACCACAGAAGGACCTCCACCATCACAGCGTATCTTACAACCAAAATATCAGATAGAATAGCCTTGGTGCACGCAGGGTAACCACTTGAATAAGAACATTTATGTTACTTCAATTCAACTTTCTCTGCAGAAGAAATAAGTTAACATGGGTCGATGTCAGCTAAGAGTTTTATTTCATACCTTGAAGATACTGCATCAATAATTAAGCAAGTATTTTTGCTAATGAGTCTTGGTTCAATGGAACATTTTCCTCTCTAATAACCCATAGCCTTATTTCACTGGCACGGGGGAAAACCAGTTCAAGGCAAACATTGTAAGTTTAATTTTTAAAAGAAATAGAACATTTTGGTGGTTAAGAAAAGGCTGAACAGATGCCCACCATTTCATGTCTTTTATAATACTCTGGCATATGATGTTTGGTCTCTCCTCATTTTATCCAATGGGGTAAAAGGACTATACAAACACATTAAGGTTGCCATTAGTTCCATCTGATCACCTAGGGCAACAGTGGGATGGACAGCTTGGCAGAGCAAGGGCCTTACACAAATACACAGCTGTGCATTTATATGTGGTGCCATGTTAGATGAGTATTTCAAACAGAGTGCTTTTAAACGGAGCAAGAGCGAGTGAGGAGTGTGAGGTGGGGCTGGGCTCCAAATGACTGTAAAAAGGCCACAGGGAGAGAGCTTTCCATCTTTCTGCTGCCACGACAAATATGCCTGCACATCTTTTTGCTTTGTCTCCGCTTCCTGCTTCGTCAGCGTGCGGCTATAGAAATATTTTGGCAGACTGTTCTTTGTTTTCATTTTCACAAAAGATGTAGTGAGAGAATGAGAGAGAGAGAGAGAGAGAGAGAGAGAGAGAGAGAGGGAGACAGAGAGCAAGGGAGGAGAGCTAGAGAGGTTGGAGATGTAGTCTGTAGGAAATGTTAAGAGATGGTTGGGGGACATTTGAGAAAAACAGCACAAAAAGAATCAGAATGGGAAAAAGTGGAAGTGGAAGGAAGGTGGAAAAGGGGGGAAAAAAGTCAGAGGGTCAGGGAGTCAGGGGAATAGGTGAGCTAGAGTAGGAGAAGAGTAAGAGAACTATTGGGAAGTAAGAAATCACGCACATGTGTAAATAAATTAGCCAGGTGCGGTGGCGTAAAAGGGGAACAAGACAATTGACTGTGTAGATTGGGATGACAAGTAGAGGGTGAGGCACAAAGTGGCACAATCGATAAGAACAGAAGGGGGCAGGTGGATAAGTAGGGATGGAGCAGCCCGCCACTCTGGTCACCAGCACCAATCTAAACAGAGGGAGGAAGCTGTAAATCAGACTAATGTGGCCGAGCTGTAATTCAGACCAGCAGGGCCAGGGCGCTGGTGCAGGGACCCCGAACAGTGGGAGTGTACAAAACGCCGCCGCAAGGCTTTAATCAGTGGAACTATCCAAAGATACTGTCTCCCCCAATCAGCAGGCTTCCTGTCAGTCACACACGGCTGAACCTGACCAATCAGGCTCCACCGAGGTCCCAGACATGCTGGCTGGGCTTTGGGCTGCTGCCAAACAAGAGAATTACTCATCTAAACTGGAAGGTTGGAATGGGCCTTTAGTTCAGAGCACAGAAGGACGAGGTGATAGATTTGTCAAAGGTTGAACATAAAAGACTGAGGGATCATGTTCTACAATGGTTCATCAGAAACATATGGAGGGAAGATGAGAGACACAGGGGAGCTGTAGAGAGCCATTCAATCATATTTATCAGGCTGGAGTTTCTGGAAGTTTATGCACTAAAACTGTGTGACCGACATATCTTTTCAAACCTGTTAACAAGAGCTCTTAGAGCACTAAATCTCTGGTTAAAAACATAAAAACCAATAGAACCACATGACGGCCTCATTATGACTTCATTCTTTCAGTGTGTTTCATAAACTCAATCATAATCACATCTGTTTGCTGCCATGTATACAGTAATAAAGAAACAGCTTTTCATTGATCTGTGATCTGTCCCTGCTTCTCTGTGTCTCACAGATCTGCTGTTGGCACCCAAACACCTTCCTAATTACAATTACAACACCCAAGGGGCCAGCATGATCCTTGCCAGCAATGACTTACAACATGATAACTGAGATGAGAAATAGCATCAAACTTACTGTTAAAGCATCTTTTGAACTCCGAACATGTAAAACAGGAAGACAAACTTTCAAATCACTCATTACCAGAAGCTGCTTTTTCATACCTGTATTTTATCACAGGGGAAGGAGGGCAACGCATTAACTTAAAAGTGAGCGGAAAATGCAAATGTAGACCACTTTATCATCAGGCATTCAAAAGGACTCTTTCAACTCGGCAATCCATAATATTCAGCTTTGATGCCCAGGAAATAGCCACAGCTCAGTGGTAAAGCTGAGCTGGATTCTCCTCTAGTAGTAGTAGGACTAGTGTGACTGGCTGGGCTACACACACACACTGTGCATGTTAAACCACATGCAGCGTCTTGGCAGCAAAGACGCTACAGCGGCAGCCAATCAATAAAACCTTGTTACGCTAATTGCAAGATCATAATCTCCGTTCCTACTTCTGCTGAATATCCAAGCAGTCACTCCATTAGCCGAATTATTCCCCTGTGCAGTTTCTCCATCCTTCTTTCTCCCCAACCCCCCTCCCATTTCCTTGTCGTGCCTTTTTTTTTTTTTTTTTCCCATTTTCTGTGACATATTTCTCTCAAACAGCAGTTCTGCTAAATGAATTCTAAGTCAGGGAGAAAGACATCAAAGCAAAGCATTGTCAAGGTAAAGTGCTGATGAAGTATACTGTTTCTTTCACTTTGCTGAGGAGCTATGAGAAGGCATCTCCACAGTGCATTATGTTTGATCACATCACGCTGCACTGTTCTATTTTATATTATCAAGAGAAATCCCACTTCAGGTGAAGGTCTACTAAAACCTTTAGAATAAAAATGGTGCTCTTCCACATTCTACTGTGGAGATATTGTTTCTCTTTCTGCGTTTCACGGTCAGATCATACCTGTGTGAAGACACCAGAACAAGCTCCTCATCGTTGGTTGCTCTTTTCTGCATTGTTGCCACGACAATGGTCAGTTGCTACAGGGACAAAGAGCTTGTTGGTGCTGAGACCAGGGTCTGCGACCTTGTCATTGAATCAGTAACACTTTGTCACTCCGCTGGGGGGATAAGAGAGAGACTGGAAAAAAACCCTACTGAGAAGTAAGCAGGGTCAAACTACAGTGCTCATGGGAACATTGATATGACAATGGGCACTGACCCTGTTTCCTTGTGACTCATCACAGAAACATACATATATATGTATCTCATCATTTGATGCAGTTTCTGAGTCAGATTTGGGCTATGCTTATGTCCTATATGAATGTACTTTATGTTTAAAAAAACATATTTTTAAATGTGAGCCAGATAACATGCAGTGATTATCCGTAAGAACTGAAATGAGAGACAGCCAAGCACTGAGAAACACACTTTCACATAGTTTGGAGGCGGAACTGCTGACCCAAATGCATTTAAATGCAATGGGGGGTAAGAGAGAAAAAGAGTGAGAGAATGAGCAAAAGAGGGGGGAGTCCGAGAGAATGGGAGAAAACAGTGAAATAATAAAGCAGTAAGCGTGGAAAAGTGAGCTTTAGGCAGAATGATTTGTTTTTCTTCAAGATGGAATACACTGAGAATAATACAGCCACTGTATATACTGTACACCATGTTTCTTGAAGAATAAAAGTAGTTAATAAAAAACAATCCCTGCAGCTACCACATTCCTCTGTTATGTTCACCAAGTCCATTCCTTTCTTATTCTTATCTCAGCACTTGTAAACAAAACAAACATAAACATTTACAGTTATTTCATGCATTTTAAGCTTAACGTTATGCTCTCTCTAGGTTAAATATGCAACCCAATGAAACAGGTTTACATGCATACAATACGTACAATATTCTAAATATCATACTTTATAAAGGTTTGCAAATGTTAAGTTTTGACGGAATGCACTTCATCTCTTGTATGATCAGGACATTATGTTACACGTGCACTGATAGGTGTCAATCAAACTGCAGCTGTTTCCCAAATATATAATGCAAACTAATTCTGCCACTATTCTGCTCGAGCTGTTAACAGCTGGATGAAATGTACTAGTGGGACACATGTGACTTAAGAATCCTCATGTCAATTAAAATTTCAAACCATTTTTTTTCAGTTTCACAACCATCAACAGCTCCCTCAAAAGTGAAGATTTTTAGTATGCGTACTGACTTTTTCAAGTATACTTTGTTACTTTTCCAATGTCAACACACTCTACTTAAAATCTGCCTGTAATTAGCATATAGAGTAGAATTAGGACATGGCAAAATTGGCGCATATGTGTTTGTGTGTGTGTGTGTGATTTCCTCCATCTCTGTGTTTCATTGTCAGAGTGTATGTCCACCCCTCAGGCCCTCTCTGATTCTAGCTGTCAGAGGGAAAGAGAGGCTAAACTTGGTGAAGCGGAGAATAGAGCAAGGCACATGTCAAATATGAGGGGATCTTGAGTAAACAAAGTATAACACAGAGAAAAGCAAAATCGTCTCTCATCCCATCACCGGCTTTCACGCTATTTCCCGCTTTCTGTCTCTTACTCTCTTCCTTCCTTGATCCCTACCTTCTCCTTCTCTCCTTCCTTCCCTCTCTTGTTCTCTCCCTCTCTCTATCTTCACTGCTACATTTATTTTTTTCCCCCTTTTTAAACTTAGCAAAAAGCATTTTGCACATCAGCATGACTTGTAATCAGCCAATCAGCACTGCAATAAAAGTACATGCACTGAATGAAAATGGGTGATAAACGCAGTGCTTCTTAAGATTTTTAGATAGCATCTAGGAGACAAAGTATCTGCATTGGACATTTGCCAGATAACTATCCTACAGAAAATCATTTTGTGATAGTATTTGTTGTCAAAGATATCTAAATAAACTTAGGACTCTTGTACGAGAATCAGCATAAGCAGCTCTGTGTCTCATTCTGGGCATTGAGCCATAATTTAACAAACCAGAGCATTAAGACATTAAGCAAAACAGCAAATGCACCAGAAATGCAGAACTTCTGTAGCCTGTGGGTCAGTTCTAATAATTGCAATTGACAGGGACAAATTCCCTGTTCCCCTGTGTATGTCAGATGGCCTTATTCCCAAACTCCACAAATCCCCCTGTCCAAACACAACCATATAGTCTGCCAGTTGTTCACGACCAGCTGTGCTACAGTGTATCAGGCATATTTGCCATGTACTGCAGAAGAACAGTGACTCCCCCTCCATTCTAACTCAAATTCTTAAAGTAAATCCTTTTCACTGAGACCAAACTCTGCCTGTGTGAAGCAGTGTCTTCTGCTCGGCTTAAACAAAGTACAAAGTCCCGACACAGAGGATGATCTAATAAAAATAGAGTGCATTCAAATTTTATGATGGCAGCCTTAGGTTAATGGTTGACACTGCCCCAAAGAAAGAATGTCCCGAAATTTCTGTGACAAATATGGATAGTTTTGATGGTTTAGGTGCTCTGGTTTCCTAAAATATACTTATGTGCAAAGATGTAATTGTGGCTGTTTGAACTAGAATGCAATGGACAAGCAGCCATGGCTCTCTGCCCAGTACATTCAAACACACCACAGACTCTAGCTTCTCTGTATAAAGGCAAGAATTACTATTTTACTGATATTTTACACATTCTGAAAGTTACATTTTAAAACTAACATATCAGCATATATTGAAAATCTAAAAAAAGCACAGTAAGTGAAGTGAAGATAGACGTTTAACATAAATAAACAAAAAAAGCTCTTTAACTGTCTTTGGGGAATGTGCAAATGAACTGAGGTTTATTATTTCATTATTAACATTTTGTAGAATTTTAATCATTCTACATGTTTATGTTTCATGTTCGGTTTTAATTTAATTTCAATGGTTTGGGTGTAAGATTGCTACTGTAAGTAGTTTACAGTATTTACTATTTACTATATGTAAATATTTGATGATTATACTGTGTATATTAATAAGGCATATAGGAAGAGGAGTTGTTGCCAAGGTAACAACTAACAGGGATCCAAGTGACCAATAAAGAAACAGAACTAGAACGAAAATCTGCAAAATATTTCCCTGCTATTAGATTTCAGGATCTAGAAGAAATGTGTTTCTCCTTGTTCCACTGTTCGCTGTGTATTACCAATCTTGGGGTAATATTTCACCCAAAGGGTGCAGATACATTGAAGAATGTGCTGTGTTACATCTGTCATAATTTCAGCCCCTTTACTTTCAGCGGATGTCATATAACTGTGGTTGTTTCTCTAATAACAATTTGTCTTCCATCCTAACAAGCATGAGCAGTTGTAGAAAAAAAAAGCTCTGCAGCAACTCAAAAATCACTGGGAACTGATGAAATAAGAGGAATAGAGCAGATATTCCACTAGGGAAAATTTTAACGTACCTGGTTCGGCGGGAGGAACTCGTGGTTGTTTTCATTCATGTACATATTGTCACCATCAAACTGTAGCAGAGAAATAGAGAGCGAGAAAAACAGTTAGGCAAAGACAGACACATCACAACAAAGACAGAAAACAGAGATTTTCAGTGAGTAGATACAGAAACAGTGTAACTCAGCAGCCTAATGACTGCGAGTCCTCGGCTTATAGACCTTGATGCTCTGGTGGATGTCAGTAATTACAGTTCATTAGAGACATGTATAATTAGGCCCTGTCAAAGTCTGTGTAACTCACACTCTTCTCTTGCCTGCAGCCTGAGAATGTGTGCGTGTGTGTGTGTAACTGTGCACACACCTAACTCCTGGGATTCTACGGGTGTCACCACGCACAGCCATGTGATAATCACAACAATGAGAGAGCACAACACTAGCACCAATGGGAAACTAGTGAGTCAGCCAGCAAATTGGCCAGTCATTCACTAGTGTAGCAGGCCCAAGAAAAGTTTGCATTGTTTCGTTTCTTTGGCGGCATGGCTGTGTGTCCATCTGTCCGTTGGTCAGACATACAGACTGGAAAATCTCAACAACTAGCGGACAACATAAACAAGAAATATGGAGCCAGTTTCTTGGTTACCAGGGGATTAACTTCCTTTTTTTTTTATTCTAATGCAACCATGCACAATATGCACAACATGGTTGCATTAGCGCTCTTGAGTGATGCTATTAAATATGCATTTTTTAAAACAATTTCATGAGAGTGTATAGCACTTGCCCAGCAAATAGTATGGTAACATGCAGAAGCAAGATTGTAAACATGGTAAACCTTATATATACGCTAAACATCAGGACGTTAGCATTTCTTTAAGCATACTGGTGTTAGCATTTAGCTCACTGCTTCGCAGACAGAGCTGCCAGTAGGTCTTATTGGGTCTTGCTGTGTAAAAGCATTGTGGTTTGCTGCTTCTAAAACCTAGACTGCAGACAACTTTTATGTTATCAAACAACATATGGCAGGTGACCCAGATATTGATTTGCTGTGCCACACACAGTAGTTCGACAGAATTTCCAGAGACCTACTTTCTGTGTTTCTTTTCCGCCAGACTTAAAAACAAGTATTCAACATTGTTACTGTTGAATTGACATTTTTAGTAAGGCCGTGGGAGGTTTATGCTTCTTGCTCTGATTGATGTCATTTTTGCAGTAGTGTGCTTTCCCCAAACTTGGATGGAGGTTAAATGAGTTAAATGTTATCACAACCAATACTCATGATAAACTAAATATGAGAATAAGACCCAGGTGGACAAAAACTGGAATTTCATCCAGTCAGTTGAACAAGCCAGTAACATGAGTGGCTTTTTTTAAACAAATTAACACTTTTTCCAACCCTGCCAACCAGCTATCCAACTGGTGATCAAGAGTCCAAGTGGTGACAACAGCCTTTAGCACTTTTGTACTTTGCTAGAGAAAGGAGGACATGGCAACCCCACAAATTCAGAGCTCAGACTCACCGACCTCCAGAAGCCTGAAGGGGAGGCTTAGGCTAAAGGAAAGGTGACAGTTTGAGGTTATGTGCAGAGGATGAGAAAGACAAGAGAGGCTGTACACATGAACTAATGGTAAAGCAGTGGGTCGAGATCATATATAAGTAGGAGGTAGAGTTGGGAAGGTATTATAGGTTTGGGAGATAGAGAGAAATAAAAAGAAAGGGTAAGGACAGAGAACATGAATGAGAGAAACAGAGACAGAGAGGAGGAGGGTAGTAGTAGCAGTAGTGGCAATAGAGCCTGTGGTTGTTCTGGCTGTAGTGTGATTAACACTGGGGTCACAGCCAGAGGCCGCAGCTTGAAACACATAGGCATATAAACACAACACACACACAACACACACACACAATCCCAGAGGCATTCTCTGGCTCTCAGTCTGACACTATTTGGCACCAGCCATTTATGAGAAAACAAAGCACACCTCAGACAGCTAGTAGTGGAGGAGATGAATTACCGCTGCTACTGTGAGGTCAAGTCACGGGATGGATCTGTATCTACAGTAACCTACTAGGGGTGTTTCTCAAGCTGTGGGCAGGGACCAAAAATGGGCCACACCTTTTTTAGAGTCGTACTTCACTATGAGCCATAGATGCTTGGGACAGATTCGAAGTACTTTATGCCCTTTAATTTTTAAAATCTGAATATTTTGGAATATGTTTTATTTTGAAAATAATGATTTTGATCCATTTTGGAATAAGGCTGTAACATAACAAAATGTGGAAAAAGTTACGCCCTGTGAATACTTTCAGGATGCACTGTACATGACACAGCCAGAGCACCAAACAAACTACAGTACAAAAGCAATCCTTTGCAACATAATTCAGTCTGAAGTTGCAATTCCATTTCCACATTATCATTCAGCCTCCGATTGAACTATTACTTCTAGTGCAATGATTTCTGCCTGATAGCACTATTAGTTTGCTGGAGGAACAATCATTGTATTCTGCAATGAAAATGAAATCACTTTCTTTATTGCCTTTAGAAAATTATTTCATGTGCTGTCCTAATCACATCATGCTAGATGTGATGGTGTCCTGGGACAGGTTATTTTCACACCTGCAAACCAGATCCCAATGTGCAAAACAGGGCAAGGAGATATCAATTATACAGAATGTCAAGTGAAGTGAAGTCTGCAGTGGTGCTTCTGCTGCATGATGGGATGGAGTCACTGAGGACACAATGTTTGGAACAATAAACACAATTTAAATAGAGGGGAAAAAGTAAAAAATTGTAGTTGGTAGGGGGTCAGTTAATCTTAACCACAAGAAGGCATACAAACCTCTTTTAGTTTGCCTTTACGTCATGCCAATTTTACCTTGATGGTCTGACGCCACTTTAAGGTATAGTGAAGTGAATATTTACATTTTAGTAAAGAGGTTATTTACATTTTCTTGCTCATAGCCATGACAATTATTGACCTTTCTTGATAACCAATCGCTGGCTTTGTACTTAGTGTAAAGACATGAAAATATATATTTTTCTAAGTGTTGAACTATTCTGAAAGGAATGGAGCTCAAATACTTTTTACTCAACTAATAGAACTTAACTTAAATAACTTTTTAGCAGTAATATCGCTAATAATGTTAACTTGTCAAATGACCTTAGTGCGTATCTTAGTGTGTAACTTTTTGGAGGTCATACTCACCTTATTTCAGTTCTCACCCTGTGCTACTTGCCTACCGCTCACATGTTGTGTACTGTGTCCACCATTTGGACACAGTACAACATATTAATAGTCTCTGGCTTTACAACAATGCTCTGTCTGCCGACATCAGATAAAGTTTAGTGCATAAAAAAGTCCTTCTCTCATGTAATCTTAGTCATACTATGTACTGTAGATATATTTCCAGAAGCCATAACGTGCTCAGTGTGAACATACAAAAAGTTGACATATGAGAAAAAGGGAGGTTTGTAAGAGAAGGGCGAGCTCTGTTTGCTTTCCTGAGGCTTTGAGGTCATTAATCATAGCGGTCAAATCTACAGCAAAACAATTGGGCGAAGGAAAACACAGACAGAGAGAGAGAGAGAGAGAGAGAGAGAGAGAGAGAGGCTGAAGGTGAGAAAGAGGTGGAAAGTTACAGTGAGATGGAGGTGAGGGGAGTCATGTGGAGCGAGGGAACGAAGGGGAGAAATTTTGAGGTAGATTGAGGCTTGAGGAAGAAAAGGGACAAGGCCTGTACAACTGACGCACTTGACACCAGGCTTCTGTTTGTATAGCAGAAATGCAAATACATGAGAGGGAGAGAGACAGAGAGAATGGGAAGGAGAAAATAAAGTTGGGGAGATACTATAAATAGCTTTGTGCTTGTGTAAAGCCAAACCAATGTCAGTTTGATGCAGGAAGTGCAACACTGTCATAGAGATTATAGAACCGCTGTTGACTGGAACACAGCACACCAGAAAATCAGCATTCCCCCTAGTGATACCTCAAAGCTTACAATTTTACCCATCCCATACAAAATAAGTTTTCCAAAAAAATGTAAATGGTAAAACTTTTTAAAAAGTGTAAAGAATTGGGCCATAATATAATTCTGCTCTTCAAGCACATTACGAATCGCCCCGACCCCTCAGCTCATCTTGGAACAGGTCTGATTATTGACCCCAGAATTTAAACTAGTTAGAAAATAAGCATAAAGTTCTTATGCACCACATATCTGGTGCATACAGTACAATCATGTCTTTCACTGTATTGTATATGCACTATAATTTTTCTCCATATTGCCTGTTGCTTTTTTATTGTAGCTTATTTTAAGCTTGCCATGCTTCTTTACATTTACGATTCTGTCATCTAACTATGCCTTCTCATATTCCGTACTGTGCTGAGTCTGTGTTCATATGTTCTGGTTTTGGTTTTTAGGATTTAGCGTGTACTTTTGCAAATGCCTTTGTAGGCTGTGTGATAAATTGGAAAGACAGATTTGTACACCACTTGAAAAATCTGCCTGTGTTAATGTAGCACTGGCATACAGTACAGAGTAGATGCCAAGTACTGTTAAATCTTTAAACTCAAGACATCAGTATTACATTTCAGCTTAAGACTTTAGAGTTATGGTGCCTTAAGATGCTGCTAGATGATCAGATTGTTAAGTCTTTATACTAAGGTGCTGACAGAGTTATTGCTTGTACCCCTGGTTTAATTTGATCACTTAAACTTGTAGTGAAATTAAACATATTTCCTTATTAAAGACACCAAATCAATTCATTCTTCTCTTGTGGTACCAATTATAAATCATCTCTCTGTATCTGTCAATATTGTGCACTGTGTGGATATCATTGTATAATGCCACTGTGTAGAGCATTTGGATTATCTGGATAGGACACAAGACATTTATATAATTTCGACTGGTTGAGGTTAAAACGGAATCGACATACCAAGGTCAGTGATGGGTCAGTGCATCCCTTCTTATAAAAAAGCATTTTGAATTCTGTTTTGCACCAATTTCGTCCGGAATACCAAATCACACAACTGGTAACTGCAGCCAGGGATATTGTAGAAGAAAGATGAGGTAGGAGAGACAGAGAGAAGAGTGCTTAACCCTCCTCCTAGTCTCTGTTCATGGTTACAGCATGTGCCTCCCTAGATTTTCACCCCAGCGTAACTAATCGCTTGTCAGTCAATGTGCCGATGGAAAGAGGCAGCAGTCAAAATACCTGTGTCAGGACTGTGGTCATTAGAGCATTCAATGACTCACTGGCAGGCACACACACACACACACACATACACACACACACACATACGGGCATGAAGCACAAAGAGTATGGGGGGATGGTTTGCTGTAAAACAGTTATGGATTGCCTGTGTGTATATCTGTGCTGCTGCATGTGTATTTCACCTTTATGCATTCTTTATGTGCATGCATGCTTGCATGCTGGACGTGTACGTACAATTTAAGCATGCATGCATTATGGTCTTGGCTTTCAAAGTGTGCACACTGCATTCATATCTATGTGTTTATGTAATGTATCCTGTCCAACAATGTGCACACTGATCCCAGCAAGATAAAGATAACAAAGTTAGACCTTCCATAATATTTATTTTCCCATAACAGACCTGCTCAGCCACACCCAGTCACATAACTCCACGCAGATGAAATATGGTCTTCATTACTTTTAAACCTCAAAACACAGAAACTAGTGAGGAGAAACAGAATTGCCCTTCTTTCTCGATTGAAAGAGCACGAAATGAATTGGAGCAGCTGAGATTTTTTACATTATCATGACAAATATGGTGAAATAGGGAAAAGAGAGCAAGAGAGAGAGACAGAGACACACGACGACAGACAGAAAAGGGCAGATCAGACAGAAAGACCAAATTGTGTGAAAAAAAAAAAACACATTAGCTCAATTTGTGCTCAACTGTAAGCTGTGAGCTGAGAGGAGAAATAAAATAAGGCATTTAGCTCAGGATCATGTTAAACCATGCAAGTGAATGAGTCCCCAGACAAGAGTGTTCCCTCTCCCACTTATGATGGACTTAATTGCCTCTATCAGCGTTAAGATATAACATTCATCTCAGGTTTATTGCTTGGCTTTATAGTCTTGTCCATCACACTGAGGGGTTTCGAGAGGGAGGCCACTCCTTAAATGGCACCTTAAAATAATGAGACAGATTAAAAGCAAAAATGGGACAGAAAAAAGAAGAAAAAAAGCATCATTTATTTTGGGGAAAATGAGAACATTTAACAAGAACTCCGAATGATCAGAATTGGAAAGTGAGCAAGCCACTGAAGCAGAATGGTTTTGATGGTATGCTGGATAGATTACTTCTCGCTTTCTGGGTCTTTCAAAATGCATGGTTCGTCAGGCTAAAGGCACACACATCTCCCCCACCTCTGACCCGCAAAAGCTCCGAGTAGGTGTAGAGTTTCAGATGGCCGCACAATCATACCATTGTGCTCCTGTTAACACAATGAAAACAAAGCTAACACATCGCTGACATTCAACTCCCCCCACTCTACCTACTAACCTTGACATTCAACACAACTCAGGTGGAACACAGACATCAAGCAAATTTGAAACAACAAAGAGATATTGATACATATTTTCGTAATATAGTGCAATTGGTTCTGTCTCCTGATGAACCAAATGAGGAATATTTAAGATATAATCAAAGATTAACCTGCTTCTGAAGTGACATGACGTTGACATATTTCATTTCTTTAAGACGTGGCGCTGACCTCCGAAAACAGGCTGCTTCTCATCACACGAAGGCTTGAGAACCATGTCTGTGTGTTCCATTAAATCTATTAAAACTACTTGCATTATATCATAGTGCCTACCACACAATAGGAGCCTTTCAAGGGCAGTCCCACAGAGAACCAACAAAGGGCCCTCTCTTTCAGAGACTAGTCAAGTAATTCAGAAAGAGCCAAACACGATTTCTGTGTGTGTGAATCTTCTTCTGCACCAGACCCAAAAGTAGCAATTTCACCGAGTCATGAAAAAAGACAATCAGAAATGAAGAAGAGAGCGGAAAAAGAGAGCAGCGAGATACGTGTTTTTTTTTCCTCGCAGGTGCCTTTTTGAAAAAGACAGAGGGCAAGAGTTGTGTTCTTTCCTAAAATAGCGATTCTCTGGGACAGAATAAGCACAGGCCTAGAAAAATTCCAGACGGTGACCGGGACTAAGTGAGGGTTGACCGACTATTCGATAAATACTCTTATTTGCATACATCACCATTGTTGACTGGTAAACGTCCTGGTTAATAAAAATAAACCAATATTACGGCAGAGTTAGCGAAGAAAATCTCTGGACTTTTTTGGAGGCATTCTCCAAAATCCATATCTTCTAGTCATTCCTAACTTTTCCACATTTTCTATCAAAATGACAAATTTCGAGAGGTTTCCATTGTGCTGTCTTGGCAGAGGTATGTGCCCCCTGAATACTTTTCTGAGGCCTCTTATAAAACATGCTCAACCTTTTACATTTTTGCAGACAATGACATTAATGACCTTCTCCATTTAAATTCCACTTGTTGTCTTTTGCTTCATTCTGCAACAGGACTAAATATGGGAACTTTGGCTGTTTAAGACATGTTTTCCCAAGAAAACAATCTGGTGTGCAGAAGTACAGTAATTTAAAAACACAGGAAAAAGAGGAAAAAAAAACCATTCTGTATTTGGGACCGCAACGTGTATTTAAATCTAAATGCAGCATCCAGCATGGTCTACTTTTGTCAATAGGGCTCAAAATAATTCACTGTTCTTTCATTCACTGCCATGCTGATTCCACATTCAGCCTCTGCTACTAGCATCCAGGCAGAATTTTCTATTACCAATCTAATTGCACATTCCACCCTGACAAGAGCTCATTAAACCTTAATTATACACATGTTGTTTTCTACAAACATCTCCATTTGGGTCTCTCTGCCTTGTAATTGTTCAGCAGGGACAACCAGTTGAGATTTTGCAGATTGAGAGTGAATAAGAGAGAACAGGAAAAGGGGAGGGAGAGAATGAGAGGTAAAGGGAAATCGAGAGAGGGAGAAAAGAAAAAAAAATACCAGAGAGAGAGAGAGAGAGAGAGAGCGAGAGAGGAGTGTCTGGAAGTAGGTCATGTCTCTCCATAAACAAGGCATGGTTTCTAAAATAATATACCCATCCAGTGGAAGTAATGCCAAACAACTGAGCGAATGTGGAGCTCATGTAATATTTACAGAGCACTAATACATAGATGGCAGGTCTTTTTCTCAGCACCCCCCTTTCCAAAGCCAGAGGTTTTTTTTTTCATCTGCCTTTTTTTTCTTCTTGCCATTTGAATTTCTGAGAAAGCCAACTACACTGATATATCTAGTAGGGTGGGGGGATTCGGGTGGAGGGGGGGTTGTTAATATGCTGAGTTTCCCCTCACTTTTTACCCCTGTTCTTTTCTGCCTCTCCTATCTGTTCCTAGTCCGCTCTCTCGCTCTCCTCTTCCTCTCCCCATCGTTCTCTCCACATTTGCTGTGGCTGTGATGTTTTTTCACACATTTGTTACATTTAGCAAGGGAAAGTGGGCCTTAATCCAGAGTCTTTGAGGCATGGGTGATGATATTACTGTGGAGAATCGGCCTTTTAAAGACTTCTTTAAACTCCAGCTGGTGCTGTAAGGTCACCAAGCACTTGTTCGACGTCGGGCCCAGCGTGATGCTTCTGGGCTCTGGACTAACTAGCTGTGTCGACTCCAGGCCAGGCTTTCTGGGCTTTTGATAGCGCCTGGCAATACTGCAAGATGGAAAAGACTGTAAAGGAAAACCTTTGCACGTTCGAGTTATGTGAAAAAATTATGTATTACATATATATCGTTATGATATATCTGATATCCATTTTAGCCATAACACACAATTACAATGACTATTGGAGGTTTACTAATAATAATGATATTTATGGGTATTAATGTGAATTATGTTTGTGATACTTTATCAGATGTTGACAGTCTGTGATGGCATGAAATGAGATGTCTATCACAGATCATCCTCTGTCACCACAGCCCAGAATGCATCAAGTGTCCATGCTGAACCTCTCAGTCATTGCTGGGGACCCTCTCAGCCTGTCATTGTTGACACTTACTGTATGCATCATTGATACCCACCCAGCAGCAGAAAATAAATAGCCTGCTATCACATCACTCCTGCTTTGGAATATTACAATTATCTTGGCAATGTTTTTGCTTTACAGCAGGCATTTGTTTTATGTCTCTGTTTTCGTTTGTTTATCCAGTTGGTTAGTTAAAATATTCCATTCTTAGCACAATTACAGTGGAACATCATTCAGTCCTCGCCAACATCAAATGCGCTCACTGTACGATGTGATGTGAGCCATGTCAAGATAAACAAACATGACATATTAAACAGGAAAATGACTCACTCTTATTATCCCACCAAAATAAATCTGGAAAACACTAATTATAACAACCTGTGCCAGTTCCTGACTGATTCACCTCTGCTCTCTGGTTCTCTGTGTATGTATGTACATACTGTGTGTGTGTGTGTGTGTGTGTGTGTGTGTGTGTCTGTCACATTCTTCTCCTGCTGCTGCCTTAATAGGCAGTCTCTTAGATATTCGCAACAGAATAGTGCTCATGCAATATTAATATCACACCAAAATATGGAAGCTGGAGCCCCCACTCCATCTCTCACTCCCTACATAATTGACTATGCAAGGCTCCAAATCAGCTTGGAAAAAACAGAGAGACAGAGAGAGAGAGAGAGAGAGAGAGAGAGACAAAGAGAGAGAGAGAGGGAGAGAGAGGAGAGAGAGAGATACATAGAAACCAACATAGAAACCAAGGGAAAGGGGCACAGCGAGAGAGAACGAGGAGTCCTGAAACAATCCTGTCATCTCTGTGCAATAGCAGATTCTGAACCTTCACCTTATGTATCACTGTCAAGGCACTGGAGCTAAAACAACAACAATAACAACAACTACAATGTTAGCTCAGTTTGACTCCCTGCAAAGAATACACTGATGCTTATCCAACCTGAGTTAAACCAAACCTCCCTTCTAACGGCTTTGAGAATCGTTGTGCATCACCTTTAACAGTTGATGTATTTCATTACATTTTTATCATTGCACAGGTTTGTGCAGTTCCATTACAGGTGACATTATTGATCGATGAAAAAATTGAGTCTACTTATTGAACCATACTGACCTGCCAGTGGGTCGGTCATTACAAATTTACTCTGTGCAAACAAACAATGACATAGAGGAATAGATTCTTTTTGCAAAGATGTTCCTTTTAGGAGAAACGTGTATAAAACGGTGCACAACTTAATATAGTTTTTTGTCCATAAAAGAGCATGGAACCTTAAGAGTGTATAAACCAATCAGTGTAAAAACAAGTCAAAAATAATTTTCTGGACATTTCTTATGTTGCATCATGTCTGAAATGTTTGCCATTTTTAATTAAAATTTGTTTCATCTGTTGTTGTAGTTACTTCAGACACGACAGCATTGCTCAACAGCACTGCCTGTCTAAAAAGGGACTCTACTGTGCCGATGTTTATGTGCTCGGGGCATTTATGTCACCATAAAGACACAGGGGCAAAGAACAAGCATGTTGATCCCAACAGTTTTGCGTTGGATGCCTATGAAATTTACTAGTTTATACATTTTTACACTTATCGGAGTGTCTTCCTCCAATTTACGTTTGCATATGTTTGTAATTTTATAAAATATTATTGGGAAATTTGCTCCAAATGCTGATTTAGAAAGGTGCAGTTAAAGCAAGATCCAACAGCATTGCCAGCAGTCCAGAGGTATTGGCTTCTAGCAGCTTTTGAGTGAGACTCGATCTTCTAACCAATTGGCACTTTTGTTTTTTGTCACTTAAATAACAGCAACTACATAAAGTGATGGGCAGATGTGGCACAGTGCAGTAGATCATAGCATAGCAAGCAGAGGGAGGGCTGTGCAGAACAGAGCAGGTAAATTTGATGTTGCATGCTACAGTAGCACTAGCTTGAGTTGCATATTGTAGCTTTAAACAAACAGGATTCACCGTTTAAATAATAGGTATTGGAGGTGCTGGATATTCATCACTAGACTCTAGTGTTTACACAAAGCTAAGCTGGATACCTCCAGACTCCAGCTTCATGCCCAATTGTTTCTTTAAGTTAGATCAGTAAGTAATTAAAGATTAGTAATATTTACCTATTCAGAGGGTGTCGTTGTCCAACACTTTGGTTTATGCTGGCTCATTTAACACACATCTATGCCAAATGGGAATTATGCAGTGTGCATTTGTGAATTTGAGGCAAATTTTTAGGAATAATTCATATGAACCACAGCACTATTTTAGAGAAGAGTTTCCCCTCAAAACCATTAATCCCTCCATCCGTGTACATGCAGGGATGGCAAGATCACAGCGGAGCGCTGGGGGTCACGCCCTCTGCACTGAGCATTTTAAAAAATGAACTGCAGGCATTTAGAACCATAATAGATGTTGAAAGAAAGAAAAGGAAAAGGTTGCGGGGGCAGAGCCGGTGGTTGGGAGGAGGGGGAGAGGGGGAGGTGGGCAGTGCACCTTGACAGGAAACATAGAGGTGAAGAGCAGGAGTTGGAGGTTAGTTTGACAGAAAGAAAAGAAGTGGTGGAGGTGGTGGTGGTGGGTGGGGGGTGGAGGGGGGTCGTTGCGGAAGTGCCAAGCCCACTTTTAACTGAACCGAGGGTGGTGAGTGGTGTTGGTGAGGGAGGAAGACAGAGATAGAGATCAGGGGAAAATAAAAGAGGTGTGCAAGGGAAGGAAGAGAGAAGGAGGGAGAGTATGGGTAAGGGGAGCGGGGGGGATGGGGGTTGAGAAGGAAGGGGGGGTTGAGAGGGAAGAAGGGGTGGGGTGGGGGGCAGAGACCTACTGCACCATGACACTTGCTCTCACCGCAGCACCTGATAAGTGCAATGGAAAAACGTCTGGTTTCCTCCTGCATGTTAAGTGGTTTATATTCTCCTCCTCTCCATGCAGCCTATAGCTAGTCTGCTACTGTACTGACGCTGCACGCAGGTAATAACAGACAAAAGGAAATGACAGAAACCAAAAGAGTGAGGCAGAAAATAGCATACACTGTCTCATTTTATTATGTTTTGCTTTTTTGATAAATTGTAATCCTCTCTCCTTTCGATTATTGTTTATAAATCACTTTTAACATGACCCTTTTCATTTTCTAAACAATTTTTACATAAAGATTTAGATGCAGTGTTTAATTTGCAAAACAGAGGATCAGATTAAAGAGGATATATATCTTTACTACCTCATGCATGTCCTGACAAGGAAGTCATTCCCATGATTTGTAAGTGGGTCTCTCCAAAGAACAGCATTAAAAATATTCACTTTAGATAACATATGATTCCAGGCCCTGGGAGAGGATGGGTTTCTTAGAAATGCTTTGTTAGCACTCTCCCCCTTGATAAATGATTTAGGACTTGTGGCCTGAGACATCAATACGATCTCTGTTGTAATTAAAAAAAGGTGCGCACCAACAATATTACACAGCTTTTGCTTTGTCTGTCTCTTCCTCACTCACCCACACTTCCTCTCACCGAGCCCTGGAGCAGTGAAGAGATAATTCAAAAAGCACTTGCATGGAGTGAAACATGAAAAAAAGGAGACATATGAAATTAAATTCTCTTTTTGCTCTATTGTTCTTTAATTTTCTCTTCTTTGTTACATAAATGCATAAATGCATAAAAGCAAGGCAAGCTAGATTTTAATTATGATTTTCACAATACTGAAAGATTTCTTTTTTAAAAAATGAAAGAAAGGTTTCACAGAGTAGACTTACTGTTCCAGCACTTTGTCAAAGTCAAAGTACTGCAAGTGCTGCATCACTAAACTTCAATAAAATTAATCTTTTTCTTTTCCCAAACGTCCTCAATTATATAATAAAATATTTAAAAATGGAGTGAAATTTGAAGCTTTGATGTCCCACTACAGCTGTTTCACAACAAAACATTTAAGAATAAAAAAAGAGAACATCGCCAAACGTGTTAATTTTTTATGCTTCATTCTTTAAAATCAGCATTTATCCTTCTTTAATATAAAACATGTCACCCACTGCATATCTTTGTTCTGTGTGGGAACAAATACAGTAGGAGGTTGGCCTGCAGCAACATGCTTCTGTGTGGAGCTACCAGGCAGATACCACACAAACCACTAAGTTGGATGGGTGCTTTATTGGGACCTTTGTGGTGGCCAGTGATAGTTTGGGAATCGGGTGCTAAGCAGAGCTATAAGAGAGCAGTAGTGGTTGTGGTTGGCAGGAACAAGAGGGAAGTATTGGTACAGTGGATGAAGGTAGTTTATTTGGAGGTAGTTAAGTACTGTCTGACTCTGGGTTGACTTGGATCCTGGTCACAATTTCAGTTGTTTCTATTCATGGACATTCTATCATGTGGATTCTCAGCTACTGCACAGGAGATGTAAACTTTAAAAAGAATAAATAAATAATTATTATGAGTTAAATAATTACAGTATGTTGGTAGATGTAGATGAGAGACCAAAGGGTGAGAGAGCAAGGGAGAGGGGAGGTGGGGGGAGGATGGGAGAGATGAGTCTTACCCCAGTAGAGGGCAGTCTCTTGCCGTCAGGGTTTGAACGCATGGGCAGGGAACTGTAGAGTCTCACACCTCTATCTGCAGCACTGTATCTGTTCTGGAGAGGAGAGACAGAATGGCAGCAAGAGACTTTAAGCATGTTCTATTCCTGAAAATCTTCAAACACTAAACGTTAAATCACAGAGCTAAGATTTAGACTTGGATTTTAGACTTGGATTTAGGGCTTGGAGTTACCTAAGTTTTATTTTCTCATTCATACTGAATGGATCATACAGTCCAATCATGTACAATTACTTTCTGGTTTGGTTTTAAAACAAAATTCTTTACCAGTGTTAGTTTTATACATTTCCGCCAAGTCACAAAGCCTGCACATTAGCTGCCATGCTAAATCACATCACCTTATGGTGATGTACCACACATAATAACTGGATAAGGTTGGCTATCCAGCGGCACTAATAGAACTAAGCTGTTGTGTTTGGTAGCCAGGGTTTGTGAGCTCCGCTTTACTCCACTGACTCTATCTTTCTTTACATTACACGGCTAATAATTTGAGTTCAGTGGGTTCTAAGCCTGGCAGCTCCTCCGTGTACTTCCCGATGTGAGTTTCACCTGAATAACAACCTGGAAGAGAAGCACTCAGTAGTTGGGAAGCTAATGATTCACAACAAGTCGCCCTTGCCAGGGAAAGACAGTGCAGCTCAGTGGGGTTCACACCGTGGCCTGCAGCCACAGCAGGGGTACCTCCCAGGATTCACTTCAAATCTCTCTCTTCACGTCAGTCTCAATTATACACATCTCACTTCCCCCCTGCAAATCCTTGATTTTGTGTTGTGTTGTCACACTGACATCTCTCTTCATTAACATTTGGTCAACAGTTTGTGTGTCGTTAATTGATAAATTGTGCTTCATCCTTTACTCTCTGGTGTGATTTTAGTTTTGTGTGGTGCCTGCCGATAATAATAAAAAAAAAAACAAAGCTGCTAATTTAGAACGGATTATAATAAATAAAATGTTAAATGTGAATTTACATTTGAACATGACTATGACTGCTGCCTGCAGTGTACATGTTTAACGGTGCTGCCACACTTAATCCATGCAGCCTACTAACGAGGATGCAGATTATTGTGGAAGAAAAAACACAGAGCAGCAATCTATTCTAAATATCACATTATCTTCCTCTTACTTTTATTCTCTTACTGGCTTCACTCTGTCTCCCCATCTTCTTTCTGACATTCGTTCTGACACTTTCCCAACAACACACACACACACAGTCACACAAGCACATCAGCACAAAATACACCCAGACACAGACGCAAATGCATTCAAGGGCAGGGCTTCATATTGCTATGCAGTGAGACATGCAGTATTTAACTAAATATAACGATTGAGTGAGAAAACATCCCTGAAACCAACCAAAACTGGCCTCGCCTTTTATTTCTTGTCAGTCACATGCTGCAGGCAAACCCAGAGCACAGAAAGCCTCAGTTTTTACAATGGAACTGCCATAAACACACCTTTGCAGAGTGTGTTTATGGACCTAAATGCATAGTGACTGCCACACAGTGAGAACCACAAAGCAATGTATGCAGATGGTTATGTAACATCCCATGGATGAAACATATTCAAGAAATAGCAGAATCAAAGAGCATCATTTTTACCCTGTAAGCAACGCTCTTTGCAGGGCATTATGCTATATGTATTAACAGTATACCGATCTAATGGTCTAGGCTTATCGCTCACTGTATACAGTGCAGGCTATCCCCTGAGGCAGAGTGAGAGTGCTTGCTGCGTAAGGTTTGATTTCCTGTGCTCATTATGAAAGGTGAAAATAGATGAGTAGACAGCAGTGGCCATCTTGTCGATATGGTTCGCATAATGATGACACAGCGTTATTAATAAGAACTCTCATCTACAACTTTCCCAAGCGCTGCACGCCTTAATTGGAACTTTAGGACACAGCAAAGTACTTCTGATGGGTTTTAAAAAGTATTCGCATTTAATCCTTTCCCAAATTCAACATTTATATGAATTTTCGTACTGCAGTTCAGAATGTTTTCACATTATTAAGTTATGGGACATAAAACATCACTTGCATAACTCGGCATCTTGTAGTCAGACGTTTCTTTTTCTTTTACCTGGCAGAGGAGGCACTGTACACTAACCGCATCTCTCAATGGAGACTCTTTTTTTTTTCCTTTTGTGGCCTGTTAGGTAGCTTGCCAGCATTGCAGCTAAATAAATGCCTCACAGAATAGATGCTCTAGCCAGCGAAGGAGCCACAGTAAGTGAATGTTTGATATTTCTCCAGTGTGCCAGGCTAATCTGGCCCTGTGGCATGCCATTACGGGGCTAATAACAGCTGTCTGCGTCCTGGAGGGGACACAAGCAGGCCTGGCTGCGCTAACTGGCCCTGACAGACTCATTAGGAGTGCTGGCACCCAGAACAGCAACAGCCAAACTCCTCACATTTCCTTGCTGGCTCACAACAGTTTGCAAGTGCAAGAAGCATTGTTTTCTACTCTTGTTCTCTGACACCTTTCTTTTTGTTTTGTAGCCCTCACTTCAGACACACTTGCCCTTCTCACCCCGCTATCGCTTTTTGGCTGACTCTAGTTTTCTGTGATATTTCTACCAAACCAGACTCTGCAAGCCGTTTACCATTTCTGCTTGACACCATGTTGTGTCTAACCTCTTATTCTTTTTTTATCTTGCACACACAGTTTCATTCTGACAAGAATAGAGCAGAGTTCACTTGTCTTCTCAGGTTTCTGTAATCCTCATTGTCTACAGTAAAGCTAAGTAAATACATAAATAAATAACTCACTCACCAACAGTTTCTAACTAACTTTGGTGTGCTGCCACAGGAAGACGCTGCACCACACCAGGAAGACGCTGGCATCCTCTAAACTTTGTATCAGTTACTGTAGCCAGGCCTGTTTGAGGACAAGAGGGACTTCCCCAGGCAGACAGCAAAAGCAAACACTGTCCCGTCGCTTGGTAGGATCGAGGCAATCAGTACAATCTGAGCGGGCCGGCAATAAACACAAAGACCCAGTGATGGTCGTGTGGATGTTGAGCCATTAACAATAGGGGAGGAATACGTGTACAGTATGTTCTCTTGCTCAACTCCACCCATGTGTCGAACATTTATGCTGTAGCGTTTACAATGATGCATGTAACAGTTTCATATTGTGTCTGACAAAAATGTATGATTGCTACAGTGTGGTGTAATGCAAAACACCCGATTTTAATTACATATTGTTTGCTTATTTTATGTTTTTATTTCAAGAGGTAAGCTGAAAGAAATAACATTTTAATACTATTTTCAGTATCCAAGAAAATGTTTTTATCTGACAGGCACTACTATATATATATATATATATATATATATATTCCTTTTTCCTTCAAATCGGCCGCCTGGTAAAACACTCATTAGATATGAGCTCTGGCTTTGCCTTTTTATAGACCAGGCTGGCGGGGCACTGTAAAGCCAAAGGCACAGCTGTGGGGCTATAGTTACCTGTAATGTAAGCTGTTGCAAGTTATATTATTTACGCAGATCTGGACTTAATGGAACACATGTGTGTCTGTAGCCAACATTCTTCCAAGAGGTCTGAACACATCAGACTCCACCAATGAGAAGAACGTAAGGCCCTGAACGGCTTATGGGGAAACCCTATCAGTCATCTATGCTACATAGTGCTTACAATGCATGCACACAATAATCCATATACACACACATAGTATTTATATATTATGGAGACAGTGCCCCACACTGCATGTGCAGTAGGCACGCAACAATGCACAAACACTGACAGAAGATCAGAAAATCAATAGTACAAAACATTACTCTTGATTCCATATATCTGTTCAGTCCCAGCACAGTTCACTTCTGCTCCCTTTAGTGCTGTTGTATGTGAGCATTCAGGTGATATTCTGTTGCCTAAACATGCAAATTACATAATATCACTCGGATTTAGCTGTGGTGGTCTAATAGTCAATAACAGAGCATGAATCACTTTTTCAGTGGTTTTTAGAGACTTGAGAGAGTGGTAGTCTGAGACAAAACCAACTGCAGTGTGCAACATTGGTTTGCACATTGCATTGTGATGAATCATTTTCCGTCAATTTTTTTTCGCAACATGACATATTATTTGATTTGACACCAGATTATTTTATAAAACAGGTATTTTACACAATGTTTTGTTTTTTTCTGTACTACAGCAATGCTTATTATATAATAAATTACTCAGATGTTGAGGCATCTCAATTTAATTTAAACCAACTTTACTTTGCAGGAACTTGGAAAGGATTCAGTGGCATGTTTAGATAATTGGTTAATTTATCTACAGTGTCCCTGCCACCATCTGTGAGTTCTAGCGTAAAGACCTTGAAAATACTGACAAGCGGTATTTACATAAAAGGACAGACTTAAATTATATACCAAAAATTAGAATATATGCAGAAAGAGGAGCATGTGTCAATATCTGACTTTATCAGAGTCTGAAAAACATATATATGCATATAATCATGCATACCTCATACATTTTAAAGTAATTATTTAGCTATTTCTGTTCAATTCCTCACATATTTTAGATCAGTTTGGCTGTATTTGTTTGGAAACCCTTTGTGTATCTCCAAGTGCTTCAAGTCATACAGATAAGATATGTGTGTGTGTGTGTGTGTGTGTGTAAGAGAGAGAGACAGAGAGAGAGAAACAGAGGAGGGGTGTCAACTAATGCCCAAGCAGCAGCTCAACCGTAACCAGGACATGAACCCAGGGGCTACCTGCCTCAGGCCACTACTGACACTAAACTACTGATCACACAATTGGGAATTTCCAGCCAACACCAGTGTTTGAGCTGAGGCTATTTATAGCTGACTGCAGACTTTCCTGTGACTGTCCGTATTGTAAACACGTGTGAGTTGATATCTACGTGCACATTTACTTCTACTTCTGTTGTTAACTGATTGTAGAACAATCACTATCAGATTATCAGATTTGAACCAACACAGATTTGCCTTTCTACCATGTCTCATATCTTCTCCTGTCTTCACTGCACCTCCACCCTCGCTCTTGCTGCGTTATCTTCAGTTCTTCGGTTTCTCCTGTTGTTTTTGTTATTCCACTCGTCAACAGAGATCATAATTTACACTGGAGCCCATTACATAAGCTTAAGATTTTCTAACATCAGCCTCTCTTTTTTCCTTCCTAACATGCAACATTTTAGTTTGCGTATATTTATATGTTTTTTTTAGTCTGTATCACACTTTATGTTTGCTGTAGGAATTGAAGACCATACTCTTAATAATATGGTCCACCTTCACTTATGTGGAGTGACTGTTACAGTAATGTTTTGTGTGGAAAACAGCTATAAATTTGCTATTTTGGGGAAAAAAACACCAATTATTAGTGAAACTTGAGGTTATGCATCTGCAGTGGAGTTTCTGTTTCTGACTTTCTGCTAATTTATCAAACTTTTACAAACACTGTGCGGCACTCCTTTCTCCTCCCTGACTCTTGTTTTTAACTTGACTTGGTGTGTCTGCCTGAAGCTAGAGGGCTGTCATAGAAAGTAGATTTCTGTATCTACTGGAACAACAATGTAGAGCTTGCATGGCTGCTTGTTTACAGGTGCGATAGAAAATTTAACAGCACCATCTAAAATTGCACTAAAGCTTTGGTACTAAGGACACCTAGCTTAGTAGATTATTGAGTGGATTAATGCAGCTTTTTTAACTCTGCAAACAGGAAAAGGGGATAAAACTTATGGATGTAATTAAAGATTTGTGCTCCACTCAGTGGTTAAGTACAATTTGTTGTAGGATTCATCAGTGTGCAAAGTTAAAAACTAAATTGCTTCAGTTCGAATGAAAGAAAAAGTAATCAAGCTTCCTCTACAGAAAAACTGAATGTAAGAGACAGCAATCAGTCGATGAATTATGCCTCTTATTTAAATCAAAGGCAATTTTAAAGATGCCACAAAGACCTCTATATCACTACACCTCTTGCCAAGGATAACATGTACCGGAATAACTTCCAATGATAGAAATTGCTCGCTCTCTTTTCTGTCACTCTCAGATGCGCGCACACACACACAGTCACACACAGTCACACACCTGCCCTTTGTATTACAGTTGACACAAAAGCGAGGGAGATGGAGCACATTAATAAAGTGCAGTCTGTGCCCTTGCTCTCTCTGATAAAGGGAGGAGAAAAGAAACCTTTCATTTTCATTTATCTGTTTTTTTTTTTCAGTACCTCTCATCTTTTTTTATGAGGTGATTTCCTGAAGGCAAAACAACATGGTGTAACAACAATAAAACTTACAACCAACAACTGACAACAGATCCAGCAACTCTGCTGTGTCCTGGCCACAACTAGTATGTTAAAGGCAGAAAACAGATGGTTGCAGGACAATTTAGTTAATACATAAACAGGGGATTTTCTTTTTTCTTTTTTTAGGAGAGGTAAAGGCAAAAGGCTAGATTATTTTAATAGAGGCAGAAGGAGGTGATTTGTGATGGCTGAGGAGAGCAAATGCTCACGTCATTCAGGTTGCATCAAGCTGCATCTGTAATGTTTAATGAGAATTCTGTCACAGTAATAAATAAATAAATAAACACATAAATAAATGCTCCCAAGTTTCTTATAGAGCTAAATATGATCTGATTCCAGATTTTTAAAATTTGATCATTTCCTGTTTTGTCTGTTTTATAATATGT
Organism: Channa argus; assembly: GCF_033026475.1. Taxonomy (NCBI): domain Eukaryota; kingdom Metazoa; phylum Chordata; class Actinopteri; order Anabantiformes; family Channidae; genus Channa; species Channa argus. The sequence goes on along the minus strand of NC_090201.1, from coordinate 19,892,224 downwards.
TTTTCGTAATTTAAATATTTGCATGGACAAAACAAAGCATCACATTATTTACTGACTATTTTTTTAAACTTTTAATGAATTAATCCAACAAACCTCGTGCATTGCTCTTTATTATAAAGACAATAAACTGGATGCAGCTGTAAAAGAACACAAATAATCATATTCTGTGTAACACATCCAGATATGCCAAAACAGATAAATGAAAGGTATCAGTAAATGTAATTATCACAGCATACTGTAGAATGTTTTGGCGATGTTTTAGTTTAGATGCATTTACTTCAGTAATACTTTCAGAGGATCTAAGCTGCAGAGGAAGCTGATTTCTATATTCAGCAATCTTGTACAGTAAGACAGCTTTAGCAACATATTTAGAAGTTCAATGACACATCGGAGGGGAGAGAGACAGACGGAGAGAGAGAGGGGAAAGGACATGGCAGTAAAGACACAGCCGAGTGAGTGAGAGGAGGCAAGGAGAGAGAGAGACAAAGATGAAGATAGAGAGATAGTGAGAGAGAGTTGAGAGTTGATATGCTGACTACAAGCAGTTGATTTGGTTTCAGAGAGCATTGTTGTGGTGCTTTGAATTAATGCCTCCCAAAGACTCCAATTGTGATTCTTGGGCTGTGCTGACAGAATATTTGACAGCCTAGGGTGAGCTGCTGATCTCAGCCGAATCCTGTGTGTGTGTGTGTGTGTGTGTGTGCGTGCGTGAGTGTGAGTGTGTTTCTGAATGTATGGTTTATACCTAACACATTTAAACACCTACACATGTTCAAATATGTGTGGATGGGCAAAAACAGTGAAAATGCCCATGTGACTATATCTCCCACACACATACACACACACACACACACACAGGCTTGCACAACACAGTATGGACAATGTGTGATAAAAACTAAAATGAACTAAGACATAATTCAAGTTGCAAATTGCCATTAACTGAAGTGTTAACACACAGACACATGCAAGAAGCCTTAATATGCAGGTAAACTGAACACAGTTGCTGATAATGAAACAGTTAGACTAAGTTTTTTTTTTTCCCCTTTCTTTTGTTCTCCCTGCAGGAAACATGTTGTCCCTCTGGGCTGCTGAACAAATAAAAAACACAGACAAGCCCAATGCTTCATTACAGTGATGGGAAGAAAAAAGCAACCGTCAAAATAAACCTGCTGCACAGCACTGGCTTGACAGCGGCATGGCATCATGAAAAATCAGTTGTGAAAATGTAATTCACGAACCTGCAGACACTGCAAATACATTAATTGTATTCATTATGTCAAAGCACTGGATGCATTTAGTGGTGAGTTTGCTATAAAGGCACCAAAGGAAGATGGATTATAAAGGCAGTATAGTCGGAAAATATAAAAATATTTATTTAAAATGTCATTATTAATTTTTTTTTGGGATTGGGTTTTGCTGAATCCTTGACTACAAATGCAAATCAGTGGAAAATGTTTTCACTCCCAGAGAAAGACACATTTACTTATTGCATAATATAATCCGCAGTACCTGTATACACTCTAAAGCTGTATGTGCATGCACATGTAGCCTATAGTGTAGCTAATTTATTGGACGGCTCATTATTCACTCTCATTCTGCACGGCTCAGTAATGAAACCTTTGAATTTAAATAGATTTCAGATGTGAAGTTGTATAAAGCCACCCACATTTGCTGCTCCTTTAAAGTCTAATCAGGTTGGGCTGGGTCCTTCGGTGTCAAAAAGCACCGTGAAACTTTAGTCCAAACTCAAAATTACAAAATTAAAAAAAGCTTATAGATTACAGAACTGATTAAACAATTAATAAAAATAATCACCAACTCTCTTGATAACTAATCAGTTATTTTGATCATCTTTAATTCAGCAAATAAAGCCAGTATTCACTGGTTCCAGCTTCCAAAACATAAAGATCACAGTAAATTCAATGTTTTAGTTTTTCATTTACTACCGATTGGACAAAACAAAGCACATTAAACAAGTCACCTTGAAACATTCTATAACTAAAACAATTAATCACCTAAATGAGTTAATAATTATTAGCTCAGTCAATAGTAAAAAATGTTCATTAATTCCAAGTCAAGTACAAATGTTTTGTCATCTTAATGGTAGTCTTACTTCACGTGGACCCCCCAACCACTTTTGAGGTTTGATCACCTAGAGGGAATTCCTTTAATACATCAAGCACTGTAAAATGATTCAGATTTAGATTCAGTGCAGAAAAGCCCCCATAATCCTTGCATGTGTGACTTGCCACCAGTTATGACAAAGCTGTAGTGACATACTGTAAGTGGTAGATCAGTCTAAGGTAGATATTTATAGTTTAAAGTAAGTACACTTCATTTCTCTCCATCTAAGATTATCATATTGCTAATTTGGGAACTTTGGTCACCACAGACAAATGAAAGGTTTAATATTAATTTTATAGTAGAGTTTTTGTTTCTTCATCTATGTTGAATTTTGACTTCAGTCTTTTTCAGAGGTTCCCACATTAAAAACATCTTCTTTTCACAAGCCTGGCCCCGAGCATGAAAAATCTTTTATATGGATCTTTTTCTGGAAAAGCTCAGAAGCAGCACTTGATTAAAATTAACTGGATAAGGAAGTAGAAAAACAAGGGGAAGAGCAGGAGGCAGGATATTCGCACTGAAGAGTATAATTGTAATGCAGGTGTACGTGGATGAATACGTCTCCTTTTCCACCTTTCTCTCTCTAGCCTCTAGCTTTCCTCTTCTCCCCTTCTCTTTACCTCTGCTATTTACAGCACCTCTCTGCCTCCCTGCTCTCTTTCTCTCTGCCTTTACATCTTTCTCTCCATCTTGAGTGCCGTGCCTCACCCTAATTAGAAATTCCCCCTCCGACCAACTGAAATTGAATTGCCCATCATTTGCATAATGATAGCTCAACGGGCTGACGGCCGATTTACCATGAGATGAAATGTAGCAATCACTTAAGAGAGTGACCATGAGGGAGCGTGGGTAAAGGGGAGCAGGGGGGAGACAGGGAGGAGTGAGAATGCGAGGATGAAATGGGATCACAAAAAGAGAGCGAGGCACAGGGAGAGAAACAGAAAAATCTGACAGGTATTTAGGTTATTGTCTCGCACAGAGATATTGCTGGAAGGGAGGCTCTGTCCTCAATATGACAGCAACTGGATGCAACAAGGACACACAAGGACGCTTATGTAATGCACTTCCTCTTGTCGATGCACTCTAATAGTTATCACGGAGCATATTTCACACAGAGCTACTATCCAGTATTCTATATTCCCAAAATATCAAACACGTAGATGTTCATTAAGATCCCACCTGTCTAGCATTTTATTAGTTTCCTCTGATGTTTTCTCTATTAGGGCAACTAAACTTTTGTTTAAAGTGGGGCAGAAGTGAGATGTCTTTATCTACTACAGTATCCAGAGGTTTCTAATTAGATTATAACAAGAATAAAACACTTGGAAACAGTTAATAATTGTCACTAGCCTTCATTGTTGCTGTAAATGTTAAGCTGCTGTGCACAAATTTTAGATTCTTGGCAGGTTCTGTTTTTTTTCACTGGCAACCCCTGAACCACCCACAGTTTATAAGAACTGATCAAATTGTCAACTGTGGAGCTGTCAGTGAACGCCCTATCACTTCAACAGCTGCCACACCACCATGTACAAATTACTATAATCACAGATACACTAATCATCTTGTTGTCTCGCCTCTTCTGGGGCATCGATCTACTGCTAAGGCCGGAAAATTTGATTTGTAAAAAAATCCTCATGAATCTAGTGTCAGTGATGTCATGTTACAGGCAAATGAAATAGTGGGGGCTGTGGTAAAATGACACGGGGTTGATTATAGTCTCAGACACTAAGACCTTGCTACTGAACGTGCTTCCTTAGAAAACTGCTTATTCATAAGAGTGAGTGGTCTGAGCAAGTGGTGTAGAGGTCATTTTTGTTTCTAATATTCACAGCGTTGTAAACTATCAGGTTGGAAGCTCTGGCCAGAGTCTGATAAGGCCACTGTTTATTGTCTAACTTCCACTCTCTAACCTGAGGAACCCTAGACTCTCACACTAGGTACTTTCCACTCCTAAGCCATTACCTCAGTATGTGTGTTGATGTGTGATCTGTTTGTGGTTTATACATTGTATGTGTGTGTGTGTCTGTGTGTGTGTGTGTGTGTGTGTGTGTGTGTGTGTGTGATCTGTGGTTTCTATCACAAGTTTTGACCTAATTAAAAAGTTTTGTCGATTCTTAATAACTGACGAGAAATCAGAAAGTACTGACAAGTGAACACACACACACACACAAACACATGCACATCACTCAGTGCTAAAATCATTTATTCAATTCTTCAATCTCCTCTTCCTCTGTCCATCTCTACATAAGTGATCAGTGATCACATGTCGCATGTTAAAGTCAGCTGGCCCAGACAGGAGGGAGTTAAGTCCCTTATCTCTCCTCCCCAGAAGAAATTCCTACTAGAGGCCTCACTCTGCTGGTTTCCTGCCTTCTTGCCCAATGCCCTATTTTTACTCATTGGGGCTCTAGAATACCAGGGGCAGCTTTTTCCTTGTCACTAACATATTTCCTGCCATTCTCACTCTGACATTTCTCCCCTCTGCACGCTTCACTCAAATCGTTACCTCTCTTTGTGGGTCATAACCTCTCAGTCAGGGCCCTTCATATTCAAATGTACCTGCCGATGCTGGAACCGCTGCAATCTCACCCACCATTTAAGCTGGCTTTTTTTTTCTGCTCTTCACAGGTTTTGAACATCAGCTTTCACTAGGAATTAATTTGAGATCTTTATGATAGCTGCCTGAAACAATTAGCTACACTCTCTACTGCCAGGTTGACTGACTGAGTGCGATGGCTCATCCACTAAACTAGGAGAAGTTTAGAGTTACAGCTTCTAAATAAGAAAAATAGAGTACAGGATAGCTCAGGCTCACTTGGGGTTTTTATTTTTTTTAAAGGTGAATGGTTTTTGTGAATTTATTAGAAAAAAAACAAAATTTGCACATAATTGTTGGTTGAATTGCACTTTCTGCATTATTTTTCTTTAATTTCCAATTAGAGGAATGATTAACTGTCCTGTCAAAAGTGTACAGAGCCCCTATTTACTGTGGTGATCATGTCCTGTTGTAGCTGGAAACCAAAACTTCTGCAATGTGCGACAGAGCGGATCTGCAAGGACTGAGCTAAAATAAAAACTACAAGGTTTAAAGTCCAACTTAAATTCATATAACATATACTGCAATAGCTCGATTGTGATAATAGCTTACAACTTCTTGCACAAAAAGTATGACCTTTTTTTTCCATTTTACAAAAGATCGTAAGATTTCCATTTTTTGGTTTGTCAGCTGAAACAGTGTTGAACCTTGTTGAATGAGCTTTTTCCATGTCAGCTGATGACTAACATTTGAGGGCCAGTGTTGCTAGGAGACTTCCTGTCAGCTTCTGACATCACTGTATAACGTACCGATGTTAACAAAAGATATTTGTCCTTCCTAAAAAAGCATACGTAGTAGTTTTTATGTTTCATTACCATCGCCCCTGTTGTTAAGTTTTTATTTTACTTGGGTGAAGTCGTCTCACCTGTACTGTCTGTGTGGAGTGGCATTAAAAAAATTACATTGTCAGTTTCTAGTTTGTTAACTATCCAAATCAACCACCACTGCCACTAGCCAGAATATGTCAAACACTAGTGATACACTGTACATGGTAAACCCAATCCATCCGTTGTCTAAACTGCTTATACTGTCACTGAACAATAGGCAGGGTACAACCGGGACGGGTTGCAGCTCTGTCACAGGGATACAACATGGAGACAGACAACTATTCACAGTCACACTCACAACTACTGGCAATTCAGAGTAACCAATTAACCTGCCTTTAACAAAATGTCTTTGGGATGGGGGAGAAAAATCCGTGCAAGCACTGGATGAAGATGCAAACTCCACACAGAAAGGCCACAGTTGGAAGGTGGATTCAAACCGTGGATCGTCTAGCTGGGAGGCAGCTTCACCGCCATATAACAAAGTGATTTCTTCAAAACAAGTTATCATGTAAGTTAGACTTTCTATATAGATCAAAAATAAAAGGATAGACAACAAATTATAGACTGTTATTTAAGTTGCATTACATTTTAAAATACAAACGAGGCAAACTATCTCGACAAATCAAGACCTATATTTTCTACTGGTGCTGATCTTTACTGAAGCATTTTATAACCAGCATGAATGACAAGGTGAACTTGAGTGTGCCACTTCACTCACAAGGCTCTGGAGTCCCTGGTACAAAATGTAGTTGGAGGATTCAAAGGTAAGAGGCCTAAGGAGGCCTGAGCAGAAAAATGAATGGCGGTTTAATGAATGCCTTGGCAGACATGATATCAGTGACTGGCTGGTTCAGTGTAGCTTTTATCCTATTCATACACCAACATGGTCTAAATGCAGGTGGATCAATGCTGGTTAAAAACACTAATGGCACATAAAGGGAGCACACTTCACTACTGTGTTTCTTTAGTGCCAAGGTCTGATTACTCCAAGACTATTAATGGAATGCAGCTTTCAGTGGAGAATATCCAGACAGCTACAGGTGAAAAACAGGCCCATTGTCTAAAATTTCAAGGCTACTGTTCCTATAAAATGTTGACACTGACATTCTCAATGAAGAGTATTTGGCTTCTCACTCATATTTGCAGTAATAAATGTGCCGATATTCATAATGATAAGTGGGAAATCGTGAACCCAAGACGATGGACACCTGTGCTCGAATCACATTGTCTATTGTATTGCCTTTCTTTTTTGTCCCTTTGCTGGGTACATTTATGAATATCAATATTATTTCCAACTAGGAGGTAAATGGTATTGAATGGTTGCCAGGCTGCTGGAGGGGAGACTGCTCAGCTGACTAAAAGAGCCATTCTCCATTTTATCTCTCAATCAGTGTGTGGGGTGCATGTGTGCCTGAATGCCTTTCTACTGCTGTGTGTGTGTGTGTGTGTGTGTGTGTGTGTGTGTGTGTGTGTGTGTGTGTGTGCGTGTGTCTGTGTACGTGTGTATGCGTGTGTGTTTATGTGCAAATGTGTGTTTCATTTTGATGAGCTGGAGGTTGCTGCATCACTAGGCCATGTGAGAAAAAGTTCACGTGATGCAGGCAAATACATCCGGTCTTCACCAGGATGGAAAGACTGTAATCAAACCATAAATCAGAAATCACTGAACTGCCATCCACCCCCTCTTTCTCCTTCCCTCCTTCTCCCCCTTCCTTTTTTTTTGTTACTACCCTCCTACTCCTCTCTGCAAATCTCCCTGTATACAATGTTATGTTACACACAGCCATGCATTCACTGCTCTGAGGAGGTACATAACAAATCTATGAGGAATACATTTCCCCATATCAAAGGATTCAATCATAAAAGAACTGAAATCATACAGTGAAAGACAAACTTCTTTTTTTGAACAGATCAGTGACTTTCGTCTATACTGCAAGGTGGTGTTTGCTGAACGTCAGCTATAATAAATCCATACCCATACCTTAAAGACACAACTCAACAGTTAACAGTCACATTTAAACCCACATGTATGTTCCTGTGTTTTCTGACTTCTCACAAACACATGTGTTACATATTTGTCTGGCTAAGACTTTCATAGTGAGCCACCTGGTGTGCTGTAATATCAGAAGAACAGTGGGGTCATTGTGACGGAGCTGTGTGATATCAAGAAGAGTGACCCATTTAGAGCCCAGCTACAGGGCTGACAAGCCTCTGTTATGTCTAGGACATCTGGAAGGCCAGAGTTGCTCACTTTGCTGTATTCCACATACAGGGCAACCCTTGCCAGAGAGGCAAAGACATCAGACATTTCGCATATAGGTCCTATTCAGACTGTAGTCCTGCAAAGTGGTGCTGACACTATGAGTATCTGTTACAGTACACATAGAAATCTGGAAGGGATCCAAATGATATGTGAAGTTGCTCTGGTCATCATGCAGTGATGTTAGAGCGCTGGAGGAACGGTGAAGCCTGGCGTTATCTGCTGCTCAGCACAAGTGCTCTGCAAAGATCAAGTGATCAAGGGAAAAAGTTCTATCTCATTATTCAAGCAAAACTCACTCTTTTAGAAGCTGATTCAAACCTGTGATGTTCAAATGGGGCCTTGCATATTCTGTGAAATAACTGCAGCAGGACAAACTGAGTGCTTTAAGGATAAGTAAAGAAAAAACACAGAAAATTCAAAGAACTGTTACCATTCACATATCACAGACAATGCTGTCCAAAAAGACTGAGATTTGTCCGATGAAGCTGCAGTGTTGTGCATTATATAAACGAATACATGAATGCATAATGAGAGGCCAAAATGAGCCAACGAAAGCACACTGAACAAATCCCCCAGGGGAAAGGAAATTATTCAGAATAGTCAAGGACTCAATTCATAATAATACTGGGATGGAAAACTGTTTTGCTTGTTTATTGAAAACTCCATGCTTTGAATGTGAAAACTGAACTATCCTACGTTTATTTCGAGGCTTCCTTTAACAGCAAGACTAGTATTTTAAGTCTTGTTTTCAAATTATGGTCCGAGGTAACATTGCTGAGATTGTATGCAAACAAAATTGCTCTAAAATATGGAACAGTTCATTAAAAACATTTGTGCACACCACGGCTGGTAAAACAGCAAAAGTTTAGATTAATCAATGTATAAGAATCCCTTCACTTCTTGAAGCCCAAACAATGATTCTGTATCATGAGGTAATTCATTTTTGTGTGAAGAGGCAATTGGCTGCAAAGATTGAATCATCGGCCCTTGTTTCATTTTCCATGTAATTAAATCAGCTTCTGAATAAAGGGGAAAAAAGATGTAAGCTGGCATACGATTTAGAGGAAATTAGCATTTTTAATCACAGTACATTACTTTAATAACTCAATAAATCTGTGGCAGCTGGAGCATCTGAAAATGTTGTCACAGCCACTTAGTTCTGCATTTGCAACTAATACAGGCTGATGAGTATCAGCCCAAGAGAGAGCGAGAGAATCAAAAGAGGGTTAGAAAAAGGAGAGAAAAAATATCCAACCGAGTGAGACAGAGACGATGAGAATCCAGGGAGATAGAAACAAAAGCGTGGCAGGTGAGCAGGAAAATAGAAATATCAGCCCAGACTCTGGCACAGAGAAGGGCTCGGCACTTGTCTCACCTCATTCAGTTATTAAGTGTTAATCCACAATTAGCTCATCCGTCAACTCAGTGTCACACATGAGACCTGCTTACCCCTTGTGTTACCCTGTTGCTTGGGTTTGTTTGTGCAGCTTATTGATAGTAGATGCCAAACACACAAAACAAGCCTGCATGACTACAGAGAATCTCATTTAATTATAAAGGGGTGTCAAGAAACCGTAATCCTTTAAAGTCTGCAACCAAGCTGCAAGGGTTACTACAAATTAAAGCTGATAGGTACACAATGGTCTCATCGAAGCGAGGAAAAAGCAGAAATGTTACTTTAATGTGGGGTGGTGGTGGGGGAATCAGTGGCCCTTGAGGAGCAGGCCTGCTTGTTTTTCAACTATCTCAGCCCTGCCCACTACTGATTACCTGGATCAGGTGTGTTCTGTCGATCAGAAGCTGGAAGAGCGGTGGGTAGGCAGGGATGGTTGGAAAAAAAAAAAAGCCCTGGAATCCATGTCAGTAGTGTGAATGCACCCTTAGTGCTGGAAGTAACTGTAGTTTTGTTTGTGACTATATATATATTACTAAAACACCAAAGATGTAAAAAATAGTTATGAATAGAAAAAGTTAAGACAATAATCAAATCCTCACATTGAGAGGCTTTAATAAACTCAAACTCAACTATAACTTGCACTATTACAACTATATTGACACCTAACCCATACACATAGCAAATCATGAAACACATTCTAATGCAATGACAAACAACCTGCCCTGCTATTTAGCTGTGAGAACTTGTTGAACACTACTGTGTGATCACACTGTGGCAGGAACAATAATGTTTAATAGGCCAATGTTCAAGCTGCTGCAATGAAAATAACAGTGAATGTGAGCAGGTGCATGAGCACAAGGGAAATTGAGAGCTGGAGTCATGTCAGCACGTGCAAGATTGGGAAACAAGACCTAGTCTTGCTTTGTGCATCCGTGTGTATGTGTACATGCTAATGTGTGACATGCATCTGTTTTATTTCATTCTCTTGACTTCTTTTCATTTCTGTAAGCTTTCAGTATTGATCATCGGGCCCTTTTCTCTTCATGTGCCAGATGAAGCTCTATCTCTCCATCTCTTCTTCCTCTCTGTCAGTTTTTTGTTTTCCAGTTCATTGCACAAGTACAGAGCTGCAATGGCAGAAACATCATTTCACAGCTTAACATTATATCCCTTAGTCTGTGCCTACACATACACACACACTTACATACTGTACATAGGAGACAAAAAATGATTTGCCTTATTGAGATGTGTGTTTCCATTCAACATAGGCAGGAGGGGCTCGTGAAAGCTTAATGGCACACAGTCAAAGCCCTGAAGGTGTATTGGCATGTGTCTGTGCCCATTTGCTCTATCTTCCCAGTTCCATTGAGGAGACTGAGGAGCCTTGTTGCCACTGATACACAGCTTTTTGATTCACTTAGTAGGCTTTGTCACGTGCATGTTGTATTAGGCCTATGACTAAAAATTGAAGCATGAGCATGCACATACAGACACGCATGCTACAACAACTGCATGCATGCTCCAGTATCCTCGTAACCCGCAAACAGCCGTTCACCTAATGGTGGTAGACCCCAGTAATTAGCCCACCATCTCAAAACGCCTCTCATCGGTGCCTCACTTCAAAGTACACTTTCGAAAGTGTCATGGTTTAATGATAGCATTACAGGAGTTGAACATACAACTATATTCTTGTGTGTTCTCTGGGGACAACACATAAGACTTAGTTTCGTGTATCGACTATGTGACTAATACTAAAATAGCAGCCAAAGAGGCTAAGTTGATTTGACAGGAAGCATACAAGAAAAAGCTATTATAACGCCTTGCCAGGCTGATTTTCTAAGAACAGCTCGGCTGGGCAGCTCGATCCATTTGCAGATCAGGCAACAGTGGATCAGAGGCACCCGATTTTTATAATGCTCCACAACACGCACACACAACCACAAGCAGCTCACATTTATGTTTCAGAATTTATCTGCTGGTTCCTCTTTCACTCTTTCTCTCTCCGTCTCTGATAATGCAATTATTAGAGCGTTTTTGTGCTGTATCTGGTTAAGTATTGCTGTTATTAATCAGCCTAAAAAGTGCTTCAAGTGAAGCCATGAAAGTCCTCTAAAATATAAACATTTCCCAATAAAAATCGGAGAGCATTTGTTTTCTTTCTTTTGTGGTTCATGCTGCTCTGAGGTCACTCGAAGAGAAGGAAGATCACTTTGTACTTTGTAAGTTCCAAAACAACCTCAAATGCTTATTGCTGCTGGTCTTCACACAGTTGAAAGGAAGGAAGTGATGACACATTATATGTTTCATAGCCTATTTATCAATCATTTAGTCATTATGGGTTCTAAAAAGTTTTTTGTTAAAATGCATGTGCATCTGTTTGTAGCAGTTTTAATAATCTAAGAACAGATGTGTAGAGTACAACAAGCCTGTAATTTTAGTGCTGTAGACCATCTCTTCTTACAGTTCTCCAACATTTGCAGACTTTGAGTTACCACCACACATTTATAACTTTACCATACACTGCAATTCCTCAATGTCTAGACTCTCTGTAGCAGCCTCTCCACTTTGAATGTCTTCTTTTTTTTATGTGTATCTCTGCGCATAATTCCATTGGTTATAATTTTCAAATTAGTATGGCTGCATCTTTGGTACGTTTTAAGTTGGCTTAGTTATTTTGTCAAAAAGAGAGGAGCCAGTAAAGGATTTACACACTCTGTATGAAAAGCACTGGACTTGTGCAGTTTCATTTGTAGACTGGAACCAACAACTGGGGTTTACATGTAACTATATATAAACATCATTACAAAGTCTGTTTCTGCACCGTGGGCTTGTGGTTTCTGATATGGCACAGCCAGTGAAATGGCAGAGAAGCCAATTTACAGTTTATAACTCAACCACACATCAATAATAGAAAAAAATAGATTACAGTAAATCCATGGTTCAAAAGCTGCATACCTTTGAAATGTCAAAGGGGAAACCACAAAGGATAACTCATCTCAAAACTCATTTCAACTGCACAATGCAAGCTGTATTACAAATATTCAACAGCCTACTGTTCCCTCCAGGTATTTTTCAGCAAAACACTCTATACATTTTCATTTGCGATGAGAAGAAAGGAATGTATTTCTTCACTGGCAGGCAGCCAAACCAATTTAATTACATTCCAAATGGGCGCAATCTCCACATAGCAACCGGGCCCGTGTTGTATTTCTCAAATTTCAACAACCTCCTTGACTTTCTCTAAGTAATTGAAATCTTCCACTCTTCCACCCTCGTCATTATGCGGAGCAGCAGAAAGTACAACAAACCAAACCAAAAGGAACAAGGAGATCTGGCTCTCAGAATGAGCCGGTTTAGCCAATTTGTAACTTCATCAGCATGTCTTGATACAGTATCTCTGAAGTCAATTAAAAGAATATTAGGTGGTGTAAATCTAGAAAGAACTAACACCTTTCTCCTGCCAAAAAGCTGGTGATTACCCACGACTGGTGTCAGCAAAATCCTGTCAAAGTCTGATGAGAGGTTGCCACTTTTCATTTTGGATTCATTTTTCTTGCCTGGAGCCATGTCCAAACAACACAGAAACAATTAGTTTGAAGTGAAAATATTCTTTCAATACTGATCGGAATGCAATGCATCTGTATGTGAAAGATATCATATTTTGCAAACAACAGTCTGCGGTGCCAAGTACAAACAAACAAAATTGCAGTAATTAAGAACGCCAGTCCACGTACCACACTTTCGATAAAAAAAAAATCAATTAATAAGATGTTTTTTTTTTAAGTTAGAAATGTTTCTCATAATTTGTTTAACCATTTCCATCATTTCATGGAGAGCAAAATATTTCCAATTAATGTTTCAGTCCGTGATAAAACATCAAAAGATGCTTTTAAAGAGTTGACTGGCAAATCATTTAAAGTCTCCCAGCCTTTTTTTTTTTACTGCCAAGAAAACTATAATCTCAGAGAGGTCCTCCCATCTACCCAGTGGGTAATTATTTGATGGAAGGCAAATAAATAAATCACCCATTCTGATTGGCAGGAGTGTGTATATCTGTGTACACTACAACCAGAATAAGGTCTTGAGGTTACCAAAGTAGCAGGCTTGGCTTCAGTCACACGATGCTGTTTTTGCTTCAGGAAGTCCTAATAACTGACGGTGATGTTCAAGGCTTACAGAAACCCACCGCCAAAGGTAATCCTTCTTTCGAAGATGAAGCAAGAAACACAAAATAAATCTAAAACCTTTTAAATGTCAGATCTGGTAACTCCTAAGCAAAAATCTATTTATGTACACATACCCTCCCCCCCTTTCTCTCTCTCTCTCTCTCTCTCTCTCCCTCTCTCTCTCCCTCTCTCTCTCTCTCTCTTTCTAAGCACCCAGCCACATGCCAGTGCCTTTGTGTCAAAGATTAAGTAAAACCAGGACTGCCAGCAATGCCGTGTTTGCACACTGATTTAGTTGCACTAACATATCACAAACCAATCAACATACTGTGGCCTAAAACTAACCTAAAGTAGCAACAGTTGATTCATAATAAAAAATGGCAAAGAGAGGACACCAAAAAAAATCAAATTAACTGGAATATCATGCTCTTATACACATCTGTGAAGCAAGCCGATTTTAAAACGAGACTAGTGCCAAATCAGATTCAGCAGTGAAATGCAAAGAAGAGGAGAAAAGCAATTACATATATTTAAGCACAGGTGCTGCTCTTCTATAAGATTAGTTGTTCTCATTTGATGCTGTGACACTGGATCATCATTGAAAATCTCAGGGAAACAAAGACAGACTGTCAACACACAGAGAGTATGTAATTCCTGGAAAGTAAGGCAAAGCTACAGTGAAAATATTATGAACAAAGCCCAAAAATGCCAGAGGTGGTTTACTAGACTGAGGCAAAAAGGGGCCTGGGGGAACTGTGGGTTTGTAGTGATAGGGAGGGGAGTCACACACACACTTGGCTCATTGAAGTACAGACACAAATGGAACATGGCAGAGGGCCCATCCTTGGTGGCCTAACAAGTTAACTAACTTACTGTGCAATCTTGAAGTGTAGTTACTCCTAACATCCTACATAGATCACAGGTGGCACTTTTTGTTTCAAAACTTTTAGCCTTATTTCCAATGTCAAGGTTCTTTTGAGTCTTTGTCACTAATAGCTCCACACTGCAATGAAGCTAATCCCATCATACTGTGTGAGCAAGATGTTTTTTCTTGTGTTGGCTTGTGAAGTAACTGTAACAATAAAAGAAGGAAGCAGCTAGATGTGTGAAACCAATAAAGTAAAACAAATAAAGCTTACTTATCTTTCTAGTCAATCTGGCTCTGTACCATACATTTTTTCCAGAATAGTAAGTGTACTCACACTTACAGTTATTTGAATGTGTTGATCACAGGGGTAAGTGCTCATACTAAAACATTTATACTATTAAATACACTAATCTCCACAGCAGGGGGTTTGGGCCGCTGCCGCACAACAACACAACAGCATGTACAGTGTGTGGTCTGTGTGCTGACACGTGTACGTGTGTTCATTTATGCAACGCAAGTTGGAACGTGCTTGCATCTGCATGTATGTGTGCGTCTACCTGGGAGAGAGTGTGTGTCTCTGAGCGTGTGTGTACTCAGTGGGCCCATGGTCTCTGATTGTGGACCTGAACCAGCCATCTCCAGTTCTGTTTGCATAGCACATGCCTCAGGAAGCTAAGACAACTGTCCATGTTTGCCCAGGCTTGCGAACCTCTCTTAATACAGCCAACAGCTGCATTCTTCGAGAGCGCAGACACTGTGTTCAGTGTTTTTCTACATTTATCCTATGGAATCCGTTGGATCATGCCATCCTCGCCGTCTTCTTCTGAGGAAACGCCCATCTTCAGGCATGGAGCCACAGGAGCGAAACGCCAACAAACGCATCACATGCCGTGTTGTAATGCTGACAGGCTCCTTATTCATTCAGAAACATTAAACATAACAAACTGCACATGGTTCAGCTGTCAGTCAACCATTTAAAGCAATAGGTCTTTAATGACAACAAGAAAGAGTGACAGTGATGTATGCTGCCTCCAAGCTGATAATGTGTTTTCAGTCATTGGTTTGATCGGTGATTTGCTTCCTTAACAGACTTCCTCAAGGTTAAACATTGTCCTTTCCAATACTGTGATATCCAAAATATCTGATATATGCTGAAATACCTGAATCTGATATTTAAAGCTGACCAGTCGAAACATCCACACTTTAACCCGTTAAAATGCCCAGGCCCCTTTCTCCTTCACTTCTTCCTCTCCTTAGTGTTTCATTTCCTGCTCATAGACTAAACGGCAGTCTCACACCATTTCACGCAGAGCCTTTACAAAAAAAAAAAAAAAACACCATGATAGTATCAAAACATAGGCTGTAATATACCATACACAGGGAGACGAAATGAAAAACAAATTGTTGGATGAACTGTGAGATCTTTGCAGAGTGGCGAGTGTGAAAGTGAGAGATGATGAGCTCTGTCTGTGCTTATTTGAAATGTTGAGATGGTTTTCGCATACAATGATTACCCAAATTTATGTACCAAAGCCTGCTTTACACAAATCTGCCAAGGCCAATAAATGCACTTTTAATCTCCTGCATCTAGAATAATCACTTTGCGGTCTATTTGTTTATGAATGAAATGAAACAATTATCCTAATGAAGATCAGCTTTCTCGCTCGTGCTGAGGGAATTGTAGCATTTCAACATAATGAAAATGTTTTGTCTTTGTTGCATCCACGTTGGCGTGCTGATACCTTAATCGTAAAACAACAGGAACAACAAAAATGCTACTGTATTATAATTAAGGGCACGCAGTTCACAGTAGGGATGCTGAAACTGTTGCAAAAAAAAAAAAAAACTAAGCTGTGCGCACTTCCTGACCTGCAGTCTAAACCACATGCATGTGGATGATGTTAAATGTCAGCAGCAACAATAAGTTTGGTTGTTGCTATTGGTGAACCAAAGCTATAAAGTTGCATAACGGAAGGTCACAGCAGTATGAATGTTAATATTGACTTAGTGTTATAATAAAAACAGCAGCTACTATGCAACAGCTTTGTGATACATTGTGTCGCTGCTAAATATGTTTACCACACTTATCTCTACTCAAGCATGCTATTCAGGACTTTTTTTGGTCTTTACAGTTTATAGGAACATCAAAGCCACATTCTGTAGATATCAAAGGGAAACATGACTGGAAGGGCTGTATTTTTCATAATAGTGTGCTGATAAAAACGAAAACGTATCTGCTTTAAAATGCTACTGTTGCACAGTAAAATACAATCCCTTTCCACTTCTCATCAGCAGGCAGAGCCTAGAACAGAGCACAGAAATGGTTAAATAAATCACACAAAGCAGATGCCTCTCTCTCTCTCTCTCTCTCTCGCTATCACACACACACACACACACACACACACATTCTTTAGTGAAATCCATCAATCAGCATTTCATGCAGTTTGGGTTTGAGCCACACCAAACGCACTAAAACAATAAACGTCTGTCTTTCAAGTCTCTATCTGGACTGGAACACATCTGGTGGCAAGGCTCATTTTGGTTTCCACATCGTTGAATGACATTACAGACTCAATGGCGAGCTGAAAAATAAAGTACCCCAAAAAATCTCTCTCCATTTTCCCTGTGTCTACAGCCCCTTTTTCTCTCTATAAATACACACACACACCCCAAATCGGCTTCCCCCTCTCTGTACTAACCAGCTATTCCACCACCCCATCCCCCAACCAATCAAGAACTGAATATAAAACAGCACAAGAAAACTGGGCTGCGAGGAGGGAGGTAGTAGAGAGGCTGAACAGACAGACAGGGAGCCAGACAGAGAGACACATTGCTACTGCAGACCTAGTGTCCTCCTGAGGTGAGGACAGTTTAAAACCCCTTGGACTCCTTTACACGAGTTGAGGGGATGAAACACACACCCAACATCCAGCTGAGAAGCCAAGAGTCAAGCCTGACTGTAGTATTTGGGTTTCAAGGGGGCATTGACGGTAATTAGGGTTAATGTGATTTAATGAGGGGCATGGGGCCGGGCTGTTTCGATTTGCAATCAACGTCTAAGCTGGAATTACTCTGACATCTTGTGATTCACTGTATGTTACAATGTGCCATGCATCTCACAAAGCTTGAAAACCTGCTATCAGTCACTTCGTTAGACCAGTCTGGTGATTTCTTACAATAAACCAACTCACTGGCTGACAGATTACAATGTGATGGCAGCATCAAAATGATTTGGATAGCAGCAGTACATTACAAAAGAATATTGAGCTGAGTTTTAAAAAAAAAGCACTGTCATGACTGAATTCTTGCCAGTTAATATAATCAGTCATCGACATAAATAGCCTATGTTTCTGTGAACCTAGGTGATTAAGTAGCTAACCAGGCAGGATAAACTATACTATCTATTTTCAGCTATACATGACTTATGACCCCCTGAACACTTCTAGTAGCTCTGAGTCACGTCTGGTGTAGATTATGGAGTACAGAGCAGAGCAACAGTAGTGCTGCAGAGTCGGGTTGAGGCTTTGTCACCTTCTCTATCCTGTGGGTTAAATGGTGTAAATGGTCGGTAAACCCTAGTTATGGACAGCGCTGTGTTCCCTCGTCTGGTCTCTAACATGCTATTGATGTCCTTAAAACACCCGGTTGAAATCATATTCATGCGTTGCCGTGGAACAGAAACTACAGTTTCACTGATGTGGTGTCACCAATGTGGGGATTTTTTCCTATGCTGTTTCTGCTTTCCTCTTTAAAACCAGCAATCAAAATATGAAATCTTCATACACAGTGCACTTATTTTTCCTACTGTAATAGTCTATGCATAGAAAACAATCTGAGCCCCACTGCTCCACAGAGTAACACTGTAGCTACTTATCATTAACTCAAAGACACAATCAGCCCCAGGCGAGTCGGCTTCCCTTCATAACCTTTTGACATTGCTGCTGGGAAGGTAAATGAGAGACGAAGTTAGACACAGAGGGGGAGAGTTGTTGAGACATAAAGACTTGACTATGACTAGTTCCAGGAAGTGGTTACACAAAAAAAAAAAATAGCTCCACAAAGTAAACAGTTTAATTTTCCTTTTCTTTAAAATACTGAAATTAATGTTCACTCCATGACTCCATATTATGTTATCTATTATTTGCTCTGAGTTAACCGACTGAAACTGCATTAGAACAATAAACTCACCACTTTTGAGTACTCCCTGTCCCGGCCGCTTTACACTGCATTTATCCCCCTCGGGTGTGCAATTGAGCCATGCATGGGTTAACATTTTCCCAGTGAGAACGGTTGGGATATTGCAACTCGGACAGGCCAGTCAGCAGAATGTTATGAATGGGCACAATGAAAAACCCCAAGTCCACGCTGTCGACCCAAGAATGCTTGTCTCCATGTAATTAACTTCTCTGTGTACAGAATGAGGTACTGCTGGAATAACTCTATTTTTTTTTCTCTTCTGTTTCTATTACAGTCATTTAAGAAAGGGAGAAACATTTTTTTTTTTGAGAATCATACATGGAGAATATTTTTGTGTGTCTGTACTTTGAAGTATCCCATGACTAATAGAATGATTTCGAAAGAGGTGGAAATGGAAAAAGACCACTTGACAAAAGGGGTGGTATGTGCTTTGCAAAGCCTCATTGCTCTTTGGATGGACCAATATCAGCTGCTTACGTACTTGCAGTCATATAGAGATATACAATGAGGCATTACACTTAGGAAAATCAAGATCAGTGTACGTCAATGAGAGTCACCCTGTTAAAATATATTTTGTACATCTCACATCAAGGTATATTAGCAATTGCATAGGCACTGCACACACAACCATCCATTAAGTCTTCAAAATTATGGTTTTATTGAGATGTTAATTCTGTAAGTACCTTCAATGCACAATCTCTGTATCAAATCAAATGTTTGCTGCGCACTGCGGTAAATGCAGAATTTTTAAATACCATACAGTAAGTTGCAACAGCCTGCAACTATGTAAAGAATAACACTTGCAAGCCATTTGATTAAAAACCTACAGTATAACTACAGTATAATTACATGAGAGCTTCTCTCTTGGGCATCGTGCTGTTAGAGGGAAGAGGGATGAGGAGAAAGTGGAGCAGCTACAGTAATCTATCCAACTTCATTTCACCGGAGTGATTCTGCCTGGGGGTATGCACAAGTCATAATGCATTTGACAAATAGTCTCCCGCTAAAACAGGCATTTGCGAAGAAGTGGCCTTCAGCACTGGTATACACAGCTGAGTGTACACTGAACAAACAAGCCTCCCACTCAGCCAGGGAAGATACAGAGAGGCTTCAAAAAGATTAGGAGAAATCTTGGGCGAAAAGTAAAGATGACTCACGGTGATTGTGCAAGTGCAGGACAAAGCAACTTGGATGGAGTTGAGAAGAGCAACAGAGCCGTGGGGTTCATAGCAAAATACAAATCAATGCTTTTTCTCATGTGTTGTTCTTTGCATTGTTCTGAAATGTGAATGCGCTGCTTGTTTTATCGAGGAACTTAAAATGAAATTAGAGAAGAGCGATGGCACTTTCACCTTGCAAAATCTAAACACCGTTTTCCGCTTTGATCATGAATTAGATTTTGGTTTGAAAGAAACATCAAAGCATCACGTACCTTATTTTAAATCAATCTTCTGATTAAAACATTGATGATTTTGACATGCAGAATTTTGTTGATGTTCTGTATCTAATTGCAGAAAAAACAATGCTTGAATTCAAAGGTCAAGTGCATTCATAGATTTGTGGTATTGACTTGTTCTGTCAGTGCAATCCATATTCTTGGCATGCATCAATCAATCATCCGTCTGAATGTGGCTGAGTAGCTCACACCAGTTTCAGCTTACACATTCTTTACATGCCTTATTTAATAACCCATTAAGATAGAAAACATAATGACTACAAGCCCAACAACTGTATTCACGCACACACATTTTCACAAAGCCTAACAGTCAGTTTTAGAAATAGATGTGTTTTGAGTTTACACCACTTGAACAGGAAGTGATGGCCCTTTATATATGGACTGTCCCATTTTGTATTATGCTCACTTCCTGGTTGGTGTGTTTAGTACTGTACAGTAATGCATAATTACACTAGTGAGTTTCACAAGTTGTATATATATATTTGATATGTTGTGCCTAGTATATCATGGTGAATTGACACCTTGGCACAGAGGCCAGGGGTGGGGGTGGGGGGGGGAGTATTTTGTGCCTGTACATGACCTGCATGTGTACAGCACCTACAATAGATATTTTGGAGTACACGCAAGTCAAACTGTTGAAAGTATGTAATGCAAACGATTGTTTTCCAATTTTTTCCTCAAAATATGCTAACCTTCATTCTAACAAGCATCCAGTAGCTATAAATATCTACATAATGACTGTGAAATAAAGAAATAACTTGTTTCGTATCATCTGTACAGGTTAATGCCTGCAGGTGAAGTCATATTAGACCACTGCTGCACTGCTGACACAGGGCAGTCAGCTTCATCCCACTTCTGAAATGAACCTGCCATAAAAATGAACTATTGCCAAAATGTCATATAAAGCTCCTGCAACATTATTCAACAGTTATGTGTAGCAGCAGCAGCCCAGTACAGATAATGTGTCACTTTACATCTTAGTCACAGCTGTTACTTTAGTAATGACGCTGTTATATGATTCTGTCCTTGAAACCCAAACCGACTTCTCACACAGCCAACAACCTCTACGCTTGCTGAATCATGATAACTAGTACAGTTGATTATGTTCACACTACGAGACCAGAGACATGGCCTCAGTCATAGAGCCAGGTCCCATTGTGATCTAAAACATACAGCTGCAGCGTCTGTGTGCGTTCATGTGTGCGTGCTAGAAGGCAGACAAAAACCAGTGCAGGGAACATTTTGGCAGTCCTTACTTTATTGCGGAGCTAATTTAAGTTTAAGGTTAGATCCAGAATCAGGTTGTGTTAATGTTGCAATTTAAGGATTAAAGTTTATGGTACAGTAAGTAAGGGTTGAGGGAAGGTCTGTAGTGTATGTAGTCACGTGGTGATATTTAAACCACTCTACAAGTGAGTAAGTGTGTGTGTGTGTGTGTGTGTGTGTGTGGAGAGAACTCTGTGTGTAATGTCGTCTATCCATACAATACAGTCCAGGTGATTGTATGTACAGTATAAATGCAGAGATTACCAATTCAAATATTTTACTGTGCTATAATGTTTTACTTTGTCATCAGCAAATGTTAACAGCACGCTGGCTTTCCTCCAGGTGCTAAGGCAAGCAAACTTATTTAAATGGCTGTGGGCACAATGCCTTCTCCTGGCTCTGCCCTGTAGTTGCTGACAAATATTTACACGAGTTTTACATTGACCACAGAAAAATAAACTGCACTTGTAACTTGAGACACGTAATCTTGGCAGGTTTGCCTATTTGTTGTTTTAAAACCTTTTATCATTTAAGCAAAGATTCAGCACCATTGTTGCATGAGAAGAGGATCTTTTCCCACTAAGTCCTGTGCCATTCAAATGATTTATCATTAATTCTAAAAACTTTTGAATTTGCTAGACAAAAAACAAAGGGCCCTTACCTGCTAAAGTTAATGTAAGGTACAAATTCGTACTTCAGTTTACAATAAACGTGCCTGAGGTTATATCAACATGATTTCGTGCGTAAGAAACGTCTTGATGCTGTAAACATAAACGCATTTCAATAAAATCCAATATTCAATATTTCGAAGGGAATTCACAACGGATGCTTTCTTCATGTCTTGCTGATCATTACTTAATTCCTATAAAGTTGCCATGAGATTGGATGTATGCGCAGTGGCAATAAGGCAAATGAACATGCAGGCTGGGTCAGTTACAGGTTGCACAATATAGAGCATCGCAAATAGCCCCGAGCCATAACATGCTGTCACTATCGCATTCAGACCTAATCTCGATTATTGTTTACTCGACTAATTGTGCATTGACCCAGGTGAGAACCTGCGTGGAGCAGATAAGACGTTTCCGCTGTTCGGCTGGAAAGGTTGAAATGACACAGGGAGCAATATGCTGGTCTACAAATGTTTAAAAAAAATAAAAATAAAATAAAAAGAATAAATAGGCACCCGTTTAATATGTGTCCAGTTTGTTCAGACAGAGCTGTCACCAGTGAGAGTGGCGCGCTCCGAATGTGCTCACAGGCCAGCGACGTACCCGGTTTATTCAGGTGACCACAAAAAAGACACAAACACAAAAACTCAAAGACAATGAGGGAATGCAAACTTAAGAGGAGCTGTCATGTGTGCTTTATCTGCATTAATAATAATTTAGGACTATCGGCACATCCGAAATGCAACAAAGTTCAGTGTTCAGCAGCCTCTAGGCTCGTTTCGCTCCAGTTATCCTGAAGCGGAAAGTGCAGCACTTGTCTTCTGGTGTGATGATGCCCTGACACATTTCGCCGGGTCGCACGGAGCTGCAGTGGGACCGTCATGTGTGACCAATGCACTTGTTCGTGCGCGCATCATCACACCAGAAGACTGCTCTGAGGGGTTGCAAGCTCGTAAACTAGAAACGTTTGTTTACCTTGTTGGAGTGGTAATAGTCCAAACCGGAGTCGGGAGGTAACGTACACGAACCCACGCTTGAAGGGGGAGCTGGATAAAATCTGACGTCCATCTCAGAGTCCGCAAGACTGACGGCATGAAAGCGTAGCTCCAAAAACCTGTGAGACTTCTCTCTCTCTCGCTCTCTCTCTCTCGCTCTCTCTCTTTCGCTCTCTCGCACACACGCACTCTCTCTGTTTCTCTTAGGTGTTAAACCGATCAAAAGTAGTAGAAGAAGAAGAAGACGACTGAGTTTCTCCTGTCGCCGACTCTTCACATCCGTTTTACAGTGAGTTCAGCTCTTTCTGGACATTCAGCTCGATGATGCTCACTTATAACATCCCTATAAAGTTCACCGGGAGACAGAGTGGGTGGGTGGGGGGACTGAGAAGAGGGGAATGCGCCCGCAATCTTAGAAAATAAAAAGCAAAACGGTCACTGAAGTTGTTCGCCAACGAGCCAAGCCGAGCACAGTTGATCTTGTCGACGCTTATCTCCCGAAACGCCCGTGCTCCGTCCCTGGTTTCCAGACGCGCTGTAGCTTTGTCATGTGGGAGCGCACAGATCCAACCATGCGTTCCCGTCCACACACAGACGAGGCTAGGCTGCGACCTCTACCGCGCAGAGGAGGAAACGTGCGAGTGGAAGATCAGAGTAGATGGAGACGGGATGGAGGCAGACTCTGCGTGGACGTGGGAGCTTTATCCCGAGATAATTTCACTCTTGAGTGTGGTCTGGTCAGCCTGATTTGCACATTTAAACAAATAACACATCAAACGTCTTACCTGTAAAGTAGCTCTCAATTATGACAAATCCAAAGTCCACGCTGGGTAGAAATGTTTGAATATGAATGAATAAATATATCCCATTCCTTCAAGCAGTGTAGACCCCAGTGACTCGGGTATTAGATTGTTTACTTCAGTAAAAGCAGTGGTATCTTCTGCCTTGTAAAAGTACTCATTAAGTAAAGCCGCACATTCACAGAATGCATTTAATGTGTCAAAAAGTAAAAATTACTTATTGTTAAAATCTGGGCTCTGTGTGCTCCGTTAATTAGAATATTATCACAAAATGTTGTGTAATACAGCAATGATGTTTGTACATAAAAACCTTAACTTGCTTTAAACACATCACACTTTAAATATCTCCTAAGTAAATGTTGGTATCTGGAGGTTTGAAAAAATTGTTTTTTTATGGTTCCAACTGTAAACAGCACAATTATTTTTGTATAGCTGAGGCCTTACTATAACTGAAGACTAGAACATCTAACCCTGAAAAACTACAAACCTCCTGAGGTTCTGGTTGTCACATTTTATAATGGCACCAAATGGGCTGTAATGGATGTCCATTAACACACGTACAACTGTGCAGAATATTAGCAGTGACACAGCTGAGAGCAGGTGCAGACTGCCGACAAGAAAAGGCCAAACACATGTATAGTTTGTACACACACATACAGTCCTGTTCAGTGGAATAGCAAGGGAAATTCATTTGTGTTCAACACTAAAGACATTTGGGGTTAAGATCAAAGGTTTCCTAATGTCCTATTATTTGACGGCCTAGTATTTTAATCTAGATGTATTTTAGAAAACATAGAACAGTATAGATTTTGTATCAGAGTACCGACATTTTCGGTGGAAAGAAAATAGTGGATCGTATAAAGGAAAAAAATCTTAACTTTTAGTTGCAGATTGTTTAATTGTTTTCAGTAACTGGTGATTTGTCTGCCAGCTGACTCGGCCAGTCTAAACCTATTTTTTTCCATTTGATGAAGTCCTATGTTACGTGGACAGCCGTGTTGGACGGTCTTTCGGCTGCATGACTAGTTTTGATGCATTTTCTGATAATTGACACAAAAAAATGTTTTTGTGAACATCTGAATTTATTCTGCTGCTACAGTCATGAGTTAAATTAACAATAAAGTCTCTTTCAATGACACTTCTTCAACCATGCTTCACAGATGAGCATGTGTGGTTTGCATCATGAGCTGATCCCTCCCTCTTTCACACTTTGGCTTTTACATCACTTTGATCTGTCTGTAAAAGTGTGTTCATGAACTATTTTGGCTCATCACACGTGTTTACATCTTGTACAAAGGCCCCTGTATCTCTGCTCTTGAAGTTTAGATTGTGTCAAGGCAGATGGCCGCCCAGCCTGAGCCTGGTTCTGCTGGAGGTTTCTTCCGTTAAAGGGAGTTTTTCTTCTCCACTGTTGCTTAGTGCTTGCTCAAAGGGGAATTGTTGGGTTTTCTCTATACATCTTCATTGTCTTGACTTCATTCTGTAAAGTACCTGGAGATTTGTTTGTTGTGAATTGGTGCTATGTAAATAAAGTTGTATTGAATTGAATTGTCCGACCTTCGGGTTGTTGGCAACAATGATTTGGAATTTACTTCACAACTTTTAGACTGTTTCTATCATGAGCTGTTGTATATTTCACTAATCTATTCTACACTGTTGTACATTGCTCAGTACACCAGTGGTTTCAGGACAGATTCAAATTGTTGCATTGGTTATCTCCAGTGTTTGTGCAATACCTCTGATTTTGCTCGTTTCTCAGATTAAAAATGGCTTGCTCTTTTCTGTCATAGAGCACACATGGTAACAAGAAAAACCAGTCAGTCACATGTTCCAACACTTAACATTTGCGTGATATGATATAAAAGGTGTTATGTTTCACCTAAAGTAAAACTTCCTACTGCTTTTTCAGAAATGTACTTTTTCCACTTAATTTTGTGTTGGTGTGGGCAGTGTAATGCATACTGAGTAAAGACATGTTAGCTGAGATAATACACTGTATATTACTGCAGTGCTCAAGTTTTGACCCCTGAATACACACACAGTTACATTCTCACACATCTGGACAAACGCAAAACATACTCACACAGCGGTCGGCACAACAGGATGTAAACACAGAACAATGTTCAACCAGAGCTTCAAATAGGTGCAGAAAAGGAAAATAACATCGCTCACAGCCAAACGTGTATCACACTGTTTTTACGAATGGGGTGGAGTGGTGTTTTGTGCGCCCTCGTATGTGAAGAAATGGGTCATTAATGTGTTTTTGCAAAGCGGAGCAACGTGTAAGTCCTGCATTCCTGTCTGTGTGTGTGTGTGTGTTTCTTTCAGTGCCTTGGCTGCATGTGTGGGAGCTTTTGTACAAGTGTAACAGTGTGTTTGTGTTAACCAGGCTGCCATTGTCATCCCAGTGGGTGACTTGTTGGCCCCCTTAGGATTGTGCCTATGTTCATGTAGCTATTACGCAGCATGGTGGCTCTGGCCTTAGGGTGTGAGCCTGCTCCAGGCACAGATGGGTTGCACTGTGGGCTTGCTGTGGCAGGCTGCTATCAGCTGCCAGCTCAGTCTGTCCTGACTCTGAGCTTTTAAGGTTAACTGTCACAAGAATACAATTTCCGCTTATTTTGTACCTCTTTGTAGCTGTGTAGTTCTTCTGTCTCTCACTTACTGTCACATCTTCACTCAGTTTCTAATTTTCTGTTCCAGAAAAGGATGGAGTACTAGGAGTATCTGGCATGGGTTGACTTATGGCTTCATGGGAAAGGAATGTGTGTAGTTTTTGTGCTGATGCATTGCTGCATAACAGTAAACGTTGGCCAGACAGAGAGGTAATTATGCCACAGACACAGAAAAATTTGGTGATTTGAAAAAAAAGAGGGGGTGGAAGAAAGTGAGTAAATGCAAAAGACAAGAGAAGGATGCTTGTGAATATTGAGACAGAGAGGGGAAGTTGGGGGCGAAAGGTAGGGACTGGTGTCACGTGTTAATAACAGAGATGACACAGGGCAAGTCTTGCATACTATCAAATTCAAAAACAGTTTCTTTCCTACGTAGGATGCGAATCATCATCTAGAGTACCTTCTTAAAACATATTCATCTTTTCACAGCAATCAGCGGAACAAACAGTTTTTTATTGCCCTTGCAAAAGCTCCTGCCAGCACCACGAAATTAGTGGAAAATATAAAATAGTACTTTCCAGTAAGGGTTACAACAGTTTGAGTACTCTGATGATGTCAGCATTTGTGGTCTCATAACTCATCTAATCTTACTATTTTTCATTTTCTAGAAAAGTAATATTCATGAAGGGTTTTTTTTTTTTTTTTGGTGCTTTTACATTGGTCATCAGCTTTGGAGAGAAAATGTCAGTTTTGTAAGCTGGTGAACAATTTTACCTTAAAACAAAACATTCAATGACAAATGGCACGTAAGCATGAAAGTAGGCTTTGAAATTTCTATCCACATGAAAATGTTAACTGATGACCACCAATGAGCAATTAACAACACCAAAGAAATTCTTTTTCTTTTTATCTCAAGACAAAGTCTGACTGGACGGTTTTGCTCATTCTCTACTGTTCCATGTTTGCTTCTTACCTCCATGTATCATTAACAAGTGTTTTAATCACAAGCAAAATGTTCATACAACTATAAACAACAAATCACAAAGCCTTAAAATAATCGAATGTGGTGTATAACATAAAAAAAAAATATTTTAAAATGCTTTCTAGATGACTTGCTGTTGTTGTTGCAACCAGTCACATTGTATAGGTCATGTGACTTTCAGAAAGTACTGACTTTTTTACCATCTCTTACCATCATAATTTAGTATTTAACCCTTAAATAAGCTGTAGTGTTTACACAGCTTTAATTCTATGTTTTTGGGTATCGTGTTGACATTTTTTTGTTGAAGTAAAACCTTGGACTTATTAGAGGGATGGCCATAAAATTCAAGTAATGACATTCATACAGAGCACCACTGAGGAAATGAACTGAAGTCAAACATGACTTTTTTAGTTAACCAATAAATATTTGTAGAACTGAAGACTTTCCCATCATCCACAGCTGTGGTTGTTTAGTGCTAATGAGTGTTAACTTGCTAAATTCAGATGTGATAGCATTAAGCTCAAAGCATCAGTGTGCCTGAATGCTGCTTCACAGAGCTGCCTTGTCTCAATTGACAGAGCAGTAATCACACAACGACAATAAAAATCAAACCACACAAAAATCTAATAGATTGTCAAACAAACAAACCCCATCATGTAAAAACATTATTTTGACAAAAGTCAAGTAAAAACAAATTACTTTGTCATGAGTGAAATGTCTGTGATGAACTGAATTATAATATAATATATATATCTTCATGATATATGTAAAGAATTGTATGTGGACAAAAGAGGTGTCCTTTAGCAAACAACCTTTAGATGATGTGTATTTCAGTGATCCTAAGTGGTCCTCTCCTCCTCCACATGACAGAATACACATTAGCCTACTCTCTCATCTGTAACAAATAAGCAGAGTTATGCAAGTGTTATTTAATGTCACTATAATAACACATTCAGTTCTGTCCACTAGTTATGGGAAGTGAAGTTGTCAAGGTGCAGTTTCATCAGACACCCCAGGACTAGCTGTTGGTCATTTTTTTGTGAAACATTATTGTTTATTCTTTTGTAAAACAGCTCAAAGCTTTCAGATTCAGAAATTATCACCAGAACTTTATACGTCAAGTACTTTCTCTTCTAACATTTGAGAAAAACAAGTTGTTGTTTTTGTAACGTTTTAATGTTTTTTCAGTCACAAAATCCTTTCTCTCTGATTTTATTCAGCACTAATGTAAATGTTGTAAAAACATTGCCTTGGTCGACTGGTAGCAATTCCATATAAGGTTGTCCAGAGTACAGCAAACAGCAAAAGCA